>NC_135235.1:135831907-136456907 GCF_051348905.1 Ranitomeya variabilis | reverse complement strand
TTCCCTAGATGGGTAGATTGGTGGACATCAGTGTTACAAATAGATGAGAAAGGGCAGAGTAGAAGTTTTGATTTGGGACATCTATTCCCTTTCCTATTTCCACCTTTCACAGTCACGTTCTGTAATGGGTTAAGGGCAAAGTAAAAATCATTTGGCCTGGAATGGGTAACGATGAGGCCTTCCGGTGATGCAAACAATTCATTAAAGGGAATCTGCCATCAAATATACCATGAATAAACCAACGTCATAGTGTATAGATAGCCACAATATATAGAATAGATGCCACTCTCTGAAATCAGACTTGGGGCATAAACAATTATGTAATTTAAAAATGTGAAACTGGTATATGAATGTCAACATAAGTTAAAGATGTTTTATTGCAATCTATTTCAAAAGCAGACTATCTCCAGCAGGCCATACACAACATTCTGATGTTCATTCATTCAAATACCTGCCATAGTGCAAATTCCCTCCCAGGTACGCCCCCATGGCATCATAGTACCTACCTCCATTACAATCCTACATAGATTAAAAAATCCCCCAAAATATACAATTCACATTATATTACCATAAAATATTGTCCCATGTCCCTGTGCATGTTTAGAACATCGCACCACTGCATCATATATGAACATCACATTAAAACTATTAGTAAATACAAGAATAAGATGGAAACAACTTGTCGCCAATTATCTTCTCATATTAGTTAGGGTACCGTTACACTAAGCGACGCTCCAGCGATATAGACAATGATCCGACCTAAACTAGATCGCTGGAGCGTCGCCGTTATGTCGCTGTAGAGACGTCAAACACAGCAGCTCCAGAACGATGCAGGAGCGATCCAGTGACGTAACGGCGACTCACTTATCGTTCACACTCCATGTAAAAACATTGCTGACATCGTTGCTTTTGCTGTCAAACATGACGATACACGCCGATCTAGCGACCAAATAAAGTTCCAGACTTCTAGCTCCGATCAGCGATATAACAGCAGGATCCAGATCGTTGCTGCTTGTCAAACTCAACGAGATCGCTATCCAGGACGCTGCAACGTCACGGATCGTTGTCGTTCTCGTTGGAAAGTTGTTTAGTGTGAAGGTACCTTTAGCTATGGGTAAATCTTAATTTTATCATTGATCACATTTGGGTATAAAGAGTTCTATTGATGCTGCGAAGAAACAAAAGGGTTGAGAAAACAAGCTCTCTCAGCGGGACACCATGCCTAGAATCTAATTTGCAAAGTGCCCCCACAATGCATGTGTGGTGTGTTAAAGGCTTATTAACAAAAAGTTACCCCCTATACATTAGATTATAAAGTTACTGATTGTTAGATGTCCAACTTTTAAGACCACCAACGATCCCGACATCGGCTGCATCCCTATCCCAAATGGAGAAGAGGAACGCATGTGCAGCCTCCGACCCTTTCATTGTCTGTGCCAAATGCAGAGTGCATTTCACAGTCCCATTTAGGTCCTGGATAGGCAATAATTGTTGAAACCTACTAACCTCACCCTCTTTTGTCACCCTTTCAGGAGGGAACATAAAGGTGTCCTAGGAGCGTTTTTTTTTATCACTACAATGTCAGCCAGCACGTTTGTGCTGCCGTGGCCTCCAGCATCTCCAGACTTGTCTCTCAGTGAGCACATCAGGGACATCATTGGTTGGAAATTGCATTGGAAGCCGACAACAGTTGAACTTGATGATTTGCTCGAGGTCATCCAGCAGAACTTTTCTTCCTCAGAGAACCATTAATAACCTCATTGATAGCAGCCAAGGCTGTTAGTGTGGGGATTTTTGGACATGGCGGTCATACGCCATACTCAATAAATTGAGATGTTTTTAAGATTTTGTTTCCACTTTTTTCATCATTTGCAGATCATTATCAGGTATATCTATCCTGTGACATCCATAATTCCTCGAGTTTTTATTCTCGGGGTTGTAATTTCTATTTGTTAGGTGTGTAATTTATCAAATGTTCCATCTAAGAATGAAAACTAAATCTTATACTAATTACAGATTATCCACATTGGGTTTAAACATACAGATTAAAAGGACACACAAGATATTACTGTTAGGATTGCATTAGACCTTTCTTGAAGTTGATCATGGCTTTGGATGATTTTTTGAGTTTCTTTTCCCCATTTATTTCCTAGTTGCTGGTGAATCTTCATCTTATTTGATAATGTAAGTCCTCCTAATGCATATTTGAGATGACAAACTTCGCTGGCTAGTTATATTGATAATTTGTAATAAAGTAATGACACTCCGTGTTTGATTGTTGCTGATGGTATTGTTCTTCCATAAGCGTTGTTATGCAGTCTATGTGACCCCCTTATATTCAGCAAATCCAAACTTACCTTCTCTGGCTGCACAATATTTATCAAGTACATTGAAAAAAGCAAAAATACGGCAAAGTGAATGTCATTTCTGAAATCTCATGCACACTGCTTATATTTTCCTTGCGGATTTGAACCTTCAAAATTTAAATGTTTCAGCATTTTTGCAGCATTTTTATGCCATGCAAATGAAAGAGGAAAAAAAAACAAATAAAAGTACATCAAACGCAGCAAAAAATGCATGTATTTTACGCACTGTTTTCCCTGCCAACATGCCATTATTTGAGCAGATTTTTCTGCTGCAAAAACCAAATGTGTAGCCCAATACAGCTTTTTCATATACATTTTTTTAATATCTGCATTTCTTTTTTCAAAGCCATTTTTTTTTTACTTTTTTTTGTTGTGCCTTTTATTTTGATTCACTTGGAACCAATGTTTTTTTTGTTGTTTTTTTTTTGTGGCAATTTTCAAGTTCTATAGGTATGGTAAGTCTTCAGAAAGCTGCCAGAAAAAAACATAACATAATAGGAGAGTGAAATAAAACACACTACTCAGCTTCCTTCTTCACCCGGCCGTCCTCCACAAAAATATCCCCACTACAAACCATTTTTGCATTTAGCTCATTTTATATTGTACACAACACAAAAACAACTTTAAAGGTGCAGAGAAAATTGTTGCTTTTATTTTTTACAGAAACTCTGTGTGAATGTAGCCTAAGTTAGTTGTCTGCCTAGACCCATGCAAAAGCTTTAGGGTACCGTCACACAGTGCCATTTTGATCGCTACGACGGTACGATTCGTGACGTTCTAGCGATATCGTTACGATATCGCAGTGTCTGACACGCAGCAGCGATCAGGGACCCTGCTGAGAATCGTACGTCGTAGCAGATCGTATGGAACTTTCTTTCGTCGCTTGATCACCCGCTGACATCGCTGGATCGTTGTGTGTGACAGCGATCCAGCGATGTGTTCGCTTGTAACCAGGGTAAAGATCGGGTAACTAAGCGCAGGGCCGCGCTTAGTAACCCGATGTTTACCCTGGTTACCAGCGTAAACGTAAAAAAACCAAACAGTACATACTCACATTCCGGTGTCTGTCCTCCGGCGTCTCAGCTTCTCTGCACTGTGAGCGCCGGCCAGCCGGAAAGCGAGCACAGCGGTGACGTCTGACGTCACCGCTGTGCTTTCCGGCCGCTGTGCTTACACAGTGGAGAGAAGCAGAACGCCGGGGGACAGACACCGGAATGTAAGTATGTACTGTTTGTTTTTTTTACGTTTACGCTGGTAACCAGGGTAAACATCGGGTTACTAAGCGCGGCCCTGCGCTTAGTAACCCGATGTTTACCCTGGTTACCCGGGGACTTCGGCATCGCTCCAGCGCCGTGATTGCACAGTGTGACCGCAGTCTACGACGCTGGAGCGATAATCATACGACGCTGCGACGTCACGAATCGTGCCGTTGTAGCGATCAAAATTGCACTGTGTGACAGTACCCTTAGCCAAAAGGAACACTAGGCTTCACCAAGTTCAGCTCTTGAGGACAATTTCTCCTTGGTAACTTGAGCTAAGTGTTAATTACTGATACAATGAAAGCTTTGCCTGCTGCTTGCTCCTGAGAACAGAACTCGTGGAGCCCAAGGCTATACCTCAATTTAAGCTTTCTTCTACATTAAAAAAAAAAAATATATTTTTCCAGCTTAAACTTTTCTTTTTTTTTCTCGTGTATACTGGTACACTTCCAAACTTTACTGACTGAATTAATAATAATAATAATAATAATTTTTATTTATATAGCGCCAACATATTCCGCAGCGCTTTACAACTTATAGAGGGGACTTGTACAGACAATAGACATTACAACATAACAGAAATCACAGTTCAAATAGATACCAGGAGGAATGAGGGCCCTGCTCGCAAGCTTACAATCTATGAGGAAAAGGGGAGACACGAGAGGTGGATGGTAACAATTGCTTTAGTTATTTGGACCAGCCATAGTGTAAGGCTCGGGTGTTCATGTAAAGCTGCAAGAACCAGTTAACTGCCTAAGTATGTAGCAGTACAGACACAGAGGCTATTAACTGCATAAAGTGTATGAGAACATGATGCGAGGAACCTGATTATGTTTTTTTTTTTTTTTTTAATGGGCCACACAGGGATAGTTAGGTCAATACGTTGAGGCGGTAGGCCAATCTGAACAAATGAGTTTTTAGGGCACGCCTAAAACTGTGGGGATTGGGGATTAATCGTATTAACCTAGGTAGTGCATTCCAAAGAGTCGGCGCAGCACGTGTAAAGTCTTGGAGACGGGAGTGGGAGGTTCTGATTATTGAGGATGCTAACCTGAGGTCATTAGTGGAGCGGAGGGCATGGGTAGGGTGGTAGACTGAGACCAGAGAGGAGATGTAGGGTGGTGCTGAGCCATGGAGTGCTTTGTGGATGAGGGTAGTAGTTTTGTACTGGATTCTGAATTGTACTTGAATTAAAGATCATTTTCCGATTTTGTCTTCTCGTTGTCACTTGATTGTTTCTGTTGTCCTCCATTGCTCCTCAATGAATTTAATGTCGACATTTACCGTATTTTTCGCTTTGTAAGACGCTCCGGATTATAAGACGCACCCCAAATTTTGAGGAGAAAAATAGGAAAATACTTTTTTTAATAAATTGGTGGGGCGTCTTATAATCCATGCGTCTTATTACTTACCAGGGGTTGTGGCTGCGGTGGATCAGGGTCCCAGGGTCGTTGCTGGAGGCAGGAGTGGATCATTGCTGCAGGCTGGGATGAGGAGGTCTGCAGGGGGGCTCCTATGCAGCAGGCTGGGATGAGGGGGTCTGCAGGGGGGCTCCTGTGCAGCAGGCTGGGATGAGGGGGTCTGCAGGGGGGCTCCTGTGGTGCAGGGGGGCTCCTGTGCTTCAGGCTGGGATGAGGCGGTCTGCGGGGGGGCTCCTGTGCTGCAGGGGGGCTTCGGGGCTGCAGAGCTGTTTCCGGTGCTGCGGGGGCTCTGCCGACATATTGTGAAAGGCCAGAGCCCCCTGGCAGTTCGTCCATGTATTCCTGTATGACTGACTCCGGGAAAATGGCCGCCAGAATCTCGAGAGATGAGATCTCAGCGCTGAAATCTCATCTCCCGAGATTTCGGCGGCCATTTTCCCGGAGTCAGTCATACAGGAAGGAACGCATGGACGAACTGCCGGGGGGCTCTGGTCTTTCACAAAATGTCGCCAGAGCCCCCGCAGCACCGGAGTAGCAGCGGACAACCGCGGTGGCGGGCGACAGCAGCAGCGGTGGCGGGCGACAGCAGCAGCGGTGGCGGGCGGCAGCAGCAGCGGTGGTGGGCGGCAGCAGCAGCGGGCGGCAGCGGACACCCCCTCATCCCAGCCTGTAACGGTAAGCGGTATATCTGCTTTGTAAGACGCACCCCCATTTCCCCCCCAAATTTGGGGGAAATAAAGTGCGTCTTACAAAGCGGAAAATACGGTATATATTGTACCAGGTTTTCAATACAAGTTTTTTTCTTTTTATCTCATGAATTACTCATACTGCCTTTGTATGGAATTGGCCATCTGGATGTAAGAATGTGTCATAGAGCAATCTTCTTATGCCCTCCAGACTGAAAAATGTTTTTTTTATAACTGTTTTTAAAATAGTTATTTAAAGCGATTGACCCTGAGAGACACCCCAGTCCATATACTGTATGTCCGTAAAAATTGAGTCTTTTTTTTTCTTTCTGTCACTCGGGAAGAAAAAAGCCACTCTGCTCCACTCCCCTTTTTTATTATCTGAATGCTTGGAACACAATAATTTTATTTTCCCTGCTTGCCAACCTGGACTTATCCCTGGGACCAAACCGTCTCCCTTCAGAAAAGGGTTGCTTCTAATGAGCTGGCACATTCAGTATTGGAGACCAAATATATATATTAGCCTTGACAGCAGAATGAGTGTTAGGGGCTTCAGGTTTTATTGGTTATAGGCCCCTTATTAAAGAGCTTGTCCAGGTTTGGGATGAAAGTTTGCATTTACTTTGTGACTGCAGAATTCCGAATCCTCATAGCTTGCACTGCACGCTGGATTCTCCAGGATGGCAGAGAGCGCAGGCGATCAAGTGACCGCAAGTATGTGATTTGCATGTATGCGGTCATGAGCCGACTAGATATGCTCAGCCTCGCTCAATTCACTTGTATGCATGTCTAGTCAGAATGTGGCTGTACTTGTGGAAATTGGATAAAAGACCGCCTCTGGCATCGGAGGATCCTGACAATGTTCGGTGCTTACCCTGTGATGATTCAGAAGTCTGCATTCACATACAGGAGCGAGAAACTACCGGAACGCATAAATGGCCAATCCTACTTTGATATACTTGATAGTGAGCGATTTATCGTTGATTTAATCATTGGTAATTTTTTTATATGTATTTATTTATCTGTGGCTGGTATAATTATAAAACATTACAAGGAACATATTGTAACCTAAACCGAAAAATAAAACTAAAATGATCAGCGAGAGACCCACCTCACATGACCTTGAAATGATATAATTTTCAGAAATGGGCACATTTTTAAGTCCTTGAAGATTCTTTATTCCATTGGATAAAGCCGTTCCTCAGTTATTCTGTTAGAAATTGTGACGGTAGAAGGATGTTCTCTTTCTTTCTTGCGGAGGCCTTGGTGAGGGCAGCTTTGAATGTGATTCCGCTGATGGAATACGGACTGCAAAGACCGATAACACTTCCTGAGGGATATTGTGGAGAAATTGAATAACCACATGACTGTGCCTTACAAGCAAATGATAGACACATCCTACACACATTTTTTTCTTAACTTTTATTTATGTACTCTTAAGTCAATGAGCTCAGCCATGCAAACCTCATTTAATCAGCTTCTTCCACTTGAAAAGTTTTACTGTGTTTTCCCTGTCTGCAGAATCTCAAAATGCAGCTGTTTCAGGGAAAGGCAGCTAGTCTTGGCCATACAGGATGGATGGGGAAAGAACTCAGCAATTTAACTGTGCCTGTGGTATTTTAATACTCTTCCTGATCTCAGCCTTAGTTTATGTATTTCTACCTTACAGGTCAAAAGACTGGCAGTGAAAAAGCACATTAGCAAATGGTTGAGTGTTTTTTTTTCTGTTTATTTTGCTGATTACTTGTGGATGTCATATTATACCTCTCTAATGGAGCCTGAGTCAAACAGTTGCTTGCAGTTGAGATAATCATGCAGCCCTTTAAGGGAGGTCAAAAAATAAACACAAAAAATATGTTGAGTGGTACAGAAAGAGAGTAGCTTTTTGTTTAAAGGGAGGCAATGTAATGGGATTGGTGGCTGATAAGGGGCTGCTCAATGTCATGCAGCCATTTATAAGCTAAACTCATGGGGCATAAACATTGGACAGGATGATGGGCAACATGCAGGGAAATGGGGCACATATTATTATTATTATTATTATTTATATAGCACCATTGATTCCATGGTGCTGTACATGAGAATGGGTTACATACAAGTTACAGATATCACTTACAGTAAACAAACTAACAATTACAGACTGATACAGAGGGGCGAGGACCCTGCCCTTGCGGGCTTACATTCTACAGGATTATGCGGAAGGAGACAATAGGTTGAGGGTTGCTGCAGCTCCAGCATTGGTGAGGCGGTAGCTTCAGTAGTATAGGACTTAAATGATGCAAGATGATTCACCATTAGATATCAGTACTTTTGTTCGAGCTAAACAAAGGAGTTTCATGTCTTCTATGACGTTAGGTAGACCTGTCACTTTTAGACATGTTTGTTTTAGGAAATACTAATGTTCCCCATAAAATAATAATCCTGGAGCAGATTTTCATAGCACTTGACATTTTCTTAGATCTGTTATTCGTAATGAGAATTTAGAAACAAAATTGCAAGCTGGATGTTACCAGTTGGAGTTGTTCCCCAGAGAGTCTGGCTCTTAGTCTGAGGGCCTACTTTTATTACAGTGAAGGTACTCATACTCCTTAAATAAGTTGGTGTCAAACTCCCCCTATTTCCTCAGGACAGTATGACCACCTAATGTGTCTTGTTGGCTTCCTGACATTGGAATTTCAATGCGATCCTTTTGTTTTCAGAGGAGGTAAACCACTGCTAGAGGTGCCTGACAGCGACTATCTCCATCCTCCCCATAGTGAACGCATGAACGTAGAATTCTGTGGACAAGAGAGTTGGGAGACAGATTACTGTCTGAGGAAAAAAATGTTTGGCCAGCAGCTAGAAGTATGCCTAGATTTGGGTCGGAGAGTTGTAATTACAGATTATTAAACTACCATTGAGACTGATCTTTAGACAAGCACCACACACATACTTTGAATGTACACATTAGCCTAAGGTAAGTCATAATGATTGCATCTACTCAGTGCATTTGTTTTAGTCAACCCATGAAAAATTACCATCTTCTCTAAAGAAGGCAACCAAATTCCGAGAACAACAGTGGCTAGTTCTTGATTGCAAGAGCAATTCTTCGGAGAAAGAAAGTTTCAAGAAGAATCTTCATCCTTTTTTTTTTTTCATTGATCTTATATGGCCACTTTGGGAACTGTTATGGCCATACACTAAAATGTGTAAGAACTGTGCAGGTCTAACAATCATTCACCAAACATTATTTGTATAACCATCATCATACCTCTATATAATTTGTATAGCCAATTTTAGTAAGGGAAGACCAGGAGTGTTGCTTTAAAGATATGAATGTGTAACCTGGGTGAAATGTGGTAACAATCCTACTATTAGCTTTGGACATGCCAGATCAACATCTTCCCTGACAATCCTTTAGGCCATGTGCACACGTTCAGTATTTTTCGCGTTTTTTTCGCGTTTTTTCGCTATAAAAACGTGATAAAAACGCGAAAAAAACGCTTACATATGCCTCCTATTATTTTAAGTGTATTCCGCATTTTTTGTGCAAATGTAGCCTTTTTTTCCGCGAAAAAATCGCATCGCGGAAAAAAAAGCAACATGTTCATTAAAATGTGGAATTGCAGGGGATTCCGCACACCTAGGGGTCCATTGATCTGCTTACTTCCTGCACGGGGCTGTGCCCACCATGCGGGAAGTAAGCAGATTATGTGCGGTTGGTACCCAGGGTGGAGGAGAGGAGACTCTCCTCCACGCACTGGGCACCATATAAGTGGTCAAAAAATAAGAATTAAAATAAAAAACAGTCCTATACTCACCCTCGATGTCTTCCCGCCTCCACTGCACGCTGCCGTTCGGTTCCTGTAGCTGATGTGCGGTGGAGGACCTTGCCGATGACGTCACTGTCCTGTGATTGGTCGTGAGCGGTCATGTGACCGCTCACGTGACCGTGACGTCACGGAAGGTCCTGTGCGCACAGACCAGCTATAGGAAGAGGAGCCGGACGCCGGTGAGGAGATGTCTGGGTGAGTATAAGCATTTTTTTATTTTTTTTATTATTTTTAAACATTCTATCTTTTACTATAGATGCTGCATAAGCTGCATCTATAGTAAAAAGTTGGTCACACTTGTCAAACGCTATGTTTGACAAGTGTGACCAACCTGTCAGTCAGTTTTCCAAGCGATGCTACAGATCGCTTGGAAAACTTTAGCATTCTGCAAGCTAATTACGCGAAAAAAACGGAAAAAAAAGGCAAAAAAAAAAATGCGGATTTCTTGCAGAAAATTTCCGGTTTTCTTCAGGAAATTTCTGCAAGAAATCCTGAACGTGTGCACATACCCTTAACTGTTACCACCAAACACAGAGTGTTGGCTGAACCCATTGATATCACTAGGAGAAGCCAACATTAGTTTAACGCGTGTTGACAAAAAGGCCCCATTTTGTCTTCGTGACCTTCATTGTGTGTAATGAATGACATCTAGATGTAATTTTTTTTCATTAATGACTATTTTGCTGTTGAGTAGTGTCCTTGTGATATATTTGGTGCTAGTAGCCCAGTTTCCACTGTTTAGAGCTCTGGGAGCCACAGTATAATAATGGTATAGCTAAATAACTGTCCTGCAGAGCTATCTGTATGAATGTCTGTGTTTAAAGCTAAAGCCACCCTGTCATCCAGATTTCCTATTTTAGAGGCAACCTTTATTTTCTCAGTTCAGAAAGATTTTAACCTTGTGTTCCAGAAGAAAGCATGTTCTCGTGGCTCCTGCCTCTCCTCCCCCGTTGTGCCTTTTCATTTCTCTTTGTTTATTGTGAGTTCTTTCTCTCAAAATGTTGTGCTTCTTGCTTTGATTCAACATTCCTCCTGACAGGCAGATAAGAATCCATGTCTGGCGCCTGAGACTGGAGCTGCTACCTGATTATCAGCAGACACCCTGTTATGAGCGCCTCAGGCTACTCTAGGAGGAGGAAGGTACTGTGCAAGCTGATGGCTAGCTCCCATGCTCAAATCATCTCCTTGATCTGACCAGTCTGGCTCTGCTCTGCATCAAAACCGTCTATCTTACAATATATCCCAGAAAGTGCTTCGTATCTCTTGTCGAAGCTCAGAATTTGACTCTATTTTCCAAGTTACTGGACGATGAAATCTTAAACTATATTTATACTTTTAGTAGAGATTGTTTATTTGTAGAAAGTTCACCTGAGATGTATTAATTCCTTTAAAATAAAGTTGTAAAGTAGCAATTACGTTGAACAGAAAGGCCTTGTTCACTTTATATATGTGTAGGCACAATAAAATCGCGTACTAAAAAAATAAATAAAATTAAAAAACTGCTTTCACAATACATTTTATTTTCATTATTTTTATTATTTTTGCCATTTTTCCATCCATGATTTTTTTACTTGAATTTCATATTTTCAGCTCAGAATCCAAGGTGCGTGCATGGAATTAGGATACTAGTACACAAAAAATAATAGAGCGATACTGTGCTAACTTTACAGACGATATCTAGTAGTGGAAGAACATTTTTATGAAACCCAGACACACTTTAGAAAAAAGTGTTTCTTTGGCACACTGGCTAGTAGATGTCAAACAAGCATTGACTCAACTATTTTGAAAATTGCAGTTGACGCTTTTTGGTAAAACTGTATGAAAAAAATAGCCAGGAATCGATAGCAGACATGCAACAGTCTAGGCATACGGTTACATACATCTAGAAATTTTGTTCATAGTGTTGCAAACATTTGTAATGCGTAATCAGCAAATGTGCTGTGAAAGTAGCCAAATTCACTCAGGTATTCTTACCTCTTACGCTTGAAATGCATCAACGGGGCGTGTTTTCATAACTAGTCAAAAAAGTTGAGCACCAGAGATGCACTTGAACAAGGATTAAAGGGACTCTGTCAGCACAGAAAGGCTCAGATTCATGGTATGGTGGGGCCAAAGATGTATATACACCTTCCCACCTGCTTGTTTTCACTCAATCTCCACCACCCCCTTCTTTAATTTACAACTCTGGATTCATAGAGCCAGAGAAGGGCATGGATGTGTGGAAAACAAGCAGGGGGGAAGGTATATATGGCTTCCCTTTTTGGGCTATTCTTGGCAATATAGCTTTCCATGGGTAGGTGTAAAACAGTCAGGTCTAGGTCCTGCTCTGCCTCCAGCTAGTTTGAGGTCTGCTGACAAAAAGTGAGGGTAGCTACAAGAGTTAGGATCCTTCATGTCTAGGTACTCCTTCTAGTGGTGGGATGACTTTTACGCTCTTTTTATCAAAATGGTGTCAACTAAATAAGTATCCTACGCTACTTCCATGTTGTATTACTATTTATTTACTTACTGCAGGGGATTTGCTCATTTTGTCCTTACCCTAGGTCTAAGTTCTTCATAACTATAAATTATTTATTAGGGCTGAAAGATCTTATTATAATATTTCAGTAGAATTTTTTGTGTGTGTGCACAGTTGAGAACATAGTGAAAAAAGTCATCTCCTGGAGAACTGCAAATTCATCCGAGCTAGTAATTTTTGTAGTCAGACTCCTAACTGTATTGGTCTGTGACAAGAGTGTCGAAGTTGAACCAAGCCCAGTAACATTACTGGGCCCATATGGTCCTTCTGGAACAGTATTATAAGTGATGCGTCATAATTGAGGACCGTGTTAGCTGCGTCACTTCTAATGTGGTGTACCTAATTATTTGTACTAAATGTCCAACTGGGGGTCTGTATGTGGGGGAGACAGGGCAGAAACTGAGAACAAGGATGAACTCTCATCGCCATACAATAAGAGAAAAAAGAATGGATATACCCGTGGCAATACATTTCTGTCTCCCAAATCATAGCATTATGGACATGAAATTACTTGTATTGAAAGGTAACTTCAAAACACAGAAAGACAGGAGAGTCTGGGAATATAAACTGATGACGACCTTTGACACTCTAACTGCAGGAATGAATGTGTCACATGGATTTATGTCTTTTTACATCAATTAAGGAACTTGCCCATCAGACCATGTGGGGTCATCACAACAGAGACCCTAATCACAGGACAATAAAACAATCCTTATCTAAGAATTGGCCCAATATTTATGGACGTAACTGTTTATCACCCATGGTAATTCTGCTTCGTGTCACCTGGCTTATCCATGGTTCTTTTCCCCTTTTTTTTTTTTTCTCTATACTATGTTGTGCATAAATATGTGATTCTTCAGAATTTATTTTAGTCTTTGCCTGATGAAGAGACGTATGTAGTCTCGAAAGCTTGCAATTTGTTACCATCTTTTCAGTTAGCCATTAAAAGGTATCAACCACTGAGGACTCTCAATTCTAAATATTTTTCCATAAGACCAAGTAGCCATGAAGCAATACGCTTTCTGTATGCTACCCTCCTTAAAGTTTTTCATTGGGGATGAAAATCTGATAAATATTTAATGTTTTCCTTGGGTATGCATTAAAATACAAACGAAATAGGATTGCTTTTTATGTCTTCCTGAAGCTCTTGTATCCAAGCTGAAGTGGAAGGTGCAAGAAAACATGGGCCCAGCTCCATGGCTGTCTGCCTCCATCTCTTCCCTTTCAGATCGTAAATATAAAGCCATTAGCTTCAAAATGCAAAGGGCATAAATCCGTCGGAATGCTTCCAGGATAGGTCGTAAAAAACAATGTCTATTAGCGGACATTTCAACTCTCTGCCTAACCGCTGGGTGCTGGGATTTGGATACTAAGATTCTTGTAATTGAAGCAAAACGCACATTAACTGAGCAGTGCAATAGAGTCTATCAGTAAAAGCTGATGGCCGATTCGAGAAAGTATAAAATAACATGCATCCGTGAGCATAATACCCCACAATGCTATTCTTTTTACGTATACCTGCAACCAATAGTAATTTATGCTGGACATTTATATACCTTAAACTGGGTTTAGATGTGCTATCCGCAGACAATAGACGACCCCAATTGGTTACATGCAAGCTGATTGTTGGGTGATTAATAGCCTATTTAGACAGGCTGACTTTTATGACTTTTATGCGTACAGAATGTTCATTAATACGATTATTCTTGAGTGGCAACACATCACCAATTTACACAATGTGCTGCTGACAATGATAATTAGTTTTTAGGCCTATAGTGTAAAAAAAAAAAAGGGAAGTTGCTAACTAACTACCTGGTACCAGCACAGAGGGGTCATAGCCGCTCCTTCCAGTGACTTGGCTGCTTAACATCTTCTGGGCTGCTCTTTCGACATGGTGACTGCCAACATCATGCTGATTTGCATCCAGCTTGCCGCAGTTAGGCAGCAATGAGGTGGCTATTAGTCTGCCTGATGTCAGCAGTCACACCCCATCAATAGAGCAGAGCAGAAGAGAATGTTACATCAGCAGAAGCTGCTGAATTGCTGGCAAGGGCCGTCTGTGACTGCTCTGTGCCTGTAGAGTTTGGTGCCGGGCACAACAGGCAGGTAGTGGTTAGGTAGTTTTTAGGCCTATAGTTTACAAAAAACAAAATAGTCTTGGATAAACCCTTAAGGGTATGTGCATACGACCAGGAACTGCTACAGATTTCATGCCTTGTACTTATGCAGGATCAAACCTGCAGTGGCCATATGTTACAGCATAGTGGATGGGATTTCTAGAAATCCCATGACCACTATGTGTCTATGTGCGCCTGCGGATCACCCACGGACGCTGACATGCGATTAGTCTTTCAGGACCGCTGCCTGTCAATTTCTCTTGCGGAGACACTAGTCTCCTCAACAGAAATTTAATCAATGGAATGTATTTGATGCGGTAAATCTGCACGGTTCAGTGAACACAGAGGATTCACCTGTGTTGAATAGAAGGCAGTGTTTTGGATGCATCAAAAATACACTGTGTCCAAAGCGCTGCTTGTTTCTGATCGTGGGCACATAGTCTTAGATAGATACAAAACAACCCATGTGCACAAAACTAATAACATTGGAAGTGCTAACACAGCAGATAGGAGTCTAAAAGTAGTAATTTAGTTACTTCTACCATTGTCATCGTTACCCCTTGCTGCAAATACAATCACTTAAAATCAGTCTTAATTTATATTGCACAGCATCGGCATAGGGTGCACTATATAGAAATATGTCAAACATTGAAGCCGTAGATAACTTTTAGCATTCTCACACTTGAATGTATATTTGCACAGCAGTAATGAGTGCTAACAATGAAGTGCATGTAAATGATAAAGTGAATTACTTTATGGAGAACATGATCATTTCCTGAATCTGGCGGGAGTTGACTCTGGGAAGAAGGAGAGACTATTCCTTTAATGTAAAGTAATTGTTCCGACATTCAGTGAAGGTGAATGAATTCAAACGGCTTTGGTGGTTAGGCACAAGGGAGCCCTTACAGTTAGGAAGAAAATATAAAAGTCAGTCTCGAAGTTTTGTATTAGATTCTGAGAACGGCCAAAGTAAATGAGTCCACTGAACCATGGTTTTACTGTACCTTACAAAACTGACTAACGATTGTATCGAAAGCCTTCCTACTATATGAGGACAATCGCAGATTGTAGATAACTTCCATAGAAACCGCTATGATCTCCTTAGGACAGTCTTCTGTCTCATGTACACACACAATAACTATGCACAACAGTAGGAAGCTGTGGAATTTTGCTATATTTATGTGCCTATTTCTATGTATATCTTATTACATAGCTGTCCGTTGGCTAATTGAATGTATGCTGGTCATAAGGAAGTCTCCAACATCTGAGTAGTGTGCCCTATAATTGTTTGTTAGAATAACCTTTGTGAGTTAGGACATGGGCAGGAAATTCCTAAATTAGATTAGCCATGTTCTAATTGATCTTGGAAAGTTATATGAGCTCTTCTGGAAGAGTTATGGGCAAGCAGGGAGGATCTCGCTGTTAATGGGATCCTGATTTTGGTGGTAGATGAGGGTGATGTTTATAGTACTTCCAGATAATTGGACACAGTGGTCATTTTCCATTTGATATCGCAAAGAAAAAAACATCAAGGACAAGGCAGCTAGCTCCTCGTCACCTCATTAAGTTGACTGCAAATAGCCTTATGTCATGAAACCTCTGAGGCAGAAGAGCAGGAAAGGCAAATCTGAATCAGGTACAGGTGTGATTCCTAGCCAATTTCAGTGAAACAGAAAAATGTGGTTTATGGTGGGTAACGGGTCGTAGATCCAAGGCCCTACATAAATCAGTTTAAAGTAGAAGTGATGTTAAAAGTGTAACTGCTTGAAATGTTAGGGATAAAAGGTCTTTATTGTAGTAGCGGGGACTTTTTTTTACATCATTTTCTCATCACCAAAACATGCATGTTTTTCTCAATGGGGAGAGAGGAGTTCGTTTGTTAGATACCCCTTAAAATCCCAGAGAATAAATTACAGAACATGTTGAAATTCAATATACCTGATCCTTCTGTGCTCCAACATCTGGAACTTTTGGGTTGCCTTTGTACATATTTGGTCACTGGTTTTTGATGAGTAACTTTTTAATAATCAATTTATATCCAAATATTTAGTATTTTTGTAATTTACATTATTGCTCATATACTAACAGATCTGTTCTTGAGGATCTTATGTCACTCGGTCCCCTTCTGGAGATGTGATTGGTCATGTGTCGTACATAATGCACATGGTTTTTCCTTGCTCTGGCCTTTTTCCAATATATGTTTCGTCATAAGTGATGTCCCATACTTGGGCAGGATGAGGATCACGCTGTTTCTACCACACCAAACATGCGCTGAGAGTAAGACCCCATCCAGTTCTTGAGTTCAGTCCGGTAAATTACAAAAATACATACCATAAGGATAAAACGTTAAAAAAAAGAAGAAGTTAGGATTGACCAATTTAATTAATTTTTTTGAGCTAATATTAAAGGGATTATTTCTTTAAGACAATGTTCTCACCTGACTGCAATTTCTTAAAACCTAACAAACCACTCTACACTCACCTTGCTCTGGTCCATCGTCGAGTCTCCATTTCCATTATTGTTAACGCCACAGTCCATACCAATCATTGATCTGAGTGCCTCTGCCCATGTAGATGGAATGCCCACTTCAGAGTTGCTGAGCTCAATGGTTGGCTGTCAGTGACTAAAGCACCACAGTCAGTGCCAGACACCAGGAGCAGTAGCGCAGACTCCACACTGGCCATGGCGAGGGTGAGTACAGCGTGGTTTATGTTTTAACATACTGCAATCTGGACTGAATGCCCGCTTTTTTTCCTGTGGGCAGAACACTACTCAGAGAACACAGGATGAGGGTAAAACGGTGTGGCAATTATTTATTGAACCACCAATAAACAATAACACATAGAACAATCAAAGCAAGTACCAAACAAGGTGAAAACTACAGTCTCCCCCTTCCACTGACTCAATGGAATTTCAACATCTAGGACTTCCCCCACCAATGGCACCCCGCTTTTGGTGAGCACCCACAGAGAGGAGGTGATGACAAGCTTAGGTGACCGAGATCAGTGAGGTATGCGGCCAGGTGACCTGATTGTCCCAACCTTGATTCTTAAAGACTTCTGAGGGTTCAGCAATGGTTAGTAGAGCAGATCCATGTTCTTCTAGCTGGGGCCATGGTTCCCTAAGTTCACAACCTGTAAAATGTTCCTGGCTGTTTTTTTGCAAAGTCTCTCTGATTCATATTGCATAATGATAGAAATCCCTTTTTATACCCACATCTGTAGCTCAGGTCTTCATCCACAGGTCAGGGGGATGTGAGATGAGTTTAACTCTCATTGTTTGAATATTTAATCAATGTGCATAGTTCGCCCTTCTCGGTTTTGAAAGTCAGCAAACTAGCTGGCATGGTACAATGTGTAATCAACAAATTAACAAACAGCTATCTATTGTTCAAATATCCTAGATCCCTGTCCTTTAAGGGTACTGTCACACAGTCACACTTTGATCGCTACGACGGTACGATCCGTGACGTTCCAGCGATATCCATACGATATCGCTGTGTCTGACACACAGCAGCGATCAGGGATCCTGCTGAGAATCGTACGTCGTAGCAGATCGTTTGGAACTTTCTTTCGTCGCTTGATCACCCGCTGACATCGCTGGATCGTTGTGTGTGACAGCGATCCAGCGATGTGTTCGCTTGTAACCAGGGTAAACATCGGGTAACTAAGCGCAGGGCCGCGCTTAGTAACCCGATGTTTACCCTGGTTACCAGCGTAAAAGTAAAAAAAAAAAAACAGTACATACTCACATTCCGGTGTCTGTCCCCCGGCGTCTCAGCTTCTCTGCACTGTGAGCGCCTGCCAGCCAGAAAGCGAGCACAGCGGTGACGTCTGACGTCACCGCTGTGCTTTCCGGCTCTGCTTACACAGTGGAGAGAAGCAGAACGCCGGGGGACAGACACCGGAATGTAAGTATGTACTGTTTTTTTTTTTTTTACGTTTACGCTGGTAACCAGGGTAAACATCGGGTTACTAAGCGCGGCCCTGCGCTTAGTAACCCGATGTTTACCCTGGTTACCCGGGGACTTCGGCATCGCTCCAGCGCCGTGATTGCAACGTGTGACCGCAGTCTACGACGCTGGAGCGATACTCATACGACGCTGCGACGTCACGGATCATGCCGTCGTAGCGTCCAAAGTGTGACTGTGTGACAGTACTTTAAGGATAGCAGACAATGAGTTGTGGCAAACAGCAACTTAAGTCAATATCCAGGCTCATAAGAACAATAGTCTGTTTCTTGACCAACCAAAGAAAAACACACAAATTCAATAGTCAACTTAAAGATAATAGCCTATGTCTTTTGGCCTACTTAAATATACATCTGGCATAATTAAGAAGAAATGCTGTGTCATCACAAATGGCTTTGAATATTGTACTACATAGATAGCAACCAGTCTGCTTTTTTATATATTTATTTACTTTATTATTTAGCACCATCATAATCATTAATGATTTACATACAGTACAGACCAAAAGTTTGGACACACCTTCTCATTTAAAGATTTTTCTGTATTTTCATGACTATGAAAATTGTACATTCACACTGAAGGCATCAAAACTATGAATTAACACATGTGGAATTATATACTTAACAAAAAAGTGTGAAACAACTGAAATTATGTCTTATATTCTAGGTTCTTCAAAGTAGCCACCTTTTGCTTTGATGACTGCTTTGCACACTCTTGGCATTCTCTTGATGAGCTTCAAGAGAAGGTGTGTCCAAACTTTTGGTCTGTACTGTACATCATCATTGTCTCCATTGGGGCTCCCAATCTAAATTTCACATCATTATGTGTTTGGAGTGTGGGAGGAAGCCAGAGTACCTGGAGGAAATCCACGCAAACACAGGGAGAGCATATAAACTTCTTGCAATGTTGCCCTTGGGATTTTTAACCCAGGATCCCAATGATGCAAAGCAACAGTGCTAACCACTGAGCCACCATGCTACCCTCCTGGTGGAATTCTTTAAAGATGACTTGATGAAAAGGTTAGTCTAACGCAAACAACTTTGTTTTATCATTCAGCTATATTCTGGCTGTTGGCACAACTTTTTCATTTCTATATTCTAAGAGAATTCCTCCACATCATAATGGTTTACAGAAGACCTTTCCGCATATTGAAGGCTTGATTTTCTATTCACATCAGTGTGAAATTTACAGCGTAACATCAGGAGTTCGATTAGTAAATGTGAAGCGTGATTTGCTGGTTTCATCACCGCAGTCACAGGTGCAGCTTTTCCTATGGAGGCTGCTTTATTGCACACGGTTTTATGTTAGTAGCTCACTCCTCTGGCTTCATGGAAATGAAAGAGCATTAACTGCAGGAGATGTCAGAGTAGGAGCTTTCTTCTCTGAAGCTTAAGTTGTGCCCTGCTGGAGCTGCTGTCTCAACAAAACTCTTTTACAGCTGTGCCGATCCTCTGCTGTTCTTTTTTTTAGGGTGCTTTATTGTCCCCGTCTGCTAAACTCTTGATCTAAAGTATGAGAACATATCTTTTTTCCTAATTGCTACCATTTATCCTGCACTTGATACGACTGTTACAGCATGTGCTTCAAACTAGTAGAGAGGCGATGGTTGTAAGAAGGCTCAATTATTTCTAGGATGTTTACTTCACTCAAAAAGATTTAAAGGGATTCTCTATTAAAGGAAACTTGTCAGCAGGATTGTGCACAATAACCTACTACACACAGTGTCAGATTGGCACCGTTATACTGATGAAAATGATACCTGGGTTATGAAATCCATTGTTGTTTAATCTTTATTTTCAGTTTTGAGATAATGATATGCCCGTGGTACGGGGCGGCCTGTGGGTGGGGGTCTTCATGTGGTGCTCTGATTAGCTATTCACCAGTATGGCTTCTGACAGGTTACTCATCCCTCAGTGACCTGCCCCCTAGTTTACATAACGAATATTATATACAGCTTGGAAAAAACCCTTCTGCAGGCAGGCACCGTCTGTGGCGCCTGCGCTGCAGCCTGATCGCATGTGTAAAGTGTATATAATTATTTAGTTTGATCTTATCCTTATATTCAGAAACAAAAAAAATCTGTTTGAAAATGGCGCCGGCCGCACCTGCGCAGTAGCAGCTATTGGATCATCGATAGCTGCTACTGTGCAGGTGCGGCCGGCACCATTTTCAAATAGATTTTTTTTTTTATGAATATAAAGATAAGATCAACCAAAATCATTTTATACACTTTACACATGCGATCACCTGCCCGCAGAAGGGGATTTTTTTTCCAAGCTGTATATAATATTCATTATGTAAACTAGGGGGCTGGTCAGTGAGGGATCAGTGATCTGTCAGAAGCCAGAGTGATGAATAACTAATCAGAGCACCACATGAAGACCCCCCACCCACAGACCGCCCCGTAGCACGGGCATATCATTAACTGAAAACTGAAAATAAAGATTAAACAACAACCACAAGACAGATTTCATCACCCCAGGTATCATTTTACTCAGCATAACGGCGCCGACCTGACACTGTAAGTTAGGCCATGTGCACACGTTCAGTATTTTTCGCGTTTTTTCACTGTAAAAACGTGATAAATACGCGAAAAAAACGCTTACATATGCCTCCTATTATTTACAGTGTATTCCGCATTTCTTGTGCAAATGTTGCATTTTTTTCCGCGAAAAAATCGCATCGCGGAAAAAAAAGCAACATGTTCATTAAATTTGCGGAATTGCGGGGATTCCGCACAACTAGGAATGCATTGATTTGCTTACTTTCCGCACGGGGCTGTGCCCACCATGCGGGAAGTAAGCAGATCATGTGCGGTTGGTACCCATGGTGGAGGAGAGGAGACTCTCTTCCACGGACTGGGCACCATATAATTGGTAAAAAAAAAGAATTAAAATAAAAAATAGTCATATACTCACCCTCTGATGGCCCCGGAGTCTTCCCTCCTCTCAGGTGTATGCTGCCGCTTCCGTTCCTATAGATGGTGTGTGTGAAGGACCTGCGATGACGTCGCGGTCTTGTGATTGGTCACGTGACCACTCATGTGACCGCTCACGTGACCGCGACGTCATCGAAGGTCCTGCACACACACACCATCTATAGGAACGGACGCCGCTGAGGAGATCGGCTGTTTGCAGGTGAGTATAACCATTTTTTTTTTTTTTTTAATTATTTTTAAACATTCTATCTTTTACTATTGATGCTGCATAAGCAGCATCTATAGTAAAAAGTTGGTCACACTTGTCAAACACTATGTTTGACAAGTGTGACCAACCTGTCAGTCAGTTTTCCAAGCGATGCTACAGATTGCTTGGAAAACTTTAGCATTCTGCAAGCTTTCTGTCTATGCACAGTGTACACAGGAAGCAGCCAATCAGTGATGTCGGTCGGGATACACAAAGCTCAGCAGTCAGAGAACTGCTAGATCTGCAGCAGGTAAAATCACTTTTATCAAAAGTTCAGCAAGTAGCCCAGAACTGATACATTACTGGAATCAAGGTCTTTGCCCCTATACCATGCTGCTCTTAACTATAGTAGCAAAACCTGGTGACAGATTTCATTTAATATCATAATTCAGCTTAATATGTATAAAATCGCCGACACAGCTATATCTTTGGCATTGTAGCTAGGAAAGCCAACACTTTGTCCCAACTCTGACATGTCTACCTTGTCTATATAACTGTTGTGGCACATCACCACTCTTTGGAAAATCGCAAAATCAAGGTTCGGGGACCACAGGAGTTATTGGAAAAGCTAAGAATATTCTTATTGAGTCCATTATGGAGCCTTAGTAGTCTGTCATGAGACGAGCAGCAATTGCGTCTATAGAGATAGTAGAAGCCAAGTAATTAGTAGATCAGACAGGTTAATATTAAGGTTTTAATTGTAGCTTTCACCACCACATTGTGGGTATGTGCACACGTTGCAGATTTCTTGCAGAAATTTCCTGAAGAAAAACGGAAATTTTCTGCAAGAAATCCGCATTTTTTTTTTGCGTTTTTTTTCCGTTTTTTTTCCGTTTTTTTAGCATTCTGCAAGCGTAATTAGCTTGCAGAATGCTAAAGTTTTCCAAGCGATCTGTAGCATCGCTTGGAAAACTGACTGACAAGTTGGTCACACTTGTCAAACATAGCGTTTGACAAGTGTGACCAACTTGTTACTATAGATGCTGCTTTTGCAGCATCTATAGTAAAAGATAGAACGTTTAAAAATAATAAAAAAAATAAAAAAATGCTTATACTCACCCGCAGACATCAGATCTCCTCACCGGCGTCCGTTCCGTATAGATGGTGTGTGCGCGCAGGGCCTTCCATGACGTCACGGTCACGTGAGCGGTCTCGGCCAATCACAGGACAGTGACGTCATTCGGCAAGGTCCTTCACCGCTCACCAGCTACAGGAACCGAAGCCAGCGTGCAGCACAGAGGCGGGAACACTTCGGGGGCCATCAGAGGGTGAGTATAGGACTATTTTTTATTTTAATTCTTATTTTTTTACCAATTATATGGTGCCCAGTGCGTGGAGGAGAGTCTCCTCTCCTCCACCCTGGGTACCAACCGCACATAATCTGCTTACTTCCCGCATCGTGGGCACAGCCCCGTGCGGGAAGTAAGCAGATCAATGGACCCCTAGGTGTGCGGAATCCCCTGCAATTCCGCATTTTAATGAACATGTTGCTTTTTTTTCCGCGATGCGATTTTTTTCGCGGAAAAAAAGGCTACATTTGCACAAAAAATGCGGAATACACTGAAAATAATGGGAGGCATATGTTAGCGTTTTTTTCGCGTTTTTATCACGTTTTTATAGCGAAAAAACGCGAAAAAAACGCGAAAAATATTGAACGTGTGCACATGGCCATAGAGAATTTGATTTTAGTTTTAGGCCATGTGCACACGTTGCGGATTTCTTGCAGAAATTTCCTGAAGAAAACCGGAAATTTTCTGCAAGAAATCCGCATTTTTTTTTTACGTTTTTTTTCCGTTTTTTTCGCCTTTTTTTAGCATTCTGCAAGCGTAATTAGCTTGCAGAATGCTAAAGTTTTCCAAGCGATCTGTAGCATCGCTTGGAAAACTGACTGACAAGTTGGTCACACTTGTCAAACATACTGTTTGACAAGTGTGACCATCTTTTTACTATAGATGCAGCTTATGCAGCATCTATAGTAAAAGATAGAATGTTTAAAAATAATAAAAAAAATAAAAAAAATGCTTATACTCACCCAGACATCTCATCAGCGGCGTCCGTTCGTCTTCCTATAGCTGGTCTGTGCGCACAGGGCCTTCCGTGACGTCACGGTCACGTGAGCGGTCACATGACCGCTCACGACCAATCACAGGACAGTGACGTCATCGGCAAGGTCCTTCGCCGCACATCAGCTACAGGCAGCGTGCAGCGGTGAGGCGGGAACACTGCGCGGGACATCGAGGGTGAGTATAGGACTATTTTTTATTGTATTTCTTATTTTTTGACCACTTATATGGTGCCCAGTGCGTGGAGGAGAGTCTCCTCTCCTCCACCCTGGGTACCAACCGCACATAATCTGCTTACTTCCCGCATGGTGTGCACAGCCCCGTGCGGGAAGTAAGCAGATCAATGGACTCCTAGGTGTGCGGAATCCCTGCAATTCCGCATTTTTAATGAACATGTTGCTTTTTTTCCGCTATGCGATTTTTTCGCGGAAAAAATCGCAACATTTGCACAAAAAATGCGGAATACCTTGTAAATAATAGGAGGCATATGTTAGCGTTTTTTTCGCGTTTTTATCACGTTTTTATAGCGAAAAAACGCGAAAAAAACGCTAAAAATCCTGAACGTGTGCACATGGCCTTAGGCAGACCCCGGATATTGTGATTTCAGTTGTTCCGGCCTAATTCATTTTCTCGTTATTAGGCTGGATTTATAGTATGTTTGTGAAACACCAACTGTGCCCATGAGGAGACCTGGCCTGGTATTTTGTTTTAAGTATGGTTCATGTTTCACAGATATGTAAAACCGTCCTTAATTAGTAGACATGTTGATGCATACATACCCGCTATCAAATGCCAGGGGTACAAGGCAAAATAAAGCGCCACGAGGAGTAGGGCATCGGTGTCCTGTACTGGACTGCACTTTGGTCTAATCTCGAAGTCCTGTCATTTTTGACCAACGGACAGATAAGACCTGTAATCACTTTTTGATAAAGCATGGGTCACTAATTTTGGTGTTCTATACCCTATTCCGACCCTGGTCCCCTGCAGACATGTTTTCTAGCTGAAATTGCTAATCATTGTGTGTGTTGGTTTAATAATTGTGGCTGCCCTGGAAACATTGCCCCATTTATAATTGGTTTCTGGTGTAGCGTTTGATTGAACACTCATTCTGCTAAGAGCCAGTGGATTTGTAGACAACAGAGATAATGTCACCTCTCCTATATTTCGGCTGCCCCCCTGGGCAGTGAGGGAATGGCGTAGTGTATGAATGCAGCGGTCTGCCTTCTTCCACAGCTTTCTTTTGTTGTAGAGAAGAATGTTCAATTTAGTTTTTTGTCTGCACAGTTAGCGAGAAGTGGCAGTCGGTGTTCTCTGAAGCCTGAATATCCCCATGGGGGGCACCCGGAGATTAATCTACTTCCTTTAGAATTAACAGACAATTCCAATCACCTGTCAACCCAGAAATCTGCTCCTGTGAATTAAGGTTTCAGAAGTAGGGTAAGGAGGCCTGCGTGGACGTGGGGAAGCTGATGAATCGTCTTGCAAGCCATGCTGTTAGGTACTCCACAGTCACAATCTGCGCAATCTGACTACTGCATCATTGCTGGGAGTTTGCCCTCCCAATATTCCCCTATACAGTCATTTATAATTAGTTTATATTCTCTATGCTTCAAAAACTATATTATTACGCTAAGCACACCTAAGGGTAAAATTCCATCGCTGAAGTATGAGCCAATATCATGTGAGAAGCAAAACAGTGAGGAGATCAGGAAAATTGGAAAGAAAAACGTTTGTTTTTTTAAAAACCGGAAATGCAATAGTTGGGCATAGTTCTTACTGCCCATCAGAACTACAAATGGGACAACACTAAATAGTCCTTAAACAATGTTTCACCTTGATTGAAACCTTGTTACTTTGGTTGTCATGTGTACATTTTTTCTGGCGTACTTATAAAGAAGCTATAATTAATAAAAGATCTATTGGTTAATTAGAACATTATATCAGGGACTTAGTATCAGGGGTGGTTGGAACAAAATATTCTCCTTATAATGTTGTGATACAAACATAACTTATTCATTATAATAGCAAAAAGTAAATTTTGTCGTAGGAAATAGTGTTGGCCATCTCTATCGCCTTCAGGGAGGACACCCTATCAAACCTTTCTAGATTATGAAAGGTCGTCATATAAAGGCAGCTCTCGTCGCTTTTATTTTTCCTCTGACAGCATTGTAAATTTTTGTGGATTTTTATTGGGTATTAAAGCCATCACGAAGCTCCATTTTTCATAGCTACTCATTAAGACTGCAGGTCAAAGGAGAACAAGACATAAAGCTGAACCTGGCTATTACTGTTGCCTTTTGAAGTTCTTCCTTCTTCATCGGTGAATCTCTTGTCTTTACTTAGACTGCTTTCAAGAGGATCACTTTTCCTCCTCAAGAGGCTTCCTTGTAATATACACCCGACTTTTAGCAGCAAGATGTTTTGTCTATTAAGTGCTCCTTTCTCGCACAGGAGCTGATATCCTGCTCGAATATTTACCTCCATATGTGTGGAATTAGCAACCGAACGGCCCAGACCCAGATGTTTAATGGTCTGAGGATAGGTTTATTAATATGGCTGGGGGAGCACTGAGATCTAGGTGATTGTTAATAATGGCGATCAGATGTTTATGGTTAAACCCTGGTGTCTTCCAAAAATAAAAAAGCAGGAGGTAATGTGAAGATAAATGAAGTGTTAGGCTTCACTGGTTTAAAATATGTTGGTATCTTGAGCTAGGAATTTGATTAAATGTTGACTCTTTATCATAGCTGCAAAGAAATAGACTGGAATGTATAAAATGTGAAGAATAAAAATATTGGTAGATTTCAGAGAGCATTTCCCATCCCTCCTGTCCCAAGTTATAACATTTTGCTTGCTGCAGTAAATAATTATATTTAGAGGGTTACTCTCGTGATAAGTTGTTAAAAAAAAAAAACGGTTAAAAAAATCTCAGTGGTGGCTTGTCTTCTAAGCAAGGAGCACAGCGCTTACAAGTTTTTTTTCTTCAGGACTTGTAAGCACTGCCCTTAAGCTGGATCGCAATCCTCAGTGCTCCTGCGCTCATCTTTTGCTGCAGAATCAGAGCTGCCCCTACTTGCTGTATGGGAGAGTGACCAGTTTGGGCAATGCCGCTGCTCCGAACTGGCAATCAATCAGGAGCGCCTCAAGTGGAGTGACGAGAATTACCCTTTAAAAGGATATCCCAGCTATAAATGTGTGAACCCCCATCAGGTAACTATAGTTGAAAATAATAAAGTTGGCAATACTAACCTAAGTCTGTCTTTCAAGTGTGAGGGGGAACTGGATTCCCCTTAGGAAGTCCACGCAAACATGATGAAAACATACAAACTCCTTGCAGATGTTGTCCTTGGTAGGATTTAAGCTCAGGACCCCAGTGCTTCAAAGCATCCGTGCTAGCCACTGAGCCACCATGCTGCTAAAAATAAGGCTGGAAAATTCATTTAATTACAGAATAATTCAACACAAAAAGTTAGTAAATTTATGTAATTTAAATATATATATATATATATATATATATATATATATATATATATATATATATATATATATATATATATATATATATATATATATATATGTAGTGGAACTGCTCAAAAGATCGCCTATTTGGGAAAACAGCCCGCTCGTGTATATATATCATTAAAAATCTTATATCACGCTTTGCGATATTGTTGGTTTATAGGCTTCTTCACTAGTACATATGTTTGAGACAGTAGACTTTCTGTTCAGTTGGAGTTTGTTTAATCTGTCTTTGTGGTCTAGCTAAATTTAATAATGTGTCTTTTCTGGATTATGTGTTTATTGATTGTACAGCTCACAAGGGATTACATGGTTGCTACTCACACAGCACCTCCTCAGTAGGTTAATCCTTCCTTGCAAGTGCCCTCATCAATGAGTGGAGAGCAAGACAAGATTCTTTTCCTCTAATGGAATCCAGACTAAACCTACAATGGTATGATGGGTGCATCAAAGCTGGTATGTCATATTAGTGGTATTAGCTGGAGATAACCCACCTGTAGAGTTTGGTCAGTATGTAGCGTGAGGGAAATACGGATTTTCTTAATGAGGCTAGCTGAGTTTGGAGTCTTGCAGGCAATGCTCCGATAGAGCTAATTTACATGGTCAGTATGTATGCAGTGTACAGATCCACTCCAATAACATTGTATTGTCACTCTTAGGCTGCTGTTAACTTGATGAAAAGCTGAAGCGGGCCCAGGTTATTATGATACAATTTACTTTCCATTAGATGCACCATTTAAAGGGAATATAAATTTTCTTTTGCTCAAGTAAATACACTGTTATTTTTTACTGTAGTAAATATGATTTCCCATCTCCTGCTTGCTGCCCATTGTAAGAAAGCACTGCAATACCGGCCCTCTAGTTTATTCGCAACTGCAAACATCAATGCATTCTAATGCGGCTTGAGCCATCGGATAGATTATGACATAATAAGCCCTGCGCCGTTTAGGTGGAAGGAACCCATGAATGTTAAGTGTTTTCCTCTTGAGATAAGTGAATCCTTGTGTCAGCACATATATAATCGCTGGCTGGTTGAGGTATTTAAAGTTGTAATTAGTCAGAAAAACTCCGCCGTGTAGGCAGGATAATCCGGTGCTTGGGAAAGGACCACCGATAGGCAATTCATTAACTTATTTTCTCTTATCATCTTTAATTTAAAGTTGCATCTGCTGCTTTTGTGGGGCCAATAATACATTTCCAGAATATATTCCCTACATTACAGCAAACAACTTCACAATCCCAGTCATAACCATTACACACTGTAATGGTAATTGAAAAACTGCTTGCTGATAATTGTGCTAATAAGGTGATTAACATAAAATGCCGCACTGGACGGGAGGCTTCACGTAAATTATAAATGGGGGATTTGAATGTGTTATAACACAAATTTCATGACACACACTGAATATTTTGTTGTGCATAATTTTACTATTAGCCAGAAATTGGGTATTAGCTGAATATTTCAAAAGCAATTTTAGGGCACTGGTCTCTGGGTCTACCTGCAGCTCTAATGGCTTATGGGTGAATTATTATATCCTAATGGGCAGCACTGTTGTTTCTATTAGATCACATGCATAACTTTTATTAGTAGAGTTTAATACCTGGATAAGGTGATGCGGGTGTATATCAGCTTAATCATGAGGGTTATTGTTAATAGCAATAATATAAATAGCCTTTTTTTATTGTTGTGATGGAGCAGTATAAGGACTAGGTTGGTGACGCTTAATGATTGCAGTCAATAGACAGATTTAAATTTAAAGAGACACTACTGTAAATTTTCACTGTTGTGCTACTTTAAGCCTTCCTCATATACCAGAGTAGGGTTGCTTTTTATGCAATGAGATTTTCATAAAAACTGGGGGATCCAACAGCAAAATGGACGTCATATTAAAGGGAGCTTAAAAGCATCTCTCCAGCGGGTTTTTAAATGTGAGCCCCCTGCCCCGGTCATATACTCCACCTTTGGCATTTTCACCGTTTTTCGGTGCCACTCCTGTCCCCCTGCCCCATCTTGTGACTGGCCGGAAGCCAGAAGCTATGTTAGAAGGGCGCAATGCAAGTCTATGAGAGCCAGACCAAAGCTCTTATAGACTTGTATTGAAATGTGACCTTCGGGGTGCGCTGCATGAAACACTGGGGCTGCAGACTGGGTACTTTTCACCACAGACAGGAGTGGCGGCGAAAACAGACGAAAATGCGAAAAGGTGAGTGTATAATGGGTTGCGGGGGAATTGCGCTGAAAGCACCACTCCAGCCGTGCAATAAGGAAAAAAACACTGGAGTGCTGCTTTAATGAGCTGTAATCCTTTTACTTTTCAAACGTCAGTTTCTCTGGTACTTGTGCTATCCATTATTTTTACGGATCGAACACTGTTCATTTTCTATTTGCTAACCAATTGTTAAAAAAATAAAAAAAAATTGACCTGTCCCAACTTTAATCTGTGTTGCATATCAAATTTGCCTGTGCAAGTCAAGGGCCCCTTGAGAAAAAAAATTCTGTCCATATTTTACAGTTTTTTTTTTATTTGTACAAGAAAAAACGATGCAACAAGGATTGTAAAATGTAACACAATGACCAACTGAAAAAAAGACAACGGACTGTTCTCCATGCATAAGAAAAAATACTGACGTCTGAAAACGGCCTTTGGCACAAGCATTCCTTCCAAGCTGGGGAATCCGCAGCCTGTCGTTCATCCACAGAAGGCCGACATAGAAGCAGCTGAAACCCTAATCATACTGCTTTTTAGCTCTGCATTGTTTTAATAATTGGGAGAAGAGCGACTTACTTTGGTAATTAAACTAGTAAATTTCCTAGGCAACTGGTGTGAGATTACTCAGCTCCTTAATAATAGAGAGCACAATATAATATTTTGATTTATGACTTTCCACTAAACAATGGAGGATTATATTGTTCCAAAGGGATCCGTAATAGAGTAGTAATACATTTCAAATAAAACTCCCCCCTTCCCACCCCACGCATATTCTGTGTAAAATATCTAAAATGATAATGATTGTCAAACTTAAAATGTATTCTGGTTTCCTACCATACCAGCCATCATCATTAGTTTCTTCTATGTATTCTTTATAGGGGTAATGAAAATTAGACATATGTATGCAAAATCTTATTTTTAAGTTGGTAAACTCACATGACACAGGGTTATGGTCTGAAGTGCAGGATCAGAGGTTTAACTTTACTCTTAAGGTACCGTCACATTAAACGACGCTGCAGCGATAGCGACAACGATGCCGATCGCTGCAGCGTCGCTGTTTGATCGCTGGAGAGCTGTCATACAGACCGCTCTCCAGCGACCAACGATGCCGAGGTCCCTGGGTAACCAGAGTAAACATCGGGTTGCTAAGCGCAGGGCCGCGCTTAGTAACCCGATGTTTACCCTGGTTACCAGCGTAAAAGTAAAAAAAACAAACAGTACATACTCACCCAGCGTCCCCCAGCTTCTGCTTCCTGACACTGACTGAGCTCCGGCCCTAACAGCACAGCGGCTTTCACTTTCACTTTCGGGCCGGCGCTCAGTCAGTGTCAGGAAGCAGACGCTGGGGGAGGTATGACGCTGGGTGAGTATGTACTGTTTGTTTTTTTTACTTTTACGCTGGTAACCAGGGTAAACATCGGGTTACTAAGCGCGGCCCTGCGCTTGGTAACCCGATGTTTACCCTGGTTACCAGTGTAAAACATCGCTGGTATCGTTGCTTTTGGTGTCAAACACAACGATACACGGCGATCGGACGACCAAATAAAGTTCTGGACTTTATTCAGCGACCAGCGACATCACAGCAGGATCCTGATCGCTGCTGCGTGTCAAACTAAACGATATCGCTAGCCAGGACGCTGCAACGTCACGGATCGCTAGCGATATCGTTTAGTGTGACGGTACCTTTAGAGCTCTAAGGGGGTCTTTTCCCGGTGTGGGATCGCCAAGACAGTGTAAAGGTACCGTCACATTAAGCGACGCTGCAGCGATAGCGACAGCGATGCCGATCGCTGCAGCGTCGCTGTTTGGTCGCTGGAGAGCTGTCACACAGACCGCTCTCCAGCGACCAACGATGCCGAGATCCCCGGGTAACCAGGGTAAGCATCGGGTTGCTAAGCGCAGGGCCGCGCTTAGTAACCCGATGTTTACCCTGGTTACCAGCGTAAAAGTTAAAAAAACAAACAGCACATACTCACCAGCGCGTCCCCCAGCCTCTGCTTCCTGACACTGACTGAGCTCCGGCCCTAACAGCACAGCGGTGACGTCACCGCTGTGCTTTCACTTTCAGTTTAGGGCCGGCGCTCAGTCAGTGTCAGGAAGCAGAGGCCGGGGGACGCGCTGGTGAGTATGTGCTGTTTGTTTTTTTAACTTTTACGCTGGTAACCAGGGTAAACATCGGGTTACTAAGCGCGGCCCTGCGCTTAGTAACCCGATGTTTACCCTGGTTACCAGTGTAAAATATCGCTGGTATCCTTGCTTTTGCTGTCAAACACGGCGATACACGGCGACCTAGCGACCAAATAAAGTGCAGACCTTCTAGCAGCGACCAGCAATTTCACAGCGGGATACAGATCGCTGCTGCGTGTCAAATACAGCGATATCGCTATCCAGGTCGCTGCAACGTCACGGATCGCTGGCGATATCGCCTAGTGTGACGGTACCTTAAGGCTGCCGTCACACTAGCAGTATCTGGTCAGTATTTTACATCAGTATTTGTAAGCCAACACCAGGAGTGGGTGATAAATGCAGAAGTGATGCATATGGTTCTATTATACTTTTCCTCTAATTGTTCCACTCCTGGTTTTGGCTTACAAATACTGATGTAAAATACTGACCAAATACTGCTAGTGTGACGGCAGCCTCAGAAAACTTAAGGCTGAGTCACACATAACGATATCGTTAACGATATCGTTGCAACGTCACGCTTTTGGTGACGTAAGCAACGATCCCGCTAACGATCTCGTTATGTGTGACAGCGACCAACGATCAGGCCCCTGCTGGGAGATCGTTGGTCGATGGGAATGATCAGGACCTTTTTTTGGTCGCTGATCACCCGCTGTCATCGCTGGATCAGTGTGTGTGACACCGATCCAGCGATGTGTTCACTTGTAACCAGGGTAAACATTGGGTTACTAAGTGCAGGTGTCACGGGGAGACAAGGAGGGCGAGAGCTAATAACCCGGGCCCCTGCAATTTCCCTCAGACTAGGGAAACCCTGTCTGACCCTCTACCTGAAGTTTACACTGAAGGTGTGCATGTCCAGGCCTCCACCCTCACCCTAAATCCTGATTCAGCCCTAAACTGAACACCACCGCCCACCACCCAGTGAATGCAATAGACCAATACCCACAATTATACAAGGATAAAGGAAAATATACATCACGCCGCAGTCAATCAGGAATACACTATAAATGTGCAGGGCAAAATAAATACAAACATAGGAAGGAGTAAATAAGACAAAGGAAAATACACCACCAGCAACGATTCTCCAACAACCAGCTCTCCACTCCGGACCGAGATAACTAAGGATAAGACAGAAGCTATAATCGGCGACGCCCAAAGATCAGGAGAACCATTTAAAGGAAATGGGCATGGCCCAGCCTCCAATCCGAGGATCAGATAAATTAACCCCGGAGCAGCCAGATGAAAACTAGCCGACGCCAATGAGCACACAGTGGTCAAACGCGGAATTACCGCTGTCTGTCAGACGACCTGGTCTGAACAGTGTCCGACATGACAGCAGGGCCGCGCTTAGTAACCCGATATTTACCCTGGTTACCATTGTAAAAGTAAAAAAAAAAACACTACATACTCACATTCTGATGTCTGTCACGTCCCCCGGCGTCCACAGGGTTGACTGTGTCAGCGCCGGCCGTAAAGCAGAGCACAGCGGTGACGTCACCGCTGTGCTCTGCTTTACGGCTGGCGCTGACACATTCAGTGCAGGGAAGCTCTCGGCAGCAGCGCGTGCATATTAGCAGCGCTCCTGCCGAAAGCAGTTTTAACCCTGTGGACGCCGGGGGACGTGACAGACATCAGAATGTGAGTATGTACTGTTTTTGTTTTTTTTTTACTTTTACAATGGTAACCAGGGTAAATATCGGGTTACTAAGCGCGGCCCTGCACTTAGTAACCCGATGTTTACCCTGGTTACCCGGGTGCTGCAGGGGGACTTCGGCATCGTTGAAGACAGTTTCAACGATGCCGAAGTCGTTCCCTGATCGTTGGTCGCTGGAGAGAGCTGTCTGTGTGACAGCTCCCCAGCGACCACACAACGACTTACCAACGATCACGGCCAGGTCGTATCGCTGGTCGTGATCGTTGGTAAGTCGTTTAGTGTAACGGTACCTTTACAGGCCATACAATGCTCCTCTAGGAATTTAAACATACAAATAGCTTCTTCAGAGAGGAAAGGGACCGGAACTCTAGTGCCTCCTATCGGGGTAGTAATCCAAAAGTCATTATCAACTCATAACGAGCCTTGCTACATGATTTAGGATAAGCTAAACTAGACAATCCTTTTGCATAAATATGTTTCATGGTGTTTGCCACTCATCAGTGAAAAGCCAGAGGTTTCATTAGGTTAGGCAAGAGGCCTCTAACACGAGGTCTAAGTCATGAGGTAAGGTGTATTAAAGGGTCAATATTGACTTTTAGTACTGCTACCCCCAGTAGGTGGCACTAGAGTCCCTGTCCTCTTCCTCTCCTAAGAGGTGTTTTACATATATAAATTCTCATGGTCTTTAAGTCTCCCTACGCCGGCTTGGCACTCCACACAAGGAGAAATGTTCCCCATTACATCCCCTATTAGAGGCCTCTTACCAAGCCATATCACTTCTGCTTTGCACTGATGAGATGAAAACACCCCAAAATATGTATCCTCAAATGGACGGTCTGGTCTGGATTTTTATCCAAAGTCATGTGGCTTGGCTCATTAAAGGAATGATATTAGCTTTTAGGATTGTTACTTATAATAGGTGACGCTAGAGTTCTCATCCTATTCCTCTCTGAAAGGGGATATTTGCATATTGAGACTCTTGGGCACTCAACTACGATATTGAATATTGGTATTTTACTTTACTATAGAAGTGTCTATGTCCCCCCGAAATCCAGGGCTCTGGTGCAGCTGATCTCTCTGTACTTCTAAAAAGCTTGGTACTTGCAGAAGGTGATACTGAAGCCTGAATTACTATTTTAGTGTAAGGCTAGAGCTATATGGTGACAGGTCTCCCAGCACCACATTGCAAAATTGGGTGCAATGAAGTCACAGAAAAACTGCGCGGCTTTTCAGAGAGTGGCTGTCTCGCAATATGTCACCTTGTAGACCTAGTCTTATTCTACCTACACTTGGTGATTCAGATTTGACTGAATGTTCAACATCTAACTTCAGTTTAGTTATGTAGACTCTAAAAGCTGAGATCCAAGTTGCCTTTCCGCTGGTTCTTCACAATGGAGAGCATCTTTAGTTGCGTTATGCCTGCTGAACATGTAACAAAAGCATTTGTCACCCTTGAGCCTTTATGAGCGCTCTCTAACGTTTTTCAAACCCTATTACTTTTTTGTTTAGTTCCTAAGAGATTAAAGGGGTTGATTCAAGTTCAGAAATGGCTAAAATGGCAAAGAGCTGTAATGTAATAATTATAGGGGATAACTCAGGAGACTCTTTGTGTGGAACAAGACAACTACAGGACACTGTTTTATAAGTGGTAAAGTCAATATTATCACATGGTGATTCAAACAGGTGCAGAGAGAAACTCAAGTTCACAACACTTGGTGTAAATATTAAACGCAGCTTAGCAGTCTATAGGAAACTTCAGAGGAAAATGCAATCACGCAGAAAGTCTATGAAGCACAATTATTCTTGAGGATACTTGACACGAATAAGTCCTTGCTTAGTCCAAAACACAGATAGATATGCTTATAAGGCAGTTCAAATAATATCTTAGCTCAACCAGGGAGGTCTGGGTAATAGTCTCAGGTTCTTGCAGAGCAGCAACAGCTTACATGTCCAGCAAATGCAGATGGAAGTAAACACGAGCAGCAGATGAAAGAGGATTACTGGAACTGGTGTATGCAGCAGGAACTCAGAGCAGAATAGCAGGATCACAGGAGCAGGTATATAGCCAGGGAGTCACCAGAGGTCAGGAGCTGGATGCAAGGCAGAATACTCTAGCACAGACTGAAGGCTGGGGTGGAGTTTTATAGCAGGAAGACACAGTGCACATGAGACCAAAGACGCCATCTTGGAAAGGGGCAGTAATGCACAAAAAGGTAATAAAAAATGTTCAGAGTCCTGACATGTAAAAACAAGAAACATTGCAATTTATCCCTTTATTAAAAATTCCCCCCTTCCGGAGAATGGAGAGGATTTTCATTATTTAGTTTGCATATCACCCTAACCGACCATCCTCCGTGTGCTGGCAATGCTGGCAGCCCATGAGAGCTCCCAGTTGCGCGTCTATGCAGCTGGCCAAACTGTCAATCTTCAGGAATACACCTTTCCTGGCAAAGCAAAAAGTAGGGGCGGAGAGCGTTGTGCCCCTAAAGATACCAACTTGAGAAAACCCCTCTAATGTACTTCACAAAATATTATTACTAAACTGAATATGCAAATTTGTAAATAATCCATTATAGTGGCTTCCATAGTTGGAAAAAATAATTACCGTATAAGCAACTTTCTTGAGTTGAAGGGTTGAAAATTCAACAATGTTCTATTCATTAGGGATCTTCTGTAAAGGGACCTGTGTTAAGAATGAATGTAGACAGAGGTTACAGACCATGAGTGATGTTTGATCTCCTTTCCTTATGAGGTCCTTTCTTTGTAACACTGCTCATTACTGTAAGCCTTTTTCTCTGAATCAATAATCGCTACGTTTTACCATTTATGTTCCATCTCAACGAAGATTCCACGTAACTTGGAAAAAGTAGACAACCTTTATATGCTGTCGGGCTAGTCATGGAGCTGGTACACAATCCCTCATATTCCGATGACCCATCTAGAACATTGTAAATTCAGATCTGCCCTGGTCATTCACTCTTTTGCATTGTGACCATCTCTTCATAATTGATTCTTTAATAATTGAAGAATCTAGGGCCAAAGAACGTTGTGTATCCATTAATTTACATTAGGAATTTATACAGCTGGCTAAATGGACATGCAATTATATTAACAGCCCCCTTTGGAATTCAGATATCCACATAAACATGACATGTTCCAGGAATATTCTAATTTTCCTTTATATTTTACAATCTAAATGTTCCAGACTGAACTATATGCTTCCAACTTCTTTATGGATTAAACCAGCATTATCGTCAGTCCAATGGAAAATCCGTTGACTAGTACAGCGTATATGGGAAACAGCAGTCCATGTAAGCATCATTGGGTAGAATGGTACTGATCCCCCAGCCGTAAGGCATTCACTTATTGCACTGCCTCTTATAAATGTCACAGTCAGACCCAGACCCAAATTTTAAATTGTAATTTCCTTATATTATAAAGTTAAAGGGGAAATTGTGATTAGGAATTTGGGAGATGATGGCATTTCCCATAAATGTCCTTGTAAAGCCACATGTACAAAGCAGATTCTGGCTGTACAGTAGAACATGAAGTGGCGGATGGCGAGGTTACTCTTATACATCCATAATATGGTATGACTCCTGTGTGAAATCGGAAAAACATGGATGTACAGCATGACCCCTTTAAATTCCTAAAATATTATTAAAGTGGTCTTTTGGTTTAAAAAAAAAACATTTCTTAACAGCTTCAGTTTGTTTTAAGAAAAACAAACTGTGATTTAATCACCCTTACCAGGTCTGGCACTGAGTCTTCACTGCTGCTCACTATTGTCTTCAGCGCTGCAGCCAATCGGCGAGCTAAGCGGTTCATGCCATCAGCTCAGGCAGAATTGCTGCGCTAACTGATTAGCTGCAGTGCTGTCGACGTGACGTCAGTGATGTAGACAGGAATGGACACCAGGTGCTGCAGGGGGCAGACTCTGTGCTGGACCTGTGGAGGGTGAGAATAGTGAAGTTGTTTTTTTTTATTTTTTAAAAAACTAAAAACTGCAGCTGGGGGAACTGGGGTTTTCTCAAACCAGAACACCCATATTAAGATAAGGCTGTGTGGAAATTAGTGGTAAATGTTTTTCTACCCGTCATGACTAATGACCGTGAATGTTGCACCACGTCCACTAGTGTTTTTTGATGACTGTTGAGTCCCAAAAACTTCTGGATCACAATGTGACCATATTCTCTGTTATTAGTTCTTGCGTAGTAGCGCATCATTGTGATCGTGTCAAGGTGAAAATATACTTTCTTATATACCTTTGTACTTGTATATATTTTATACTGTGAAACAATAAGTTTTTCCTATCTGCTAGTTAATGCAAATGTAATTGTATTTAAAGATGGCCGCCAGGGTTCAGTTTCGTTTCTGGTTTGTGTCTGGAGGGATGATTCATTTCTTCAGAATCGAAACTCAGGAATGTGAAGAAAGGGAGGATTCACCAGAAGACGTCAGAACAAATCAGAAAGACTGAATGCTGGCTTAAACCCCGCCTAATGCACGCCTTCCCCTAACACTCAATATAGTATTGTGTATTTTAGAATAAAGCCAGTTGGTGTGACCGCTGCAGACATGTGTGGATGCACGGGGCATTAACTAAGTTTGAACCAGCTACCTGTCTGATTTATTCTTATCCGGTACCAGATGCCCTGCACACATATTAATTTGGAATGACTGGTGAAGGAAGGGTATATTGTCGTTTTACGACCCCGACAATCGTAATGTCACGTAGCTGTCCCTCACCATGTATCCATAGCCTTAAAGCTTAGTATGTAAGGGTGTACGGACTATAATCCAGTCACCATGTATCCGTAGCCTTAAAGCTCAGTACTGTAAGAGGGTGTACAGAGTATAATCCAGTCACCATGTATCCCTAGCCTTAAAGCTCAGTACTGTAAGGGTGTATATTGTATAATCCAGTCACCATGTATCCATAGCCTTAAAGCTCAGTACCGTAAGGGTGTACAGTGTATAATCCAGCCATCCTGTGCACGAACCCTTACTGTGTGATATCATATAGATATAGCAGGTATTATTACAGTCATCAACCTAGCAACTGGGTTTGGTTTTTGATGTCTTACAGCTACGCTACAAAATCAGCCCGGCTTATCCTATGTTAATGATACTAAATGACACCAAATTTTGCTTCATTTACTTATTAGTCTGGCACTTTGGCCTGTATCCATAATGCCAGCATGCACAAGTACGCCCATTAATACGTGTCCTGGCTCACCTGTGGGAAGCTGATCGCTGATAATAGAGCCAGCAAAATTGATTTTTCGAGTCTCTTTACTGCGTTTTCTGTCTTCCACTACAGAATCTCTTTTATAAGTCTCAGCGCAGTATCTATTCATTTATCAACAGTATCAATGAACTGTATGAATTCTATTCACAGATCTGTCTTAATCTGTCAAAATATCTATTTATAGTGGTAGAAGTCTGCCGAGAGACTGCAGATTCTGTCTTCATGCAGCCTGTTATCAGATAGGAAAGTTATCAGATAGGAAAGTATAGGCGGAATGGGATTTGTGTGTACAATGTCTATAGAACATAGAAATAAATATATATTCTATTTATGAACACTTATTAAATATACTGAATATTATAAATACATTTATGTGTATATACATGGATTGTGGGAGGGATTCTTTACAAGAAATATCTTGTTTTTGTTTGCTTTTTTTAGCTTACAAACTGTCTTTGTTGAAGTTTAAGGAACATGATTGAGATTTATGGTATTTTATGTCTATCACTATAAGGCCGGGGTCACACTTGCAAGAAACTCCCACGAGTCTCAAGTCTCAATACCCGGCACTGCCGCCGGCACTCAGACAGGAGCGTTCAGCTGCATAGAAATACATGCAGCCGCATACTCCGGTCCCAAGTGCCGGCGGCAGTGCCGGGTATTGTGACCCCGGCCTAATAATGAAAATCTTTTGAATTCTGATAATTTTAATAATTTCAGACAAGTCTAATTTGAGTTACTGATAACACAGGGGAGTATGTGAAGAAATTAATATTTGTATAATATCTGATGCCTCTGATCACCAGAGCCACATACTTCTGTTATGTTCGCATATTGGGAAGATATTTGCATTTTCAGTTCCGTTTTGGGATGACAAAAATGGAGATAAAATAATCCAGTAGACAATCCATTCATTTGAGTAGGAATGAAAATGTAGTAAAATGTCTTCTATTTGACTGGAATATTTTTTTTTTGTTTTTGCTAGATCAAAAATATACACTGCTCTAAAAAATAAAGGGAACAACAACAGAATATAACTCCCTAGTAAATCAAACTTCTGTGAAATCAAACTGTCCACTTAGGAAGCAACACTGGTTGACAATCAATTTCACATGCTGTTGGGCAAATGGAATAGACAACAGATGGAAAATTATTGGCAATTATTAAGACACACTCAATAAAGGAGTGGTTCTGCAGATGGGGACCACAGACCACATCTCAGTACCAATGCTTTCAGGCTGATGTTTTGGTCACTTTTGAATGTTGGTTGTGCTTCCACACTCGTGGTAGCATGAGACGGACTGTTCAACCCACACAAGTGACTCAGGTAGTGCAGCTCATCCAGGATGGCACATCAATGCGAGCTGTGGTAAGAAGGTTTGCTGTGTCTGTCAGCATAGTGTCCAGAGGCTGGAAGCGCTACCAGAAGACAGGCCAGTACACCAGGAGATGTGGAGGGGGCCGTAGGGGTGACACAACCAAGCAGCAGGACCGCTACCTCAGCCTTTGTGCAGGGAGGAACAGGAGGAGCGCTGCTAGACCCTGCAAAATGATCTCCAGTAATCCACAGATGTGCATGTGTCTGCACAAATGTTAAGAAACCAACTCCATGAGGATGGTCTGAGTGCCCGACGTTCCAGATGGGGGTTGTGCTCACAGCCCAACAACGTGCATGATGCTTGGTGTTTGCCACAGAACACCAGGATTGGCAAATTCTTCATTGGCGACCTTTGGTCTTCACAGATTAAAGCAGGTTCACACTGAGCACATGTGACAGAGTCTGGAGACGCTGTGGAGAGCAATCTGCTGCCTGCAACATCCTTCAGCATGACAGGTTTGGCAGTGGGTCAGTAATGGTGTGGGGTGGCATTTCTTTGGAGAGCCGCACAGCCCTCCATGTGCTCCCCAAAGGTAGCCTGACTGCCATTAGGTACCGAGATGAGATCCTCAGACCCCTTGTGAGACATTATGCTGGTGCGGTTGGCTCTGGGTTCCTCCTAATGCAGGACAATGCCAGACCTCATGTGGCTGGAGAGTGTGTCAGCAGTTCCTGCAAGATGAAGGCAGTGAAGCTCCAGGTCTGGGAGGAGATCCCTCAGGAGACCATCCGTCGCTTCATCAGGAGCATGCCCATGCATTGTAGGGAGGACATACAGGCACGTGGATGCCACAGACACTATTGAGCATCATTTCCTTGTCTTGAGGCATTTCCACTGAAGTTGGATCAGCCTGTAACTTCATTTTCCACTTTGATTTTGAGCATCATTCCAACTCCAGACCTCCATGGGATATTATTAGTGATTTACGTTGATCATTTTTAGGTTTTATTATTCTCAACACATTCCACTACGTAATGAATAAAGATTTACAACTGGAATATTTCATTTAGTGATATCTAGGATGTGTGATTTTAGTGTTCCCTTTATTTTTTTGAGCAGTGTAGTTTTGCGGGATATATCTGTCTAAAGGTGCCCATAATAAGAGCAAAATCTGCTTATGAATGTGTGCCATCTGTCCCAAACAGATGTGGGTGGTTAACCCCTTAGTGACTGAGCCAATTTTGGCCTCAATGACCAAGCCAAATTTTACAATTCTTACCACTGCTACTTTATGAGGTTATGGCTCTGGAATGCTTCAACAAATCCCACTGATTCTGACTTTGCTTTTTCATGACATATTGTACTTCATGATAGTGGTAACATTTTTGCAGTATGATTTGTGTTTATTTTTGTAAAAAATTGAAATTTGGCAAAAATTTAGTAAATTTTGCAATTTTCAAACTTTGCCCTATATAATAATAATAATCTTTATTTTTATATAGCGCTAACATATTCTGCAGCGCTTTACAGTTTTGCACACATTATCATCACTGTCCCCGATGGGGCTCACAATCTAAATTCCCTATCAGTATGTCTTTGGAATGCAATATGTCACACAAAATAGTTAGTAAATAACATATCCACATGTCTATTTTACATCAGCACAATTTTGGAAGTGACTTTGAGGGACCTATATGACAGAAAACACCCAAAAGTGACACCATTCTAAAAACTGCAGCCCTCTAGCTGATCAAAACCACATTCAAGTTTATTAATCCTTCAGTTGCTTCACGAGAACTGAAGCAATGTGGAAGGAAAAAATGAACGCTGCGCATGCATCCAACTTTTTTCCAGCAAGATGACGCAGGGGCCTGGGGCATGGCGGATGTATTGGGGATGCTCAGTGGACCCCATTTCTCTCTTCTCTTCTCTGATATGTTGGATCAGAAATTAATTTTAAATCAGACTTTTTTTGTGTGTGTGATCACCGTTATTCGTTAAAACTTGTCCTGATCATGTCCTCCAGGGTCTCAGCTACCCCCGATACCTGAGACCCCAGATATTTTCCGATGCTGGGGGTGCTATACCTTTATTTCTCAGCACTGCTTTTTAAGGGAATAAGTACCCTTAACTAGCACCGTTAAAAATGCGTATCAGCAGTCGTTAAAGGGTTAAAGAAGGATTGGGCATGTAGAATTTTAATGTGCCTATTCTTGTTTTCTTAGAAGATATTAGCTGCTGCCAAGGGTATCTGGAATTTCCTTCTCCCTATTGAAAACTCCTTAAAGGGGGTTTCCCTCAAGCAAAAGTTTATTTTATTCACTAGATCTTGGAAAAAAATTAAGTTCCACAATTGAATGTAATAAAAACAAATGTTCCTGTGCTGGGATAATCTTATAAATGTGCCCCTGCTGTGTCCTGTGTAATGGCTGTGTCTCACTGTGAAAGGACATGGTCTGATCATATCACATCTCCTGTAATGTCTGTTTGCTCTTTTGCAGAGAACAGCTACCGAAGATGTATCAGGTCTAAGGGGTAATGATTCTCCTTGTGGAGAGTGACATGTCAAGCAAATCACTCTCCACAAAGAGAAACATTACCCCCTTAGACCACAGTCAAAAGTTTCTCATTCAGCCAAATCAGATCTCATGCTTTGCACTGAGGAGGGACAACACCCCGAAACATGTTTGCAAATTGAGTTTCTGGTTCAGCTTTTATCATATATCATATTGCAAGGCTCGTTAAAGGGTTGATATTGACTTTTAGAATTGCTCCTCCCAATAGGTGGCACTAGAGTTCAGGTCCTCTTCTTCTCTGAAGAGGCAATTTGCATATATGGGCACCTTTAAAAGGCATAGAAAAACACATCACCCATGAATAAGGACTTATTAGCATGTCGTTTCCTTCATAGGCCCCTCATAATCCCAGAAAAGCAAAGTGTAATCCCTAATTTCTCAGCATGGATAAGGCATGTCCTGATTATAGGAATTATGGCTGAGTCACCAGTTAGTTAATATCCAGAAGATCAGGCGCTGCAGAGTATGAATCATTTTGGTAATCTGGATTATGTTTATAGTGTAATTCTATGTTTTTAAAGCAATTTACAGGAACCATGTCTGACGTTGTATTGGTTGTGGTTTCTGTGTGAAGCGACTAGCGATCATAAGGAGCGAACACTGGGATATCAGCCAGGTTACCCTCTCTGCGAAGTCAGGGCTGTCACTTCACAATGTCTCTTCATGATTTAATAGCGCTGTAATAGCTTTCCCATTAAGAACTGGATGATATTTTTCCTCATAAATAAGTACATTTAAAAGTGTTTTCCGTATTTGCAAACTCCACAAAGAAGAGTGAGGTAAGTGACTTGATGGATTTTCATAATTAAAGCCAGACTTCTGTTGGATAGATATTTTGTCTATGATCACAACAGAGTTAGGGAATTTCACAGCACCGATGTTAGTCATCTGACCTGCCACTTAGTAGGCCTGAGGAGCAGAACCCAAACTTACCGCCCAGAGTTGTCCACTATGGAGAGTTCTTTACAGGGTGAAAAGCGAGCATTGGGTCAGGTAAAAATGAGATTTTTTCAATGGCATGGCTTATTTCTTAGGGCTTGGGTAAATATGTAAAGGGCCAATGAATAAATGGCCCTATCATAAATAATACATGTACCCGGCCACTACGCAAGCAGAATTCCTTGACAAAGGCCACAAACTGGTCGAAACATCAGGCAATATCTGTTTTTTACTGGTGCCAGATCAAAAGAAATCACATTTGCAGCAAATCCATTTTCGTCTCTTTGTCACTGCTGAGGTTATTGGTATATGTCTATGGGACTATTGTCCTTTCCTCAGGGCCAGCATTTCGGATAAGGCATGGACAGACTGGGCAATTTCCCATGGCCTCTACTCCCTTGGGAGCCCTCCACATCTGCAGCAGGAGCTACACTGATAATGGCATTAAAACAATGTAAAAAAAATAAAAATACACATTATTTGGTATCGCTTCGTTTGTAAAAGTCAGATTTATCAAAGAATAAGTAGTTTAATCTGGACGGTAACAAGAAAAAAAATAAAAACGCCAGAATTGCGTTTTTTTTGGCAACTGCAATATTACAATAAAATGCAATAAGAGGAGATCAAAACAAAGTATCTACCCCAAGATGGTACCAGAAAAAAACATAATCTCGGGGCGCAAAAAATAAGCTCTCACCCAGCCCTAGATCCTGAAAAATGAACATATTATGGGTCTCGGAAAATAGTGACAAAATCTTTTTTTTTTTTTTGTTTACAAATTTACGATGCCCTCATACAGCTACAGTATGTATCGCGCGCATTTTGCGCGCGTGTCCAGCCTCCCGTGACGTCACGGCTTGTGATTGGTTGCATCTCCCATGTGACTGCGACGCAACCAATCACAAAGCCGGGACGTAATTTTAAAATCCTTAAGGACCTGAAATTACGTCACGGCTTGCTGTGATTGGTTGCGTTGCCCATGTGACTGCGACGCAACCAATCACAACGCCGGAACGTAATTTTAAAATCCTGAAGGACCTGAAATTACGTCACGGCTTGCTGTGATTGGTTGCGTCCCGGCCACATGGTCGGCACGCGACCAATCACAAGCCGGGACTTCAGTAAAGGAAAGAAAAGCGCGAATTTTAAACAAAGAACGCTGCCGCTTCCCTCGGTAAGGTGCAGGCTGCGTCGGAGAGGTGAGTATAGCAATATTTTTTATTTTAATTCTTTCTTTTACACATTAATATGGTTCCCAGGGCCTGAAGGAGAGTTTCCTCTCCTTCAGACCCTGGGAACCATCAGGAATACCGTCCGATACATGAGTCCCATTGACTTGTATTGGTATCGGGTATCGGTATCGGATTGTATCCGATACTTTGCCGGTATCGGCCGATACTTTCCGATACCGATACTTTCAAGTATCGGACGGTATCGCTCAACACTAGTTACTAACAAACTAAAAAAATTATCGTATCCAGGGGTACCTCCTTAACTACTAAATGTCTAGACTAGGGTTGAGCGACTTTTACTTTTTTAGGATCGAGTCGGGTTTCGCGAAACCCGACTTTGTCATAAGTCGAGTGAAATCGGCTGATTATCGCGCAAAGGCGGGGATCGGCAGAAACACGAAACCCAATGCAAGTCAATGGGGAACCTCCTCCTCCTCGTGATGCCGCAGAAACTCTCTCCCCCCTGTGACGCCGCATAAAGCAAGCCGGAACCTATGTCATCACGCTGCCCACACTCCTTCATTGGCTGAAAAAATGGCGGGGAAAGCGTCATATGAAACGTGACTTTGGCGCGAAGATTGCCGACCGCATGGCCGATCCCACAGTGGGATCGGGTCAGGTTTCATGAAACCCGACTTTGCTGAAAGTCGTCGATTTTTGAAAATGTCCGATCTGTTTCGCTCAACTCTAGTCTATGTGAAGGAGAAAATGTCTAATGAAATCAATTATTAAAACTTATATAAGTCAGTTCAGATATGGTGTAGCAAGATGGAGTCTATTTCCTGATCAGCAGCACACTGGAAGGAACTTCTGGAATGTGAAGACGTTACTGAGTATTGGACAAAGAAACTGAATACCATATATGGAAGTGAAGTTGAAAATGAAGCTTGGAATGAACCAATCAGAGTGACACTAACTATTCTGAAGTTGTGCGACCTCCCCCATTTCCTGTATTTAGTATCTTCCTTTGTTCAGAATAAAGCAGTTGTGAGTGAGCCATCACTGAGAGAGGAGTGTGTGTATCGTCTCTGTGAATCTGATACATTCTGGGCCTCTAAGCTAGCACTCAGCTTATATTTGGTCAGGTACAAGCAATCATATAGATCTCCCTTTAAGAGATCACCCTCACAGTCTAGACCGTTATCAGGAAGAACTTACATGGCAGTAAGTTCAACATTTCCACTAGCGACGACCCTAGTGACCCATAACACAAGACAAGAAGTGTTGTCATAGGGATTTTGGAACACTATGATGGTGCTTAAAGGGAACCTGTTTCCAGGAATAATGCTGTTAACCTGCAGGTTTGGGTTTAATCTGCAGGTTATACAGTGTTACGATGCTGTCCGGTGCCTGAACGCTGCCAAGTGCAGTGGAGAGAAAAATATATTTATTCTCCTCGCCGGTATTCAGTCATGGAGGCGCGGGCGCCGCCAGTTCAGTGACCACTATGGGTCTACAGAGCGGCCGCTGTAACCGCGCCCGGGCCCCGACTGACACTGGCTCTACACTGAAACCAGAATGCTGCGCAGGGCCGTATTTAGGGTTTCTGCTGCCCTAGGCACTTTTAGCGCTCCCCCTTTGGTGAGTATGACACTATCGGCAGTGACTTTAGCAAGAATCGCTGATGTGAAAGTCGCCTTTTGCAGCAGATTCGGCAGTTTTTCTGCATGTGCCGCGTAACGGATCACTTACGGCAACACTGTGTTTGGCCTCATTCATTCCCTATGGGATTTGCGGCACTTGCCATGGTCTGGCAAATGCGGTACCATACCTCCCAACATTTGAAGAAGGGAAGGAGGTATAGAGTGTGCGGCGTGCTAGACGCGCCGCGGCAAATTTTAGGCCATGCCTCTGACCACACCCATTTCACAACTAGTCACACCCATATCCACGTCCCAACCACAGCCATTTAGCACTGCTGATCACACTGTTTTATATACAATAATTATAAACTAAACAATATGGCCACAGTGCTCCATACTGTATAATGGCCACACATGATGCTCCATACCGTATAATGACCACACATGATGCTTTATACTGTATAATGGCCACACATGATGCTCAATACTGTATAATGGCCACACGTGATGCTCCATACTGTATAATGGCCATTGGCCACACATGATGCTCCATACTGTATAACGGCCACACATGATGCTCCATACTGTGTAATGACCACACATAATGCTCCATACTGTATAACGGCCACACATGATGCTCAATACTGTATAATGGCCACACATGATGCTCCATACTGTATAACGGCCACACATGATGCTCAATACTGTATAATGGCCACACATGATGCTCAATACTGTATAACGGCCACACATGATGCTCCATACTGTATAATGGCCACACACAGTTCTCCATACTGTATAATGACCCCCCCTCCTGTATGCATGGCTCATATTCCCCCCTTTATGCATGGCTCATACTCCCCCCCCCCCGTATGCATGGCTCATACTCCCCCCCCCCCTGTATGCATGGCTCATATTCACCCCCCCTGTATGCATGGCTCATATTCCACCTCCCTCTGTATGCATGGCTCATCTCTCCACCCCCCCTGTATGCATGGCTCATCTCTCCACCCCCCCTGTATGCATGGCTCATAATTCCCCCCCCCGTATGTATGGCTGATGGCTCATATTCCCCCGTATGCATGGCTCATAATTCCCCCCCCCCTGTATGTATGGCTGATGGCTCATATTCCCCCGTATGTATGGCTCATAATTCCCCCCCCTGTATGTCCCCCCCCCCGTATGCATGGCTTATGGCTCATAATCCCCCCCTGTATGCATGGCTGATGGCTCATATTCCCCTGTATGCATGGCTCATAATTTCCCCCCCCCCCCGTATGTATGGCTGATGGCTCATATTCCCCTGTATGCATGGCTCATAATCCCCCCCCCTGTATGCATGGCTGATGGCTCATAATTCCCCCCCCTGTATGTATGGCTGATGGCTCATATTCCCCTGTATGCATGGCTCATAATTCCCCCCCCTGTATGCAAGGCTGATGGCTCATATTCCCGTATGCATGGCTCATAATTCCCCGCCCTGTATGCATGGCTGATGGCTCATAATTCCCCCCCCCCTGTATGCATGGCTGATGGCTCATATTCCCGTATGCATGGCTCATAAATCCCCCCCCCCGTATGCATGGCTGATGGCTCATAATCCCCCCCCCCCTGTATGCATGGCTGATGGCTCATATTCCCCTGTATGCATGGCTCATAATTCCCCCCCCCCTGTATGTATGGCTGATGGCTCATATTCCCCTGTATGCATGGCTCATAATTCCCTTCCCCCCCCTGTATGCATGGCTGACGGCTCATAATTCCCCCCCCCCCTGTATGTATGGCTGATGGCTCATATTCCCCTGTATGCATGGCTCATAATTCCCCCCACCTGTATGCTTGGCTGATGGCTCATATTCCCGTATGCATGGCTCATAATTCCCCCCCCCTGTATGCGTGGCTGATGGCTCATAATTCTCCCCCCCCTGTATGCATGGCTGATGGCTCATATTCCCGTATGCATGGCTCATAATTCCCCCCCTGTATGTATGGCTGATGGCTCATATTCCCCTGTATGCATGGCTCATAATTCCCCCCCCTGTATGTATGGCTGATGGCTCATATTCCCCTGTATGCATGGCTCATAATCCCCCCCCCCTGTATGTATGGCTGATGGCTCATATTCCCCCGTATGCATGGCTCATAATTCCCCCCCCCCCCCCGTATGTATGGCTGATGGCTCCTATTCCCCGTATGCATGGCTCATAATTCCCCCCCCCTGTATGCATGGCTGATGGCTCATAATTCCCCCCCCCCCTGTATGTATGGCTGATGGCTCATATTCCCCTGTATGCATGGCTCATAATTCCCCCGCGTTCGGTCGCGTTTGTGACCCGGGACTAAAAAAAAAAAACAAAAAAAAAACCTTGCTCAGGTGCCGCCCCCCGCAATGTCACCGCCCTAGGCACGTGCCCTCGAGTGCCTAGTGGCAAATACGGCCCTGAATTGCTGCGGGGGAAGGGGGGAATAAACACCGTTTCCTGTTAATAATTCAAATTTAATTTAAGTAGATGATCCTATCAAAACGTTCTTCTTACTGACTCCCCAGTTTCTAAAACCTATTATAGTAGACCTATTATTTAGGTAATTTTTAATATAAGGAGTCCTGTATTTACAAAGATTGTCTCTCTCTGAAGGAGCCGAGCCATCCTGCATGACACAGCCCAGTGATGTGAATGCATGTATGTGTGTCTCGTGGGTGTGTGATATGTATGTACAATGTGTAAATGCTTGTATGTGCACAGGTTATACGTGTGTGTGTGTATACATATGTGTATGTATGTGCTCTGTATAAATGTGTGTATACATACGTGTGTGCTATGTGTGTGTATTACGTGTGTGTGTATAGATATACTGTATGTGTATGTATGTACTATGCATAGATGTGTATATGTGCTCGATGAATACATTCGCTTGTAGCATATGGTGTACCTTATGTCTCATCCACATTTAGAAATCCTGGGAATGCAGATGAGAAAAATGCTCATTCATCAAGTGATTAGATTGTTTATGGCAGGACAAAAATCATTGTTCTCAGCAGCACAACACCCGATGTAACCTGCAGATATGCTGCTGAGAACATGATACTATACGGAGACAGATTGATTTACTAGCGATTGTTCTGTCCCCATAATTCTTCATCAGCCAATGTAAAGAGGCCAGGAAAAAAACGACTTGAATATTGCTGATCATGATCTGAACTTGGCGCATGTAAATGCAATCGAAATGTGAGTGTGATGGTGCCATATGTTAGCATTTGGGGTCCCACTTTGTCTACAAGCGGCCATGCCTTTCGTCAGGCATGACTACTGTTATAGGCAACGTTGCCGGCTTGACCTTACTTGGATCTATATGTAGGAAATATCAGTGATACGATGGAGCATATAGTTTTATTTCTAATTGGCATGGAGTGCCTGAATATATAACAGGAACAATACAGTACAGGTTCTTGTATCTTTTACTGGTTTATTATGAAGCTACAAGGAACTTGTGTCCTCAGAAACTAGATTGTGGCACACGAGTCCCTACTTCACCATGTTACAAAGCCATGCACAGGGGTTATCTTCAGGAGGCGGTAAAAACGCATGTGGATTTCTGGCAGAAATGTCCGGTTTTTGTCAGGAAAATTTCTGCCAGAAATCCTGACGTGTGCACATAGCCTTAAAGTTATAGTGACTCAAAGAGCAAATTGTTCTGTGAAAATGTGTATCTGCTATGTAATGAGTAATTAATAAGATAAAAAAGTGGAGCAGCGTTCTTGATGATGATAATTGCATCAGGTTGTAGGTCCCATATGTGAATGGACTTCTCTAATATATTTCTCTTATAATTGGATTTTTAGACTCTGTTGCTGATCTAGATCTCCAGATGCTTTTGTGATTTGCTTGGGGTTTTCTAAGTCTCAGCTGCTGGAGTTTTCAGTATTTGTTTGCGTCTATGCTGATGTTATGAGCAGATTAGAGACGTAATCTCAATATTCAAATCTTTATGATCAGAAGCAAGCAAACGCCAAATAGATAACCTGGATTTGTGCTGAGGATTTGTTGCTGGATGTGGCCTTTAAGGTACCTTCACACGAAACGACTTTACAACGAGAACGACAACGATCCGTGACGTTGCAGCGTCCTGGATAGCGATATCGTTGTGTTTGACACGCAGCAGCGATCTGGATCCTGCTGTGATATCGCTGGTCGGAGCTAGAAGTCCAGAACTTTATTTGGTCGTCAGATCGGCGTGTATCGTCGTGTTTGACAGCAAAAGCAACGATGCCAGCAATGTTAAACATGGAGCTAACGACCTGTGAGAACGATAAGTGCGTCACCGCTACGTCACAGGATCGCTCCTGCGTCGTTCTGGAGCTGCTGTGTTTGACATCTCTACAGCGATGTAAACAGCGACGCTGCAGCGATCAGATCGTTGTCGTTCTCGTTGTAGAGTCGTTTCGTGTGAAGGTACCTTAAGGCCCCGTCTCACTTAGCGATTTACCAACGATCACGACCAGCGATATGACCTGGCCGTGATCGTTGGTAAGTCGCTGTGTGGTCGCTGGGGAGCTGTCACACAGACCGCTCTCCCCAGCGACCAACGATCAGGGGAACGAGTTCGGCATCGTTGAAACTGTCTTCAACGATGCCGAAGTCCCCCTGCAGCACCCGGGTAACCAGGGTAAACATCGGGTTACTAAGCGCAGGGCCGCGCTTAGTAACCCGATGTTTACCCTGGTTACCAAAAAAACAAACAGTACATACTCGCCTTTCGGTGTCCAGGTCCCTTGCCGTCTGCTTCCTGCTCTGACTGACTGAGCCGCCGTACACTGAGAGCAGAGCGCAGCGGTGACGTCACTGCTGTGCTCTCACTTCTCACTGTACGGCCGGCAGTCAGTTTTTTTACTTTTACGCTGGTAACCAGGGTAAACATCGGGTCACTAAGCGCGGCCCTGCGCTTAGCAACCCGATGTTTTCCCTGGTTACCCGGGGACCTCGGCATCGTTGGTCGCTGGAGAGCGGTCTGTGTGACAGCTCTCCAGCGACCAAACAGCGACGCTGCAGCGATCGGCATCGTTGTCGCTATCGCTGCAGCGTCGCTTCGTGTGAAGGTACCTTAATAGATATCCAAGTAGAGTTGTAAATGCGCATGAAGGCTTTATTTCCCTGTGCAGTTTTTTTAAGGACTCCTTACCATATTGGGAAGAAGGATTTTCCACTTTGCTAGAAATTTAATTCTATATTCGTTCACTCAATCATTATTCCAGTCTTCAATAGTTACTGACATTTCAACAAACTTAGCATAAATCAACAGTACAGGTGATTATAAGATGCTTAGTATTCTATCTGAAAAGAGAAATATGCTTCTTTATTTACTTATGAGCCCTTTGTTCTTCTATTTTTGCCTTTTGAACTTATCTGAAGGAAGAATGGAGATAGGGAAGAGGAGTAGAAAGGTACCGTCACATTAAGCGACGCTGCAGCGATATAGACAACGATGCCAATCGCTGCAGCGTCGCTGTTTCATCGTTGTGTGGTCGCTGGAGAGCTGTCACACAGACAGCTCTCCAGCGACCAACGATGCCGAAGTCCCCGGGTAACCAGGGTAAAAATCGGGTTACTAAGTGCAGGGCCGCGCTTAGTAACCCGATGTTTACCCTGGTTACCAGTGTAAATGTAAAAAAACCAAACACTACATACTTACATTCCGGTGTCTGTCGCGTCCCCCGGCGTCCGCTTCCCTGCACTGTGTAAGCACCAGCCCTAAAGCAGAGCGGTGACGTCATTTACAATGGTAACTAGGGTAAATATCAGGTTACTAAGCGCGGCCCTGCGCTTAGTAACCCGATGTTTACCCTGGTTACCAGTGAAGACATCGCTGAATCCGCGTCACACACACCGATTCAGCGATGTCAGCGGGTGATCCAGCGATGAAATAAGGTGCTGGCCTTCTAGCTCCGACCAACGATGTCACAGCAGGATCCTGATCGCTGCTGCGTGTCAAACACAACGATATCGCTATCCAGGACGATGCAACGTCACGGATCGCTATAGTTATCGTTGTTCAGTGTGAAGGTACCCTAATAAGGAGCTCTCGGCACAGTGAAAGGCCAGGCGGATACACAAGATTGTTCTGCAGGTTCTAGTAAAATTATTTTAATTTAGTGCTGGATTCTCAGCCACACAGCTCAGTACATCTGTATAATGTCTGCTGCTTCTGTCTGTGTCCTACAGAGAAAGAGAAAAAACAATGTCTACTATTCACATCTCTGTGAATAGTAGACATTATAGCTCTTACGTCACCTACTGTATCCTCATGTATCCACCCATTCCTTGTAGATTGTGAGCCCTCGGGGGCAGGGACCTCTCTCCTTCTTTATCAGTCGTGACTTGTATTGTTAAGAATACTGTACTTGGTTTTATTATGTATACCCCTCCTCACATGTAAAGCACCATGGAATTAATGATGCTATGATAATAATAAATAATAATAATAATAACTTGTCTCCACCCATCAACTCAGAGAGATGAAAATTAGATATAGAGCTTGAAAAGGGGAAAGATACCAGGTATAATGACCAACAAATATTTCACATGTACACAGACATGACAACTTCTTCTGAAAATTTACCTGAAACAACAACTCAACAGTACATTATATAAAAAAAAAACTAAACAGATGTTCCAATCATTGGATTTTTCTTTATTCACAATGTACAAGGGCATGGATGAGGATATATCCAATGTAGATCAACCATGTTTTGCTTTTATATTATATTATTTGCTCCAAATGTAGCTGGAATGCCTGCCAGGGCCGTGGGGTACTCGGTACTGGGTCCGGTACTTAAAGGGATGTGTCACGGCGGCTGTGATCCGGTCCATGGCCCTGGGCGCCCATGTTAAGGGAAAAGTCTTTAAAGGGGTTTGAATAAAGTGTGTTTGTGACGCCGCCTGTGGTATTCGGTCAGGGGTGACCAACGTTGCTTAAAGGGGTCCGCTGGGGTCATGTTATGGCAGCTGGGATGGTATGGCTTCCCACAGGTGAAGCAGGGTCCTCAGGGCTACCGGTGTAGTAGATAAAGATGGTGGTAGGTGGTGTAGTGAGAAAACAGAGGACACAGGGTTGCAGTCTCTTTACCTCTTTACTTGGTTTAAGGCAGCCACAGTCCAAGGTGCAGGATCACGGATGCTGGTGTGGTCCGGCTGGCTTGGAAGCGAATTGGGAATTCCTCTAACCAGGTGGGATTGGAAGCCTTCCTACTAGCGCTGTGGTGTTGTAGTCCCTTGCTGCCTTAGGCCTCACGCAAGGTCCTCACATTTGTTCTCTGTCCCTCTTTAGATAGGACACTAACCTGTACGACAGGTAACTCAAGCCTTTTTACAGGACCTCTATCACGACCCGGGCTCTATTTGATACTGTGTCCTCATGTGTCAATGGTGGATGGGTGACTTGAAGTCCAGCTGTCCTCCGGTTTCTGCTGTGATACATAAAGTACTGCACAACCTCCGGCTACCGGAATCTGCGCTCATCGTGGAGGAAGCTCAGTCGCAGCTCTTCTCCCCAGCTCTTCACTCTCCTGTGCTCCACTTCCCCAATCAGTCACTTTACAGACTGCTCTGCTTTCTCTTTCCATCCCAGGAGCTGCAGAATCACTCGTCACCTTTGCTTTCCTTCCTCTCTCCTCGCTCTCCTGTCACCAACTGTCTAACTCCAACTGCCTAACTTCCTCATCCAGCCAGACTATATATAGGGAAGCCACCCAAACTGGATCAGAGCTCCCCCTTCTGGCTTGGAGGCAGAACTGTGTTGTATGTACTGAATACCTGTGAAAGGGATCCTTCCTTGCTTCCAAGCATGACATCACTCTCCCCGTGAGGAAAGCAATGCCACTGTAACAACCAGAAACCTGGGGTGTTACATAGCCGTGCCTGAGATGTCTGACTAGCACTCACTCTTCTCTTCTCCATTGCTATTAATCGTGTGGAATGTGCATGTTACTGGAAGGAATTTAGGAGTCCAGCAAGTGTATTCAGCCTCCACCCACCCAGTCTGACTGACAGCTGCAGCTTATACTGAGCAGTGTGAGATCTCAGCATGATGTATATTGAGGAACTGTCAATAAGGCCAGGTGGTTGGAGAATAAATTACACTTTTATAAAGGATTATGCAGCCAATCTGACCTGAATTTCCAACGTAAATGCACGGTTCTCATCAGGTCTAAATCATCTCTCTAGTAATGTATATACAATGTACAACTTTAACATAATGTAATTATTTATATGCTGTTTATTTCATTCTTTAGTGTTTGTACTGTTATGGATCTATTTCAGTAAAAAAAATATACAAAATGGTATTCACTGGTGGAAATTCACTTTAATCAGCCATGACATAAATTTGCATGGCAAATTTGAATTTAAACCTTTTGAGCTTCCGAAACGTGTAAATGAATTGTGTGTAAGATCCTGGCTACAGAACATGGGGCTGATTTGAATAAGGCCTGTATATGAAATGAGAAGCTATCTTGCTACCAGATGCTCCTAGTAAAGGTGTTCGTGTCTCCTGAATTGTTAGGGCAAATAAATGATTAACTGAAGATTGTTAATCTAGTCATTGTGCGAATATTAATTGCTGCAGAAATGCACAAGGTGTTTTCTTCAGGCACCACATATGAAGCTGTGATGGACAGCTCTGAACAAAGTCTCCAGTGGATGGTTCCACTCATCTGAAGCATCCTGGAGCGTGCACAAAAATATTTAAATGAGACTGATGAAGTAATCAGCAACGAGATTCAAATTATTCTCTAATCATTAGATGCAAAATATTTAATGCTTCCTGATGACTCCAGGAACATGTTTATGTCGTAGAATGACAAGATGACCTCTAGTTGTCTCCGCTCAATACTCCAGGAAAGCTATTCTATGTACTTGGGGGGATAGAGCTCCTAGAGGTGGACAGAAATTTAATTTTCAATACTCTGTGATATTGAGTTGTAACACGTGTTGCCTAATATAGATTTACTATCATTTAATATCATTTTGACCTTCTTTTTTCATCTTTCTTGCAGGTAAGTGACCTTTCTCATTAATTCCTTATGGCTGATTTATTGAGAATCGGACAGTTGGAAAGAACTGGAGCTTCTCATGTGTGAAACGTGCCCTCCCTCCTAAAGGCACACAAAGGTAGAAATCCTGATTTTGTCATGGATCAGCAGTCCACTTCTGTTTGTATTCCTAGCTGTTCTCTGTGGGTAAGCACAGTCTCTGCTCCTGTGAGTAATGTCTAATGTATTTATCATGGATCTCATGTCTGGTTGCTTGTATTCCATTATTTTGTATATCCTATATAGCTCAGTTAGTATACCTGGTATTGGCTGCATTGGGCGGAAAGATCACATCATGCATCAACATGGATATTTGATTTTGTATTCCTGAATCCCTTTCATTGTGATAGGTTGTGTCAATAATCAAATCCCTGTTGAACAGGATTTAACAAGACCCCTTTAACCCGCTTGCATTCTCTGTTGGGCACTGCAGACACTGAGCTAAGGCCACAAGTGGGGATCCTGTTCAGTCCTTTGGTTGATAAGTGGCACGAGAGATCTGGCAGTGGCAGTGGCGTAAAGTTCGTTTACAGAAACTAACCGGTGACATTAAATGACCGCAGATCGGTAAATATATACTGATCAATGGCCTGTGTACACAGACAGACCGATCATCAGGTGTGCACTTAATGGGAACGTGTTGGTGGGTTTCACTACCACAAACCAAACACATCTATGTTAGGTCGCCAAAATCCGAAATCAAGCCATAGCTTTTTTCTTGTAATCGTATTTAAAGGGAACCTGTCACCCCCAAAATCGATGGTGAGGTAAGCTCACCGTCATCAGGGGCTTATCTACAGCATTCTGTAATGCTGTAGATAAGCGCCCGATGTTACCTGAAAGAGGAGAAAAAGAGTTTATACCTGATGCCGGTGAGCTTACCTCACCATCGATTTTGGGGGTGACAGGTTCGCTTTAATGAATCATAAGTGTAGGGGGCTTGTCTCCACACTTACAGACAAAAACCTCTTTCCAATTTTCCCCTCCCTCTGCCGTCTTTTGTTCCTTTAATTGACAGGTCACTCTTGTCGGCGTGGCCTGCTTTCCCTGCTGGAGATCTCACATAGGTGCTGCCACTCCTTGTGCCAGCTGTCTTCTTAGGGGAGTGGAACATGCATGAGATTTCTAGCAGGAAGGTAGACCACTCAGACAAGAGTGACCTGTCAATCAGGCAGCAAAAGATAAAGGGTAAGGAAAAATAAAAAGACGAAGAAGAACTGTAAGAGCAAGGCCAAGCCTCCTGCATCTGCGTCTCATTACTTTGATTACTTTGGAACACAAAAAAGTATTACAAAAACAGAGGTGTGGAGTGTTTACAGTGATCTAAGGGCACAGTCAGATTGTCGTAAAAATCGGACTGAGATCGGAATGCATAGCACGGACTGTCCGGCGGCTCTCCTGACCCAAGTTTGACAGCTGCATAGAAATACATGAAGCTGTCATGCTCAAGTCAGGAGAGCCACCGGACAGTCCGTGCACTATGTTCCGATTTCAGTCCACTAATATTTGGCCATCTGACTGCGCCCTAACCTAGATATGTTTGGTTTGTGGTAGTAAAACTTGCGGACAGGTTCCCTTTTTATGACTGGTTAAAGGCCGTTTACACAGGACGATGCGCTGCCGAGAACGATGAATTTTTGTGCAACATAATAGATAATTTTCTCCAAGGATGGGGTGATCGGTAGCCTGTTTAGACTGCAATATTATTGTGAAATGAGCATGCCCAGGAATGCTGGATAACCATGATCTTGAAAGTTAAATGTCCAGTTATTACTAGTGGGAAATGAGGACTTATTACTGACTGAGAGGTACGGTATGCCATCTTTAGGTAATAGTAGTCTGTTTTATAACTTTTACAACGGGTTACATAAAGTCCATAGATGGTAAAATGATCCACAACACAAAACATGTGCAAACAGCAAACTCGGTTCTGCTATGTCTGTGTAACATTCAGATTATGGCATACGCGATACTGTTCATATATGCCTTGGTGCACTCCGACTTTTGTTGTATTTGTATGCTAGTATTTTTGCACCTGTATGCAGATTTCATCTTGCTAGAAGGTGCTTGTCGGTTTCATTTTTTTGTTCTCAGATTTAGGCATTCACCTAAAGTCTCCTATTTACTATGTAATATTTAATGTTGTTTTTATTGCCTGGTAGTTGTACTTTAATAAAAGTTGCTTCTAGAGACCTAGCACCATGGAGACTCTACCAGTAATTCACGGGCTTCAGCTTTGCTCTCTTCATCAAACACTGTAAGCTGTAGCTACATGAGATTTATGGGCCAGCCATATTATTATCATTACTGATGCTGATTATAAGTCATCGAGGCGGGAGCTGCTGTGTGCATTTCTCATTCTGTCTCGCTCTCAGGAGTGCGATCTTGTACAAATATACACGTAGATCTGCCTATGCCCTAGAGGCACATATGGTGCGCAAAAGTGTTTTTCCTTGCTGATGAAGAGGCAGCCTGGAAGGAGAATGGTCCCTGGTGCTTTGTCGTTCCATTCCAGTAAGGAACGCCACACGATCCACACTGCAGCCTGCTAGACTGTGCTTTTTAGCACTCCCTGCAATGCTATACGACAGCCTAATGGCAGAACCCCTCCTAAGAGCTGTACGAGCTGCTGGCAGTGGTTTGTTAACTATTTTAGTCTCTGAGGCCCCGATACATATAGTGAGAGCCGAGATACAGGAGTCTGTAAGATGTCGCTCTGACAATCGATGAATATCTGCTATTCCGCGTCCCCTCATATTCAGTGTTTAGAACACGCACACGCCGTAAGCATTATCCTGTAATTTAAGAATAAATTGCTTATTGACAACCTGCAAATTGCTGTTACCGGCATAGCAAGTTACCGGGTTTATGTATTTTGAATGATACAAAATTAAAGTGCTAGGTATGAGAAATTCACTGAAATAACTTTTGTGTTGTGGTAAATTTAACTCCTAACTTGTTTTCACCGGACAACCCCTTTTTATCAGTGGGGATAAGATATTTGTAACCCAAATGGAGCACTTTTATCCCTGTTAGAAGTGAGCAGCAGTGTGCATGCCCCAACTCCGTTCTATAAATTAATGAAGCGGTGGTTGGGAATGGGCACTGCCGCGCCATTCTAACAGGGATAAAAGTGCCTTGTTCTTCCGATCGGTTGTACCCCCCGCAATCTGTTATGTCTTATCCTGTGGATAGGGTTCTTTTCACTGGCCAATCCCTTTAATAGAAGATTAAGGTATTTAATGGGTCCGAGCCCAAGAACTAAAGGGGCATTTACAATGTAACATAATCAAGAATGAGAATTGCTAATAACGCTCATTTCATGATTATTATTATTATTATTATTATTTATGGTGATATGGTGCCGTACATGAGAAGGGGTTACATCAAAATACAAATATCACTTACAGTAAGCAAACTAACAATGACAGACTGATACAGAGGGGCGAGGACCCTGCCCTTGCGGGCTTATATTCTACAGGATTGTGGGGAAGGAGACAATAGTTTGAGGGTTGCAGGAACTCCGGTGTTGGTGAGGCGGTAGCTTCGGTAGTGATGAGGAGGAAGCGGGCTTAGTGCAGGCTGTAGGCTTTCCTGAAGAGGTGGGTTTTCATGTTCCGTCTGAAGGATCCGAATGTGGTTGATAGTCGGACGTGTTGGGGCAAAGAATTCCAGAGGATGGGGGATATTCGGGAGAAGTCTTGGAGGTGGTTGGGAGAGGAGCGAATAAGTGTGGAGGAGAGAAGGAGGTCTTGGGAGGACCGGAGATTACGTGAGGGAAGATATTGGGAGATTACTTCAGAGATATATGGAGGAGACAGGTTATGGATGGCTTTGTAGGTTAGTGTTGCACTGACGAGGGCCAACAGCCCGAAACACTGTGTCTGCAAATTGAGATACTGATTTGGCTTTTATCCTAAGTCATATTGCATGATTCGTTAAGGGGTTGATCGCTACTTCCAACAGGTGGCGCTATAGAGTTCAAGTCCTCTTTTTCTCTGAAGAGGCATATTAAATTTCCCAGAGGACCATTGCACGGCGAATAACCCACCTTATCTTGACAAGCCAGAGCTGGTATGTCACTCTCCACAAGGAGAAACCTTACACCTTAGACCCCAGTCCAGAGCCTCTCACCTAGCCAAATTAGTTCTCATGCTTCGCACTGACGAGGGCCAACAGCCCGAAACACTGTGTCTGCGAATTGAAAATACTGATTTGGCTTTTATCCTAATCTTTAGGCATGTCATAAAGTTTCTTCATGTTTAAACTAAGGGCTCACTCACACAGGCGTATAACTTGGACGAGAGCTATCCAATGTTTTATCGGATAGTACTCGGACAAATGGTATACTATGGAGCAGTGCAGATCGGATCATGAGCACCCATACAAGTCTAGGGGTGCGTGTAAAACATCGGACTGCACTCAGGTGCCCGATTTATGCAGATACAGACAATGGGGAAGATGGAGAAATTAAGTTCTCCGTCTTTGCACCTGTGCTCCAATTCTCACATGCGAGAGAAGCGGATCACAGTAAGCTGGCACTCGTCTCAAACACAGATCAGAGTTTGATCCAAGCAACATTAACATAATAATCCAATTCTCTGAAAAGTGAGAATCCTCGTTCACCTAAGCGAGCGCTAATAAGAGGAATCAGCAGATTTGTGGTTACGACAGTGTTGTGAGGGACATAAATGGTGGTTGCAAAATGAATCCTAATATCAGAAGTTCAGGGGCATTTACCCTGCAAGATAATCATGAATGACCATTGTTAAAAGTGCTTGTTTCATGATCATTGCAAAAGTTTACAGATCGGCGGTTGTACTGTGCCGGCGGATGTACTGCGCCGACAGTCGTTCGTATAAACAGACGCTTTGGAAGGTGATGGTTTGGACAATAGATGAATATTCATTTTCTAAAATGGCGGTGACAGGTTATTTTTTATGCTCTTGCCCACTCAACACTGTGTACACTAATTACTAAAATGATGTATAAAAAAAGAACCGTAATTGTAGTGTGAGTAGGATTACTTTAATTGCTCGATTACATCCACAATGTAAGAAGTGAAATAAAATAGCCATTTTCTTGTATATCACTCTTCATATCAGCGCTGAACACCTGCTATTGCCCTCGAGAAATAATATCCCTTATGTATTAAGTTAAAAATCTCAAGCTTGTTTTCTTAAGAAACTCAATTCCCTTTAGGTACAATATTTTTTCACTTTTCATCCACTTAACAATTCCAAGCACTTAAATGCATTTTAAACTATTATCGCTCGCTTGTGAGGGACTGTCACTTTTATGCTCGGGAGGCAAGGAGACATTGAGGCCAAACACCGGCTTTACACGACTGATGATCGGCTACATGCATGCCAATTAGCCATCATTTCGCTGCCTATTTAGACAAGCATTGTAACAATTATTAATACAATCATACCTTGTGCACATGTCATGCTCTCGGCAGCACATTTCCTATTACACTGGACAGTGTGCTGCCGAGACGAATGGTTAAGCTTTATAAAAAAAAAAAATTTAACCCAACAAATGAGCAATCTACTTGTTCATGGAGTGATTTCTATACTTTTTAGACAGGTCGATATTTAAGAAATAAGCTTTCCCTAATTCCCTTGTTCTTAATTATAAGCCTATTCCAAAATGCTCTAATACCTCTGAAGTTAAATAATAAAAATGTTGAACTTTTTTTTTTTTTTTTTCTTATAATGAAAAGGTAATCTAGAACCTTTCTAAGTTGCTAATGGCCTAGCCGTCTGGGTTTGTTACTATTGTCTGCCACTATCAATTGCTGGAAGTAGCAATATTCAGAAGGTAATTGTGTGAGCAGACTCTTTTTGTGTTTGGAGCTGATATTGATCAAGATTTACTTTTCATTACATTTATTCAAATTGTTATCCATTAAATGATGTTCTCAGAATGCATTTATATAAAAGTATATTAATAATGGTTTGAATAATGGAATTTAAAAAAGGAATACAAAATGAGAATAATTCCTCCTTTAAAGGGAACTTATGTCAGAAATCGCATGGTGTTAATCTGCAGGTTAATACTTTCTAAAGCCATATTGCCGCTGCACTGAAAACTTAGCTACAGGGTGGAAATTAACTTGATTCCTCTCGGCAGCCTCTGGCTTTCAGTCGTAGAGGCCCTTCTTCAGTCAAGCAATGTCTGTAACCAATTAGTGACTGACCGCTGCCTCCGCAGTGCTTCAATGTTGACCTGGCTGTAAGTCAGTGCCATTGCGGCTACTATTCACTATGGACTGAGCCCTAACTGAGGCTGCTGTTGCAGCACCTCCACGACTGACAGTCGGAGGCTGCCGGGGGAATAAAGTTTTTTCCGGCAGCTAGGCTCTGTGTGGTAGCCACACTGCTTAAAAAACCTATTAACTGCATATTGACCCAATATCATATAACTGAGAAATTACAGGACTGTTCAAAAGTTTCAGGCTATGTGCCCACGTTGCAGATTTTTCCGCACCGTCTTTGAAAAATCTGCAGGTAAAATGCACTGTGTTTTACCTGCGGATGTACTGCGGATTTCCTGCATTTTTTGTGCAGATTCCACCTGCGGTTTTACACCTGTGGATTCCTATTGAGGAGCAGGTGTAAAACGCTGCGGAATCCACACAAAGAATTGACATGCTGCAGAAAATACAATGCTGCGTTTCCGTGTGGTATTTTACCGCACCATGCACACTGCGGATTTTGTTTTCCATAGGTTTACATGGTACTGTACAACGCATGGAAAACTGCTGCGAATCCGCAACGGCCAATCCGCTGCAGATCCGCAGGCAAATCTGCACCGTGTGCCCAGAGCCTTAGGCAGGTGAAAATTGCTGCAAAAGTAAGAATGCTTTAAAAAAATTGAGGTGTTAGCAGTTTGCATTTTGTTCATTGATAAAAATAGTGATCAACAGAAAAATCTAAATCAAATCAATATTTAGTGTGAACACCTTTTCTCTTCAGAGCATCAATTTTTCTAGGTACACTTTACATGTGTGCCTTTTTTGAAGGAACTCGGCAGGGAGATTATTGCAAACATCTTGGAGAACTAACCACAGATCTGTTGTGGATATAGATTTAAAGGGGTATTCCCATTTCTAAGATCCTATCCCAATATTATGTACAATGGGGGAAATAAGTATTTGATACACTGCCAAGTTTGCAAGTTTTCCACCTACAAAAAATGGAGAGGTCTGAAATTTTTATCATAGGTACACTTCAACTGTGAGAGACAGAATCTTAAAAAAAAACCCCAGAAGATCACATTGTATGATTTTTACATAATTTTATTGCATGAAATAAGTATTTGACACAATAGAAAAACAGAACTTAATATTTGATACAGAAATATTTGTTTGCAATTACAGAGGTTAGACATTTTCCTGTAGTTCTTGACCAAGTTTGCTCATACTGCAGCATTGATTTTGGACCACTCCTCCATACAGATCTTCTCCAGATCTTTCAGGTTTCGGGGCTATCGCTTGGCAACATTGAGTTTCAGCTCCCTCCAAAGATTTTCTTTCAGGTTCAGGTCTGGAGACTGTTCAGGTCACTCCAGGACCTTGAAATGCTTCTTATGAAGCCACTGCTTAGTTACCCTGGCTGGGTGTATCGGTTCATTGTCATGCTGGAAGACCCAGCCACGACCCATCTTCAATGCTCTTACTGAGGGGAAAGAGGTTGTTGGCCAAAATCTCACAACACATGACCCCATGCATCCTCCTCCCTTCAATGTGGTGCTGTCGTCCTGTCCCCTTTGCTGAAAGCACCCCCAAAGTAATGAAGTTTCCACCACCATGCTTCACAGTTGGGAAGGTGTTCTTGAGGTTGTACTCATCCTTTTTCTTCCTCCAAACATGGTGAGTGGAGTTGATACCATCCACGGATCATCCATATGGTCATTGGTGAACTTCAAACGGGCCTGGACATGTGCTGGCAGGAGCACAGGGACTTTGCATGCCCTGCAGGATTTTAATCCATGAGAGCATAGTGTGTTACTAATAGTAATGTTTGAGACTGTGGTCTCAGCTCTCTTCAGGTCATTGACCATGTCCTCCTGTTTAGTTCTGGGCTGATTCCTGACCTTTGTCACAATCATCCTTACCCCAGAAGGCAAGATCTTGAATGGAGCCCCAGACTGAGGAAGATTGACATTTATCTTGTAGTTCTTCCAATTAAAACAAGTAGTGAGTGCAGAGTAGGAGGCTTCTTAGAGAAGAACTATCAGGTCCATGAGAGCCAGAATTCTTGCTGGTTGGTAGATGATCAAGTACCGTATATACTCGAGTATAAGCCGAGATTTTCAGCCCAAATTTTTGGGCTGAAAGTGCCCTTCTCGGCTTATACTCGAGTCATGATCGGCGGTGGGGTCGGCGGGTGAGGGGGAGAGAGGCTGTCGCATACTCACCTAGTACCGGCGCTCCTGGCACTCCCCCTGCCCGTCCCACGGTCTTCGGTGCCATAGCTCTTCCCCTGTTCAGCGGTCACGTGGGACCGCTCATTAAAGTTATGAATATGGACTCCACTCCCATAGGGGTGGAGCCGCATATTCATTTCTCTCATCAGCGGTAACGGTGACCGCTGACGGAGGAAGAGGCTGCGGCACCCGGAGACCAGCTGTCCGGGATAAGGAGCCAGGGACGCCGGGAGCAGGTGAGTATTACATAGTTACCTGTCCAAGTTCCACACGCCGGGCAGCGCTCTGTCTTCCCGTCCTCTTGCTCTGACTGTTCAGGTCAGAGGGCGCGATGACGCACTAATCTGCGCGCCGGCCTCTGCCTGAACAGTCAGTGCGGAGAGACGCCGAGACGGGATGCTGAGGAGCTGCAAGCAAGAGAGGTGAGTATGTTTTTTTTTTTTTATTGCAGCAGCAGCAGCAGCAGGATTATAGATGGGGCACAGCTTTCTATGGCACATCTATGGAGCAACAATGAACGGTGCAGAGCATTGTATATGGGGCACAGCTTTCTATGGCACATCTATGGGGCAACAATGAATGGTGCAGAGCATTGTATATGGCACAGCTTTCTATGGCACATCTATGGGGCAACAATGAACGGTGCAGAGCATTGTATATGGGGCACAGCTTTCTATGGAGCATCTATGGGGCCATAATGAACGGTGCAGAGCATTATATGTGGCACAGCTTTATGTGGAGCATCTATGGGGCCATAATGAACGGTGCAGAGCATTCTATATGGCACAGCTTTATGTGGAGCATCTATGGGGCCATAATGAACGGTGCAGAGCATTATATGTGGCACAGCTTTATGTGGAGCATCTATGGGGACATAATGAACGGTGCAGAGCATTATATGTGGCACAGCTTTATATGGAGCATCTATGGGGCCATAATGAACGGTGCAGAGCATTCTATATGGCACAGCTTTATGTGGAGCATCTATGGGGCCATAATGAACGGTGCAGAGCATTCTATATGGCACAGCTTTATGTGGAGCATCTATGGGGCCATAATGAATGGTATGGAGCATCTATTTTTATTTTTGAAATTCACCGGTAGCTGCTGCATTTTCCACCCTAGGCTTATACTCGAGTCAATAAGTTTTCCCAGTTTTTTGTGGCAAAATTTGGGGGGTCGGCTTATACTCGGGTCGGCTTATACTCGAGTATATACGGTACTTATTTCATGCAACTAAATGCAAATTAATTATGTAAAGATCATGCAATGTGATCTTCTGGTTTTATTTTTAGATTCTGTCTCCCACAGTTGAAGTGTACCTGTTATAAAAATTACAGACCTCTCCATTCTTTATAGGTGGGAAAACTTGCTAAATCGTCAGTGTTTCAAATACTTATATATTTTTACCACTGTAGTAATAATAATATTAGCAAATACATCCAATTAGAAATGTTCTCCTGATAGCTTATGTTGCTTACTTCATGTACAGGGTATTGCAATAACTAAGGTATCCATAGTTAAGACCACTAGCAACTAACTACCTGTCACTAGTCACTATATGAGCAGTCATAACCATGGATACCTAAGCTACTGCAATGTCCTGCACACGAGAAAAGAGACCTAGTGAATCAGAAGAACTATACTACATTTCTAACTGGAAGTATTTGCTATTATTATTACACCTACCCCATTTTGGGATAGGATCTTGGAGATGGCAATACCCCTTCAAACAAATTCTTCGGTCTCTTCATCTAATCCCAGACAGACTCGAAGATATTGATATCAGGGCTCTGTGTAAACCATGTCATCACTTCTAGGACCCGTTGTTTGTACTTTATGCTGAAGATAGTTCCTAAACACGTTGACTATATGTTTGGGGTCACTGTCCTGCTGCAGAATAAATTTGGGGCCAATCAGACGCTTCCCTGATGCATTCAATTCATTTTTAGGTGTTTTATTCCTTTAAATAAACTCTTCACTTTGCAGTTTATGGCTGGATATGATATACATGAATCTGATATTATTATTCATTTTTCAGTAACCGCAAAGAGCTATTTTTGTTTTGTAAATTGTATACAAGAAACAATTTTTTGCGATATATTTTTTTACTTTAGTTTTATTGTTAAGATACTCCACCAGGTACCATGTACATATTGCAGCACTAGTCAAAGCCTTTAATTATCACAGTAATAGATTTACATATTGATATATTTTTTTTACAATGGCAGAAACAGTAATGTTTCAGCATCTGTGTAGATGTGATGTCCTAGTATCTCATGACCAGCAGTGGTATATGTTTATACATAGTCTCACTGTCACTGATGTTTACTGTGGGACCCGCCGGCGAGCGTGAAGAATTATTGTGGGCTATGTTGTCTCACTACTTCCTTTCCCATGAGCCTAAAATAACTTCCCATTGCCTCGTATGACGGTCAGACTTGTCCGGATCGCCTCCATGTACTATATGAGCTGTATGTAAAGCCCATGGTATGGAAAGCATCTGTCCTCCTTATCGCTCACGCTACACGGACGTCTTGCTCTAATTGTGCGATGTATACTTCCTACAGAATTAATAATCTAAGTGCCCTAAAGACAAAAAGCTGCCCGGTTACAGCTCTGCCACCCCTCCATAAACAATTCGTGGAAACTCCCAGAGGAAGCGGACGGTCGCTTAGCACAGTCTGTTGAGAAAATAGAGGGGCGAGTTAATAACTAATAAAAATAAGGGGGAGGACACCAGTCTGGAGCCTGGATACAATTAATGGAAAAGCAGTGAAAGGTTTTCTGTAAACTCTTCTGAGTCTGATTGTTCTCTTTCCGCCAGTTACCTATCTGTCCTCTGATTTCTCATAGATTAGCAGCATGTGGAGACTGAGCGCTTTCAGCAGGTGCACTTACTAAGGATTTACACTGTACGCTCAGGCTACACTCAGGATGTGAACTCATTTCCTAACCAAAATAATTAAATTGTATTTTCAATTGTGTTTTCAACTCCGTTTCCTGATACATTTCATTGCGGCGAATGCACACAAGTATCACACTACGATTGTCCACAGTTATTAGGTTTATTTTCCGTTATGTGTTTCTCATGTTGTTTTCTCTATTTATTTATATTCTATAATTTACCTAATAAAGTTCTAGTATCACAGCTATACTGATTTAGGGCTTGTTCACACTCTGTGTTTTGCACCATTTTTTGTTTGCTTGTTTTTGCTGAAAAAAAAAATGCAGTATCCGGAAAGTGAATAAGATTCCTGATATCTCATTCACATGTTGCTTATTTTTTCCTTGCGGATGTAAAGCCATCTCACATCTGCACAATGTCAATTCTTTCAGCATTTTTACACGATTTTCACCCATTCTAATGAACCTCTGTGCAAAAATGCTGAAAGAATTGACATTGTGCATCAAAAAAGTCATCTAACATAAGTTTATTTTCCGCAGCGCTTTTTCCAGCCTAGAGTTATTTTTTTGGTGCATAAATGAAAAATGTAATTGAAAAGTAATAATCCCACATGCACATAGATCCAACTGAGGGACCGTGTAGAAATTGACAGATGTGATATTTTTCTCTCACGCCTGATTCTCACCGTATAGTGTCACCACCTAATCTCATGTATGCACAGCCTATGGCCCATTTACTCTAGCGGGAAGATGTTTAGTAATAGTTTAATGGCCATAACTATTGCCGCAGCAGCTGCTATAGGACCCAGAGTTTGGGGGGACCACTCAGCAGCAAGACCATTATATGTTTTTGTTGAATAACACAGCGATGGTGGTCTGGCATTTCTATGTATTTTCCCTGACATGTAGTAACGGATATGGTTGGCACACCGGGGCTATCTTATAGTAGTAGAGAATAGCCCCATCATATAATATAGGGGCTGCAAGTGAAATAATATAAAAGGTTTATTAAAATGGCAGCAAATATTTACTCCAATCAAACCAACCTGGACAATGTTTCAGGGTGACCTGGACCTTTTCCGTGGCCAATTTAAGTGTATTGTGTAAATATACAGAGACTGACTGTCCAAAAGATCGATTTGGACATTTAGCCTCTCCATGTGTACTGTACACCAGGTGTGCACAACCGGCAGGGCAGGGGCCACATGCAGCCCGGGATGCCCTTCTGGGCGTTACTTAACCATCTGCTCACAGACCCAATTGTCTTTGACTACCAGCGTCGCGTAGAGCCATAGGACAGGTATTTATGAATGTGGTCCTCTGTGGCCATGTCTGGGACAGCTATATTTTAACAGAATGGGCGAGTCCTGACTCCTATAGCACAGAAACGAGTAGATGAGGTGGAGAAGTGGCCGTGCAGACTGCTCCTTTTATTCATTAAACATAGAACTTTTGTGGAAAAAGAAACAGTCACCAACATTATTATTCTTCACCTAATTAGGGTTCAGCTATCAATAAATAATGGGGCAGAAGTAGGACCATAATGGACAGACTGCAATAACCTTAAACCAAACCAAACTAAAGAATAACAGTCAGAAGTCCAAGTATATGCAAAAATACAAGAAAACTTGATTAATAATAACAGGTAAGAACATGACAGGAAGAAACGATCCCCGTGCCACCCATAGCATGCACATGAAAAGGGCAGGGGTAGGTGCCTACGATGTAAACCAATATATACATTGACCGTACAAAAAATACAATGGTGATGGAAGGCTAATAAACCTAACTGCATGTAAAGAGTACTCTTAGTTTAAATTAAGCAGCAGAAAGAAGCCCACCCACAGTATACATGCCGGTCAGTGTAAGAGTATCACTTGTGCAAGCAGGCACCTCTCCCCTGTCCACCCCGACGCGCGTTTCGGCTGATGCCTTTCTCAATGGGTATGCTGGTATACTACTGGGTTCAATATATACAGAGAGGACGCAATCCGATAGGGCGGAAGTTAATAAATTAACTAATAACGCTCACAGGAACACCTCTAATATCGGTCATCGGTTCACCTGGTCACATTACACCGGAAAACACACGGGCCCCATGTGTTCCAGGGAAAGCGACACTGCAATACACAAGACCGAGAAGGAGGTTCCGGAGCTAAAGCGGTCAAACAATGCCCGGGCATGCGCACATAGTGCCGCTCGGCCATCTTACCGAAGGCCATAGTTAAATAATACTATGCCACCATCTTTGGTGGTATTAGACATGCGCAAAACCATACTGCACGGCCATCAAGGTAAGAAAGATAGCTCAAAAACCATACTGTTGTTACCCACCACGCGCTGGATATACCTGCGAACCCATATCAATGGGAAAAGGATCTATGTGGGTAAACAGCAATACTCAGCCAGCTCGATGAATAAGGATTGGATTACAGGGATAACACATATTTTTTAAATAAGACAAAACGGGGGCACCACGGTATATGGGATACCACCAGGGCCTAAAAAGAGATAAGCTTTACTAACAAAAGAGAGACAAGGCCCTATCGCAGGGGATCACCATAATACAGATGAGGCAGAAATGTATAAACACAACTTTATTAAGTGACACATACAAATGTATGTGTCACTTAATAAAGTTGTGTTTATACATTTCTGCCTCATCTGTATTATGGTGATCCCCTGCGATAGGGCCTTGTCTCTCTTTTGTTAGTAAAGGGATAACACATATATAATTAATATTGTCCAGCCCTGCACCAACCTCCAACCAGAAGCTATCAACAGATGGTACTGTGTTTACCGAAAAAGAGAAAAAAACATACAGACATATTCCATATACATAATGGAATGATCGCCTTAGCATATATTCCACCACTAAAATAGCGCACCCATAGATAAATATATCAGACACATATAAGGACATATTCACATAAATCAAAATATAGGCGCCCCACACAAAATATATACATTAGACAAAAGCACAAAAGGATTGCGGCATATGGAGAAGATAGAAAAAAATGACATATTAAATGGAGATGATAAGATAGCAGAATATCGTATTGCCAATAAATAGACATAACCCGTCTATCCGAACAGCACAAATAAAATCTTGATACGCAAAAATATCAACCGTCACATTAACGAAATTGTCCATCCCCCAGAGAAAACCAACTGTAAATATCATTGACAGTCAAAAAACATCAAAAGTAATGACCATGCTCCATGACAATGTCATATCCCATATAATCCCAGTGGTGTTCTTCAACCCGCATGATCAGATATTGCTTGTAGTATCCTCATCCAGAAGACGTACTGATGGTCCACAGGATTTTTTGTGCTGCTCCCAAGATGTTATCTACCGCAGTCACCCTCACATGCCACAATCACTAATACTGAAAAAATAATAATAATAAAAAACCCATTAAGGCTAAGTTCACACTAGCGTTGTGCGCCGCTGCGTCGGCGACGCAACGCACAACGCACGCAAAAACGCGGCAAAACGCACGCAAAAACGCTGCGTTTTGCGACGCGTGCGTCGGTTTTTGCCGAAAATCGGACGCAAGAAAAATGCAACTTGTTGCGTTTTCTTGGTCCGACGCTTGCGGCAAAAAAGACGCATGTGTGGCACAACGCAACAAAAAAAAACGCATGCGTCCCCCATGTTAAGTATAGGGGGCGCATGACGCATGCGTCGCCGCTGCGTCGCCGACGCAAACCCGACGCACATTAGCTTAACGCTAATGTGAACGTAGCCTAAAACCAGCGTCGCGTAGAGCCATAGGACAGGTATTTATGAATGTGGTGCTCTGTGGCCATGTCTGGAACAGCTATATTTTAACAGAATGGGCGAGTCCTGACTCCTATAGCACAGAAACGAGTAGATGAGGTGGAGAAGTGGCCGTGCAGACTGCTCCTTTTATTCATTGTAGTCTTTGGAAGGAGGGGAAACTCGACTGTTCCAGCTTCTGGCAAATATAACGATGGACTAAATGCATGTTCTCCTTCTTCTTGGACTGTAAATCCATGTGAAGGGTACCTCTACCTTCCTGTGGGGTGGGAACCCAAAAAATGAAACCAGCGCCTTTTAGACATTTATGGCACATAATTTCAATATGCAAAAAATGTCTCAGAAGGTAATACTGTAGTAATATTGTGGGTTGGATTGATCTGACAATAAGACTTTCGTACGAAAAAAGGTTGTACACTGCTGCTGAACACCATTATTGGGAACTATGGGTCTCATGAAAGATCATTTGGGTGATTATTTTCATCTAGAGGACTGCAATGTTTGATAATATGGGAACATGGAGATAGATGGAAGCAATTTTAGTTTTAAATGCTGATTTTTTTTTTTAAGCATGCATGATAAACTCTTAAAGCCCTTCAGTCTTTTAAAGTAATACTTGTCTCTGCATTCTGTGATAAGCTAGTTTACTGTCTGCTTTAAAGCATTCCAGGATCTGAACAGAAACTGCTCTTGTAAACATGACGATTTGACTTTGAGATCATATCTCCAAAGTTCACTGTCAGTTCTAATAGAAGAAAACCCTGGGGATGGGGCACAAAGGCCTCTTGAAAGCAGAATGTTTCATAACAGGATCTACTTCCAGGGGAGCTGTATGAGAGAGGACAAAGATCCTATGTTTCATGAATAAAAATCACTCAGATGTTTCTTAATTTACATTGCGGACTATTTCAACAAGGTAAAGAAGTAGGCACCGAAGAAATGCCCCTTGTAACCTTTCATAAGCCACAATGTTCTAGATCAATGTACTATATGTATTTCCAGCAGAACCATAAATGTACCATAAATGTAAAAGAGACCATACTCCTTGGACATTTGCATGATCATCCAACCACCACCTTCTAATGTCCAGCACATGGGGGCAAACCAAACGTTTGTTCTCAAAGAAGAGAAGGGAAGAAGGCGCTGCCGGAATAACCTGTTAGCAACTTATAATAAGGAATCAACCACCTTAAAGCCAATATAAATGGCAACTTAAGGTTGTCAACGAATTCTGCTGACAAAAAAGTTTATCTTTGTGGCCACGTGTCCCACTGATACAGCCATGAGTGCAGAGTGCCCTCTGCTTATTTGTGAGAAATCCATTACCCAGAACTAATTCCTTTTATTGGTGTTAGTTTGCTTTTAGAGCCATACATAAAATAATAGGGGCTCATATTTTTAAGAAACAAAAACATGGACAGGAGAATAGACAACAATATTTTGATAACCATTTACTGTCAGTGTTTGGATGAACATGCGGCATCAATAATTGGTTATTGATCTGTACAAGATCTGCTGTGCAATTACTGGCAATATTGCTGCCCATATACAGAAGCCAACATTTTTGACCATTCTGGTTGACCACCTTCTGACAATTTTCTGACGTGTGAACGTTGGCCAATGACAGACCTGCTTGCTGAAAATGTGATCTGGTATTCTGGATTTTTTTCTGCAATCGTCTGCTATAACTACATGTATATGGCCAAATCTGACCAATCATTTGCCACTTTGTGCATATGAACACTTTTTTTTTACAGTATCTGATCTGCCAGTTAGTCTTTCATGCTGGTCTTTGGATCCATCGTACCGAAGAAGATTGACCTACAACGTTCTGGCCAATCATAATCGTTTATAGTCGTCATGATACTTTTTTAAGCTTTTTCAGTTATTCTGATGGTTCTGCATTGTATCAGATGAAGAACTGAATGAAAGCATTGTCTATGTAAACTACAATATGCAATGCTTTTGTAATGTTTTAAGCTTTTAATTTCATCTTCCTTTAATTATTTGTGTCAGATTGCTGCAGTGCCATATTAATTTTCGGGAAAACGTCTACAGAAGCTTTGATTAAATAATCTTAACCCACAGACACCTATCACTCTTCACAGATAGTCAGCCATATTGCACAAATGTCTAAAGGCCAAAGAACTGTGCAAGATGTTTAAGCTCTCCAGTCTTTCCTGGTATTGAGCGCTCCTTCTTTGCTGATTGTTTAACCCATGGTAAATTATGTACAAATGAACAGTAAACCTTTTCCAGACTTGATTTGTAGGACGCTGCTGAAAGCTGCAGACTGAATGGTGACCCGGCGTAGTCTGTGACTGAGGGAGCCGCTCCCTGTGAACATCGTGTTGTGGCCAATGCAATAATGGGTAATGACTTGGGACTCTGAAGCGAAGATGGATATCAAAGGGCAACTACTGAACAGACTTGATCGATGCAAGTAGTAATTCTCGATGAATCACATATGAGGCGACAGGCAGTTTAACAAGGAGGCTCCACATTATCAACTTTATCATAGCTATATATTGAATTGTTTTGTATTTAAAGTAATAATAACCAATGTCCGGTTATTTATACAACTACCTATAGACTGCAGTGAAAAGCCATTAATGTATGTGAGGCTGAGACCTTTACAGCCAGGTAAAAGGGATCCTGTTGTCTGATTCATGCTGCCCAAGCATCGAATGGTTGAGTTGGGGACTGACTGTGTTATCGCAACAGGTATATTTCTCTGTGAAAGGATACTTTAAAAATCTGGCAGGGACCTTAGGCAGAACTTGTCCAACTTTGCCTGTGATTGGTTCTACCTAGCTTTTGTGGAAGTGATTGACTGATCTGTTCCTAGTGTCTACATAACCTGCAACCTCTCAATCACCTGCAGGAGCGCTGGGAGACGTGGATGGGGCAGTGCTGAGAGAAGTCAGTTGTGGGTGGAGCTGGACTAGTTTCAGTTCTGGATATAGTCCTCTGACGGATCTTTAAAGTGTATTATCTCTGAAACGCCATAAAGTTTTCAGAGAAAAATATACCTAGCTGCAATCAAGCCGCCTGGCTCTGATTTGTGCTTCCAGCAGTCATAACATTAAAGGGAACCTGTCACCCCCAAAATGGAAGTTGAGCTAAGCCCACCAGCATCAGGGGCTTATCTACAGCATTCTGGAATGCTGTAGATAAGCCCCCGATGTATCCTGAAAGATGAGAAAAAGAGGTTAGATTATACTCACCCTGGGGCGGTCCGGTCCGATGGGCATGTCTGTCCGGTCCGGGGCCTCCCATCTTCATAGGATGACATCCTCTTCTTGTCTTCATGCTCCAACGCAGGCGTACTTTGTCTGACCTGTTGAAGGCAGAGCAAAGTACTGCAGTGCACAGGCGCCGGGCCTCTCTGACCCTTCCTGGCGCCTGCGCACTGCAGTACTTTGCTCTGCCCTCCACAGGGCAGACAAAGTACACCTGTGCCGGAGCTGCGGCGTGAAGACAAGAAGAGGACGTGATCGTAAGAAGAGGACATGATCGTAAGAAGATGGGAGGCCCCGGACCACGACGCCCACCGCAGCGGGGCCGCCCCTGGGTGAGTATAATCTAACCTCTTTTTCTCATCTTTCAGGTTACATCGGGGGCTTATCTACAGCATTCCAGAATGTTGTAGATAAGCCCCTGATGCCAGTGGGCTTAGCTCAACTTCCATTTTGGGATGACAGGTTCTTTTTAAAACCATAATATTGTAAAGGTCTTCCTCATGCGGTGTCCCTGTCATGACATGAACTCTCTATGACTTCTGAGATGTCTATTAATATCTGCCACCAAGATATTAGCAACAGAAACTTAAAGTCCTGCTCATGGCCCTTGTCCACCACTGGAAACTCCTACATGGGCAGAACTGGACCATTTGAGCAGTGGAAGAAGGTGACTTGGCCTGAAAAAAACACCTTATTTTTACATCATGTTAATTTGCTGGGCTCACATGCACCATTTACTTGGGGAAGAGATACCACCAAAATGCACACGGTTAGGAGGCAAATGGAGGTAATGTGATTCTTTGTGATCTTCTGGGAAACTTTGGATCCTGGCATTTATGTCAATGTTAACTACTAAAACATAGTTGCAGACCAAGTACAGCACTTCATGGCAGCAGTGTTACCTAATAGTAATGGCCTCTTTCAGTAGGATGAAGCGAAACTTCTATTCAGGAATAATGTAACCCCTTAGCTCAAATAGATGTAGCTACACAATTGGGCTGGGGTCCACAAGTCTGACAGGTACGAAGGAGCTAATGCCAGTAAGCACGTGGACTATGCCATGTTGAGGCAAGCATCACGCTCGATCTACTCCCGGGGTTATCGTGTAGAATAATATACTGTAGTCGGAACTTTTCCTTCTTGGTGTTACAACTTTATTGTTGCAGAGTGTAAATTCAGCATCTTACTGTATTGATAAGGATCATTACCATTTCACTCATTTTTCAATAAATATTGATGTTAATGTGACATAATGACATAAAGTGTTTGTCTTGGCCTAAAAGGAAGAGAAAACTGAGCCGAGTTACAGTTCATAGCAGAACTGCCATAAAAAGGTTAAGATGTTACTTTGCCATTAAATCTGTCCTTTTGCTCTAATTTGCATGTTACTGTGATCCAATGATGTTTCTGTCACTACGTCTCTGTGGGGAGACTGAATCTGACATTTAACTTTAACAATGTATTTAGTTAAAAAAGTAATTAGTATAAAAAGTTTAAGGCTCATCTCCATAGATTGGCACACACTTACTTTGTATAGTAATGTCACTTTATTTTTGCACCTGTTTATGAAACCTTCAAGGATTGTTACAATTATAGAGTTGTACATTTTCTCAGAATCTTAACTACTTTTTGGGTTTTGTTGCATCATAAACTTAGGCCAATTTCGGTCTCCATTAAAAATAAGCATATCGATCCACAGAGGGTCAAGTCTGACTCGATTTTGCTATGTCTCCTCAGAGAGGAAGAGGACTTGAACTCTAGTGCCACCTATTGGAAATAGCAATCCTAAAGTCCATATCAACACTTTATCGAGCCTTGCCATATGACTTGGGATAAACAGCCTGCGGCCTCCTCTGCTAATCGTTGGTCAATTGCGTAATTGTCCAAATGATAAAGGGCAGCAGGGAGCCGTTCACGACTAAAAGGTAATAGCGTGGTGGGTTCACTGTGAGTCCCCCCCATCCTCCCTGGCTTTGATCTTCGACAATCCTAAGTCATATTGCAAGCTGTAAAAAAGCTGAAGTTGAAGAGGGTGGATAGCGATCCTAAATACACGTCAAATACAGAATAGAGAACCTAAAAGGGCGCAAGCTGAAGGTTTTACAATGGCCCTCACAGTTCCCCTGATGTGAACATCATTGAAAATCTGTGACTAGACCTCAAAATAGAAGTGCATGGAAGACGACCCAGGAATCTCACAGAACTGGAAGAATTCTCCAGTATATACACACACATCCCTTGAACATTTTATTTTGGTATTGCCTGTTCTTGTTATATGTAGAGTTGAGCGAATATGTTCGGAGAATCTGAATTTGGCATATTTGTGTCAATTTTATGTTTGACAGTCGTTTCTGAACACATTCGCTCATCTGTACTCCCATTCACTGCAATGGTGTTTGGCTATCTTCGGCGAATACTGAAAATACGGCGATCGTAATCCGAACCGAATATTGAAATTTTCGCTCATCTCTAGTTAGAAGGCTGCACACCTACAAATATTAGATTCTCAGGGCTTCAATTTAAATAAAGCTTGAAGTCACATTGCTTCAAACAAGTAGGAACGCAGGTTTCACTATGGCAAATCCAATGTCGGCCTGTCGCTGCTCTCCTCCTGCTGACTGCCTTTACTTTGAATATACATCAGTTTCTTATGCTTCATAAAAAAATATTTCCAGAGCTTTTGTTTTAATGTGTGCTGCTTTTGTAAACCATTGTAACATGAACATTTAAAAGATCTTTATCTTCCTCCTTGGTGCGAAAGGATCTTGATGTTGGAGCTGCCAAATCCTATTTGTTAGGTGCTTGTTTTCTGGACAGAAATAAAGACCACTATTGTAGCTAACATAAGTAAAAGGGTTAAAGTGAAAAACGCTTTTTACTTGCCAGTGCCTATACAGATAGTAAGTATAGTGCCAGCTTCCTGCACAGTCTGTGCATTGTTTCTATATGCTTTTGGGTTACATGTGGGAGGTCTGTTTTGAGAATTACTGTAACCCTGAAAAAATAACAGGCCCCTTATCTGCCTCGACCCCTCCTGGCACTCTTTATGTGTACTTTAGGTCTTTTCCTCTGTCTGGATCTCTCTTTAATAAGGTGTACAGTAGAAGAGGCCGACATACAGCAGCCCTTTAATTTTGCTTCGAGAAGGCGCCTGCTTGTTTTAAAGTTTGTAATTACTTTTTGGCTTGCAGCACCCTCTCATTACCAGTGACTGGAAAGAATGCTGCGTCTTCCAAAAGTGTAATTACAGAGGGCGGGTATTTGCGGTGAGGTGAGATGGGAAGGATAGCTGCAAGTTTGTAGGCTGGCATGTGTTTCATACAGTCAGAATTGTGGTTTGTGGGCGTCCTGTTCTCATGCAATCATACAATATATCCTTTACTATTGGAAAAAGAGCGTTCATAAGTAACCCACGGCCATAAATCAAATAACTGAGGGCAATGATTGTATGGGAATATGTGCTTAAAAGTGCTCAGTCGTTTTAGCTAAGTGCCAGCACTCTCATCCCAGGCTGCACTGACAAGGGGCAGGTTCAAATGAGCGTATTCTGCATGCCACAAATCTTTAGATGTCATTGTGGGCTGAAATGCTCATTGTGGAGGTATTTGTCATTTTTGCACGCATGCTTGTCCATCCTTAAGTCTCAATTTAAGCTCGAGAACCAGTTCTTCGACACGGATTGACTGACACTTCTGAAGTAGCAGCCGGGCCTCTGGCTTTACAGACTGCAGAACCTAATGAATCCCATTACAGGTGACGATGGAGAGAAATGATGGAACTTGTCGAATTTGGGTTGTGACATGGCTCTTTGCAAAACCGTCAGCGTAGTTTTCCTTCGGGCCAGAAATATGTCTGGTTACAACAGTGCGCTATAAAATTTATATGTTTATAGTCAGACCTGCTATAATGTGCTGGAGAATATTTCAGGAGCACAACCTAATTGGACAGACTTTATTTTGTGCTATATCAGATTTGAAAGCCTTTGCAGAACGTTGCAGCTGCTGCAGATTGTTATGGCAGTTTGAGAAGCATGAGCCTTGTGGTTTGGGGTTCGCAGTTGCCCCATCTACAAAATGCAATTGAAATGAAGCATATAGAAACTGTCTGGTCAAAGGTCACATCTGTCACAGGTTTACCATGACAGAGAAGAGCCAGAAGACCGCAGAGTCTGATTTCTACTCTTGCACTGATTAGAAGAACTTCACCTACATTAAATGGTGCTGGTTTCTTTTAGCAGTGCAGGAGTTAATCTGCTCAGTTTAGAGCTCCTGGAAGCTTTCCTGCATTAATGCTCTCATCTCTTCACTGTTATCCACCCCCATCTCCTATATTATCTGGGCCCTGGATAGCACTCATTGTCAGTACTATCGTATGCTACATGGTTGGAGATGGTGGTTTGTGGCTGTTGTTTGAGAAGTTGTTTGGATTTATCTGTGACTGTTGCTAGGTTTTGGGAGTGTGCGAATTCCCTTCATTCTCCTACTTTTGGTTTTACCCCATCCTCCACTCCCCGGTGTTTACCTCTGTTGTTTGTGTGAGTATATTTGTATGATTGGTATTTTCCTTTATTCCTGTTTTGTAGTACTTTGTTTGTCTGGTATATTATGGTGCACTACTACTCCGCTTTTCCCTGGGTGGGAGAAGGGTACAGACTAAGGGAATATTCAGGAGCTAAGGCATGGTACGTGGTCGCGGTGTCTTCACCATCAGAAGTAATCCGGGGAACAAGGCGAGCTAGCGCGCCCCTAGAATTAGGGACAGGGAAGGAGCCCCTAGTCACAAGAACCCCAACAACAGTCGTGACAACATTACTGTGTGTAGTAGCGTATTATACATGTGCAAATATGACTTCCTGGCCTGTTGATGTGCATAGATGGAGGTCACGTGAGGTCCTGCATACACTTCACAATTCAAGGGGTGATCCAGGACTCTTGTATTTTTTTGTCCTAGGGCTAAGAACTTAGAAGCAGGTAACTATCTGCCTGTTCTGCCATGCACCAATCTCTGCAAGCTCAGAGCGATCACAGACAACTCCTGATAGCTTCCGTTCTTTTGTTCTGCTTTGCTCTGACAGGGCGCCTCTGCCGATGTCATGCTGAGTGACTGCTGACTCCCTGCTGCCTAACAGTGGAGAGCCAGCTGTCAATCGGCATGACATCAGCAGTGATGCCCCATTAACAGAGCAGACTGGAAGAGGATGAGCCCCTTCCCTTGTTAATCTGAGGTCAAAGAAGCAGCAGAAACGCTGCAAGGTTCGGTCCGTGACTGCTCTGAGCTGGCAGAGATCGACACCAGGAAGAGCAGGCAGGTAGTTAACTTCTTGCCTATATGTTCTTAGCCTCATAAGAAGAAATTAAAACGGTCCTAGATAACCCCTTAATTCACCAGCTTTAGTAAGCAAACAATTTAACATGATATTCACTTGTTTGTATCTGTATATTTCCATATTTTGTTCTGGAACATTCGTTTATTTATTACCTTGATTATGCCCTATCTTTTACACTGGACTATAGCACTTATTGATTTATTGATCACTGGCACTCAAACAGGTTTGAGGTCAGCATACTATCATGGGTGTAGAATGTTGTATTACCAACCCACACACCTGCAGGCACCTCTGTATTTTGTCTCTCGTTGGTCAGCTGTTGGTTAAATATCCTACATACCAACCAAACACCCCCAGATGAAGCTTTTCAAGCGAAACACACATTGGGTGCTGTGGTTTCCTGATTCTCTGTTATTCTACCTCAGTCCCATTGATTGTATAACTGTGGCAACACTTGCTTATGTGCCTTTTTAAAGGGGTGTTTACAGTTTTTTGCTAGTATTATCAGCCTTCTGGGAAGCTCGTCTTTGGACCTCCTTGACAACACAAATATTTTGAGTGGTTTTTTTTTGCATATGTGGTTATGTAATGCCATCTAGTGGTAGCCATTGAAACTGTAGGGTGTTCATTTTCATCCAGGTGTTTTCCCATCCCATTTGCTGTATTTTTGCGATGTGTTGTCTCTATACTAATATTTTTTGTGTATTTCACTTTAGATGTGTTAATAAAGATCTGGTTTTATCTCAGATATTTGCCTTTCACTTCTTTGTATTAATACCTGTTGCTAGTACATATGGGTACATGGTAGTGGTGTCTTACATGTGTTAATACACATAAGTAATATATACTTATTTTTACATCATTTTGAGTGACTATATAAGTACAAAATAAATCAAGAATAAAAGTATATGGAGGCTTAACAGTGAGCACTGTTAGATTGGCTCAATATTCCAAACCGAACTACAAGTCCCAGCCCAACTTCGGGTCTCGTAACCTGAACTAACATCATCATATATGCGTCTGGTGCTGTTAGTTAAGGGCATGAGAACTGCAATTGGGTCTGGAATTTTGGTCATAATGCAGCTCACGCAGGGATTCCAGGGGGATTTTTGGGGAATCAGCCGGAACCTGTGATGGAACCACAGACGACAGTGACACATACACAGTTAAAATTGACTCCATTTGTGCTTTCATGTGGTGTCCTTCTTTTCAGACAGTCACAAAAATGTACAAATGGTTCCCTGGAGAAATTTGGCACATGCGCAGAATGTTGAGTTGAAGACTTGAGCATGAGCAAGTATCTAAATAGTGAGCGATTAGTAAATGATCCATTCAAATCATGAGGATAACTGATTTGCATCTCACTTACTGTAAAACTTTCCGAAAACACCAGAATAATGTATTGAGAACGTGCACCTCTGACCATGTAGTTAGCTACACATGACATTGCTTGGTGATGTGTGTATTGGCATTGCTTGGTAAAGGAAGAAAAATAGAAGTTAGGAATTGGAAATTGTTCAAGTTTCCTTCTATTCAGCTTTTAATGTAAATGGCTTCAGACAAAACACGGAGACAGTGATTAAGTACAGTGCGAGCCGACTACCAGACAGACTGACATTGAATTTCGCTGTGTGATCTATTGCACACATCACATGGCCGTACACAAAACACATTCACCTTCCAACCTTTCCAGAAGGATGGTGTGCCCAAACTCACGGCAGTCTCTTATTGTTCCATTGTGTTCTTTGTTGTACAATTTGGTTGTGAAATGCATATGGGAAACCCAATCCTTCCTGTATCCACACGGCACTGCTCCAGTCATATTGTGGTGAGACCGTGGAAGTGAGAAGGAGCTCATTTTACTTGCTAATATATTCTGTAGTCATACTGAGCATGCCAGCTGGCTGGATGAATAGTGCTGGAACTGGTCACATCTGCTAGAGGCTATGATGTCATGAATGTGACTACTACTTTTTAACAGGAACTTTTGTTCACAGGAGGAAGTTATTGTAAAGGTCTACACGTAATTTTTTGTCTTTTCTGGCCACTTATTTTGTATTATTCAGACTTGTACAGCAGCCTAATCCCCAAAGGGTGAACATATGGTCTCATTATAAGTCTGACAGGTTGTCCATCCAAGTGGAATGTTACTTTCCAAGAACACATTTCATCTGTGATACTGATACTAAGATACATATACTTTTAAATATCTATTTTTTTTATTTTAAAGAAGCATGGTACTTGTGTTTTTCTTGATATTTGCAATTAAAACAAATATGTATCGCTATCTATAAATATATGTTAAGATAATTAGATCTGGAAAAGAGTAGTATTTTGACTCTATAACAGGGCTGTGAGTGTGGGGCATTTAAGATACCGTTTCTATGTCTGTATCTATGTACCGGTACTCACATGTAGCGATGTCAGATCGCTTGACCCTACTGCAGAGGCATGTATTAAGATTCCAGAAGAAAGTTTATTTTCAAGCTGAATTCTTGTAGTATACACAATTGCAGTAACTGTAACAGCTGCAGTAGTTAAAAATGACTGTTCTGAACCAGAGCTGCAAGACATGAGGTTCTTAAGATGGCTGACATACAGAAAAAGAGGAAGAAGAAAGGGAGTTACTGACATCAGCACATGGAAAGCAGAAAGGGAGAACAAACTACTTAAAGGCAAAACTTATTGCATAGCAAAGCAACAGCATCAGTACAATACTGTATGATTCCCAAGTCGTGGGACATGACGGGTAGCCTATTTGAGGGTAAAATGAAGAACCTCTACCATCACAAAAATAGTTAGTATTCAAATTCAACATCATGTATTTTGTTAAAATAGAAAATACTTACCGTAGGTTCGAAGCCTTGTCATAAATGTCACTTACACTTCTGACCTTTTCTTGCCCCATAACAAAAGATTAGATAATTCACTTGTACTGGGCTTGTGTGGTAGCTGTGTGCACAGTTATGTGAATGGGCCCATTTACACTACCCAGCAATTGGGAGCAAGTGTTCCACGTCACCCGCCAAACCAGCAGAGTGCTCATTCATTGGATGAAATTGATTGTTAAACCAGCTTAAAATCATTTTTCATAGCAGCACATTGTCGTGTAAACAGGGCATGTTCCGCCGAGGCCATGATGTTTTATGCACTCATTATTAGTAATCATTCTGTACATGTGGAAGTGTGATGGACTTCTCTAAACAGGCCACTAAGAAGTTTGCATGTTGCCGATCAGCAGTCGTTTAACTGCAGCAATCTGCCCATGTAAACCAAGCGTAAGTCTTCTGCCTTTTTTAGTACATAAATTTGTTTTCCGTTGTCAAGGAAAATAGGAACAAACATGTCTGATCCTCCTTTGTTACTTGCAAGATAAATGTCCTCTTGGATGACACTTATCCTGTAACTGGCCATCCTAAATCCTACTGTCCTAATTCTGGCCGTAAACATGAGATATCTCTCATCCGATCCTGATGCTCTTTGGGGACCATGTCTTTGCCTAATGTTTCCTTCCAGGTAAGCAGTACAGATGTGTCTGCTAGGATAGTCTTAATGTTTGAGTTTCTACTGAATCATAGCTATCGGAAGACCATAGGCAGCTTGCTATATAATAAGGATTGCGTCAGTGATCAATATTTAAATAGTAACTACACTTTTTTTTTTCATAAATCAATAGAACAAGTGAAGATAAGAAACTTTGTATATCGTAAATTTTCTCTTTACCCCATTTGCCAATCACATTTTGACTTTTGCACAATTCACTCTCAAACTGCTGAAATCTGTCTGTTTTAATGGATTGAATTACTGTATACCAGCTGCTATTAATTTCTATGGAGAAGGGAGATAGGATGGTGTAAGCAAAAGCTTAAAAGAACAAGGAGGAAAGGAGAAGCTGCTGAGGCTTTTAGTGTAGCGAGAAAAACTGCTAAAACATACATAATACAGTTGATAACGTGTCCAAAAATAGTGTTATCCCTCATGTACATGGTTATATTGTCAGGACATTTATAAGATTGCCATAAATGTGACGTTCTCATTCAAACCATTTGGGCTAATGCATTTAATTGGTAAATCCTCTTGGTTTCCATCCTGAGTAATATTTTATCCAAATCACCACCTAGGGAGGTCCAAGATTGATTTGGCAAATGCAAAGATGTATTTTCACCAACAGCGAAGAGAACTCAGATGTTTAGATACTCTTGTTCTAAATTCTTGCATGGTATTATCCACAAATAGTTTCATACATGGACACTTGGCTGCATAGATGACTTCTTTACTTCAACAGTTTAAGAATTGTTTGAAATAATAGTCATCCCTCATGTTCAAACTTCTCAAAGCTTAATGTGAACTTTGCGGGTGATCTGTTTCCGTTATATTATTGACGTGTTAAATTATTATGGATTGTATGTTGTCAGGCTCGGGTGAGAGATGTACTTGTAGTTAGAGTCTCAGCATAAATTGTGGCAATGGGACTTTTAATATGCCCTGTGAAGACCTACCTACTACTATAGCTAATTATGTAGGTGAGCCCCGGATGTAATGTTACATAACTGGGCAGTACCACAGTAAGCCGGATGACAACGCCTAGAGGAGCTGTAATGGCGCTTGGGTGACTAACAGTATGGCCAAGACACCTCTGTACAGATTCTGTTACTTAATGATGATTGTATACAGGGATTTTTTTTAAGGCGGAAATATGACACTTCCTCTAATGCAGGGAAAGTGATGTTCTATGTTTCCCAGATAACCCATATGGAGAACTGCTTATCTTCTGCCTTAGTGCCTCATTCTTGCATGGTATATATTGCAAAAGTGAATACATCCACTGATTTAATGAGGATTCTACGTTACATCAGCAGCCTGCACACCATCCGCTGAAGGAAGCGATCGCTCTCAAGGGAAGCCAGTGACTAGAAGAGCTAGCTCCCATAATCTCTATTGCTCTATTTCACTGGCTCTTTCCAGCTTGCATCAGCTTTTTTTTCTTTTGCATTCTCATGTCATCAGCGGATAGAAGATTTCCTATTTCTAATACTAACTTTTTGGAGTAGAGAAATCCTCTTGATATAATTTCATCAGGATGGAAGAGCGAGAATTGTGTACACATGTCTTCAGATAGGTTGTGGATGAACTGATTTGGCCCTTACCAATCACTGTAGCCATGAAGGTTGACTTGGGTTAATACAATTTATTCCATCAGGTCCTGCACCTAAACTTACTGTAATGAGTTCTCTATGAGCGGTCACTCTAATGTCAAAGTGGTCATTGTGCCCCATGCGTATGTGACATATATACTTCTACAGTAAACACAATTCTAAAAATATTATCCCCTTTGTGACTAGACAGGAAATCCAGAACACTCTAATCTTTGGCCTTACTTCCTGTGCAAAAACTTAATCACGTCTTTGCTGTTTATTTTAAGATTCTCGACAATGGAGTGACCATTACTACTCCGCACTATAGGTACATTTACATTTACTGACCGTGGGAGCTAATCGACCACCCATCAGTTATTTGCATTAATTACTTTTATAACCTGTTTAAACAAGCCAATCCCGCTTTCGATGCACGCTAAGCATTCTGCAATAGATCATTCTGTGGTTATTGTTCTCGGCAGCAAGGTTTACACAGGACAATGTGCTTCCAAGAACCAACATCTTTTGTGCCACACAAAAAGATCGATTTACCCAATAAATGAGCCTTTTGCTCATTCATCAAGTGAACAGCAGCCAATTTAAACTGCACCATTGTCGTGAAACGTTCATTCCTAGGAATGTTTTTTCTTGATAATCTTGCTGTCACGCTATGATGGTCTTCAGTAAGGAAGGTGGGCCTCAAACTGTCCCTGAAACTGGGATCCTAACTATCCCTGTCCCCAGGGGGTACTCTTAAAGGTGGAGAGGCCTGAGTCTCCAACCGTACTATGCTCCTGTTAATGTCCTTAGCTGTCCCCTCTCCCAGAAGGCCTGGGACAGATATGTTTGTGTAAATACACATAAGACAAACAGGGATAACAAAAAGCAACTTGCATGCAAAAACACTCACCAATGGTAGAGAGGAATAAAGGGAAGGATAGGAAGGTACATACCAAATGGGAATAGGAGAATGGAGAAAGCATACACCCAAAAACAGCAGACAACAATCTCTAGCAGCAACAGCAAACTCCAACTTCAGCACACCAACTCCAGCAAGCCAGGAAGCAAAACTTTCACAGTAAGGCCAGGTTCACATTACGTTATAGGTGTCCGTTAGATGGACTACATTACACCGCGGCATAACGCGATGTAACGCAGTCCGTTAACACCGCCATTATGTCCTATGTCAGACGCATCGCTAGCGCACGCCCACAATGGGCGTGTGCTAGCGATGTGCCATCATTGAGTGACGAACCCTGGGACGCGGGCTGCAGCGTTTCCGGGTCCGTCAATGCTAGCGCAGATAGAGCATCTGCTAGCTCTATCTGCACTAGCACAATGACACATCGGCACTTGCGTTAACAGCAGCCCGTTAACGCATGTGTTGAACGGGCTGCTGTTAACGCAATGTGAACCTAGCCTTAGGGATGAGAAGATCTGGTCAGGTTTTATGTAGAGAGAAAATAAGCAGGTCAGGAGCAGCTGTGAGATGGAGCTGCATGTCTTTAACCAGCATACAAAGAGTCGTTAACCTCTTCAGCGCCAAAGGAAACAAAGTCCATTTTAATATGAGGAACAAATCACACAGGCTAAATCGAAGACCTGAGATTCACAGTACGTAAAGATTGCCTAACCCCAGATCTCCCAGGAGAACGTGACACACTCGTGACACTTGCAGTGTAAATGAACCTTATGTCCTTTGAAGCTAAATTGGAATGCATTATTTTTGGCTGGTGTTGTACAAAGCTAAATAGACTTTATAATGATCTCTTGATATTGGGAACTAGTAATTTAAGCTGTTCTGCACTATATAGTGAATATTTAACCTAATAAGAGTTTTCCATTTAGCTGTGCTGTCTGCATTGCTGGCGTCTTACTATTATGTCAGAAATATCAGATGTTCACCATGCTGAAGAACGCCATAAGATGACACGCTGCCTTGTGCTTGTGACAGATCTTTCTGCTGCTTGAAAGGTCTAGTCTCTCTGAATACCCTAAGGGCCTGTTTTTGTATCTTAACATTTTCCTTTACATCTCTCCTTTTGTCAATGGGTGACAGGCGGCATCTGTTGTCACATCAATGTCTTTAGTACTATCCAGTGACAGAGGGGATCGGCATCAGTGGCAGAGTAACTTTACACCCAATTTATAATTCAGTAGGAGTGAAGAGCCCAGTGCCTGGTTGTTAATCGCAAAATGGCCATGGGCTTAGGCCGGGAGCAGTACTAGAGTGCGAAGAAGAGAGCATCACCTTAGAAATCCACAGCAGTCTTATATGTTTCACTTAGGTTAGCGGCTACTTGTTCATATTACTGACTTTTATATATTTTAGTTTTAATATGTGGCATTTATCCCTGAAGGCTTGAAAAAATACTTTAATATCTATGAAAAGCTGAGACAGCAATCCCGGCCTCACAGAAAAGCAGCTGACATTGGCACCAGTGTTCCAAGCAAGATCCTTGTAGTCAATGAAAATACAACCAAGACTTTATTAATTCCAGAATGCAGCCATGTGTTTTATTACAGTTACTGTCATAATATTCGGCGATAGCCATTTTTGAAATACTTTAAATAAGGATTTTTATTTATATTCTGTGGTTGACCCATCTGCTGCCTGATCATTACTACACAAAAACGTTCCAGGGCAAATGGTGTATATTCTGCTGTGTATAATTACTGTAAAGAAGTTGTGAACTGTGAATATTAAGCAATTGCTATTTTGATCTGCATGATAATTTGCTCCTAAAGGCCCTGTCTCACATAGCGATTTACCAACGATCACGACCAGCGATATGACCTGGCCGTGATCGTTGGTAAGTCGTTGTGTGGTCGCTGGGGAGCTGTCACACAGACAGCTCTCTCCAGAGACCAACGATCAGGGGAACGACTTCGGCATCGTTGAAACTGTCCTCAACGATGCCGAAGTCCCCCTGCAGCACCCGGGTAACCAGGGTAAACATCGGGTTACTAAGCGCGGCCCTGCGCTTAGTAACCCGATGTTTACCCTGGTTACCAGTGAAGACATCGCTGGATCGGTGTCACACACACCGATTCAGCGATGTCAGCGGGACCTCAACGACCAAAAAAAGGTCCAGGCCATTCCGACACGACCAGCGATCTCGCAGCAGGGGCCTGGTCGCTGGTACGTGTCACACATAGCGAGATCGCTACTGAGGTCGCTGTTGCGTCACAAAACTTGTGACTCAGCAGCGATCTCGCTAGCGATCTCGCTATGTGAGACGGGGCCTTTACCCTAAAGGAACACACTCAAAAAAAGATACCCTTGTGCGTATTTATTAACACCGACGAAGCAGTTGTGAAACGCGTGTCGGATGTGTTTGGTGGGCGAGCCATCCCTGATTGTACTCTTTCTGACCTCTTTCAGGGGATTATCATTTCCGTGGCACTCCGAATCAAATCAATGTACATGCTATGCATATCTGATTTTGTACATATTTTTTCATTATTGTTATTTTTGTTATATGCATTCTTTATATAACTTTTTTATTGCTGTGATTCGTGCCATTTAAACCATAGGACTTTCTTCGTCACACACCAAATCGTCTTTGTGTTTGATGTGATATAGTTCCACTTTTTAGTTTTTGAACTTTAAGGTTACAATAAGCAAAATTTTATTTGCTTTTTTGGTCCTTGCATATTCTGTATTTTTTTGTTTGTGGTTCTGCTTTGGGACTCCCTTCTCTAGCCAGGGTTGTAATATTTGGTTTTGTATTTAGTAATGCTGTCTAGTTTTTAGTATTCTGACATAGAACGATTTGGAGTATCACAACATTTCACCGTAACCAGGGCTATGAAGTTGGTAAGCCAAACCTCCCACTTCGAGTCGAATTTCTCTGACTTTGACTCCCTCATACATGGCTCATGTTTAAGTGACAAATTTACTGTAGTAAAATGGTAATATCAGGCTTTTAATCACCAATATGATACAATAATCAAGCTATGTAGATAGAACATAAAATATATTTATTGGAATACAAATTTAGAACACAAAAAACTTTGTAATAAATTGTAAATATGCACAACATTATGCAGTAAGGCCCCTTTCACACATCAGTTTTTGCCATCAGACACAATCCGTCGAATTTTGAAAAAAAACGGATCCAGCTACTAATGCCGCTGGAGCAGTTTTTTTCTCATCTGTCGGATTGCGATGGATGCCCTCACGTTTCACCCGTCGTTCGCCAGATCCATCAAAAATTGTCTGTCCGATGGCTGGAGACAACGGGCAAAGTAAAGTTTTTTGTGTCCGTCGAAAACACGGACAGCGACGGATCCGTCGTTTGCTAGAATGGAAGCCTATGGCGCCGGATCCATCAAATGACAAAATCCGGCAACAGATTCCGTTTTTTTAAACTGAGCATGCTCTGATTTTTTTAGGATCCAATTAGCCGGATCAGCTAGTTGGATCTGGTGAATAAACGGATCCTTGCATCAGTTTTTCACAATCTGCAACGGATCCGTTTTTTTCAAAATTCAACGGATTGTGACTGATGGCAAAAAACTAATGTGTGAAAGGGGCCTAAGTGGGGAAAAAACAGTTTTCAACAAAAATGTACTGAATAACATTTGTGCAGTCTATGAATTTGATCTGAGAAATAGTATCGCCTCCATCAGATCCTCCTTCATAGATGATCTCAAAGCTGATCTAATTATTGTAAGGCTAGAGAACAACCTCTCTACACTAACTTGGTGGCAAAGCCTTAACCACACGTACAACATCTCTAACAATTTCAGGGTATTAAGGAATTGCCTTGTACACAGTCAGTTTTGATTAACGGTTGAACTCTTCTACTTCTTGAAGATCAAGTGAAATATTTTCCTGAAATCTGTTTGCTATGGTAATGGAATATTTTTCCCTGTGGCAACACTTTGCTTGCTCCATGTCATCCAAATACTTTTCAAAATTAAAGTATACCTGTCAGCAGTTTTGGCTGAGTTATGGCCATCACCTTTCAGGGCTTATATACAGCATTCTATAATGCTCTAAATAAGCCCCCAATCAGACCTGCTTGAGAAGAAAAATAACTTTTTATCGTACTTTCCTGTGGGGCGGTCCGAGGGATGTCTCTCCTCTTGGTCCGGCGCCTCCCATCTGCTTGCGATGCCGGCCTCCTGCTTGTTTGGTGTAGATGACGCATTGCTGCATCATCCACACAGTCTCCTCGGCATCGCGCTCCTGTGCAGGCGTACTTATCTGCCCCGTTGAGGGCAGAGCAAATTCCTGCAGTGCGCAGATGCTGGGGCTCTTTGACCTTTTCTGGCAACTGCGCACTTCGGTACTTTGCTCTGCCCTCAGCAGGGCAGATAAGTATGCCAGCACAAGAGCGCAATGCCGGGGAGCCTGTGTGGATGATGCAGCGATGCGTCATCCATATGCAGCAAGCAGGAGGGCGGTGAAGAAGATGGGAGGTGCCGGTCCAAGAAGAGTGACACCCCTCGGACCGGACCGCCCCAGAGGTGAGTATAATAAAAGTTATTTTTCTTCTCTTGTAGGTCAGGTTTGGGGCCTATGCACAGCATTATAGAATGCTGTATATAAGCCCTGAAAGGTGATGGCAGTATCTTATATCAGCCAAAACTGGTGACTGGTTCCCTTTAACCTCTTCATCTGATGAGGCTGAAGATATGGTAGCAGTAGCACTGGCAAGACCCAAGTCCTCTTGCTCCTGGCAGTCCTGTAGCCCACTCATCCTAACTACTTCAGTCAGAGCTTCTTTTCCTTTAGTAAGCTGTTGATCCTCCAGCAATATACGATGACTTGGGTCCACATAAATAGCTGCCAGGATAAATGCATTTTCTAATAACAGTGTTTTTCTACGTTTCATTGAAGCAGCAATGCCATCTGTGATTAAACCTCCTCTTTGGGACAAGCAGAACAGCAAGTTCTTCTACTCCTTTATGTAAATGCCAGGAGTTAAATCCTCAGCTTCTAATTTTTTAGTCACTCTAAATGAGTGATGAATCAATTCCTTCAATTTGATAACTTTCCCACATTCTTATGAAAAAATATTCAGTATTAACCCCTTCATGACCCAGCCTATTTTGGCCTTAATGACCTTGCCGTTTTTTGCAATTCTGACCAGTGTCCCTTTATGAGGTAATAACTCAGGAACGCTTCAACGGATCCTAGCGATTCTGAGATTGTTTTTTCGTGACATATTGGGCTTCATGTTAGTGGTAAATTTAGGTCGATAATTTCTGAGTTTATTTGTGAAAAAAACAGAAAATTTGGCGAAAATTTTGAAAATTTTGCAATTTTCACATTTTTAATTTTTATTCTGTTAAACCAGAGAGTTATGTGACACAAAATAGTTAATAAATAACGTTTCCCACATGTCTACTTTACATCAGCACAATTTTGGAAACAAATTTTTTTTTTTGCTAGGAAGTTATAAGGGTTAAAATTTGACCAGTGATTTCTCATTTTTACAACAAAATTTACAAAACCATTTTTTTTAGGGACCACCTCACATTTGAAGTCATTTTGAGGGTTCTATATGGCTGAAAATACCCAAAAGTGACACCATTCTAAAAACTGCACCCCTCAAGGTGCTCAAAAACCACATTCAAGAAGTTTATTAACCCTTCAGGTGTTTCACAGCAGCAGAAGCAACATGGAAGTAAAAAATGAACATTTAACTTTTTAGTCACAAAAATGATCTTTTAGCAACAATTTTTTTATTTTCCTAAGGGTAAAAGGAGAAACTGGACCACGGACGTTGTTGTCCAATTTGTCCTGAGTACGCTGATACCTCATATTGGGGGTAAACCACTGTTTGGGCGCACGGCAGGGCTCGGAAGGGAAGGAGCGCCATTTGACTTTTTCAATGAAAAATTGGCTCCAATCTTTGGCGGACACCATGTCGCGTTTGGAGAGCCCCCGTGTGCCTAAACATTGGAGCTCCCCCACAAGTGACCCCATTTTGGAAACTAGACCCCCCAAGGAACTTATCTAGAAGCATAGTGAGCACTTTAAACCCCCAGGTGCTTCACAAATTGATCCGTAAAAATGAAAAAGTACTTTTTTTTCCCCAAAAAATTATTTTAGCCTCAATTTTTTCATTTTCACATGGGCAACAGGATAAAATGGATCCTAAATTTTGTTGGGCAATTTCTCCTGAGTACACCGATACCTCACATGTGGGGGTAAACCACTGTTTGGGCACATGGTAAGGCTCAGAAGGGAAGGAGCGCCATTTGACTTTTTGAATGAAAAATTATCTCCATCGTTAGCGGACACCATGTCGCTTTTGGAATGCCCCTGTGTGCCTAAACATTGGAGCTCCTCCACAAGTGACCCCATTTTGGAAACTAGACCCCCCAAGGAACTTATCTAGAGGCATAGTGAGCACTTTAAACCCCCAGGTGCTTCACAAATTGATCTGCAAAAATGAAAAAGTACTTTTTTTTCACACAAAATTTCTTTTAGCCTCAATTCTTTCATTTTCACATGGGCAACATGATAAAATGGATCCTAAAATTTGTTGGGCAATTTCTCCTGAGTACGCCGATACCTCATATGTGGGGGTAAACCACTGTTTGGGTGCACGGCAAGGCTCGGAAGGGGAGGCGTGCCATTTGACTTTTTGAATGGAAAATTAGCTCCAATCGTTAGCGGACACCATGTCGCGTTTGGAGAGCCCCTGTGTGCCTAAACATTGGAGATCCCCTACAAGTGACCCCATTTTGGAAACTAGACCCCCAAGGAACTTATCTAGATGCATAGTGAGCACTTATAACCCCCAGGTGCTTCACAGAAGTTTATAACGCAGAGCCGTGAAAATAAAAAATAATTTTTCTTTCCTCAAAAATGATTTTTAGCCCAGAATTTTTTATTTTCCCAAGGGTAATAGGAGAAATTGGACCCCAAATGTTGTTGTCCAGTTTGTCCTGAGTACGATGATACCCCATATGTGGGGGTAAACCACTCTTTGGGCGCACGGCAGGGCTCGGAAGGGAAGGCACGCCATTTGGCTTTTTGAATGGAAAATTAGCTCCAATCATTAGCGGACACCATGTCGCGTTTGGAGAGCCCCTGTGTGCCTAAACATTGGAGCTCCCGCACAAGTGACCCCATTTTGGAAACTAGACCTCCCAAGGAACTAACCTAGATGTGTGGTGAGCACTTTGAACCCCCAAGTGCTTCACAGAAGTTTATAACGCAGAGCCATGAAAATAAAAAATAATTTTTCTTTTCTCAAAAATGATTTTTTAGCCCACAATTTTTTATTTTCCAAGGGTAACAGGAGAAATTGGACCCCAAAAGTTGTTGTCCAGTTTCTCCTAAGTACGCTGATACCCCATATGTGGGGGTAAACCACTGTTTTGGCACACGTCGGGGTTCGGAAGGGAAGTAGTGACGTTTTGAAATGCAGACTTTGATGGAATGCTCTGCGGGCGTCAGGTTGCTTTTGCAGAGCCCCTGATGTGCCTAAACAGTAGGAACTCCCCACAAGTGACTCCATTTTGGAAACTAGACCCCCAAGGGAACTTATCTAGATGTGTGGTGAGCACTTTGAACCCCCAAGTGCTTCACAGAAGTTTATAACTCAGAGCCGTGAAAATAATAAATGTGTTTCCTTTCCTCAAAAATATTTTTTTAGCCCAGAATTTTTTATTTTTGCAAGAGTAACAGGAGAAATTGGACCCAAAAGTTGTTGTCCAGTTTCTCCTGAGTACGCTGATACCCCATATATGGGGGTAAACCACTGTTTGGGCACATGCCGGGGGTCGGAAGGGAAGTAGTGACGTTTTGGAATGCAGACTTTGATGGAATGGTCTGCGGGCATCATGTTACGTTTGCAGAGCCCCTGATATGCCTAAACAGTAGAAACCCCCCACAAGTGACCCCATTTTGGAAACTAGACCCCGCAAGGAACTTATCTAGATGTGTGGTGAGCATGTTCAACCCCCAAGTGCTTCACAGAAGTTTACAACGCAGAGCAGTGAAAATAAAAAATCATTTTTCTTTCCTCAAAAAAGATGTTTTAGCAAGCAATTTTTTATTTTCACAAGGGTAACAGGAGAAATTGGGCCCCAATATTTGTTGCCCAGTTTGTTGTGAGTGTGCTGGTACCCCATATGTGGGGGTAAACCACTGTTTGGGCACACGTCAGGGCTCGGAAGGGAAGTAGTAACATTTAAAATGCAGACTTTGATGGAATGGTCTGCGGGCATCACGTTGCATTTGCAGAGCCCCTGATGTGCCTAAACAGTAGAAACACCCCACAAGTGACCCCATTTTGGAAACTAGACCCCCGAATGAACTTATCTAGATGTGTGGTGAGCACGTTCAACCCCCAAGTGCTTCACAGAAGTTTACAACGCAGAGCCGTGAAAATAAAAAATAATTTTTCTTTCCTCAAAAAAGATGTTTTAGCAAGCAATTTTTTATTTTCACAAGGGTAACAGGAGAAATTAGGCCCCAATATTTGTTGCCCAGTTTGTTGTGAGTGTGCTGGTACCCCATATGTGGGGGTAAACCACTGTTTGGGCACACGTCAGGGCTCGGAAGGGAAGTAGTGACATTTGAAATGCAGACTTTGATGGAATGGTCTGCGGGCATCACGTTGCATTTGCAGAGCCCCTGATGTGCCTAAACAGTAGAAACACCCCACAAGTGACCCCATTTTGGAAACTAGACCCCCGAAGGAACTTATCTAGATGTGTGGTGACCACTTTCAAACCCCAAGTGCTTCACAGAAGTTTATAACGCAGAGCCGTGAAATAAAAAAATAATTGTTCTTTCCTCAAAAATTATGTTTTAGCAAGTAATTTTTTATTTTTGCAAGGGTAACAGGAGAAATTGGACCCCAACAGTTGTTGCCCAGTTTGTCCTGAGTACGCTGGTACCCCAAATGTGGGGGTAAACCACTGTTTGGGCGCACGTCGGGGCTTGGAAGGGAGGGAGCACCATTTGACTTTTTGAACGCAAGATTGGCTGGAATCAATGGTGGCGCCATGTTGCGTTTGGAGACCCCTGATGTGCCTAAACAGTGGAAACCCCTCAATTCTAACTTCAACACTAACCCCAACACACCCCTAATCCTAATCCCAACTGTAGCCATAACCCTAATCACAACCCTAACCCCAACACACCCCTAACCACAACCCTAACCGCAACACACCCGTAACCCTAATTCCAACCCTAATCCTAACCCTAATCCCAACCCTAACCCTAATCCCAACCCTAACCACAACTGTAACCCCAACGCACCCCTAACCCTATCCGTAACCCTAACCACAAGCCTAATCTTAACCCTATTTCCAACCCTAGCCCTAATTCCAACCCTAACTCTAATTCCAACCCTAACCCTAAGGCTATGTGCCCACGTTGCGGATTCGTGTGAGATTTTTCCGCACGATTTTTGAAAAATCTGCAGGTAAAAGGCACTGCGTTTTACCTGCGGATTTACAGCAGATTTCCAGTGTTTTTTTGTGCGGATTTCACCTGCGGATTCCTGTTGAGGAACAGGTGTAAAACGCTGCGGAATCCGCACAAAGAATTGACATGCTGCGGAAAATACAACGCAGCGTTTCTGCACGGAATTTTCCGCACCATGGGCACAGCGGATTTGGTTTTCCATAGGTGTACATGGTACTGTAAACCTGATGGAAAACTGCTACGAATTCGCAGCGGCCAATCCGCTGCGGATCCACGGCCAATCCGCTGCGGATCCGCGGCCAATCCGCTGCAGATCCGCGGCCAATCCGCTGCGGATCCGCGGCCAATCCGCTGCGGATCCGCAGCCAAATCCGCACTGTGTGCACATGCCATAACCCTAACCCTAACCCTACCCGTAACCCTAATCCTACCCCTAACCCTAACCCTACCCCTAGTTCTAACCCTAGTTCTAACCCTAACCCTAGTGGAAAAAGAAAAAAATATATTTTCTTTATTTTATTATTGTCCCTACCTATGGGGGTGATAAAGGGGGGGGTTTATTTATTATTTTTTTTATTTTGATCGCTGTGATAGAACCTACCACAGCGATCAAAATGTACTTTGTAATGAATCTGCCGGCTGGCAGATTCGGCGGGCGCACTGAGCATGCGCCCGCCATTTTGGAAGATGGCGGCGCCCATGATGGAGGCGGACGGGGACCGGGAGCCTCGGTAAGTATAAGGGGGGGGAGATCGGGGCACGGGGGGGCGTCGGAGCACGAGGGGGGTGACATAGGAGCAGGGGGGGAGCGGGCAGGAGGACGGGGGAGCGGAGCACAGGACGGAGGGGACCGGACCCCATAACGGAGCACTGGGGGGGCGATCGGTGGGGTGGGGGGGGTCACTTCAGGTTTTCCAGCCATGGTCGATGATATTGCAGCATCGGCCATGGCTGGATTGTAATATTTCACCAGTTTTTTAGGTGAAATATTACAAATCGCTCTGATTGGCAGTTTCACTTTCAACAGCCAATCAGAGCGATCGTAGCCACGGGGGGGTGAAGCCACCCCCCCCTGGGCTGAAGTACCACTCCCCCTGTCCCTGCAGAACGGGTGAAATCGGAGTTAACCCTTTCACCCGCTCTGCAGCGACGCGATCATTCCATGACGCCACATAGGCGTCATGGGTCGGATTGGCACGGGTTTTCATGACGCCTACGTGGCGTCATGGGTCGGGAAGGGGTTAAATGCATTGAACTATTGTACTCAATTTATTATATATTGTCTGAGGAGGTCCATTATATACCAACTCCACCAAAATGGACACCGACTCCACGACTCAGAAGCTGACTCCACAACCCTAGCATTCTCACTCAACTCCAAAAAAGTGGATAGAGCTGGGGAGAAACAGGGGCGTGACGACCGCCATTCGTGACAAGGGGCTGAAGGAGGATTTATGGAAAAGGACACACTACTAGTCAGACACTCCTGATTCAAAAAGAGTCATGCGTCTCTGAATGAATGTATCATTTCACTCTAGCATGCCCACCTCATTAAGACCGGGGTGACCAACTCCACTCTTGAGTAATCTAAGCTTTGAACTAGTCAGTCTTAAAATGCCCCAGATTTACCACTGTTCCTGTTGTTGGTAAGTTTACATCTACACTATCGATTAGTTGGCTTACTTTATGCCAGTGGTTTGTATCAAAATTTGAGTACATTTTTTGGCATACAGTATCACATTTAGGCCACTGTTACTTTTCATTAGACGAGACTCCATTTCAATAAAGCCACATTTGTAAGAAACGGTTCAGAAAATGCCTAAAACATCATAAATTTGCAGCAAATTATGAAAGACCACTTTTGGGGGAAATTGTTGCTGAATTCTGGCACATTTAGGATAATCTCCCCTATGGTGTTATGTCTACAGCAGCACTTGTCCACTTTATGTGGCCATGAAATTTATTTTCTGTTTGTAGCCCATCACCCCTTCCAAACTGGGATGTGCAGCCAACAAGAAAGCAACTGTGTGCCGACGATTAATCACACTAATATAATCGTTCACATGCAGTGCCGATGAAAACGAAGGTAAACAAACTCAGATTGACTTGTTACGTTGTTGATCAATGTTCATTAATGCCAGAAAATTTGCCCATGTAAAAGGAACCTTCGTTATCTCTACTGTTGAGATTTTTTTTCTCTAATTGTGTAATGCACATGAATATTGTCATATATTGGGATACTTTCCCAATTGTGAAAACTTGTCATAATATGGCTAAAGGGATAATCCCACCTTCATGGATGGATGTTGTCTGATTGTGCTTGTAAAAACAAGCACTTTGTGAATTTACTTGCCGACGTTTTTTAAATATTAACACTTTTTTTTGGTTTACAGAGACCGACCATTGCTGCTGTCTTGCTTGTAAGCACTGTGCTGAAGCTGGCGAGAATTGCTCGAATACAGCATGCTCCAGTCATCCTGGCCAGCTTCAAAACAGTGCTTACAAACTTGATAGAAAAGCGCTTGTAAGTGCTGCTCATGTGGAGCACCCGCTAGGACCATGGGGTGCTCTTTACCGGGCCGGTTCTGTTCTTAAAGGTGTGGTCACAGTGGCAATGACCTTGTCCGTGGCCCTGGGCGTCCAGTAAAAGGAGATTAATGAAAATGGAAGTAAAGTCTAATGTAGTAAGGTTCGTGACGCCACCTGTGGTACTCGGCCAGGGGTAGCTGACGCTGCTTAAAGGGGTCCTCTGGGGCTGATGGTTTTGCAGCTTAGATGGTATAGCTCCCCACAGGTAGAGCTTGGTCCCCAGGGCTCCCGGTGTAGTTGTTAAGAGGGATGATTGACGTTGAGGTGCAGGACTGAGGGGGAAGGAAATAATTGCATGACACAGGGATAGCAGTTTCCTTTACCTTTTACTGGTAGAATTCAGGTACAGTCCAGGGTACAGGTAACAGGTGATGGTGGGGTCCAGGCAGCCTGAAAACAGCTTGGGATCCACTTAGCCAGGTGGATTCGGAGGCCTTCCTTCTGCACTGTATATCTGACCCTTGCTGCCTGAAGCTCTGCACGAGTGCTCTCAGTGTCTGTATTCTCAACCTGTATGGCTGACAGCCTGAACCTTTCATGGGCACTGTCCTCTCTGGCAGCCCCAGGCTCCTGACTTGCTGTGGTACCTGCAGGTGTTAGATGGGTTGGGAGACTTGCAATCTCCTGCCCTCCGGTTTCAGTGGCTGGGTCTGCAATTCCCACACCACCACGTACTCCGGTGTCCGGTCTCTTGGCGCTTTTCCTCTGGAGTGAGCCCACTCGCAGCTCCAGACCCCAGGCTCCTCTCCTTCGCCTCTTCTCCTTTCATTGTCCCTAACAGACTGTTTACCCCCTCCCCCAGGCCAGAATTTATAGGGAAGGTCCCCTGAAACCGGGTTTAGAGCTCCCCTTTCTGGTCTGGAGTCAGGACGGTGTTGCATGTCAGTATTACCTGATTAAGGGATCCCTTCTTGTTTCCAGGCATGACATCACCTCCACCGTAAGGCAATACCATTGTGGCATCCGGACTCCTGGGGTGCCTCACATGAAAAGTGTTAATCTTTTAAGAACAGCTGAAAATTTTAATATGTATATTGAAAATTACTTGCATTTACAAGCACTATCTGACAATACCCACTTAAGAAAAGGAGAACAAATCTCTAAGGTGAGCGTAAGAGGCCTCAAATGCATTTACAATCTGTGTAACTCCCTCAGACACCTAGTGGTTAAAAATGTATGAAATAGTAAATGGTGGATGGAGCATGTTATTGATAAGATAGACCATGTAATGAAAACAGCATGGGGTATAATTAAAAAGTAGAAAAGCTTAGAATATTGAAAGGACCAGTAAAGTATAGGAACTCAGTTAATTGTAATCTTCCTCTGACTAAATTTGCCAAGCTATGTTGATCCCCAGGTAAGCAAAAACCTGCATGAGAGTCAATAAACTCCAGAGCTGAAACCATATTTAATTACCTGGAAATGTTTACAAAGATAAAAAAGTGGAAAACTTCGCAGCACTGCTGATAAGTACTGGAACTTGCCAGAGCTGTTCTCTGCCTCTAAGGAACAGCTCAGAAATGAGTTACAAAGTTTTAATGAAACTATCCTGGCAACGGAACAAAGCTGTAAATGTGATGATCTGTAACCTCGCTTTCCAATAATGTGCGCTCTTGTTTTTCATAGATAAGAGTTATTCCCAGTAGCCAGCCCAAGCTAAGCAGCTGCTTCAGAGCAACAATGCCTGTGTTTGATATTACAGGGATGGACATGCATGTTAAAGGGGTATTCTGGTTCAAGCAAGTTATCTGATATCCTGGAAGAGCTGTTGTAAAAAAAAATTGTTGGTTAGAAAATGTCACGTGACGATCGGTAGGATACCCAGCGGTCGAACCTTAAATTATAACTTATCCCAAAGTAATTGTTGTAAAAGGAAAATATACATGGTATGTATATATGTATGTATATATGTATGTATATATATATATATATATATATATATATATATATATGTATATATATATATATATATATATATATATATATATATATATATATATATATATATATATAGAAATACATGCATACACAGCTCTGGCGAAAATTAATAGACCACCACAGCAAAACTCTGTCATGGGCAGCCCAATCTCCAGACCTGAACCCCACTGAAAACCTCTGGAATGTAATCAAGAGGATGATGGATAGTCACAAGCCATCAAACAAAGAAGAACTGCTTACATTTTTGTGCCAGAAGCAGTGTGAAAGACTGGTGGAAAGCATGCCAAGTCGCGTGAAAGCAGTGATTAAAAATCATGGTTATTCCACAAAATATTGATTTCTGAACTCTTCCTGAGGTAAAACATTAGTATTGTTGTTTCTAAATGATTATGAACTTGTTTTCTCTGCATTATTTGAGGCCTGAAAGCACTGGATTTTTTTTCTAATTTTGACCATTTCTCCTTTTCAGAAAAAAAAAACTACAACATTTATGAAGAGAAAAATCTGACAAACTGAACATTTTGCAGTGGTCTCTTAGTTTTTGCCAGAGCTGTATACATATTGGTTGTAATGGGAATACCATCACAAGATGATGAGTGGGGTCCCCTTACTTTTTTTCTGCACAGTTCCATTTATATGAATGGGGCTGGTGGCAGTTCTCTGCATTGTCAATGGGCTGAGAACATCACAGACAGCTCCCGCCAGTGAGTTTACTGTTTCATTTCACTTCACGTCAACAAAGCAGGTTGTCCAGTTATGCAGCGGGAAGCCGGCTAATAATCAGCATGACATCAGCAGAGATACCCTGTTAACAGAGCAGAGCAGCAGAGACAAAGCTACTCTGACAACATGACGTCACCAGAAGCTGCAGAATCGCCAGCAGGAATGGTTCCTGACCGCTCTGAGCCATCAGAGATCAGCATCTGGCAGAACATGCACAACTTTGTTGTTTATGATTTTCTGTATTTTTTGTTCTAAAATATGTAAGCATTCTCTGGGGTTGTGTCTTTAGGCTGATCTGCATTATTACCCTGTGAGCCAAACCCCATTGGTGAAGACTAGTGATGAGGGAACGTGCTTGGATAATGTGTTATCCGAGCATGCTCGTGTACTAACAGAGTATCGTTGGTGTTCTCGAAAAATATGTTCGAGTCCCTGCGGCTGCATGTCTCGTGGCTGTTAGACAAACGGACAATTCCTGCTTGTGTTATGGCTGCGTGAGACATGCAGCTGCTGAGACTCGAACATATTTTTCGAGAACACCAAAGACACTCGGTTAGCACACGAGCATGCTCGGATAACACCTTATCCACATTCACTCATCACTAGTGAAGGCCTCAAAAGTGACCACTGAATAAAAAGGCTCATACTGTGGAACCGTATTACAGATTTTCAAAGAACAAAAAACTCAGGAAGCAGCAAGAATGGAAAAAAAAAAAAGCAAAAACTAGGACCACTTCAGTAACCAGCACTTGAGGTAGAGAGCCCAGCTTGCAGAATATGAAGCCTGATGATGGCTTGATTGCTCCTCACCCCATGTATGTCTCTATGGAGCACTGCTAACTGACATTCCTGCTTGCAGTAGGCTCCAGCTGATTACTTATGCTGGAACTTGTAGTTTTTGACTAGCAAAAGAGCTGGTCCTTTCTGATTTTCTGTTCCCAGTGCAGCTTTCAGAGCTTTCATCACATGTGGGCTGTAGACACGTACATGGAAATGATACAGGGCAGCGTTCCAGCAAGCGCCACAGGCAAACAAGACAGCAGCAACTAATGGTTATCACATGATGCCGCTCTCCTAATGTTTCATTGCCGTGCGGACACAAACAGGAAGTTGCTAATGACAGAATGGTTTTGTTTACATTGTGCATCTGAAAACCAAAGGATGACTCAAAGGATGTTCATCATCTATGTGTGTGCACTTCTGAGGTCCTCTGTCCTGTGCCAGGATATGCTGCACAGATTGACTTGACATTTTTTTTTCTTGTGTCTGTAATTGCTCAGCAACATGTTGCGCTGTTTCTACATCCATGATGAGATGCGGCTGCAGGTGTCTCCTATAGCATCTTCAGATTCAGAGCAGTGCTGCTGCGCTCCCTGGAGAAGTCCTCAGAAGGGTGGAGATCATGTAATCCAGAGAGCCGAGAAGGAGGCATCTATTGCTCTGGAGTTAAATCCTTGTAGGAGTTCCCCAGAGCAATACATATATTGTCCTTAAAGCCGCTGCACACAATGACACGCCAACGCTGCAAACTTGGTCTGCTTTACTGCAGAAACCATTGAATGTTTACATAGCATTGATGATTAGGTAATGCCTCCATACTAGAACAATGCTTCTTTTCTACCTTCTATAGGAGGTTTCCTACACAAATATAATCTAGGATATAAAGAATCTATTGTAGGTAATGGCAAAAGCTCATTTTATTCTGAGCTTGAACCACTAAAGTGCTTGAGCGAAGACGAGCAGGGTTATGAGGTAGCATCTTTATTATGCTTTTGAGGAGACAGTACCCATGGACTAATGGCTGCCACTGTTGCTTTTCAGAGCAAGATAACCTAAAAGTGACCAAACTAAATAATAAAATATGGTCCTTTTTTCCATTATTCAGACACCACAAGTAGCGCCACTGGCCTATCTTGTAGGTCGGCCTGGCCACACATCTCACCCATGTAGCACAGTGGATCCATAGCAACTCAACTGGGGTTGCAATGGCCAGATGCTCTAAAAGGCGAAAGTGCAGCTAGAGCTGCTTGTGGTCAGTCATGGCTGAAACCATACCACATCAGCTATCAACCCCTCAGTAGGCATTTTTGGTGTCCATTTTAGACATTAAATGTCTGTGTGTCAGTACGTTTCACTCATTAATTTTTTTTCTTCCACTTGAGAAAGCTGCGAGTACAGCATCTACACACATAGTGCAAATAAACCCAGCAACAGATTTTTTTTGAAGCAGCACAGCCAACTTTCAAAGTGTTGTTGTTTTCCCTGTTTGGTAAAGTTGATCTGGTGGATTTATCCCCCAACTATAGGGCAGCGGCAGCTGGTGTCTGAGATGCTGACAGTGGTTGTGTCTCACACAACCTTCCCAGGTGAGCACTACTCACTACTATATCACCTCCTTTATTAGGTGATTCCCTCTTTTTTTTCTTTACAGCATCAATTTTCCTAACAGTTGGAACTATGTCAGACCCCACAAGTCAGTCACTGTCTTCTCCTGCTCTCCTATCCAACACCCATTGGGTTATGGAAAACCAATGCAGCTACACCAGTTACCTCAAAAGATTATCTGGGAAACTTGGAAGTCGGGACAATGGCATCCATATATGATAGTGATATTCAGATAATGGAAAAGTATCTAAAATACCAATGTTTATACATTTTGGCAAGGGCTTTGTAGTGCAGAATCCTAACACTAACCTAAAGTACTCTCACATGGATGGGCATACTTGTAATCATGTGCTGTCTAGGGTCTTTTCATGCTTCTTTTAACGATCCAACTTTACACTGATAAAAGCTGGAAGAGGAGATAGTCAGCATGTGATCACAAATAGGCAAATCGCATATGAACGCTTACATGATGACCACAAAAGTGGTGGAATCCTAACAGTATGTATATTGCACGCTATTAGGATTTGGATGTTACAGTATAACTCAGATACAGATCCTGCCAAAATTTCTATCCATCTGCAAAACCTTTTTAATGAAAAGACAGTTTCCTCTTAGTATTTGTAGTTGAGTGAGGTTAGGATTATAAAAATCCAATAAATAAATCAGACAATTACTTCCATAATATGCCGCGTAATGTGCTGGCAGTAGTCATGTTTTTAGACGTTTTTCTCTTGTTTGTTTTTTTTCTGTTGTATTGTGGCAGAACTAAAAAATGTGCAAAGCTGTGGAAGTTGCTGTTTGAGGCCATGTTCCTACGTGTAAAATCTGCTTTTTATCTGCTGTGTTTTTTTGTGTGTGCAGAAATCCGCTGTGTTTAACTGTTCTAAACAAAGTGGATGTGATTTCATGAAAAATCGTGTCCACTGTGAGTATACAGTTGCTGTTGAAATGGGCATTTTTGGTGCATTTTTTTCTGTCTTCTATGGGGAGCCTAAAAAACATTCATTAAAAAACGCTAAAAAAAACCCATATAAAACACAGCTTCAAATCTGCATCAAAAACACATCCTAAAAAGAGGAAAACCCATATAAAAATGCAGAAAAAACACAATAATCGGAGAAAATTCCTATTGTCCAATTGGTACAGATGACACCTGCTTAAAAATGTATTGGGGGAAAAAAGCAGCATGACCTGAAGGTTCTGTTTCTCCTTGAGGAGTTCCAGCAGGAAATGAGTCTTTAGGGCAAAATTATCAGAGAACATGGCTCAACTGTGTCTGTACTGCCGCCTATCGGCGGAAACCCTGTAAAAGCTGCAGGAATATTGGATCCTTATGAGACACTGCCCTTATTATTAATATATATAACACATGTTAATTAGGATGGTGCCTACATACAGTACATATATCGTAAGTCTATAGCCCTGATGTTGACAGATACTTGTTCAACAATATTATAATATTGTAATATTTTCTCAGACTAGCAAATGCATATATACACAGATGTTGTGACACCTGTGCTTCCTAGACAGCGCTTCTCATGTTTACCAATATTCTGCAATGTGCAAATATACAGTAGTGCCTGACTACACCTGCTTTCTATCCAATCCTTGGATATTGATACAAGAAGGTTGTTTGTTTAATGATAAGAAAATAACGATGGGACAATGGACGGAGAATGACAAAATTTTGCTTGTGTGCAACATGTAATTTGCACTAAAGCAATGAATCAAAGAGTCTTCACTTGTTCAGGGCGTGTTAATATTTGGTGAAACAACAATGCACATTGTAGATGATTTCATCCCAATCTGTTTATTTTGGAGACACCCATCCTAGGATCTACTATGAAAGTCATGAAAATCCTGGCGGTTTTGTACATTCCCATGTTCTGAGGTTGGAGCTGGTAGCTGTGATCATTCTTCTAATATCAGCAGAGCAGCATATACTAACCATTTGTTGGGATACATAGAATAATCATGACACCAAAAAAAACTAAACCCCTAAAAATATGCCCACAGAAAAGTGGGATAATACAAAACCAACACTGAGATAAATCAAACTTTTCACAAAATGGGCTATTAAGTACTTTTATTTAAAAAAAAAAAAATAAGACAAATTTAATCATAGATAAATAATTTCAAGTGAGTTAAACAGGAGGGGGCACATGGAAAAAACAGGAACAAGAAAAGGGGTGGGTACACCTGGATATACATAGTAGTAAATTAATGTTGTATATGTATTAATTGCACAGTCCTAAGGAATACTTAATACAAATAAAGTAAAAAAAAAAATCCAGATACATTAAAATGTAAGTGCCAGTAAACAAAATATACCATCAATTGGATTTAAATACATATATGTATATAAGAAGACCTAAAGTGGTAAAACATAGTGCCATGTAATCCAAATCACAGCTATGGTATAAGCATTAAACCCAGGCAATTGCAATATATAAAAATCAAGTAGAAGACTGAATATTTACCACAGAGTGCAGATATCCAGGTGCTCACCATGCCCGATGTGCGTTTTGCTACAAAGCTTTCACCTTCTACGTGTTGTTCAGTGGTCGTTGGATTTGTCTTCCCTACCTTGGCTATGGGTTCCTGGTCACTTTAACTTTTATTCTTAAATCTTTGGAAGTTAATGTGTTTTTTTATTTCTCAACACGTTTTTTTGTGACCTTGTTGACCATTTGTAACAAAACTGTTGATGGTTCTATGATTATACCCCGATATCTTAGCAAATTCAAGACTGCTGCAGCCCTCTGTAAGCCTAGGTTCACATTAGCGTTTCTGTGCACAGCGCATCATCTGCATGTGCAAACGCATGCCAAAACGCATGTTTGCCCAGCGGTTTTTATCTGCATGATCTTACGCATGATGGCCAAGAAACACTACGTGTGCATGCGTTTGTATGCGTTTTTGCATGCGTTTGCGTTGTTTATATTCTTGCATACTGTCTTTCCCAATGGGCATGGCTTATGGGATTTCTATATATAGACCCTGCACAGATGAAATCCTCTTCTTTTGATGCTGTATCCTGCTGCAAGATGGATCTTAGCGTGGAGAGTTTCAATCTGAATCTGGATTTATCATTGAAATTGGCTTTTGCTTTTGCTGTGGCTTGTGAGGAAGAAAGGAGAAGATTGCAAGACGGAGACGACGTCGTCATCGCTATTGGCAACACCCCATTGTTGAAGTCCGAGAGAGCCATGGAGCCTACCACTCATTGTACACCGAGCTTCGTGAAAACCAGCAAAAGTATTTAGAATACATGAGGATGTCTGAACAGAGCTTCCAAGAATTGCTGCAATGTGTCAAAGGATCCATCACCATGCAGGACATGCAGTTACGTAGAGCAATTCCTGCTGAGGAATGTCTGTTGGTGACCCTAAGGTACGTCATTTTGAAAAAGAAACACCTGTCATTAATATTCTTGTTCTAAAAGCCATGTACTGATTTTTTTTCCCCATTTTCATTTCCACAGATTCCTGGCTACCGGAGAGACATTAAGATCTTTACATTTTCAATTTCAGATTGGATTGTCCACCCTTTCTGGGATTGGAGACACCTGCCGTGCATTGTGTGACGATCTGTGTGCAGAATTCCTCCCACAACCCACAACTGTACTCTGGCTGAAAAATAAAGAAAAATTCAAGGAAATGTGTAATTTTCCAAACTGTGTGGGGGCTGTGGACAGAAAACATGCTGGAAGTGGATGAGAGTACTTCAATTATAAAAAATACTTTTCCATTGTTCTCATGGCGATTGCGAATGCTGAATGTCGATTTCTTGACGTTGGCTCATTTGGACGAGGAAAGGACTCACAGACTTTCAAAAACTCTGACATGTGACAACGTTTATATGCTAATAAATTAAATTTTCAACCGCCACAACCTCTTCCAAACACTGAAGGACCACAAATGTCATTTGTTGTTGTTGGGGATGTGGCGTTTCAAATGTGTGCCAACCTCTTAAAACCATACTCAAGTCGGGATTTTCAACTACAGACTGACAAGGGCACGAAGAACTGTGGAGTGTGCCTTTGGTTTGGTGGCAGGTAAATGGTGCATATTGGGAACCCCAATCAATCTTAAAGAAGAGACAATTGATGAGGTTGTGAAAGCGTGTGTTGTTCTGCATAATTACATCCTTGCAAAAGAGCAACCCCACTTCGAACTTGAGGAACCTGTTAATACCACATTGCCGGATTATCATGCTCACCCTCTGAGGACTACCGTGGAAATTGCCCAAATGAGGGGTAAATTGGCTCTCTACTTTCTTTGTCTCTGATATTGAATGTGTGTCATGGCAAGATGAAATGGTTTAGTCAAATGTACCTGAAACGTTATGTACCTGTACTTTTTTTTGACTGTAATATTGACACCTTGAATGTAACTTTAATAACATCTTAGCTGTAACACCTGTTAATACTTCACCCACATGTTTAAATAAAGAGCTAACGAAAACACAGTGAGAGTTATTGTGAATCAAACAAATGTTTATTATCAAAAATAAAAACCATTTTAAATAAAAAATAAATAAAAATGAAAATGTGATTACTTTCGGGTTCTGTGGGAGGGAGCAACATGGTGGACCTGGGGGGTGTCAGACTGTGATGGTAGGCTTGGAGTGGTTGGTGAAGTAGGGGAAGTGGAAGTGGCAGACAATTGGAGGATTGGGTCAGAAACATTGGCAGAGGACACATTGGGGGAAGGAGGCACATTAGGAATGGAAAACAAGTTGGAAGGGATTCACACATTGGATGGGAAAGAACCAAGGGAAAGTGTGGACAGACTGCAAAAAAAGACACATTCGGAGGTGAGGGTGGAGGGGGTGGCTAATGTTTTTTGACAGTTGTAAGTTTCCTGGACTTGGTTTTGCTGCTTCCTCCGCCTTTTCCTTCCTGTTGCTGCATGGTGGGAGTGGAAGTCTAGGTTGCTGCACTCGGCTGCATGGTAGAAGTGGAAGGCTGGGCTGCTGCACTCGGCTGTGTGGTTGAAGGGGATGGCTGAGCTGTTGCACTCGGCTGCATGGTGTATCTGGGCACTGTTGGAACAGTCCTAATGTCCAGCAGTGGTTGTGGTGTTGGTGGACAGTGCCGCTGATGCTGTCCTGGAGCTTGTTGCCCTGTAGAGAAAGAACTTGGTGCCTGCTGCTGATATTGGGATCGCTGCATGGCCTTGGTGTAAGCATCCTGACAGACCTTCATTGCATAGAGCTGGAGATCAGGACTAAGGTTTTCCATCACGCCTCATTCTATAGAGGAAAAATAATGTCGCGCCGGTCTATTAAGGTTGACTTCCAGGTGGTCAAGGCGTCTGTGGACATCCTGGAAAAGTGTGTTCACATGAGTGAGCCCACTATCCAGTCTTTCTACAGCCGCCTTCATCCCAGCCTGGAAGACCGAGCTTAAGTGAATAAACTTGGACGTGACTGACCTCTCACAGGCCCTCTGCCACTGGCGAGCAGACCCAAGTAAAGTAGTGGCAGAGGGCTGGGAGAGGGGAAAACCAGATGGACTGGCTTCCTATTCCCCGGCTTGTGAAGCGTGCCTTGTTGCTCCATCGCTGGTAGATGAGGGGCCGCTCCAACAGAGGACAATCCAGGTTCTGTGATGCTGTACCAGGTTCTGTGTGGGAAAATAAATAAAAAACATTAGTAAACAAAAATTAAAAGTTTAAATATTAGTAAGACAGCACAAAAGATACGTTGGCCTCAGAAAAAAAAAGCCGCTGATGGCACTTATATTTTCTAGCTTTTTTTTCAAACCTGAATCTCCTCTCTCATGTCCTTACTGAAGCGATCCTTCATCGAGCTCTAATGAACTTTTACTCTCTTCACTGTGAAAAGGGAAGAAAAAAAAGTAATTGTAAAAAGACACTAACATTTACAGCAAAACCGAGGCGTAGAAGACCACATTGCAATACTTACGAAAATTCTTTCTGACTTGTGGCCTTGCATGGTCCCAATCATCCAACAGCGATCTGGCCACTTCTTCCCAGAGTCGTTGGATCAAGGCTGAGTCGGAATGATTCCGATCACAGGGGTTCCACAACGCTGCTCGCTCTTGCATAGCTTGAATAAGGACATTGTTATCGATATCCAGTTGTTGTTCCTCACGTTGTAGAAGTAAAACTGAAAACAAATTAAATTACAACTATGATAAAGGCTACTTATTCCCTGACTTTCCTCAGCCGACGACCCTGGGAAGAATCATTTCCACTAGACTGCTCCTACTCTTCTGCACTGTCAGGTACCTGTAAAGAAAATACATGATTTAACACATGTCTAGTATTGACAGTCAATACATACCAATCAGTAAATCACATGTAATTACATAATCTGTGTCATGTCCACTTTCGGAAGCTTCAGTGGAAGCCAACCTTAATAGACTGGTGCAACATTATTTTTCCTCTATAGAATGAGGCGTGACGGAAAACCTTAGCCCTGATCTCCAGCTCTATGCGATGAAGGCCTGTCAGGATGCTTACACTGAGGCCATGCAGTGGTCCCGATATCAGCAGCAGGCTCCAAGTTCTTTCCCTACAGGGCAAGAAGCTCCAGGACAGCATCAGTGACACTATCCACCAACACCACAACCACCGCTGGACATTAGGACTATTCCAACACTACCCAGCTACACCATGCAGCCGAGTGCAACAGCCCAGCCTTCCCCTTCAACCACACAGCCGAGTGCAGCAGCCCAGCCTTCCACTTCTACCATGCAGCAGAGTGCAGCAACCCAGACTTCCACTTCCACCATGCAGCAACAGGAAGGAAAAGGCGGAGGAAAAAAGTTAGTACAGAGTACAGACTGCAAATAGAAACAGACATTTTCAAAGCTTTTATAGTTACATCCAGCAGCACCAGGACGGCAGCACCAGAAAGATGGCAGCAACAGGAAGACGGCAGCAGCAGGACCGGAGCAGCAGTCTACAAGGAAAAGAAAACAATTAGTACAGAGTACACAGGACGGCAGCACCAGGACTGGAACAGCAAACAGTATACAAGGAATAGCAAAAAAATAGTAGAGAGTACAGACTGCAAAGAGAAACAGGCATTTTCAAAGCTTCTATACTTACATTCGGCAGCAACAGGAAGGCAGCAGCAACAGGACTAGAGCAGCAAACAGTCTACAAGGAGCAGAAAAATATTAGTACAGAGTACAGACTGCAAAGACAAACAGACATTTTCAAAGCTTCTATACTTACATCCAGAGTCTTGAGAGTAATGGACTACCTGTCTCCAGACCCCCTTTTATACATCAGTGATTTTGCAGGTGGTAACATAATTTCTTGGACTTGATTTGTGTGAAGTATGCATGCATATCAAACACTCAAACACATGCGTACACATGTCCTTACGTACCAATAAGTTCCCATAGACAATAATGCATTTTTTGTAAGCAATCATCCACAATCGTCCGCATGCGGACGATTGCAGAATATTTGACTCGTCAAAAAATGCAACATGTAGCGGTTGCCGGACATCGCCGCCCACCGCTAGACAATGCATGCGTACGCATCCACATGTGAACGCATGTCCATGTGTACACCATGTTAAAGATATGTACGCATGACGCATGCGGATGTATGCGGATCATACGCAGCGCACAGAAATGCTAGTGTGAACCCAGCCTAAGACTTGTAACAATTTTTGGTCTTTCAGAGGCAATTAAATCCTTTTTGGCCCATTTTCCCTAAGGAAAACAAGCTGCCTAATAATTCCCCTGATAATTCTGCACACCTTGATATAGGTTGAACTATCCTTAGGCTTCACCGTCCCTCATTACACATAACACATATACCGATCATTTTATCTGCTTCATCCAATAAGCATTCCAGCTTATACAGCTTGGAGAAAAATATCCATACAAAATATGTATAAAATGATGATGATATCATCAAAATACTCACTTGCCTTATAAATCTGCACAGTGTATTAATGATCCATAATCTAAGATTTCCTGATTGAGAATACATACTGTGTCAACTGATTTAAGGGGCATTTATATTGCAAGATAATTGTTGACGAGCATTGCGTAAAATGCTCATTTCATGATGATTTTGCCATTTGTAAACAGGCTGCCAATAACCCAATGAATGAGCAAAAGGCTTGTTCATCGGTTGAAATGATATTTTGGGCAGCATAAAAGATCATTGTTCTTGCCATTGCATTGTCCTGTATAAACAAGACTCGTGTTGCTGAGAGCCATGGCAGCTTAAATGTACGGAGCGATCTAGAATAGATCTTTTGGTGCATATTTACTTTGGTCTGCCTGTGTAAACAGCATGTCCGTCGATAGTTTACTGATAAGCATTCGTATCATGCCGCTGCTCGGTCTGTGCGAATGGACCTTTAGAGAGGAGAAACTATGGCATGCTGTATCACCATCCTTTAGATAAGTCAACAATGTATATGATCGGTGGTGGTCCAACACCTAGCACCCCCCCCAAGTCAGATATTTTTTTGCCCTAGTTTGTCATCTACATTCTAGTTCTTTAGATCCGTTGTGGTCCGACACCCGCTAACCCCATGACCGGTTATTACCAATGGCGTCAGATATAGACATTGAGTGGAACTGTACAGTACAGCTCCATTCAATGTGTGCTAGCCATTACTGGGCTTAGCTGAACAGCTCCTATACCAGTTAATAGGAGCTGATCTCCAGTTATTAGCAACAGCCGCTACAAAATGAACAGACATGTACTGTTATGCTCCATTTAATATTTCCATCAGCCACTGCTAAAGCCAGTTGTAGCTGATGGGTGAGGGTTTCGGATGTAAAACCATACCGATTTTACATTGATGACCTATCCTAGGAATAGGTCATCGATATTTTATGCCTGACAGCCTCTTTAACCTTGTGGATAAAGTGTCTTCATAGAGATAGTAAAAGATTGTTATTTTCATTCTTATTCTCAGTACAGTATCCAATTAGTCCATAAAGCTGGCCACACACCTTGGATATATGTCATATAAACATGCTGAAGCCTACAACCCAATGTTGATGGGGTCAGCCTAACTATCCCTGACATTTGTTGTCGGGGGTAAAATAACACAAATCACAACGAAATGTCTGTGACTGGCTGATAATTGTTTCGCATCATTCCTCGACACTTTCTCCCATACAAACAACATATTGGAGCCGTCTCGTGGCTTTTATTCTCGCTGCTCTTCTACAGTTCTACAGTCTTAAAGTACTAAGCTTAGATTAAAGCGACGCATAGATTTTGCAGGGCACGTCCTTTTGATTCCAACAATCGTTAGAAATGTAATGAATTGTTTTAGAACCTAGAAAGATGACATTTACAAGATGAATTCCAGGAAATTAATGAGAAGTTACGACGTGACTTCATTTGGGTAATGCATTCTATTTGTTAAGGCCCAGTAAGCATTGGAGGCCTTGTGTAACCCAGATGAGTGTTTCCAGCATATCAATGCTTTTATGTAGATAATTCCATTGTTTCACATGGACTTTTAAAATGTAAACATAACAAGTGCAGGGATCATTACTATCCATGTAAAAAAAAACTACATAGAGCATCTAGTCTATAAAGTGAGAAGTGGCTTGTGTGCCGTTGTAATGGTACACCTCAAAGGATTATTCATCTCTATCTGCAAATATGATGAGATTTATTTTCTGGAAGCACCTACTTTTATAGCTATGAAAAAGGCAAATTGGATGTGTGTTATTTTTGTTAGTATAGTTATAGCACCTACTTCATTACATTTAGTAGAATGATTTTACTGTAAGCAACGGCTCTAGATATTTCTTGACATATGGTTAGTGCTGAACGGGATCTCGCTCATGGGCTATTTTTCTCCATCACTTTCAACCACTTTACACGTAATTATCACTGAAAGAATCATTAAGCAGTCATTATTCTGAGGTTGTCTACCTTGATGTGTTTCGTTGGCAGTAAACATCTGCAGAGCGGCCACTGGAGAGCAGATGTTTCCCGTAATCCGGGATTCAGGCAGAGCAGATTATAATGTGCAATTTTTATACCAGGGCCAGGGTTTCTGCATTTCCAGCGACAACCAAAGTATTTAACGGCACCTTTTAACATCAAGGCAGATTAATACTTTCTGTGGCCCTAATGCATTATGGAGTGTCATATATGATTATGTTTAGCTACATGTGTATGCTTAGAAAAGCTTTCTGGACATCAGGCTTGCATGGATTTTATTCTACATGTATACACTTAACACAATTGATGTAAATGGCAGACAGTTGCTCATCATTCATTAGCAGTATTCAAGGGACATACTGTAGGTACTTTTGGAAACAAGCATGGTTTGCACTTTCATGTTGCTTAAATTCCTGCAGGACCTTTGTGTTGAAGATCTTCTAAAGTCTTATTAATGTCCATTGTCATGTCCTTGCTCTAGCTTCATGAGTTCTATTACAACAGATATCTGAAAGTCATCGTCTTCAAATATTTGAAAGCAAAGACCTCCAGAAATATAATGGAAAATGTTCTGTTCTTTTTTCAGTTAATCCAAAATGCAGCACGCATTCTGCTCATTCTGCTTTCCTAAGGCCAGGTCTAATAAGGAAGAATATTTTAATAGCTAGCTACTAGTGATGAGCGAATGTGCTGGGATAATGTGTTATCCATTATGCTCGGGTACTAACCGATTGTCCTCGGCATGCTCGAAAAATGTGTTCGAGTCCCCGCGACTGCATGTCTTACGGCTGTTAGACAGCCAAAACACATGCAAGGACTGCCTAATAAACCACATCTCTCCCAAAATTCACCATACTAATGTGTGCTAGCCTCGGCCATAGGAAGAACATTGTAAGCAACTACCAGGCACTGCTTATCTCCCCAAAAAACTAAAGGATCAAATATTAAAGGGAATGTGTCACCTCATTTTTCACATATAAGCTGCGGCCACCGCTATTAGGGGTTTATCTACAGCATTCTGTAGTGCTGTAGATAAGCCCCCGATGTAACCTGAATGATAAGAAAAACAAGTTAGATTATACTCACCCAGGGGTGGTCCGGTGCGGTCCGGGTTTGATGGGCATCGAAGGTCCGGTCCGGCGCCTCCCATCCTCATACGATGTCATCATCCTCCTTACTTCGTGTCGCGGTTCTTGTGCAGGCATACTGATTTGCCCTGTTAAGGGCAGAGTAAAGTACTGCAGTGCGCAGGGGCTGGGCCTCTGCCCGGATAACCCATTTAATGCGTATAACCATCTTTAGTCTTCTGATTCTCTACACTTAGTATGATCTAGTCTGATTGAGTTCTTCATTTGTCTTTGCTTTTTTATTTTTGCAAAGTTAATTAATTTCTTTGCACGCGTTTCATCAATTATTTCAGCAAATAAATTTGCACAGTTGGCACGCCAAGAGTGCTGAGCAGTTCAGCACTGTACCAAAAAGTGTTGGTTCATTTCATGGAGCATATTGGGCAATATTCGCACTGACAGTTTTAATTTTCCTTTTAAGGGTTCCAGTATTTTTTATATTCATGAGATGCCACTTTATTCTTGTGATTGAAAGTATAGGAGGTTTGATGGAGAATTGGGGGACCCTATTATTTGCCATAGGTATCTGTCAGGATCTGTTTGACTGCACTATTGGGATAGTGATGTGTAACGTTGGGCATTTTTTTTCTATTCTTTTAATATACAGTGTAATGTACTGTTACATAATCCATCACCTAATGACCCTACATCTAGACTAGTCTTCATGATTGATGTATGCCCAATTTCAAGTTTAAAAATAAAAGTTTAGAAAATTGAATAAAGAAAAAAAAAAGTTGAGAATTGCTTTAGCACTGCACTGTTACTATCAGTAAAATGAAATCTGTCAATGTGGATGGGTTTAGCAGAGCCCCAAGTCACACGGCATCCAGAGCTCCGATCTGTCTGAAGAGCTCACTTCAGCTCCATTGTCTGATCTCAGACAGAATTGTTTTTGTACCCCTACAGCAAAAAATAGTTTAAAAAGGAGTTCCTCATAGTTTAGTTTGTGCATAACTTTCACAGTTAATGATCAGGACCTGCCCTGTCTCTACCTTTCTACTACCTTATTTCCCAGCGGCACTAATCTGATTGTTATATAACACACTCACACCGAACGCTGCGTTTAATGGGATTGTTCCTTATAATGATGGATTATGTTTAAATCTGCAATAAGAAACTGCAACTCGGAGAGGATTGTTTTCATATTAATGTTCTCATTTAAGTATATGCTGTGCAGGGAATACAAGTTGCTGCTTTATAGAAAAACAGCATAATAATGAGCTGCTTGGTTAGAAGTATGGCTTCAGTAATATAAGTAATGGTCTTATAATTGAACAGACTTTCAACCTGGTTTCCAAGATGGGAAGCCTAGGGAGATGTAAGATGTTAGAGGAATGCACCTCTTTCTTTTACTGCCTACAGAAATGTACATTAGTAGCTTCAATATTGGTGCGTGTCCTGGGAGGTCCTCAGCTGAATTGCATCATGCAGCGTTAGTCTTTCACAAACCCACTTATTTTGCCAATTAGACTCCCATGCCTCCAAACTTTGAAGGACAGGAAATAGGGCCAGATATTGTGATGCTGAACAGCAAGTTTGTTTGACAGCAAAGCCATATTCCTTACCCTGTCCAATTCTTTTAGTATGCTACTCAGAGAGTGCCCTTAGTGAAGCCCCTTAGAGGTCCTACACAGTTACCTACCAATTTTATGGCCCTGCGCAGTGTGATGTCCTTCCAGACCATTTGATACCCCCCCATATATTGATGCCAAACATTGCTCCTAGCACTCGGTATGATGTCCCACAGTGCCTCTTCCACACAGTCCCTGCAGTGTATGACCCATAAAATGACCGATTCTCCAACAGTGCCCTCCACATAATATGATGACCCCACAATGTAACCAACACAGTATAATGCTCCATGGTGCTCCCTTTCCCACCAGTATGGTACCACTCCACCCAACTGGCAAATAAGAAAGAAATGCTGACATTACCCAGTTCCCACAATGCCATAGACATAGAAGGTACCTATTTAGTGATGTCGCACTTCATGTGCAGAGCCTCAGACAGGTAACGTAACCCGCAGTCGTTCACTATGTTCAAAGGTTTCATCCTCTAAAAACACAGATGCAGTTGAAAGTGAGACATGCTGCTACCTTCCAGGTACATCTCCCCAAATTCAACAATTGATCTGCTGGATCAGTGACATTTGGTAGACATGGATTCATCGTGTTACTAATCTGGCACAGTATTATAATTTATGTGAAAAGGTGCCAGAAAAGAACACAGATGACTTGGCACAGCTGCAATATTCCGGGATTATTATTATTCCATGGCGCTTTACAAGTGAGGAGGGGTATACATAATAAAAACAAGTACAATAATCTTGAACAATACAAGTCATAACTGGTACAGTAGGAGAGAGGACCCTGCCCGCGAAGGCTCACAATCTACAAGGGATGGGTGAGAATACAGTAGGTGAGGATAGAGCTGATCGTGCAGCGGTTGGTTGATCGGTGGTTACTGCAGGTTGTAGGCTTGTCGGAAGAGGTGGGTCTTCAGATTCTTTTTGAAGGTTTCGATGGTAGGCGAGAGTCTGATGTGTTGTGGTAGAGGGTTCCAGATTAGGGGTGATACGCGAGAGAAGTCTTGTATACGATTGTGGGAAGAGGAGATAAGAGGGGAGTAGAGAAGGAGATCTTGTGAGGATCGGAGGTTGCGTGTAGGAAAGTACCGGGAGATGAGGTCACAGATGTAAGGAGGAGACAGGTTGTGGATGGCTTTGTACGTAATTGGTTAGGGTTTTGTACTGGAGTCTCTGGGCAATGGGGAGCCAGTGAAGGGATTGACAGAGGGGAGAGGCCGGAGAATAGCGGGGGGACAGGTGGATTAGTCGGGCAGCAGAGTTTAGAATAGATTGGAGGGGTGCGAGAGTGTTTGAGGGGAGGCCACAGAGCAGGAGGTTGCAGTAGTCAAGGCGAGAGATGATGAGGGCATGGACTAGGGTTTTTGCAGATTCTTGGTTGAGGAATGAACGGATTCGTGAAATATTTTTGAGTTGAAGTTGGCAGGAAGTGGAAAGGGCTTGTATATGTGGTTTGAAGGAGAGATCAGCGTCAAGGATAACCCCGAGGCAGCGAGCTTGTGGGACTGGGGAGAGTGGGCAGCCATTTACTTTAATGGATAGGTTCATTGGGGGGGTCACGTGAGATGGGGGAAAGATGATGAATTCTGTTTTGTCCATGTTAAATTTCAGAAATCTAGCGGAGAAGAAGGATGAAATAGTGGACAGACATTGAGGGATTCTGGTTAGTAGGGAGGTGATATCTGGTCCAGAGATGTAGATCTGTGTGTCATCAGATTTCAACACGGTGCCGACTCAAGGGACACGGTACCAAATCAAATGAAAAATTGTAAAGGTAATGTTCAAATCCACTGGGTCCCGTAGAAGCGCAGACCTGCGAGAAACGGCCGTCATTCATTGCCTCTCCACCAGAAGCTCTACTGCCTCTGTTTTTATGTGAATCCAAATAAAGGACATTCAATGGGACGGTGAGTGCCATTCTTTTCTTCGCCCAGTGGATTATAATTTATATTACAAGCAGAAGCCATGGCGCCAACATCATATGCTACATTTGATACTTGCTCAATTCATTAATTGAATTGGGTGTCATGCACATTGGGGGAGATTTACCAAAATTGTCTACTTTGTAGACAGGGTAAGCTTAGAGACTATACTAGGCACATCTGTGCAATGTCTGAGTGTAAACCATCTATCAGTTGGCTTACTTTCTGCATATAGTAGTTTGGGGCATATATGCTGCATGGTGCCACTTTTCATCCATTTCCCATGGGCCAAGGCCCCCTTGTCAGAAAGATTTTTCTATGTAAATTACAGAAGATCTTTGGTGCATTTAGCATAGGAAATCTTCCCATTTTTCTCCCATATTTTATACAAGTGAGCCAATATACACTTTCTACAGATGTACGGATAATATCTTCTGAAAATCATGGATAAGATGTTTGTCTGCTATAACTGCACTAGATTATGTTGCATCTTTTTTGTGTCCCAGTTTTATATCTTCATGCTCCATCAAACATGCCCCTTAGCCAGCGGTCTGTGTAACTTTTGTCATTTCTTCCCTTGAATTCTATAACCTGGCATTATTTAAAACCAGTGCCATCAATCCTGGTGTTCACAATGAACTTCTGCATAAAAGACGAGGTCTTCCTATAAATGGCATTTTCCTTTCTCCCCACTGGGAATATCAGCTGAGAGGAGACAATATGAGTTAGTTCCCATGCAGTGGGTGGGCCTGTCTGGCATGGAGTTGGAAAGTGCTGGGACCTGCATGAAAGGATGTTTTGATTGCTTATGATAAATGTGCCCAGCATGGTTGCCTTCCCCTGCTAGTTGTGAACCATTGCCTCTGCTTACCCAGCAGCCTCCACTTCTTATCCCTTGGCACAACATACATTGTACCAGTCACTTGGAACAGTAGAAAAAGCTGCATGAATCTTCTAATCTGTTTACTTGTCTGTATTTGAATTTTATTTGTTCACTCCATGATCGCTCCTTATTCATCCTCTCTATGGATGAAGCTGCATCTAAGAAACGTCTAGGAGCAAAGAGCCCTTTGCTTCTAATCTGTCCATTAGTGGACTGTTCAGCTTCCTTAATAAAGAGGTCATTCAGTGTGTTTGGTCATTCAATATGTCCATCTTCAGTTATTTACTCCTTTTTAATTGAAGACTTGTTAACTCTCCAGGCATTTCAGTTGCGATTCCCATGAAATAAGACTTCTGGAGCATCTTAATTTAGAGCTCGACATAGTGACGTACTTATCTTGTTCCTACAGAATATTAAATAGGTTATCCGGGACTATATCATTTTTTTACTACAGGTTTAAGAACTAACAGGCAGGTAGCTTCTAACAACCTGCATGTTGTGTCCGGCGCCAATCTCTGCCAGCACAGAATGGTCACAGATCGCTCCTACCAGCAATTCAGTGGTGTCCGCTGACGTCACATCAGCACAGCAGAGGATTCTCTTCTGCTTTGTTGACCGACTGATGACATCATTCTGATTGACAGCCGACTATCTGTTGCCTAACTGTGTGGAGCCAACCTAGTGCATGACATAGTCAGTTACACCCTGTTGACAGAGTAGCTTGGAAGAAGAAGAGCTGCTCTGTTGACATGGAACAGCTGAATCTCCGTCAGGAGCTGCCAATGACTGTTTTGAGACGGCATTTGGAAGACTAGGCAGGTAGCTGGTTCTGTTAGTTTTTAGGCCCATAGTAAAAAAATAAATAGTACTCCTGGGTATTCCCTTTAACAATGTGACAACTGGGTGTGACCAGTTAATAAAGGGGTGTGTCCTTGCATTGTCTGATAATATCTGCACTGATTGGGCCATATGTAGGAAAACACCCCAAACTGGTAACACCAAGTTGTCAATTTAGTATTTTATGTCTAAGAAAAATATAACTACAGACTTTTTTGTAAGTAAAGACGCTCCAGAATTGTTGTTTTAGGAAGAATACAAAGAATTTATTAAAATAGGCTTTTTTTAATAGGCCGATTGGTCCTTCCTTAGGTATGACAAGTCCTTGAAACACATTGAGGCTATTGATTACAAATGTGTACTTAGATTAGTACTGATTATGTCTCATCCCTGATCAAGTGTGGTAGGTTCCAAATATAATATATGGTCTAGGATGAGGTAAGAACCAGCCAAGGGGAAGTGTGGCCCACTTCCATGTCATATCTGACATTTGGGTGTATAGAAAGGCTGCTGGTGGTGGTAGGTAGGCCAGTGGCTGAGGCAACTGTTGGACACCTGGTAGGTATTTGTGCATTGTTTCACTTCTAATTTATAGGACACATGCACACTAGTTGTTGATCTGAATCTGGCCAGTTCAGCATGCAGCATCATATCGCCCCACTCAGGGTCAGACTGATCGTGAGTTCGGATGCTGGACAACCCTTATAGTAAAAAAAAATGCAATTGTGTATTTAATTGACGAACACCAGAAATTCTCCGCTAAAACACAAGAAAAAAAGGGGAAAACCTAAATAAACACAGCAAAAATGCAATAAATAAAAAAGCATAATTTGGTGTAAACAAGTGCATAAAAATGCAGTAGAAAAGGCATATCATTTTTCAAATGGGAATGTGGCCTTATGGTTTGCAGAATTGCCCGACCTGCAGTGCCGTAACTATAAACTTCAGGGCCCCGGGCCAAAACTTCAAAGTGGGGCCCCTCAACATTTCAATCACTAGAGGTTGTGCGCAACGTGGTGAAGCCTGCTACGCATGATAGTCTCTCCTGTCCTCCGGGTGACATTGTCTGACAGGAATATAGGAGCTGGGTATTTTATGAGAAATTAAAGTATTAAAATACAATTTTTTAACATCAGTTTGGGGCCCCTTGGGTGGTTGGTGCCCCGGGGCAGTGCCCCGGCTGCCCCGGTTGTAGTTACGGCCCTGCTGACCTGTAGCTATCCTTCAGAAACGGGAGTTAGTCTAAGTCATATTTTGGTGTCCTGGTAGCAGAATTAAAATGTATGTATCGCCATGCACACTTTATCAGGAGCAATAAAAAATGATAGTTTCCACTAATGTGAAGCCATACCATACCAGTGATGTTGAGGATACCTCTATTAATGGAGCATTCGATATCAGGTGTGAGACATCATGGCTTTATCAAATCCTATTTATTTCTATCCATATTGGGTTATATTATTGGGTCTACGCCTGTTCAAGTGGCGGTTGATGTCCAGTCATAGTTGACATTTTTGGGTTACTATAGTTTAGCGGTCGTGAAACCTTAACTAACAGAAAGTAATCTGACTTTTCTTGTCTTAGAGGTATGTCATTTATTTATCCTATAATGAGGCATAAGGGATAGAGAAGCCTTGTGTCTGCCATGGGCCAGGATAGAGGCTGATTAGATTTACGGCAGTGAACGTCGGAGAGCATAGGTTAATGGCACTCATTTACTCCTTCAGCAGCCAGAGGGACATACAAAGCTTGTGAGCTTGCTGTTGGTGACGCTAACAAAGATTGCTAGCAGTTATTTCATATATCTTTTGTCCCTGTTCTTTAAACATAAATGAGAAATAATAAAGGCTTTCTTGTTTTCTTAGTAGGAGAATAATACTCAAGCAGATCAACTGCTCAACTGTAGATACCAGAAAATAGAACAGCGGAACATAATACAGCTTCTTATGACCCTGTGTATGACCTAACATGATTGTGCGTTCAAGAAGCTATGTGCTAAAAGGGCTTGGCCATTTTATAAATGAATGTCATATACCCTAACATTAAATGTTACTCGCTGTGCATCTCCTGCCTGATATGTAATTCTAGCTATGGGATGGGGCACCATGAACAGGAGGGAACACAGACAGAAGAGAGCCACTGGGAAACAACAAAAATATCGGCACTTGGCAGTCCAATATCTCATCATAATGCACAATCTCACCTGCATTAGAGGTGGTAGTGGGCCCCCTTATCTCCTGGGTCCCAAGTTGCACTAGTGGTATGGCCACCTGTGATCACAATCAAAAAGCAGTGATAGACTTTATGGTCACATGACAGTATTCGCCCCCTTGGCATTTTTTGTTTTTTTCTGCCTCGCAACCTGGAAATAAACTAGGGTTTTTGAAGGTTTGCATCAGTTCATGTAAAAACATGCCTACAACTGTGAACATTTGGTTTTCTTTTTATTGTGAGACAAACAATAAATAGAACAAAATAACGGAATACTTCCAAGTGTTTAACTATTCAACCACTTAAATTGGTGCTTTGTAGAGACTCCTTTTGTGCCAGTTACAGCTGCAAGTCACTTTGGATATGTCTCTTTAAGGTTTAAGCTCTTTAAGCTTTCCACATCTTGCCACTAGGATTTTTACCCATTCCTCAAGGCAAAACTGCTCCAGCTCCATCAAGTTAAATGGTTTCCTCTGGTGAACAATAATCTTCAGTCCCAGACTCAAATCACTGACTGAAACAGGTTTTATTCAAGAATATTCTTGTATTTCACAACATCCATCTTTCCCTCAGCAATTTTTCCCTGCTGAAAATATCCCTACAGTATGATGCTGCCACTACCATGTTTTACTGTGGGTATGTTGTTCTTGGGATGATGAGCTATGATCGTTTGGCACCAGACATTGCGTTTACCTTGGTGGCCAAAAAGTTCAATTTTGGCCACATCTGAACACAGCACCTTCCTCCATACATTTGGGGAGTGTCCGTCATGTCATGTTTTGACAAACTCAAAAAGAGCCTTACAATTTTTCTGTGTAAGTAAAGGCTTTTTACTGCCCACTCTTCCGTAAAGGTCACTTCTATCGTGTGTATGGCTTATTGTGATCGTATGGACAGATACTCCAGTATCTGCTTGGGAATGCTGCAGTTCCTTCAGGGTTACCTTTGGTCTCTGTGCTGCCTCTCAGCCCTCTTTGCACGAGCTGAGAGCTTTGATGGGCAGCCCTCTCTTGACAGGTTTGTTGTGGCCTTTCAGAAAAGGTTTGTATATAGTAACAGACCATATGACACTTACATTGCACACAGGTGGACTTCCTTTCACTAAGCATGTGACTTATGAAGGTAATTTTTAAGGACTTCATAGCAAAAGGGTTAAATACATGTGCACATTCCAATTTTGAATTATTTGATCCCATAAATTTAATTTATGCCTTTATTTTTCTCACTTCACTCCGTCAACTTAAGGTACCTTCACACTGAACAACTTAACAATGATAATGATAGCGATCCGTGACGTTGCAGCGTCCTGGATAGCGATATCGTTGTGTTTGACACGCAGCAGCGATCAGGATCCTGCTGTGATATCGTTGGTCGGAGCTAGAAGGCCAGCACCTTATTTCGTCGCTGGATCACCCGCTGACATCGCTGGATCGGTGTGTGTGACACCGATCCAGCGATGTCTTCACTATTAACCAGGGTAAACATCGGGTTACTAAGTGCAGGGCCGCGCTTAGTAACCCGACATTTACCCTGGTTACCATTGTAAATGTAAAAAAACCCAAACACTACATACTCACCTTCTGATGTCTGTCACGTCCCCCGCCGTCCGCTTCCCTGCACTGTGTCAGCGCCGGCCGGCCGTAAAGCAGAGCACAGCGGTGATGTCACCGCTCTGCTTTAGGGCCGGCGCTGACACAGTGCAGGGAAGCGGACGCGACAGACACCGGAATGTAAGTATGTAGTGTTTGGGTTTTTTTTACATTTACACTGGTAACCAGGGTAAACATCGGGTTACTAAGCGCGGCCCTGCGCTTAGTAACCCGATGTTTACCCTGGTTACCCGGGGACTTCGGCATCGTTGGTCGCTGGAGAGCGGTCTGTGTGACAGCTCTCCAGCGACCACACAACGACGAAACAGCGACGCTGCAGCGATCGGCATCGTTGTCCATATCGCTGCAGCGTCGCTTAATGTGACGGTACCTTTAGACTATTTAGTGCTGATACATCACACACAAATGGGATTCCAAAAATATTTAAACACAGGTTGTAATGTAACAAAATAGGTAGAAAGCCAAGGTGGGTGAATACTTTTGCAAGCCACTGTAAGTTTCACATAACTGTTGCATCTATTGCTCACACTGGCTGACCCAGCATCTACAAACATTTGTATATACTAGTAAACTAGTGATCCTGGTCTGCTATATTTGTGACATTGAACAACTTACATACAGTATATTGCTCTGTTATTCATGCATCTAGATGTTATTCAGAAAGTGTTCTTTCCTAATATAAAAATTTGCCCACCTGGTGTCAGCAAGGCTGCTGTAACCCATTGGAGCATGAACATTTTGGGGTTTTTTGCATCAAGATGTAAGCACACAAACAGAGGGAAGCTTGCACTGTGACTCATCAATCACAAGAACGTGCCTCATAAATGCCCCATTGTGGGCCCTTTAAGAAGTAGACAAGGTTTAACACAGTCAGTTTAACTGGTTTTCAGCTATGCAGACTCTTATGCAGTTATTTGTAATGGATGGGGTCTTCTGACACCTTTCTGCCATAGACAATTTCACTGCTGTAGCTTTTCTATGTAATTAGACCAGATGGACTAGCATTCATGCCACATGTGCATTAGTGAGTCCTGTCACCAGTTCACCAATTTGTTATCGTTTGGAGCACACCACAATAGAAGCCCTTTTGAAGATCTGATTCAGTAGGCTAGCCATCACAAGTTAGATCTTAGCATAGTTACTCAGATCCTTATAAGTGCCCACTTTTCCTGTTCCAGCAAATCTGCTTTAAGAACTGACTGTTCCCTTGCTGCCTTAATATATTTCAGTGTAACGATATAAGTAAAGGAGAGAGGAGTCCTATGGATCTTGGGCGCTGCCGCTGACTAAGGTTTAATCCAGGCGGTAAGTGTAAAAAATTTCAAATTTATTGCAACACGTTTTAGCGTAGAACCTACTCCTTTCTGAGGCATGATGCATCAGTCCTGAGGTAGGACTAGGTTCTCCGAAGAAATGTTTTGCAATAAATTGGAAGTTTTGGATACTTACCGCCTGGATTAACCTTTGTCAGTGGCAGCGCTCAGGATCCACCGTTCTCCTCTCTCTTATATAATTTCTTGGTGTGAGTACAGCGGCTGGATCACAACCTGATCAGGTGAGCAGCCAACCCTCCAACTCGCCATCACCTGTTTCCCTCGGTGTTACACAGGGAGCGCCTCTTGTTTTTTATCTCTCCAAATGTAACGATATAATCACTTTTCATGCACTGGTTTTGGGTTGGTGGGTTTACTATGAGTAATTTGTTGTCAGTGGTAACTTTGTGCGAAGGGTCATGTGTACACTCCGTGACAACAAATTGCTGGCCTTGCGGTTGAAAAAGAGATTACAAAATAATTATTGTTAAAAATAAGGTTGTGCAGGAAAAAGGAGTTTAATAATTTACCCGGGGCAGATGTCACAACAAGCTTCAACATAGCGATAAATCTGTGTCTATCTATGTAAACGGCTGTAATTGGCTGAGATGCCTGTCAGCTCCAGCCTAAACAGCACTGAGATTAGGCTGGAAAATGCTGAACGGAGGGAGAGATACAGAGCCAGGTGTGACTGAACAATGCACAGCATCACTCTCACCGGGCGGTCAGATGTCAGAGGTCACGCAATCTCATTAATGGGACAGTGTGTCACAAAGGATCCTGGGAAATATCTCTACTTTTCATTTTTAGATTAAAATGGAGCACCTCGGCTAATAAAGGTGGAAGGAAGCCTATCACAAAACCAGAGTCCCCTGCAATAAAAGAGAGTTAATATTAGATAAATTGACCTACATGTTTCAAAGTAGAGGTCTCGCTGTGGGTAAATGACATACAGTACAGACCAAAAGTTTGGACACACCTTCTCACTTAAAGATTTTTCTGTATTTTCATGACTATGAAAATTGTAAATTCACACTGAAGGCATCAAAACTATGAATTAACACATGTGGAATTATATACTTAACAAAAAAAGTGTGAAACAACTGAAAATATGTCTTATATTAAAATTATCCTCAGAAACAGAGGTGACGCTTGGTCTTTCTTTCCTGGGGCGGTCCTCATGTGAGCCAGTTTCTTTGTAGCGCTTGATGGTTTTTTCAACTGCACTTGGGGACACTTTCAAAGTTTTCCCAATTTTTCGGACTGACTGACCTTCATTTCTTAAAGTAATGATGGCCACTCGTTTTTCTTTACTTAGCTGCTTTTTTCTTGCCATAATACAAATTCTAACAGTCTATTCAGTAGGACTATCAGCTGTGTATCCACCAGACTTCTGCACAACACAACTGATGGTCCCAATCCCATTTATAAGGCAAGAAATCCCACTTATTAAACCTGACAGGGCACACCTGTGAAGTGAAAACCATTTCCGGTGACTACCTCTTGAAGCTCATCAAGAGAATGCCAAGAGTGTGCAAAGCAGTCATCAAAGCGAAAGATGGCTACTTTGAAGGACCTAGAATATAAGACATATTTTCAGTTGTTCACACTTTTTTGTTAAGTATATCATTCCACATGTGTCAATTCATAGTTTTGATGCCTTCAATGTGAATTTACAATTTTCATAATCATGAAAATACAGAAAAATCTTTAAGCGAGGTGTGTCCAAACTTTTGGTCTGTACTGTATGTGTTCTCCCATCTCTGTGTAAAACAATAATTCTCTTTTATCACTGGTTTTAAGATCTAGTTCTATAGCCTTGGATATGGAGCACCCCCAGACGCAGGGCCGCGGGGTATTCGGTACCGGGCCTCTCTGTCTCGGTCCTGGGGTTGTCACGGTGGCTAGGCTCGGTCCGTGACCCTGCTAAGGGGCGTCCAATGAAAGATGTGATGGTGGTGCGTGGTGCAAGTCGCGATGAATAACGAGGACACAGGGTTGCAGTCTCTTTACCTCTAGGCACATCCAGAGTTCCCTTTACAGGTGGAAATCAGTGTCCTTCCTACCAGCGCCTGTGTGTTGTAGTATCTCCCTGCTGAGCACCACGGGATAGTACTCACAACTGTTGTGTCTGTTTCTGTTCTTTCTCTCTCCGTCCCCCAGATGATATGGAAGGAACACACCCGTATGACGGGGTAGGCCTGGAGTTATTTTATAGGGACCCTAGAGATGCCCCTCTCCCACTATTGCCTCCGTTGTCTTCATTAGGTGATTTAGGTGAGGCAGCCAACCTATAATTAACTGCCCTGCCATAGTTTAAAGTAATGCATGGAGTCTCTTACTTTCTCGGCGTTCCGGCCGCCGGTTACTCGCCTCAGAAGGATGTTGCTGATCTTGAGGCACGACTCCTTCTGGTTCTATCTCCTTTGTGCTGTGATCCCGTTTCTCACTTCTCCACAATATACTTCGCTTCGAGTCCTTTCTTAGGAGTCTGCTGCTATAAGGCACAGGCACGGCTCCGTAACGATCTGTCCTTTCCTAGGCCTCTGTCAGGATCCCACCCCTGACAGATCCTCTCTCAAGCTCTTCCCAGCTACTTTCTGCCTAACTTACTATCCGACCCCCAGTTTTACCAGAGTGTGAGGAGTGGCCTACTAGATAGAACCACTCCCCCTGGTGGCCGGAGTGTGAAGTGTAATGTGTGTCTGTGATACCTGGTCAGGTGAACTCCTTTAGTGCCATCAGACGTACCATCACTCCCCTTAGTGGCGGAGCGACAGTACTGCAACGACCAGGACTTTGGGGCGCTGCAGATATATATATATATATATATATTGTCTGCCAAGTCTTCCTCCTGAAAACCTCACTGTATTCTCTAGCATCCATGGCTCTCCTTATCATTAGCTGGCCTGGGACAATGTCTTCTTTGCAGCCTAATGCACATGTGACATCTCACCAGGGCGGCTAATCAAAAGAATAGTTGTCAAGTAGGAAGTGGTTCTCAAGGCTCCCGTCCAGCAACCACAGATTACCAACAAGGCCACTGGACCAGGTCCTGCAAATTAGTTTGCACCAAATTTAGTTGAGATATGAACTCTGCAGTCCAATACTTTGCAGAGCAACAAAGAAACATGCATTTTTGTGGTAGAAACAGTTATCTAGGCACAACTAGCTACAATCCTACTGATACTTCAAAGAGTTGCCTGTATATCTGTGTTCCACCATGTTTCATTCACATCAATCCATGCAGCAAGGCCTATGAAAGAGCTGAAATGGTTGCTACAAAGATCAATAACTCATGTTGGGAACCTAAAACTTTACTCACTAATTACTTGGCATATTCTGTACAAGCTCTTACCAATGCTGAGAATAAAATACTATGGTTAGCTGTAGTATAGTTAAGTGATGTATAAGAACGGTGAGATTTTCTAACAAGTGAAGTGTACATTGGCATGTGGCGACCTTGTGATGTCCTGCCATTTAATCATGTGATACATTCGTACATTGAGGTTCAGTGTCATTTATGGCAATTAGATGGATACCTGTAAAGCCTGTTTATGGGTGCACAAAGCTTTGTGATGATCATTGTCATTGTGTAATGTAGTCTAGCCCCAATATGCCATAGGACATTTTTGTCGTGAGATGGAGCTGTGTTATCTTCAGCTAAATGTAGCTGCTGCAGCTACTCTAGTCTTCACCTTGACACTAATTTAGTAGAACATTCGTCCTCGGCCATATGCCAAGGGAAAATAATTATGGGCCTTTTTTCAAACTAAGCTAGTCTGTCACTTAATGTGGAAGAAAAATAAAAATCCATAGTGAGAAGAACATAAAGCTCACACCATTTTATCTAAACAGTTCTGTCTTGTCAAGCAAAGTTAGGTGTAATTCAAGGAGGTCGATTTTTTTTCTTGTATTTATTTATGGATAGAACAAAGAAGGTGAAAAATGGCTCATTCTTTTGGAAAGCAGGTCTTATTTATCAATTGTGTTGATCGAATAGTTTTCTGCACCGTAACGGTTTATCAAGCAATGTCTTCTCTATTACACTCCCAACTAATTACAGTACTATATCAAAATATTAGCACACCCCGTCCCCTGCTGTGTTTAGACCGAAGATAAAGTTATTTACAAGATCAAGGATTCATGCACACAAGCATGTTTGGGATTTCTCAGGATTGTACATTTCACTGGGGCTATGCATACTGCCATATTGTTCATTGGTTGCCATATATTGGCACTTTTCGCACTTTTTGTGCATTGCATCTAAGGATTTATTTTGAATACCTAAAAATAATGATATAAATAGAGTTCAAATGGGCTTACTTTGTGCTAATGTGAAGTGCTCTCTGTCTTTTAAGACAGAAAAGAGATTACATTTCTGTGCCTGTCTAAAAAGACTAAACAGCGTTGGGAAAAAAAAGCAGAAATGGAGTCCTTTTGTGTAGTTCAACTAGTGTTCCTAAAGAAACACATTTTATAAGTATAGAGTTGGTGCCTTTTCACTTATCACTAAGCGTTGGATGGTGTTTCTGTTTGTAATCTTTCAGGTGTTCCTGAATACAGCAAACTTGATTTAATAGAAAGGCAAAATAGATTATACATGGTGCTGTCATAAGGAATTACATCTGAGGCTTTCTTCCATGAAAAGTTCTCTTTTTATTTGTGTTCTGTTTGAATCATTGCGTTTCAGGCTTGGAATGAGTCTCTTCAATCAATCATACACAATTAAATAAAATATAAAACAGCATTAGCGGAAAAAAGAGCATCAGTGCTAAGCTTTCCTTGGTCAAAGTTCACACTGTGCGGTAATTGAAATAAGTAAAGCAATTAAAGAGACTTATTGACTGTTCATGAGTCTTAAAATATTAGGAATTTATACAATAAGATATATTGCTATAACTATGGGTATCTTTAATCGCAGTGTACTTCCCAGAACTATTGCCTATCTGAGACCAGAGGTGGATAGATGGCCAGTGGTCGAAAAATAGCATTGGTATCACTAGATGGGAAAAAGTATTGTCTGTGAGGGCCTCCACCGAGCCAGGGGCTTAATGGCTGCCAACGGTCATGGTGCACTAAAACTTCTCCTCTCAGCCTGGACCTTGGCATTCATGGCACATCAGGCTTACAGGTAAGTACCTCAGCTCTCTTCCTACCGCTGGCAACTAAGGATTGTATTATGGCATCTCTCCTCTGATCCCAAACTGATGTAGTCTGATAGTTGGGCACTTCTTGAACCACACAGGTCACTATGTGTCATGCAGCTACACAGATTTCGCTGGAGTCCTGACAGCGACCACATCAAAAGGCACTAGCTGGCCTCCTTGGTCTCAAACATCACTCAATCCCAGGGATGCAGGGTTGCTTCTCCTGGGCTTGGCAGTTCACCTATGGAGGGCTGCTACCCATCAGACTTCACAATAACCCTTACACTAATTACATGTGTGTCTAAAAATGGCTTAAGATCTGGCTTCTTAAACCATCAGAATTCACAGACATTTGTGGCACCTGACTTTGCAGGGCACCACGTTTTGAATAGACTCCAGAAGACCACATTGGGTTCCATTGGGTAGACTGGTGGATGCTAAGAAAATAATTAGGATTTCTCTATGGGGTGTCTTGTATTATAGGAACCATTGAGTATCTTGCATTATAAGCCAAATACAGTACAAATGCTATAATGCCAGCACAAATAGAAGCTAGAAAAAAAGAAAGTATCTAGGAGTTTGTTATAAATGGTGATAAGTTCAAACAGTTGTAAACTTGTAAGTGTAATATCGGTCCTCGCAGCAGAAAACAGTCTGATTAGAACAGGAAGTCTACTGTAGGCATTTCTTAGTTAAGGGAACAGAAATTTCTGTACATAGAATTCACATAGCATCTGTCATAGAATCAGCAATCGTGGCTCAGCAGGTGCATGCTCGGCTGGATTGCTTTCATTTTGATGGGGCTTAGCGACCGCATATCCTCATGTGGCTGAAGAAGTGTTAAATGCTGATAAATACTTTGATGGCAAGGGGAGAAAGCTGCTATGTTTAGCGACAGAGGACACCTTAGCTGTTCTTATAAGAGCACAATTTCTCCAGTAGTCTTATCATTATTATATTGAAATCCTGTTAGGCAAAGTGAATGGATGGATGAAACCAGAAACTCTTGAAGTTTTAAAGTGTATGAGAAGCATCAGCAGTTCACAGACAAAATTGCTAAAAACCAATATAGTGAAGAAAGTGTGAAAGAAGCCGCCGAAACGCTCCAAAGGCTTTTACAAAGTTAAATGGAGTCTCCAGCTAAATAATATCTTTGGTAAATGTTGGCCCATGCGTTGCTCATTATTTTTTGGGACAGCAAAAATATACTAACCTATACCAATATTAGGAAATGTACTAGGATCTGTTTTGTTTTGACAAAAAAAAATTACAAAATGAATTCTAAAAGTGGTGAATTTCAGATATTAGGCAACATTGAAGCGAAGATGTACCGCTGTGGCTGATGTAGGTCTATCAGTGCACAAAAGTTAGCCAATAATACAAGTCCAGAAATATGACTGGAACAGTTATTGTAATGTCTCATTTACTCTTTTGATTTTTACACATACGAGAAAAATAGACCGATTATTCTGACCAGAGTTTAGTACCAGTGTCATCAGTTTTTCTTGCAGATGGACAGAAAAAAACAGTTTCTTCACCTTCTCCTTTCTGACAGTCAGTGAAAATTGGACTGCACTCAGATGTCCGATTTTTTTTTTTTTCACTGACCCACAGACTTGCATTGCCGATTTTCATCCAACAGTCAGATCAAAATCGGACATGTCTCTGATATTCCCCAAATAGCATAGTTACGAGTGCTATCCGTGAGAACCACAGATGCCACTCGTACTAGAAAATCAGATGAGAGCACGAGCCCTAAAGGTGACTGTAGATGCAAAAATCCAAATAGGGGATGTGAGAATTTACTTGTGCAGATGTAATGGCCAAGGTCAAATATTTCTTTTTTTTCTTACCCTTTCGATCCAACCACAAAATCTGGATGTGGAATATCCGGCATACCAGGGTAAGCTTAGACAAACAATAATGACTGTAAGCTAAGCGGTGAAGGACACAAACATTGCCAGTTTGGACTGAATTCAGAGGCTAGTTAAGCACGGTTTTGTATCTTCTACGGCCTGTAAGCAGATTTATAGTTTGAGATCTTTTCAAATGCAGATGAGCAGATTTTTAGTTTATTATAGAGATATTTTCATAAATTTGCAGCTTCCTCCTTCTACTAACAGATGGAATTAAAGACAAATAGAAAGGACGTACAGATAAAACACTAAGTACACCGTGCATGCTGACCCCACAAGTGTTTCACAAAGGGACTCGATGCTTAAGTGTCAATGGGTCAGCTTTATGTGAATAGCTCCATTATATACCGTATCTTCCTTCTCTGTGCAGGCACCTCAGTAATATACAGGCATGTTTTAGTAGAAAGGATTCTACATTTTTAAGTTTAAGAAATAATGGATGTTAAATTGCTGAATGATTGAGGATTTGACAAGTAGATAAGTGATGAGTTTGCCAGCTTACTTTAAAGACCCAATTAGATGAGATTGAGTTCCTCAGGTACAGCAGACACAAAGGAGGACAAATATTCCCTTAAATTTTGAATTTCCATAATCTTCAATGATTTTAATTTTGTTAATCAGGAATTATTATTGGCTATCATCTTAGTAGGTTTCTAAGTTCCATTATTAAAAGCTATGATGCGTTAGCCTTCTGAATAATACTTTATTATTCCAACTTCTTGTGTCTAGCTAAGTGGAGATGACAAGGGCAAAGTCGGTGGCATTATTTGCTGATTTACAGTAGCAAAATAAGCTGAACTCTCAGCACATATTGGTTTGGATTTTTCAGACAAGATGTACAATGTCATATTTGTTAGATTGGGTCATTAATTGAGTGCATAAATAGATTTCTATTGGTCCAGGTAGATGTAATGGGTTTCTTAACATGTAATGGTGACCAATGTTAATCTTTGCAGGCCATGTCTTGTAATGGTATTAAATTATTCTGGTTGCTCAAAAATTTATATTGAAAATCGGATGTATTGAGCGGTCATCCTTGTTTTACAGCGAATAAAGTCCTGTCCAGTGGCAGGTGTTTGAAAAAAAAAAAAATGAAGAAATCTTTGATGTTAAGAGATTAAAAACATTCTCAGTTCAGAATAACACGTTCAGAAAATGGAAGATTTTTTTAAACATGATTATTTTGTAGTTATGTAAATTGGCTAGTTAGGTATTGTATGTATATAGATCAGTCTCCCTTACATTATGGCCAAATCGAAATTATAACCTAGGGCGTGAAAGTAATTATTTGTTAAATAGAAGGGTTTTCATTTTTATTATTAATTGTTGCATGTTTAGCCCCAACTTAATCCATAGAGTTTACAATAATAGGGTTTAGAATCTATTGCTCCTACCTTAAATACAAACCTACTCGCTAGTGTCAACTTCAGATGAAAACAATTACCATAACTTATCAGTATGCTTTTGGCGCATGGGAAGATAGAATGCCTATAGAGATGATATGCCAACATGGTAAGAACATACAGACTCGTTGCAACTGTTGTCCTTGGTTGGATTCAGACTTCCGGACCCCAGTGCTGCATGGCGACAATACTAACTACTGAATTTATGTGCCTATTAATCAATCTGTATTATAAGCATAAAAATAAGTCCTGTCATTGGAGTAGAATAAATTTCCATTAATGGTAAGAGAAGTAAAAATGACAATATAATAGTTTGATTGTGTGTGTTTAGTGTTGTGACTTGAAAACCAATACTTAAATAAACCCAACCGCGTCTCCAAGGCCGGCAGCCCCTACTTAGGGCCTTAAATAGATTTTCAAATGCATTACTGCCATCTGTTTAGCAGTCCCTGTGTGTTCAAATCAGGGAAACAAATTATCTCTGTATGAGAGGAAAATGTACTTAAATGGCCATTGGATAACTAGCTCTTATTCGGTGCGTAGCCCCTGGCTAAAGCAGGAGTACAGAAAGCAGTAGCAAAAAAAAATAAAATAAGTGGTGCATCCAATTCTGCTATGTAATAAGCTGTGGACATGTACTAAATGAATAATTAAACTATTTTTAATTTTAATTGATGGTCATTTTTTTCTCACCATCCTCACCATACCATAATGTGTAGTAGCCATAATGTATGAAATGGTAGGAGGTGGACACTGCCTCAAACACTGCAAATGTATTCCCAGTGTGACAACTATATACGCATCTAGTAGCTCCACAATACAAATATTAGTGTTTCACCTATGTTTCAGTGCATGAGATTCACTTTATAAATAATGTAACATTCATGGTAAACATAATGGCCTCTGATTTATTTTCTGCCAGCGATCGAATGTACAGTCTAATTTCACCAGGGGGAGAAATAGAAGCGAGCTTCATTTTCCACAAACATTTACAGAGATGTGGTTAATAATTGGCTTCAATTTCTTGCCAACTTCCAAGAGCAACTTGGCACATTTGCTGGCTGAATTTTCCACTAATTTTCCAGTTTTTCCTCCTTGTTTGTATTCCACCTAGCCTAAAATGCCCAGCCACGGGATGTCGTTAATTTTCAATTCTGAAACAACTACCCTTAAGCCAAGGCAGTGGGATATCGCTTTGTCTTCTAATTACCTTGGGACCCCATACAATTGGGATTGCTGAGAAAATTATAGTCCTTGTAATGAAGTCAGGATGACATTTCTGTGCCAGTCAATGGTACAAGATATGGTGACATCAAGTGAAGGAAAGACACAGATAGATGAAGAAATTAGCCTGGAGTTTAATTCATCGTTTCCAAAAGAGCAGTTAATGGATTATGACAAATGTCCTGCCGCTTTCTCTTAGTGCCGTGTTAAAACTGGAAATGAAAAGTCAATTTTCCCTAAATGGATTTTAAACGAGGCAGCAAGCCTCCCTGCACTCATCCTTTTGTGATTTTCCCTTTATTATTATGATTCTTTTTTTTTATATAGTAGAGCATCATAGACAAGTATTACTTTTATTTTCCATTTTATGTTATTTGGATTTTTTTTATTCCTTTTATTGTTGTTTAGTTTTTGCCTCAGTTTTCTCCTTCAAAGAATTGTGAAAGGAGATGTACTATGCAGATAAATTTTAGTAAAATTAATTTATGTAAAAATAAAGAGAACCTGTCATGTTGTTCTGGCCTATCAAATCGCCCTCATTATGACTTAGAGCCGTGATCATGGCAAAAAAAAATAATGTCTGTGGTAAACTATAGTTTTTTTGTATTTCCACAAAAATTGCTTTTATTATCATCATTCACATATGCAGAGTCTCCTGAATTAGTCCAAGAGGACGTTATCTTCACAGTCTCTAGTCATGCCCCCAGGTTATGATTGACATTCTCCTACCTGTAATTGCCTAAGATGATGATGTGGGCAATTTAGAGCATTCATGCAGCACCATTCCTCCTTGGGACACCAAACAGATAGATCATCCGGTTCACTGCATATCCAGGGAGGAGCTTAGTTGAATGAATGCATCCAACTTCACTGTGTCTGTCCAGAGGGAAGTGAAGTCAGTTGAATACTTGAAATTTCCAAAAGAACAGTGATTTTGAATATTGGCTTAGGAGAATTAGCATCCGGACACTGAGCCTGCTGGAGAAAACCGAAGGGGCTGATGCCGTATGCTTCACTGAAAACTGGTTGAAAGATGTGTTGGGTGCAGAAGTCTTCTCACCATTCTTTACCATCAAGTGAGCACACATCAAGCGAGTTCCCACTTGACCAGGTCCTCCTAGTATCTCTCCTAGGCCATTATTGGCCTGTATTATTATACTTCCCTATAAATTTAAATATCTCCTATGCTGTGCCCCTAAATACATAATTGAACCTCATTCTGCTTTCTGCACAAAATACCCCCCATGCTGCCCCTCTCTATAATATACCCCACACTGCCCCTCTACATAATAAACTCCCTAAATTGCCCCTCTCCATAATGTCCACCCTCACAGCCCCTCTCCATAGTGTCCACCCTCACAGCCCCTCTCCATAATATACCTTCACATTGCTCCACTCCATAATATACCCCCTCACACTGCCCTTCTCGATAATATATGCCGTCACAGCCCCTCTTCATAATATACACCTACACTGCCCCTCTTCATAATATACTGTGGTGATACGCTACCTGAGTGTGTTGGGGAGACTCGCTTGGCATAGGATTCAAGCACTCAGGCACGGTACCTCACACAAATCTGGTCAAATCTGGTTTATTAAACTTCATAAACCACATGACATACAGTCTATTTCATTATGTCCATGAACTTATCTCGACCACCAGTCTGTTCATGTAGCAGATAAACTTCTCTGCCATATATTACAATCCCCTTGTCCGGGGTTACCTTTCAGGAGTTCCACTCCTCATGCTGACTTCACGTCAGTCCCAGGTCCTCAACACAGACCGTCCAGGTCTACGGTCTCCATGTGCTTCCAGGACGACTCCACTCCCAGGAGTCTCCAACACTGACCGTCCAGGTCTATGGTCTCCAGGTGCTTCCAGGATGACTCTACTCCCAGGAGCCTCCAACACTGACCATCCAGGACCTACAGCACACAGGCCACTCTGCAGTGTCCAGCCAGGACACATGGAAGTGTATCCACCCTGGCAGACTCCCAAAAACACTCACACCATGTGCTGCACACACCTCCTTTACATAGGTGTAACCACACCCAGGTACCCGTCTCATGGCCAGTCAGGTGAGCGTGACATCACCACAGGTCCTTAAACACAAAACCATCTTACGTGTTCAGACACGCCTCTTTGGGTGGGTTTGTAAGTGACTGGACCCACCCATCTCTCCAATCACCTGGAAGCCTTCCCAATGTAAACAAAACCCTCAGAAGTAGATCTGCTTGAGCAAAACATACCCAGGCTTCCATCACAGGGCCACCCACCTCTGCGATACATACCGGCCATTCACAACACTGCCAGTTTCACCACAACTATGCCTCCAAGTGCATCTTGAAGTACACACACAGCGCCCCCTGGCTGTAACATTGGTCACTGCACCACAATACACACACACTGCCCCTCTCCATATATACCTCCACATTAACCCTCTCCATAATACAGCCCCATTCTGCCCCTCTCCATAATATAACCCCACACCGCACCTCTATATAGTAAACCCCACACACTGCCCCTCTCCTTAATATGACCCCAATCTGCCCCTTTCCCCATCTCCCCACAATGCCTCCTTGCATATTGTTCCCACTTCCCCTCGCTATACTATGTCCCCTTTCACAATCTGCCAATTGATACATAATGTCCTCCATTGCCCCTTTATGTGCCCTCCTCCAGCACCCTCATCTAAAATAAAAGCACACTTCTTCAGCTCCTCCATCCCGACATCTTCTCAGCCTATGTGGACCAAGCGCCAGCAGCAGTGTACTGCCTAATCACGCACTGCACAAGGTGTTGGGACTGACGTGCACTGCTCTGACCCAGTTCTGGCACAGCAGTGTTCAAATGTATGTGTCTGAAAGATGCAAATATATTTGAATATAGGAAGAAGGGAACTGCGTCTCCCGGACAGCTCGGCGGGCCATATGTTGTGCAGGCCTGAGTTAAAGTGAAGATAGGTCCCCCAAATAGTTCTAAAATCTGGGGTATGCATCCAGCCTGGCTAGATTCTTCAGTGATTTTTGCAGCAGTTTACGCTGCTCATGTTGATTTTTGGGCTCACTATACTGATCATCCAAAGCCAATAGTCACATGTGATACCTACAAGGCAACAACTAGAGGAGGATTTATTTCTGGTGTTTCTGGGCATAGACGCATTCTTAAAGATAGGGAGATGTCTCTGACTACAGAGATCTAAAGGGGAGAGCAGACATACATGGCTAAAACCCAGCCCTAATGTAAGCAGCAATGGGCCCAGGCACAGAGGGAATTACGGTACTTATTCTGATCAAGGAGCAGACTAAAAAAAAACTGCTGGTGAAGAAGGCTGATATTTTTTCCATTGAGGATAAAAATGTGAATTATTGACTTACCTGGCTCATGCAGAGAGGTGTCCTGTATCCATTTTGTGTATCAAGAATCAAATTGGGGAATTGCATACCGACCCGCATGTGATTGAGATTTTTCGGGATTATTATCAAGATTTGTATACTTCTAAATGTGACCATGTCTCCCAGGTTGTACTTTTTTTTATTTTTCTATCCGATATTCCCCCCCTCCCCCCCAATTATAGAAGAGGAGATAGAAAATGCTAAACCGCTTCTGGGAACTATGGTTTGGTAGGGGAATAGTACAAGACTTATTGTGAGTTGGTTAAACATCATGACAATTTTTTATTTCTGTAGCGTCAACATATTCCGCAGCACTTTACATTTGAGATTGGATTTGTACAGGAAATAAAGACAATACAGAATAACACATAACTCAACAAATACCAAAAGGAATGAGGGTCCTGCTTGCAAGTTACAATCTATGATAATTTGAGCTCTATGAGACAATTTTTAAGCGACGTGAGCTCCCTGACTTTAAGAGATGCGCTGGTAGTGGTCATATTGAAGCCAGGGAAGGTCCACATGTCTCCAGATTCTTATCACCCTATTTTGTTACTTAACAGTGATATTAATATTCTAACTTAAATTCTTGCTTTGAGCTTGACTCTGGTCCTGTCCTCATTAATACATCCCGACCAAACTGGATTAATTACAGGTAAATCGACAGACATTAAAAGGAACGTGTCAAGATCCCCGTGCCCTCAGAACCACCAGCAGTTGTCTGCATATGTGAATACCCTGCATAACAGTTCCTTTATTACATTACACACATAAACAAATGTTTAGAAAAAGTATTTTTAAAGTCAGTTTATTATATGTGAAGGAGTCCTTTGACTAGTCGATGGGTGTTAGTGTCCCCAGTCTAGTCAGTCCTCTTAGCATGTTATTCTTAAATATAGCTGCTGTTCATGATGATTGATCTCCTGTTTTATGTCCCTGGATGTATGTAAAGCCTTTGACCCTGTCGAATAGCAATATTTGCATTCACTACTGTCACACCTCCAGCTTGGTCCCAATTTTTGTATTTGGGTCAAACTATTATACGATTCTCCTAGAGTAAGAAATCAAACTATATATTGCAACCTTTTCCTTTACAAAGAAGGACTAGACAGGGTTGCCCCTTGGCTCCTCTGCTGTTTGCAGTGGCCAGTGAGCCATTGGCCCTGGCTATTCGACAGATTTAGGACATCAAGAATTTAATCGAAGGGTCCTTAACAGAAAAAAGTCTCCTTATATGCAGGGGATAGTGTGTCTGGTGGACAGTGGTTCTTCCTTGACTTCCCTCCTAAGGTTAATGGATGAATTTGGATCATTTTCTGGTTTAAAGGTTAATTAGCAGAAACCAGTTATTTTCCCTCTATCACCTTCATATAGTCTGAGCCTGACTCAAAATGTTTTTGTACCAGTGGCTGATAATTTTAAGTATTTGGGGACTATTGTTTCTCAAAAGGTAGAACAATTTATTGCATTAATTGTTGATCCTGTAATAGCAGAGACAAGTAGGCAACTCAAGTCCAAAAAACATCTCTATTGAACCCCTATTGGGCTCATAAATCTCTTTAAAATGAAATATTTTCCCAAATTCTTATATTTATTTCATTCTTCCCCAGTTATGACTACTAGAGGAACATTTTGACTCTTGGAAAGTTTGGTGGGTACCTTTAACTGGCAAGAGGGGCTCCCTAGTTTAAATTTATCTAGTTTGCAAGCGTGAATCATCATGAATTCCTGGTGGTCCCTAACTTTTACTTCCTGGTTGCTAAGTTAGTGTACGCCTATTGGTGGGTAGATATTGACATGAACAATGCTGACACTCCACTAGCAGGATCGTTGATGGGTTCTTATGAAGCGTTAACCTACTCTAGATATAATGCAGTCTCATCAGCTCAAATCCCTCTAAAGACAGTAGCTAGAGAGGGCAAATGCACAGAATATATTGAGGGGCTCAGGTACATCACTAGTTTCGCGTAGGGTGCCTCTTTAGTTTAATCCTCACCTTCCATATTTTATTCTTTGCCTGGTGTGGTCCTCTGTGCATGGTATGGTGTCAAATTTGCCTTTCATATTTTTTCAGATTTCTCCAAATTGCTTACCTAAGAAGATGCCTGATACTGCTAAGTTCCTATACATACAACTTTTGCATGCAGTGTCCATAGGCTTTTCAAAAGTGTAGGGGCTCTTGGGGACCTCAGATTTACCTAAACCCCTAAACACAAGCATATTTTCTTTTCCAGTCATCTTCTGTCAGACCTTATGATAAGGTTTATGTGAAATGGGTGGTAGACATACCATACTTAACAGGGGAGGAATGGGAAGATACATTTTATTCCTCAGTGGTGAGTGCGACTGTTTGATCCAGACAAAATTTATAAACAGAGTTTACTACACTCCAGAAAGGCTGAGGAGGTTTGGGATGGCGCTTGGTTATTTGTGTTTTTATTGTCATGCAGCCGTGAGCTCCTTTCTGCACTCAATTTGGTCCTGTCCAAAAATTCTTCCATTCTGGTCTGATCTATTGCTGTTTATTCCTGAACACTTTGAGTTCCCTAGGGTGTTGTCCTCTAAAGTGTGCCTGCTGGGTATTATAGATGAGCTTATTGATGGGTCTTACGATAGACTTAGGTTTAGGTCTATTTTTTTCTGTTGTAGAAAAATTATTACCGTATAATGGCATGTACATTCCCGGAAGTCCCCTGTATGTTCCACTGGCTGAAATGAGCAAATATACTCCACTATATAAGGTCCTCTATATGAATAGGAAATGTGTTTATAAGTTTGATAAGGCCTGGAGATGGTGGTTAGCAATAGCAGACACCATCCAATAACGTTCCCAGCAGAGACTTCTGTCTATTTCATTCTATCATATGTCTGCATAAGGTGTTAATGACATTTCTAGAAAAGGGGGACGGCATGGGGACCGATATGATTGTGTGTTGTGTATGAGGTTGTATGTACCAAATGTATATGACTCTTCTGTTGTTGTTAATTGATCATATTTTCATTGTCTTTAAATGAAAATTGGAAAATAAAGATATATATATATATATATTACTTTCTAAATCATTTTCTTTTGCTTTCAGGAAGCGAGTATAGTGATGTACTGCCAGACTCTTTCCCGTCAGCACCTGCAGAATCTTTGCCACATTTTCTCTTGGAACCAGAAGATGCCTACATAGTAAAGAACAAGCCAGTAGAACTTATCTGCAAAGCTAACCCAGCCATACAGATCTACTTTAAGTGCAATGGAGAGTGGGTGAACCAGAATGACCATATCACTAAAGAAAGAGTTGATGAGTTAACAGGTACCTTTAGGCAATTGTTTTGGAATGCAAAGTGTCATATGCACCCAGGAGGTCTAAAAGGTAAAGTTTTTTGCGGTAGAGAGTGATAAGTCATTGTACGGAGACTTACAGGCCTCGCAATGCTCCTCTGAGAACCTCCAGGGGAGCATTGCATGACCTATGAGTCTCTTTATGATAACTTTGCACTCTCCACATGTAGAAACTTTGCCCCTTAGGATCCCTGTTTACAGATTACTCGCACAGCCAAATCAATTCTTCTGCTTTGAACTGATGAAGGACAAATATCCCAAATCGTATGTCTGCAAATGAGCAGGGATTTTTAAAGGGTCGATATTGACTTTCAGCATTGCTACTCCAGTTCCAGTCCTCTTCCTTTCTGAAGATGATATTTACATATGAACACAGGTGACTGAAAACCCAAGAAGTACAATCAAATTTTACCCTCAACCCTTAAAGTGGGTTTTCTGGAATATTTTAAAATCTCCTCAGGAGTAGGCAATGATCTAAAAAACTGCTGCTTATGTTGGATTTCTGTTATTGTTACCAAACAATCCATCTTTCACCTGACTGCTGCATCCAGTCATTGGCATGCATAGCACGCGATATGACTAGTGATGAGCGAATATACTCGTTACTCGAGATTTCCTGAGCACGCTCTGGTGTCCTCCGAGTATTTTTTAGTGCTCGGAAATTTAGTTTTTATTGCCGCAGCTGAATGATTTACATCTGTTAGCCAGGAAAGTACATGTGGGGGTTGCCTGGTTGCTAGGGAATCCCCACATGTACTTATACTGGCTAACAGATGTAAATCATTCAGCTGCGGCAATACAAACTACGGTAAATTTCCGAGCGCTAAAAAAATACTCGGAGGACCCCCGAGCGTGCTCGAGAAATCTCGAGTAACGAGTATATTCGCTCATCACTAGACATGACCCATAAGGCAATGATTGGCGCTGTGCTCAGTTGACTGATATACCGGATACACAACATCACATCTGGATCTTTATAAACTGCCAGAGCTGCGGGAGTTCAAAGATATATACAGTATATATATATATTTTTTTATTATTATTATTTTTTTTATTATTATTATTATTATTATTATTTCTGATGATTCTTTACTCTTGAGCAAACTTTAGAAAAATATCTATGTACATGGCCTCTGCAAGGCTGGGGTCACACTTGTGTGTGCAATGCCAGAAACTCGCGCGAGTCTCTCGCATCAATTAAATATACTGAATATTATAAATACATTTATGTGTACATACATGGATTGTGGAAGGGATTCTTTACAAGAAATATCTTTTTTTTGGTTTGCTTTTTTTTAGCTTACAAACTGTCTTCGTTGAAGTTTAAGGAACATGATTGAGATTTATGGTATTTTATGTCTATCACTATAAGGCCGGGGTCACACTTGTGAGAAACTCGCACGAGCCTCAAGTCTCAATACCCGGCACTGCCGCCGGCACTCAGACCAGAGCGTTCAGCTGCATAGAAATACATGCAGCCGCATGCTCCGGTCCCGAGAGCCGGCGGCAGTGCCAGGTATTGATGCGAGAGACTCGCGCATTGCACATGCGAGTGTGACCCCGGCCTAATAATGCTGCTATCAACTATTTATTTTCATGTTTGAGATTTTGGTCGCTTCATATTGTGCAATGTAGTATTCTTAAGAGAACATTTTCCTTTTTGGGAAACTGATATTTCTAATATGTTTTTCTAATCGCCAGGCCTTGTTGTACGGGAGGTCCAGATCGAGGTTTCCAGACAGCAGGTAGAAGAACTCTTTGGTTTGGAGGATTACTGGTGCCAATGTGTTGCATGGAGTTCAGCAGGCACAACCAAGAGCCGTAGAGCCTACGTCAGAATAGCCTGTAAGTTTCATCCATATATTGATTTCTATAAATGTCCTAATCGAGTATTTTCGACGTGCTCAAATACTATGTTCGAGTCCCCGCAGCTGTATGTCTCGCATCCTTTTGACAGCTGCAACACATGCAGGGATTGCCTAACAAACAGGAAATCCTGGTATGTGTTGCGGCTGTTGAACAGCTGCGAGACATACTGCAGCGGCGACTTGAGCATATTTTTCAAGCACGCCAAAAATACTGGATTAGGACACGAGCATACTCGGATAACACCTTATCTGAGCACGCTCGCACATCCCTAATGTCAATGACTTACCCTGAATACAGGTGTTCTGATGATATCTTGACAATATCACCATCTTGTGGAGCTTTGTAAAAGTGCATTTTAATAGTAGCTTCTATCTGCACTGCCAGTGACTAGTTAGTGCTACTGATGACAAACAGAAATGCATATTGTGATATTCTCTCAAACGAAAATTTATATTTTTCTTCACATTATCTTTGTTATTGTTTTATTGTTTAATGTACTTTTTTATTTTGTGTTGTCAGACTTAAGGAAGAATTTTGACCAAGAACCTCTAGGTAAAGAAGTACCGTTGGAACAAGAAGTATTACTTCAGTGCCGTCCCCCAGAGGGTATCCCACCTGCTGAGGCAAGTCTACATTTGGATTACATGCTGCAGTTTTGTATGATTTTGATCATTTCTATTGGCATGTAGCCATAATTACACCATCCCAGCCATTGTTCTTGACCTCTGTAGTTGGAGACCATTCCTTGATTTTTGGATTGTCTGGAAAATCATCCACTTGTATCCTAGGTACAGAATGGCATCAGGTTTAAAAGGTTGTCTGGACACAAGCAACTGATGACCTATCCTTATGATAGATCATCAAGATCAGATTGGTGAGCGTCCAACACCTGGCACCCCACCAATAAGCTGTTATAAGCTCATTTAAATCTCATACACTGCACATTTGGCCGCTGCTGGACCTTATAATAGCTGATTGGCAGGTGTACAGTGTGTCGGATCCTCACTGATGATGGCATTCCCCATGGAAAAGTCATCGGTATCTTGTGCCCAGACGGCTAAGTTAGATGGGAAAATCTAAGCCTGCTAGTGTTTCTAAATCTTCTGGCTGATAATTTGCTCTTAGTTAAGACTGATTATCTCCTAAAGGAAAAATATGTTCAGCTGTCATACCGAACACAGCCACACCAGAAATAGTCGTGACAGCTTTAGTATCCAGCAGGGGCTAACTCATACAAAGCTTTGGCAGGTAGATTTCAGAGAAGAGAAGGAGGGAGATAAATTAGTCCCTTCCTCGCGGATGCATTAGTGCTGTGATGGATGCATCCACATTAAGGGAGCCAGGTTTTACTTTTTAGCAGATTTGTTTATGTGGAATCTCGGATTTGTTAATGTGACAACTAATAACACACTTAACCTCCACACCTGTTCTATTCCTAATATTTGACAAACTTTGGCTGTAGCACCAGACATCTTCTGTTCAGTGTGACGACAGTAATGGATGTCCTTCTACCATTAGATTAAATGTCTAAATTGTATATTTTTTAAGAAGTCAGGATATATACTGAGTAAGTATACCAAAGACATACTGGTGGGGAAATTAGATTGTAGGCCTAATGAATTAAAAGAGTGAACTATGGATGTCTATTAGACATGGATAAGCATCATAGGTGGTGTCCTCGCCTCAGGCCCCTCTTCCAAAATGTAAGCCACTCAAGAGAATCCTGTCCTTCCATGCATTCAACTTCATTTCACATGGTGGAATTACTTTCACTTGAAAAATATGATGTGTATTTGCAGAGGAAATCATGGCAGGAATCTGAATATGATCCTCAGATGAAAGAATCTGCAGGAAACTCCACCCTGTAAATATGTGCTCAAAGCACCACTCCAACGGGGAGGTTTTCAGCACTGGAGTGGTGCTTTAAATCTAAGCTCCCTGCCCAGTCATGTACTCACCGTCCGGCGCCTTCACTGTTTTTTGGCACCTCTCCGGTTCTGCAGTGCAGTTTTGTGAGCACAGCTTCTGACTGGTCGGAAGTAGGAAGCTACACCACAGGCTCTCAATGTAAGTCTATGAGAGCCAGAATGAGGCCAGAACGAGGCTCTCATAGACTTGTATTGAAAAGTGACCACTGTGCCTCTCTATGAAACACTGGAGCTGCCAGCAGTTCACTTTTTCCTGGAGACCGACACTGGAAAACGATGAAGGTGGCGGCAGATGAGTATGAGACAGAGTTGAGGGGAATTACCTTTCAAGCACCACTCCAGCGGTGCAATAAAAAAAAAACCTGGAGTGGAGCTTTAAAGGTAACCTATCATGTTGAAAATGATATATTATGTACAGACAGGATGTTATAGAGTAGAGCTGATCAGATTGATAGACAATATTGTGGGAAAAGGTTCAGCAAACCTTGATTTATTTAATTGATATTCCTGGTTTTTGTATGGATATGATTTAAGTGGGCAGTCTTGCAAGTGATTGGCAGTCTTCCTTGTATGACTATGTATGCAGAGACAACAGCTGAGTAGACTCGTACATACATCAAAGATTACAATGAATGAAACGTTAATGAGTCTTCTACAAACACGTATAACCTTCTGCTCAGCTTCTCCTCCTGTATGCTGTACTGTCCACAGATCGGACTGTGTACAATGCCATAGGTTCCTTTTATTCCATGTGATTAGCTGCCATGTACTGCAGTATTTCCCCCACAGTGGCCGATATGTCTGCCCAGGAGAGTCTAGGGTTACCCTCGCTGGGGCTTAGTGACTCTGCCTTCACGTTCTACCTATTTCATAATTTTCTGCTTGCAGATAGCCATTATCCCCATGAATATCTATCTCTGAGGCAGCTTTATGTTTTTAGTGTTATTGCTCACAACATCATCATGTTTAGCTTCTCTGATCAGAGGTGCTTCCAGAGCGGATAAATGTGGATGGCTTTGTGAAATGTAGCGTATTCAGGCATTTGTTATAATCTCCTTGCCATTCTGGTTCAAAGAAGACTAATTGTTGTTGCTCCTGAGGTCAGAAAGTTGATCATTTTTTAATGATATGTCCTTTGGATGTCGCCATCTCTTATCTTCTCACCCCTCCCCTTCTCACTCACTAGGTGGAGTGGCTAAGAAATGAAGACATTATTGACCCTACGCAAGACACTAATTTCCTCATAACAATTGACCACAACCTCATAATTAAGCAAGCTCGGCTTTCAGATACTGCCAACTACACCTGCGTTGCTAAGAATATTGTTGCTAAGCGGCGGAGTACCACGGCAACTGTCATAGTTTATGGTACGTACTGGGAAAAATCCCAGCAGCATTGTCATTGTGGTTGTGTATAGTAAAGATTACATCTACTTGTAGGAATTAATTTTCACGTTATTTATTAAATCAATTAAAATGTTATTCTACAGTTATATTCATAATTGCACCCATTCTACTGAATTTGTGAAGCACACGGTTAGGTAAAATGGGGTAGTACTACACTTATCAAAATATTCATGTATATTATGTACAGATGTTAATGAAGAATATATTTGGAAGGTAAAGCATCCTAATAGCATCTCTTGATGGCACAACATTGTAAAGAGATTTCCATGTATGGAGTTGGCCACCATTCACAGTCGGACGTCTCTAAGGCCTGATTTCTATTTATTTGGCTGCCCAGTATTTTTTCCCTCTGCCATGGTGTAATAAATTCAGAGAGATACTGAAGCCACCTGAGACCGTTCAGTCACCCAGCACATCAGTTCTTGTGGAGAATTGGTCCTTGACTACATCAAAAAGAAACATTGCATGCAGCCATCTTTTATCCTGGCTAAAGAAAGTCAGGCAGGAACTTTACCATCAGTTTTGTCTGGCTCAGGCATTAGACAACTTTCCAGACACAATTCATGTATGGAAACCCAGTTTCACTTGATAAGACATGTCCACCTTTAGATCCTTGTATGCTACATCCAATACAGTCAATAGAGGAAGGATTGGTGGGAATTCTGTACTGGTTCTGTCCTGTTTTTTCCTGATGAAGAAGTCAGATGACTTTGAAAGGCATTGAAAATAAAACCAGTTCTACGTTTTATCTGGTTCTGAAATTTTTGCTCGGACCTTCACCAATAGTGCAGAATATCCCACCTATCCTTCCTCTATTGACCATTATTGGTTGTTTCGACCCGTGGGGCTGCAGCAGTCGCTCTACATGCACTTTGTGTTCTGTCTCACACAACGGACCAGGTGAGCATAACCTTCTTACCTATACCAGTGGTCGTCTAATGAAATCCTACTGCACTTTTGAGTTCCCTAGCTACTCATACATCCCTTACATCCCATACAGTGTGATTTTTACTGAAGGAGAATGATGAGCACAGCTTGGAGTTGAATGAATAAATAATTGCCTTTCTATCGGTTTCCCCTAGCCGGGACATTTTCTATTAAATTGGACACACAATATTCCCTCTGCTCATCCACGTGCATATACGGAACAAATTAATGTGCATCACCATATTTGTTTTATTATCTAATAGCGTCATTACATATTGTTAGGGTATTGAATCACTTCCAGACCAGTGGGGGTCTGACCCCCAACAATCCTGAGAATAAACAGGAGAGAGTGCTGCATATCCTTATATTTTTCCCTTGCATAGCAGCCCTCTTGGACATATGCCTGTGCAGCCGACTCATCGCTAAACCGGCACTACAATCCCTTTATTTGTAGGATTGATTGTAGAAACTGAGGTTGGACCCCCACATATCATAAACTAGCACTTTATAAAACAGGAAAAATTGGAAGGGGAAGCAGAAAGAGAATTCTAATGATAAAGCTTATATAGAATATTCTACAGAAGAGTAGTGTAATGGTGAGCGGGTTTATATAGGATTATCAGTAGGCATGACATTTTAAGCAGATTCGTTTCCAGTATAACCGGGGTTTATGTCTCAATAAATATCTGTAATGTCTGCCACAGAAATACACCTTGTCTGTAATCTTGAAAACTGCAGTCAGTTTCATTTTATTTAACAATTACCCAAAACAACCTGCCATTGTCGGGCTATTTCCTCAGCAGATAAGTATCTGCAGTGCTTCAGGTGAATTTGCTGGAAGGAAAAAACATTATTGACAACACTTATTGCTGGACAGTATAGTAACTTTTACTTTTATTTTAGTGATCGTAAAGGCTGTATACAGTATATTTTTACAAATACATGTAAGCATCCCAAGGACCTTTACTGAGCCATATCTCCTAAAGTCTACTTGTTTTAGAATAGGAATATATGACGATGTTTGTTTTTCACATGTATGAAGTGATGGTTGACGATATGTTCCACATTGTGTTTCACAAAGTGCATTAATGGTACATTAGTTACCAAAAATACTCTGCAATTTCTTGATCTTACACAGATGTAAGAAAGTTCTCAAAGAATCGGGTTCATCAAAGTGGTGTAAACCACTTTGAAAATTGGCAAATTTTTAGTGCAACTTAAAATTGAACGAAAACTTTCTGACTGGTCAGTAAATGAGCGTAGCGTGGATGGGGCGTAGCGAATCCCGCCTGATAAATTCTCCAAAAGTTACGTGTACAGTTCACGATAATTATTCAGCGTACATTGACCTTAATAATCAGGGCAACTATTTCATATTTGGTTGCTCAATGAGAACACATGATCAAGCTTTTTGTGACAACTCCTCACTTTACTTGAGAAAAATCGATACACAATTTGACTGGAGCAGAAGTTTATCCTGCAACTTTCATTGCATTTGTATCGGTCATCACGTGTAGAAATGATGGATTTGCGCTGATGTTTGCAGCAGGCTTTAGCTGTAGGGACAGCATTAGGGCTGCAGACTCAAAAACAGATATGTGATTAAATGAATAACCACAACAGTAATAGTTAAATTAATCAGAAGAATACAGAAGACAAGGCGGAAATGAATGGCGTTCATTAGGGACAAGAGACATACTTTTTATCCAAGGAAATCATAATAATTTGACTGATGGCTAATGTTTCTGCACAGAAAAGCTTGCAATTCAAGTAGCAGATGTCTGCGGAAAGAGAACTAAAGACCACTTTGCATCTCTCCAAGTAGTAAATTAATTACATCTGCTTATAATTAAATAACCATAGCACCTGTTATTAGGCTTTGTTTGCCAACTTTACCCAGCCAACGGTGGGTAGCAGAGATGTTTCTAGACTGGACCTTGGCTTACCAGATGGTTATAAATATTTTCAAGTCATTAGTTAAGACGACTATTATTTTTCTCTGCTGAGTTCTCCTCTGTGTGTTATCAGCGTTGATATGTTTCATAAGCCATCAATCTACTGTGCAGCTCTCTACGTCTCATAAATTGGATTTACAAATGACTGCTGTTAAAGCTGATTTTTTTTTTTTTTTGTTATGTTAGTGAATGGAGGATGGTCGTCCTGGTCAGAATGGTCTCCATGCAACAACCCCTGTGGACGAGGTACACAAAAGAGGACAAGAATGTGCACAAATCCAACCCCTTTAAATGGTGGAGCTTTTTGTGACGGTCAACCATTCCAGAAATTAGCTTGTACCACTATGTGCCCAGGTAATAGTGACGTGGCAATCCACATATATAGATACGAAATGCATGCAGATTATGAATACGTTTTTGCACACTTAGTTATTGGTATATTTTGCTATGGCATGGTTTGCAGTTGACGGAGGATGGACTGAGTGGAGCAAGTGGTCAGCCTGCAGCACTGAGTGCACTCACTGGAGGAGCAGAGAATGTAACGCACCTACACCTAAGAATGGGGGGAAAGACTGTAGTGGGATGCTGCTGGACTCCAAAAACTGCACGGATGGCATGTGTATGCAGAGTAAGTGCGCCACCAATAATAATCGTCATGTGTATTATTTGGCGGGTGTTGTGGGCTCTTATCTATACTTTCAATATATGCCCCAATATTTTGTAAGCTGTCAAATTTGAGTCCTATAAATAATCATATCACCCATTCTATACATTAAGACAATTTATAATCAATTTATACAATGTCTTATTGACTATAAAGATAATGATTCCACTTTTGCCCGTTTCATCTGCGAATATAAGACTTATTGGGATGTTGCCTTAGTTTTTGCATCGTTTCACATTCTAATCACATTGAGATTCTAATTTGGCTTTTAACCTAAGTCATATTGCACGACTCGTTAAAGGGTTGATTGTGACTTGTAGGATCGCTACTTCCAACACGTGGCGCTATAGAGTTCAAATCCTCTGAAGAGGCAATTTGCATATAAAATTTCCCAGAGTAGCATTGCACCGCGAATAAGCCTCCTTACCTTGGCATGCCAGAGCCGGTATGTTACTCTCCACAAGGGGAAATGTTACCCCTTAGACCACATTCGTTCTTGATATTCCATCATCGTGTCCATTTTTACTGTAATTCTCATTTCTCGTTATTTCCATTGTCATTGCTCCATCTTTTACCATGAACACTAATTTCATTTTGTTTTGTTTTTTGTTCCTAACAGACAAGAGAGTGTTAGGTGAGCCAAAAAGTCATTGTAAGTTTCATTTCATCACTTTCATTTTTGCTCATCCTGTTTATTTTGCTTTGCCTGTTTTGCATGATTGATCACTTTTAGTGATGAGCGAATATACTCGTTACTCGAGATTTCCCAAGCATGCTCGGGGGTCCTCCCAGTATTTTTTAGTGCTTGGAGATGTAGTTTTTCTTGCCGCAGCTGAATGATTTACATCTGTTAGCCAGCATAAGTACATGTGGGGATTCCCCAGCAACCAGGCAACCTCCACATGTACTTATGCTGGCTACCAGATGTAAATCATTCAGCTGCGGCAAGAAAAACGAAATCTCCGAGCACTAAAAAATACTGGGAGGATCCCCGAGCATGCTTGAGAAATCTCGAGTAACGAGTATATTCGCTCATCACTAATCACTTTGGCTTCATTGAATCCACCACATTTGGGGTCATGTGATTTTAGGCTTTCCGCCGGGATATCTGTCACAACGACACAAGTGGACACAGTTATTTTGTTCTGAAAAACAATATTCATCAAAGTGCACTCAACAAGGCTGTAGGAACCAGAGGAGCAAATGTAGTGCGATAGAATAAGCCGGACAGTTATTTCCTCTCAATAGCCGATGCCTAGTGATGCAGTCCCATTTTAGGATTCCAGCAGTCCTCTGTAAAACTACCCATCACACAGGATATCATGATGAGCTGTAGCAAATGACAGTCATTTCAATTCACTTTCCAGACATTAGCGCTAGTGACCAGCTGCTATCTCTGAAATGTTGTTGTGTAAAACCTGCCACATCTGCAGCCTGAAAAATAACAAAGTCACATAGCCTTACTCCTCCAGAACAATTCTGCAGAGCTGCTGGTGCCGCATTTTTGTGCTTTGTGCAATAATACGCAGTAAAATGTCTAGTCCATTGAGAGACTATAAACATTCTTTAGGCAGCAGTAAAGGAAAGCTTTCATGATGATCATGCTGCTCTATGTAGGTATAGGTAGCATGATACTCAGGAGAAAGTGCTAGCACATTACAATATTACAATATTTTTACTGCAACTTTTCATTTATTTAAATTGCTGTTTAAGAGTCCATTGGGCGGTCCTGCTCAGGGATTGACAGCTCTCTGTATGCTCACTCCATCCATTGGACTTAAATGGGTCAAATATGTATGCACTACTGAATATTTAAAATTGGGACTGTATTACTGCTATATAGAATATACTTAAAACATAAATTGGCCAATTCATTAATGCCCATCAGCCACAACAAGGCGTACTTTTCTTTGATGCGTCCCTAAACCTAACATCAAATTTGCCTCTCTTGCCTACAAATTTAAAGGGCAGATAGGATCCAGCACTAAGTAAAAATAGCCTTAGGCTGATGGAAGGAGTGCACAGCCAAATGTGGGGGGCGGTCACCACCTCCAATAGTATACTACAAAATTACAACTTAAACGTAATGTTTTCCAACAACACTATATCATGGTCTAATCACTGACAGGTTTACATTATGGGCTTTCTAATGATGAGTAATCACGATTAACATCTGCTATAAAAATATTGCATTTCCTCCGAAAAATCGCAGTCTCTATTATTGTAAGGGGGCAAGTGTAATTTACATCACATTATCCTTTTGCATGTTCTTTATGTTTAATGAACATAATGCAGCTTGCATGCTGAGTATTGCATCATCAGCAAAAAATTTTTTTAACTTTTGGGGTATAAAACTAGTTACTGCATTGTCAAGATGATGTAAATTACCCGTCATCTTTCCCGCCGTACACAGTTTATTACAAACATTACATGAAATTGCTGTATAAACAGGGTCTGCGAAGAAACAATTAATTAAAAGTACTTCATAAAATATTTAAATCGCTTGTATAAATTATTTAATACAATTATACATTGCTCTAGGATAGTGAGGTTTGGAAATGGTACAGTAAACATATGTACAATAAAAAGTTCACCTGCATTGCCGATGGAATAAGTCTCTGCTGCCATTTCGATCTAGTAAGTGATTGAAATGTACAGCAATTTGTCTCACTGAAGAAAACAAGGCACGAGTCAGATTATATGTCAGATTACTTACCGAAGGAACGATTGTCCTTAACTGCATTCCCAACAAACACCCGTTGTCATGTTTTAAGTGAAAATATTGTGAAAGACACTATATGATGGCTTCTACATATGATGGATTGCATGTGTCTCTTGTGAGCTTTTCTATCCTGTATTAGAACTGAATTGTGTTGAAATAATGGGTAATATACAAAAATTTTAAGAAACATGACAATGCCGGGGGGAGGGGGGGGGAGTATTTGCACCTTCACGGTTTCTTCTATTTTTTTTTTGCTTATTTGTAACACTTGAATGTTTCAGATCCTCAAACTACTTTTTGGTATAACAGTGGTAACCCAATAGATACATGATTAGAGATGAGCGAATTTGCTCGGGTTCCCTCTTATTTGGCAAACTATAGCGCTCTCCGAATAAGCTGCAGAGGAAACCCGGCTTCCTGGATCACGCCGGCCGATCAACTGATCGGCACCACAGCTGCATGTGACGCGGCTGTGTGACAGTCATGACACATGGCTCCGGGACTCAAGTAAACTACACTTATAGCCACTGACCACAAATCGAGAAAACTTGGAAAACTGGTGAACTTTCCAAGAAGTTGCTGGCTTACCAAAACTTCTTCAAGAGAGCATCAAATACACATGCAGGAGATCACAAAAGAACCCATCTGAGCATTTAAATAACTACAGGCCTCACTTGCCCACGTTGAAGGGTTATTCTCAAGTTGTGTGTTAAGCATCTCATAGCTTTGCAGATCTCTTACTTCCTGGTTGCCAGAGGGGCGGGCACACTACCTTAAGTGACCATTCGTTCTGCTGTTGTCATTTTTCTGAAGTCAACACTGTTATCACTATATTTTTGTATGGAGATTAAGCTTTTGAACAAGCACAAGCTCAGGAAAATGGTTTGTAGAACTACACTGAAAACTGATGGTGGGGAGACCAGGGAATTGTGGTTATGCCAGACTGATAAGAGCCCTGTCAGGAGCTAATCTGTAACTACTGTATAGAAATGAATGGGCTAGAGAGAGAGAGTCGATTGGGATCATAGGAGTTAACTCCTCTCCTGGAATGTAACTACTGCGCACACTCGGCCAGATTATAGTGGCTGAGCATCTTGGCAACCTGCTTTAAACTATGTAAGATTAAAGCTATCTTGACATTAGAATGATAGCAGACAGGAAAAGAAAATCAATTGCAAACTTGCTTATTTTATGCTGTTTTAATAAATGAAACAATTAACAGGAAAATATCCTTTAAAATCAATGCGCAAAATCCCACAATAAAAAAGTCCACAGGCAAATATGGCAATCATGAAGGGCGCACACAAGCAATACATTAGGGATAATTCTCCCTGGACTGATGAGTTAAAGGAGTGGTCCGGCACCTAATATGTATTTTCTAACTACCGTATTTATTTTTACACCTACCCACTTTGGCAATTTGCTTTATTACACAGTGCTGGACAGTTTTCCCTATCTTGTTAATCTCTAAATGTGTTTTTTTGTTGTTGCTGTACTTCCTGTGACGCTGTGTTTGGCATTTCAAACTTGATGTCACAAGAGCCTCGGGCAGAACTCACTCCCCACAGCGTCCATTGCCCCTGCTGAAATGGGACATCACCAGGGGGCAGGGCTGCAGTTATTCACTAGTTTCTTGCCTCACCTCCCCGCCTGAAGACGTCCTGGATCTGGATCCTGAGTGATGGATGCTGTTGCAGATGTGAGTACAGAGCCGGCTGTCTGCTTCTATCTCCGCCATTGCTATAGCTTCTATCTGAAAGGAGACATCTGGGGGCAGAGCTAGAAGCTGTGAATGACACTAGCACCGCCCCACATCTTCTAGTATCGCCCCCAAATGAATTGTCATCAGAGGGTGGCACTTGTATTACTCACTGCCTCTAGCACCGCCATCTGATTACGATTTGTTTGAGTGCAGCCAATGATTTCTTTCAGTTCGAAGATATGGCAACACTAGAGATTAGATGCAGAGAACTGGCCTTGCATTCACCCCTCCCATAGCATTCATGATCCACGAAGTCTTCAGAGGGGGCGGCAATGCAAGAAACTAATATATAACTACAGCACTCCCTGTGATGAAGTCCTGTTCCAGGAGGGGGCGATAGATGCTGCGGGGAGTGAGTGCAGCCCCAGCCTACTGTGACATCACATTTGAGACTCCTCTCAAGGAAACAGCACAGTAGTAAAGTAAAAAAAAAACACATTTCGGCATTAGCTAGATAGTGTTCTGTGCTGCTTCCAGTGTCCGGTAAGCATTTTCGTAACAAACTGCAGCCGAAGATGAATATTTTCTGATAGGGGATAACCATGAATTTGCTATTAGAAAATCCTGAAGGAGAATGTAGGTCCCATCAGTTTGTGACCTACAGTTCAAGAACAGTTAGATTTTGCAGCAAGACGATTTACTAATGCACACAAGAAATGATACCTCTGATTGGCTGGAAAGAAACATAACCAAGGTTTTGGAGTGACCGAGTCAAAGTTCTGACAGCCTTAAAAAAGGCAGGTCATACTTGAAAACCCTTTAATGCAGCCAAATTAAAGAAGTCTACGAAGTCTACAAAGAATACATTTTTTGTGCAATAGATTTTGAATACTTTTTTATCTCCAATAAATATAATGATCATTTAAAAACTGCATTTTGTGGTTACTTTTTTATCATGTATTAAAATTAGTTGGATGATCTGAAACAAGCACCTGGAACTGCTAAACGGCAGGGGTGCCTGGTGTCGCTCCCCTGCCGATCAGATATTGATGCCTCATCCAAAGGATAGACTATCAATATAAAAGACCTGAACTTCCTTTTTAGATGTGACAGATTAGAGAAAATAAAAGAAATCGGACACTTTTTCATTTCACTGCACATATAATATGCGGCTTATAGATAAAGAAGTAGTCTTATCTCAATAACCCCTTTACCTTTAATGGGCAAAATCGGCCATTGCTTCGTCCTTCATATTAAACAGGTTGGCTGTGATCCCCCTTTACATTTCTAATTGTATGATAACTTCTCTATAAAGAAGTATAAAAAGTGACTGCTGATTAAACATCTTAATATATACTTACCTTGTAATGTCTTCACATCCTGTTCCGTCCAGATGTGTCAGGATCCCAGAATTCCAAGCGGCGGAAGTTCACCGACCCTCATATTGGGACACCCAAGTGATGGGTGTCTGAATATGGAAACTGCTGGTGGTACCAGCCTCTTGCGCGTTACCACCAGTGGAACATCATCGCACCACACACAGGAGGAGCGCATAGCACATGGTATAGACAGGTCAAAGAAGAGAGCACAGACGGAGAAGTTAGCACATGGGGAAAGAGAGAGTGGATAGGTGGGTGAGCACATGGGGGGAGAGATTCTCAACGCTGCAAAGCCTGCCCCCATCGTGACATTACCTCCCTCCCGATACGATAGCATCGGGCCTCCATCTAGTGTACAAATAACTTAGGATTTTATTTGGTTATTGCACAGCAGATTGTAGTATACTTTACTTTCACTTATTGACTTAACCCCTAAACTTTTTCAGTAGATACTGAGTATCCAACAAAGTGATGATGATCATTACCAAACAACCCCTTAAACTCCAAAATCTCTAAGTAGACCAAAACGCTGATGTTCAAGGTCCTACACATTCATACATTTTCCAAAGGGAGCTCACAAAATCACATTGTGTAATAAGCAGAATTAATTTATGTACACATTTTGTTTACAGTTTGATATCGTGTACCACAAATGTTAAAATATCATTCTCCTTTTCTACTGTACATCTAATAAGTTGTGGTTAAGAGATGAGATTGCTTAGCAATGTTTTCTTTTCTTTAATAGTGTTGGACTCAACAGGAGATGTTGCTCTCTATGCTGGTCTGGTCGTTGCCATTTTCATCTTCATTATTATCCTCATGGCTGTCGGGATAGTTGTGTACAGGCGCAACTGCCGTGATTTTGACACCGACATCACAGATTCCTCAGCTGCTCTTACTGGAGGCTTCCATCCCGTGAACTTCAAGACTTCTAGGCATGGTATGGCTAATATACTTGACCCCATTACCTATCCGCTACTGTGAATGCTCATTAACTGTCATATTCTGAGGTGCTGGCAGATGGTCTTAATAACAAAACAGATGAAGCTTATAAATTCAATATACCATGCAGGGAATAGTAATTGCTGACTGTATGTTTCTGTAATTACTGTTTGTACCTCCCTGAGACACTCCACTTTATATATTTGTAGTATAAATATACACTTTTCACCATTGAAATTGCAAAAATTTGCAAGTCGTGGAATTATGGGAATCACACTGGTTGGATAGACAGACATATTAATGATATGCAAATGGTGAAAAAATGGAAACACCATTTTCAAGACATCTTGATTATATGCAGTATCAAGTATGAACACCACGTTCAGAAATCCTCGCACTTGCACGCCTTGGCTTGTTATCAATTAGATTATTAATGGTTGTCTGAGGAATGTCCTGCTACACTGAATGCACTTCAGCAAATCATCAAAATCCAATGCTGGCAGCTCACTGTGCAAATTCCAGACCATAGAAGCTGCTCACAGTAGCACGTGGAACATGCAGCCTGGCATTGTCCTGCTGAAAAAATGGATCTACCTTTTATTCCATCACCAAATCAATTTAACATCGAGCTGTTAGAATACCTGGAATGACTACTAGAGGGTCCAGCTGCCATACGTTATGCCACGACACTCCGTAATCCTAGGAACAGGACCGGTGTAACATTCCCTGAAGGCATCTTCATGGCATTAACCATCTGGTCCCCAGACCAATCACCAACTATCATTGCATCTAAGAAAAAAGCAGAACTCCTCACTAAACCTCCATTCCAGCCATCTTCACCATCTTGTTCTGCACAATGATGGGCTTTGAGAGTGGTGGCATGAGGTCAATGAAGAGTTCTTCACCATCCTACTTCTGGGATTATGGTGTGTTGCAGCATAATGTACAGTTACCAGACCCCTCTAGTTTTAATTCCTGTTACTTTAACAACTTACTGTTACACTGATTTTTATCGTGGAAATATTTGTTTTTCCAAATTGTATTAGGAACCGTTTTTCAACACTACAATTCAATGCCACATGTTGCTCGTGCTATTGTGAGCAGCCTGTGTGGTATAAACATGCTACCATGGCCATCAGCATCTCCAGAGAAGATCTGGGATCTTTTTGATCAGGAATTTGCAAAAGGAGCTGCCAGCAGCAGATCTTGATGATTTTCCTGAGTTTTCAATGTAGCAGCACATTCCCCAGACAACCATTAATAGCCTCACTGATATCATGCCAAGGCGTGAAGTGCGGGGATTTCTGCATGTGATGCTCATACTCAATACTGAATAAATTGAGATCCTTTGAAAATGTTATTTCCGTGTTTTTCTTGCATATCCTTAACGTATCTCTCCATCCTATCTTTTCATAATTCCACAACTTTTCTTTCCCATCATTGCAATTTCAATGTTGAACAATCTTATACAGGTCCTTCTCAAAAAATTAGCATATAGTGTTAAATTTCATTATTTACCATAATGTAATGATTACAATTAAACTTTCATATACTATAGATTCATTATCCACCAACTGAAATTTGTCAGGTCTTTTATTGTTTTAATACTGATGATTTTGGCATACAACTCCTGATAACCCAAAAAACCTGTCTCAATAAATTAGCATATCAGGAAAAGGTTCTCTAAACGACCTATTACCCTAATCTTATGAATCAACTAATTAACTCTAAACACATGCAAAAGATACCTGAGGCTTTTAAAAACTCCCTGCCTGGTTCATTACTCAAAACCCCCATCATGGGTAAGACTAGCGACCTGACAGATGTCAAGAAGGCCATCATTGACACCCTCAAGCAAGAGGGTAAGACCCAGAAAGAAATTTCTCAACAAATAGGCTGTTCCCAGAGTGCTGTATCAAGGCACCTCAATGGTAAGTCTGTTGGAAGGAAACAATGTGGCAGAAAACGCTGTACAACGAGAAGAGGTGACCGGAACCTGAGGAAGATTGCTGAGGAAGCAGTGGACTGAGTCTGGTGTGGAAACATCCAGAGACACCGTGCACAGGCGTGTGCAGGAAATGGGCTACAGGTGCCGCATTCCCCAGGTAAAGCCACTTTTGAACCATAAACAGCGGCAGAAGCGCCTGACCTGGGCTACAGAGAAGCAGCACTGGACTGTTGCTAAGTGGTCCCAAGTACTTTTTTCTGATGAAAGCAAATTTTGCATGTCATTCGGAAATCAAGGTGCCAGAGTCTGGAGGAAGACTGGGGAGAAGGAAATGCCAAAATGCCTGAAGTCCAGTGTCAAGTACCCACAGTCAGTGATGGTGTGGGGTGCCATGTCAGCTGCTGGTGTTGGTCCACTGTGTTTCATCAAGGGCAGGGTCAATGCAGCTAGCTATCAGGAGATTTTGGAGCACTTCATGCTTCCATCGGCTGAAATGCTTTATGGAGATGAAGATTTCATTTTTCAGCACGACCTGGCACCTGCTCACAGTGCCAAAGCCACTGGTAAATGGTTTACTGACCATGGTATTACTGTGCTCAATTGGCCTGCCAACTCTCCTGACCTGAACCCCATAGAGAATCTGTGGGATATTGTAAAGAGAAAGTTGAGAGACGCAAGACCCAACACTCTGGATGAGCTTAAGGCCGCTATTGAAGCATCCTGGGCCTCCATAACATCTCAGCAGTGTCACAGGCTGATTGCCTCCATGCCACGCCGCATTGAAGCAGTCATTTCTGCCAAAGGATTCCCGACCAAGTATTGAGTGCATAACTGAACATTATTATTTGATGGTTTTTTTGTTTGGTATTAAAAAACACTTTTATTTGATTGGTCGGGTGAAATATGCTAATTTATTGAGACAGGTTTTTTGGGTTATCAGGAGTTGTATGCCAAAATCATCAGTATTAAAACAATAAAAGACCTGACAAATTTCAGTTGGTGGATAATGAATCTATAGTATATGAAAGTTTAATTGTAATCATTACATTATGGTAAATAATGAAATTTAACACTATATGCTAATTTTTTGAGAAGGACCTGTATATACTCATAGTTCTATAGGTGTGATTTGATGTTGATAGCCAATCTAGTAATAAGCATAAACTATATTGGTCCCACTATATTAAAAGTTAAACTACTAGTATTATAGCATTGGGTTATTCAAGAGTTTACGAAATGTTTGTAAAACTAAAACTCTGGAATGTTTTCATTTACAGAGGTGTGGTCATCATCCGGTATTTTATAGTATCATGTAGCTTGTCTAGACTTCATGGATACATCCTGCTTGTCTCCTTGGTTAAAGAGACAAAAAATAATAAAAATCTATTACACGTATACCGCTTGAGAGCTATAAAAATCATAATGTAGGCAAAATAATGTTACCTATTTTACTCTGAACAATCATTGTATCTTGTATTACTAAATACCGCAAACCTAGAGACTGGAGATCTTGTATTTTCAATATTGCCTATGAAAGAGCGAATGCAAGTGTGATACCACACCAAAAATTGTCACAATTCTGACGCCTAATATTTTATTTTTGCAGACAACTCCCATTTATTACACCCATCAATGCAGCCAGATTTGACTGCCAACGCCGGTATATATCGAGGCCATATGTACGCGTTACAAGACTCTGTAGATAAAATTCCTATGACCAACTCTCCCTTGTTAGATCCACTACCAAATCTAAAGATAAAAGTCTTCAATTCTTCCCCAGTGGGGACGTCTCCTGGGATACACGATGACTTGCTTGGTCCTAAACCCATTGGGACATACCCATCAGATACTAACATCATTAACGCAAGGAATAAAACGATCAGTAGCCAACATCTCCTGACATTGCCACGTGACTCTAGTAACAGTGTGACTGGGACATTTGGGAGCCTCGGGGGTAGATTGACGTTCCCCAACACTGGTAAGTTGGCATTTTCAGTCATGTTTAAAGTGTTTTTTTGCTGCTTTGAATGTTTACAGTTACGCGGTTGGTTCGGCTGAAGACCCAGTAGGTTGCGGGAATTGTGAATAATTATGTTTCCAGACCGGCATTATTATGCATATCGTGCGGAGCACCTGTTTAAAATAAATTGTTTTCTAACAGGCACCTGTCAAGATAATTTCACTCGTATCCTGGAAGTTTTTCTTGTTTACGTATGTGTCATTATGGCCTTTAAAAGCTGTAGAAATGTCAGCACATTGGCATTAGTGTAAATTGAACTTCAACATAATTGGCACTGAAAAGAGCTTGTGTTGAATAAAATGTGCAATTACTGCTTCTAACAGTGGCATGTTCATAACCCATATTGTTCCATGGTGATGTGTATTTTTAGTCTCTGCCGGTCTTAAAAGCACATGGCATATAGTAGTATTGGGGCTCGTTCACACAACCATGGTTTCAATCCAAGTGAAAAACACGGACAACAATGTTGTTCAATGGGGCAGCGCAGATGAGTGTTTTTTTTTCAATGACGGAATCTGTATGTGAAAAAAATTGCAGCGTGTGCGAGTTTCTTTCGTAAAATTCGATACATTTGCAATTCTGTCACATAGGAAATGGTAAATGGTCCTGTAAATGATTATTAACTGCTGCTGTAAAAAACGGATAGCACATGGATGACAAGTGAGAAAAATTCTCCCACTTTTCTGAATGAAACAGACTGTTTTTATATGCTCGTGTGGACCAACCTTTACCGTTAGGCTGACTTCACACGAGTGTATAAAAAATGGTCCCATTTTCATCTATACGGTGGGTCATATGCAATCTGAATAGTACCCGGTTTTTGTTTAGCTTTTTTTGCACACTTACAGACTTGAGTAAGCGAGACTCAACCGACCTATACTAGAGATTAGGTCATACTGCAGATTATTTCACGCACAGAATCAGTCCATTAAAAACCACTCCTCCGAGCAGCCCTATTGAATAACATTGGTCGTAGTGCTTTCTATGTCATGTTAGTTTTTTCATGGACTGCATTTGTACCAAAATGATGGTAATGAGAACTTGGCCTTCCTCTGTTGGGTATGGAGTTTGGCTTCACATTTGGGAGTGTCTTAAGACATTTCTATGCGTTATAACTAAATGTACACAGTGTCTATCCTAAACATTCATGTCTATATCATGGGATGTAATTGGTAACGTTTCTCCTTTTGGAGAGAGACAAGCCAGGCCTGGCATGTCAGAGTGAGGAGACTTATAGGCTGTGCAATGCATATAAGATCTCACCTAGGCAAATCAGATCTCATACTTTGCACTGAAGGGGGGCAGTACCGTATCTGGGAACTGAGATTCTGGTTTAGCTTTTATCCTAAGTCCTATGGCAAGGCTTTTAAAGGGTCGATATTGACTTTTAGGATTGCTACTTCCAATAGGTGGTGCTAGAGTTCTAGTCCTCTCTGAAGAGGCAATTTGCACATCATCCAAGTCGATTGGTCCATGGTAACTGTAAATGTCCATGCGTTCACAATGAATTGCCCTTTTCTGTCACATTTGTGTCATCTCCTTTGCTTGTTCCTTGTGGATATTTTGAATAAATGCACTTATTCTTTGACAGGCGTGAGCTTGCTGATTCCACATGGAGCGATCCCACAGGGAAAGTACTATGAAATGTATTTAATGATTAATAAGAGAGAGAACACGGTGTAAGTATTTATTTTACCTTTTAAATCTACTTCTTCACATATAAATGAATGTTCCTTAATATCCAACCTGTCGCTGCCACACATTTCCATGGATTTCTATACGGGACGTTTCTTGCTTTCCATGAAGTTGCATATAGCAGCAGTCCGTCTGGGACAGTTACCGTGGCCTGTATGTGGTTCAGTCTAGTTTATATAAACATTAGTGTCTGTAAATGCAGTTAGATGGATGGATTGGTCCTTAAAGGGGATGTCTCATTCTGACTCCTATGCTTTATACACCATTTATGCATATGACCATCATACTGGAGATGCCCTAGTTAGAGGCACTAACAGGCAATGTCTAATGTCTCTTGCCCTTTTTGTCCATGTATTACACAGACAGCCAAAGTTACCCCTCTCCCCCTTTAAGTCACTATGACTATGCACGCACTCGTTTTTGTTTTGAGATTCAATTCTGCTTGGCAAGATAATATTCTGCAGAACTTACCGGATTGTCTACTACTGGATAATCATTGCTCAATCAATTCAGGACCTCACATAAAATACAACCAGTATATAGTCCCCTCCCACAGCGGTGTCGCTCCAGCAATGTTGCTGCAGCCAATCAGCGGCTTCTGATTAGCTGCAGCCTTTACTATTTCATCAGAGCAGACGTCCGCCCTGATGGAATATTGATAATCTGCAGCCTGCACATCACACACCAATATCACTTCACTCTCTGGGAACAGCGGAGCCAACATTGCTGGAACGGCACCGCTGTGGGGGTGACTATATACTGTTTGTGTTTTCATTAAGGTCCTGAATTGATTAAGCTGGGGATGTCCAGTGGTTGACAATCCCTTTAATGTTAAAGTTGTAAAAAAAAGTCTTCTGATTGGTCATTCTTCATTTGTAGTCTGCCTTCGGAAGGGACACAGACTGTTTTGAGCCCTATAGTGACTTGCGGGCCCACTGGACTCCTGCTGTGCAGACCAGTCATTCTGACCATCCCTCATTGTGCAGATACAGCCACATCAGACTGGATCTTACAGCTGAAGACTCAGTCTCACCAAGGAAACTGGGAGGTAGGAACGTCTTTTCATCACCAGTGGTGTGTGGGACACTTTTCCACGCTGAGCAACTGTATGACGCTGAGGAGTCCGTCATCTGCTTTACATATATCTTAATCTAAAAAGTTGCAAACAAATAAACATTAGGGGTTCCACCACTGTGAAAGGGGTTGTCCGGCCAACAAATAATTTTTTTAAGAATTCATATTTTTTAATAATATTATACAGAGGCTTACTCACCTTCCAGGGCCCCTGCAGATTCCGTACGAGACACTCCAGAAGATAGCGCCAACTCTGGAAGTGATGTCTTCTCTGTCGGGAACACACAGGACTGCTGCAGCCAGTCACAGATCAGATGCCCAGAAGAGGGCATCATCAGATGTTTCTCACATGACACACTGTTCTAGTCACCTGACCGCTGCAGCCAATCTTTCTAACATCTGAACGGAGCAGACATTGCTTACAGAACAGGCACAGACCTCCAGAGCATCCTACATTGAGTATACCTCGGTTCATTATTTAAAAACCCATTGATGCCTTAAAAAAATATAGATTTTGTTGTCAGACAACCCATTAAGCTCTAATAGGCCAGTGAGGTGTAAGTACTGTATTTTCAATCATTTGCCCTATGTTCGCTGTCTCACATCTCTGGCTCTTCAGCTATTAGAAAACTCCCAACATGACCCCATAGGTAGAAATCATGGTCGTGCAAACAGCCGGAGAGCTGCAGATTGGAAAGGTCTATTAGATGAGCGCTCACCTGATGAACATGTCTGGAGATCACTGCCCGGCTTTGTATGCTGTGAATTTAGTCCATGTTGCATCATGTCATTGATTTATTTAGGCCTTAACCTTTTACCAATTGTGCTGTTATCCTCCGTGTGTTCCCCATCCATACCAGCCCTTTCATATTCTATACATGCTTATTTAAGAAGCCTAATATTAATCTGATATCCGTCAATAATTTGCTTGTACCGATGAGGAGAGGTTGTGTGTGATGGCTTCCCCTACAAGCATGGGATCCCTTTATTCCATATTCCTGCATGGTTGGATCAGATAGCGCCCTCTAGTGATACATTTGGAAAACAGCAGTGGAAAGAAAAATATTTTTTTTCTGTATTGCTTTTATATTCACCATCTGAATTGAAGGTTTTTAAGAAGAAATCCTTCCGTGTACATATAAGTAACACATTAATGTTCTTTTCAGGAAGTGGTGACGTTAAATGAGGAGACGCTCAACACTCCATGTTATTGTCAGCTTGAAAACCAGTCTTGTCACATCTTACTAGACCAGTTGGGGACCTACGCCTTTGTAGGGGAGTCGTATTCTAGATCTGCCATAAAGAGGCTCCAGCTGGCCATATTTGCCCCGATTCTCTCCACATCTCTGGAATACAACCTCAAGGTGTACTGCTTAGAAGACACGCCAGATGCATTAAAGGTAACTTATTGGGTTTTGCCTCAGATTTTATCCTTTAACTTATTTCTCTAGGAATATTTATTTTGGATATAGCTAGAAATTGATCCTAAATATTTATTTACCCAATCTGATTTTTTTGTTAACTTGGTTCTTTAAAATTTGCCAAGTGTGTTGTATGGTCCTTTCACATGATTCCATTTCACCAGTACGTTGCCACTTTATCCTTAGTAAATGTTTTGTGACACTTCCTAATAATAAGTATTACAGGTTCTCCTCCTTCATCCCAGAGCGGCTGCTGACGGAAGAGCATGTGACCAGACCTGCCCACCAGTCTCCTCCAATTAGCAAACTCTTCATCTGAAAGCTGTTTTACAATTGGAGGAGGCAGACGGGCAAGTCTGGTCACATGCTCCTCCGTCAGTAGCCATAAGGACAAAAGAGCTGTGCAGTGTGAATGGAAGGCAGCACTAATAAGTATAGGGCGAGAACCTGTCATACTGATATATAATAGCAACGGAAGTCCGATCAGCTATTCCTTCGCCACTTTCCTTTCGAAAAGGAGTTATTTTATATTGTCGTGTTAAAGGGTTATTCCCATCTTCATGATTGGGTATTGTCACATAGTTATGGTAAATACAAGAAGTTTTGACATTTATTGCTTTTTACATTTTTTAGCCGTTCTTGAGGTGTTAACATTTTTCTTTTATTTCCAGCTTGTTGACTTGGAGCCCAACCACCACTGCTAGACAGCAAGACATTCTAAGCTCTTTTCTATTGATCTTATTAACACTGTTTTGAAGCTGGACAGTGTTTACAAGCCAGACAACAGCAGTGGTCGGTCTCCTTGGCAACAGAACTGTAACTTGCAAAAGTGCCTGTTTTTGCCAGTACTGTGCGACAACCAACCTCATCCATCTCTGAATATTGGAATAACCCTTTAACTTTTAGAATAAGTTGACAAAAAATGTAAAGATTTATAATTATTATTATTGTTATTGTTATTTTTTTTTTATATATAGCACCATTAGTTCCATGGTGCTGTACATGAGACGGGGTTACATCAAAATACAAATATCACTTACAGTAAACAAAACTAACAATGGCAGACTGATACAGAGCGGAGAGGACCCTGGCCTTGCGAGCTTACATTCTACAGGATTGTGGGGAAGGAGACAGTAGGTCGGGGGTTGCAGTAGCTCTGATGATGTTGAGGTGGCCGTGTGGTCATTACAGGTTGTAAGCTTCTTTGAAGAGATGGGTTTTCAGGTTTCGTTTGAAGGATCCAAATGTGGTGGATAACCAGACGTGTTGGGGCATAGAATTCCAGATGATGGGGGATATTCGGGAGAAGTCTTGGAGGCGATTGGGTGAGGAGCGGATAAGTGTGGAGGAGAGAAGGAGATCTTGGGAGGACCGGAGAATACGTGATGGAAGATATTGAGAGATTAGTTTGGAAATATACGGAGGAGAAAGGTTATGGATGGCTTTGTAGGTAAGTGTTAGTAGTTTAAACTGGATACGCTGGGAAATTGGGAGCCAGTGAAGGGATTTGCAAAGAGGGGAAGCAGGAGTGTAGCGAGGAGAGAGATTAATTAGTTGGGCAGCAGAGTTAAGGAGTTAAGGAGGGGTGCGAGAGTGTTAGAAGGTAGGCCACAAAGGAGGATGTTTTTATTATTATTATTATTATTATTATTATTTATTGTTATAGCGCCATTTATTCCATGGCGCTTTACATGTAAGGAGGGGTATGCATAATAAAAACAAGTACAATAATCTTAAATAGAGTTGAGCGACTTTTACTTTTTTCGGATCGAGTCGGGTTTCGCGAAACCCGACTTTGTCAAAAGTCGGGTCCGACTTTGTCAAAAGTCGGGTCGGGTGAAATCGGCCGATTATTGCGAAAAGTTGGGGGCCGACTGAAACATGAAACCCAATGCAAGTCAATGGGGAATCAAAGTCGGCAGTGAGTGGAGGACAGGAAAACACCTACAGTGCCCATTTTAATGCCAACAACATCAATTCTTATTACTGAAGCTTGTCAATCTTAATTTACTTTATAATAATAGTTAGGCATTGAAAACTGGGGGTCATTTGGCTAAAGTTGTGGGGGGGTAGGGCTGGCTCAACATTTTCGTGGGCCCAGGATACGCGGAATACGTCACGGCGGTGGAGCAGGGAGAGGTAAGTATTTCAACTTTGCAAGTGCTGTGATCCTGAGCAAGCAGGGGGGCCCACTCGTTGGCATTGGCACTGGCACAGGGCCCCTCATAGTACGGCGGTGTGTTTGACGGCGGGTGGCGCCTTCCACCGGCAGAGACACTTTTGCGTACTATGAGGGGCCCTGTGCCAGTGATGTCGCTAACGAGTATGCCCCCCCACCTGATGAAGGAACCTGCACTTTCATCTGCACCTTCGTATTTGTCCCCGTGAAAGTGGTATAGTATGCGAGAAGGGGAAACTGACTTTCTGCAGGGTCAGATTCTGGCTGTGTAGAGTGTAAGGGGAATGTACCAGCAGACTCATCTAGCAGTGGCTGGGCAATGGGCAGGATGAGGAGGAAACAGATATAGGGCCAAATAATAAAGTGGGTTAAATGCAGTTCAAATGTGGTAACAGGACTAAACAGGCGGCATTGCTTTGTTCAGTGGAGGAAAACTGTAATGAGTGGCAGACACAGTTAGTAAGCCCAAATAATAAAGTAGGCTAAATGCAGTTCAAAATTGGTAACAGGACTAAACAGGCGGCATTGCTTTGTTCAGTGGAGGACAACTGTAATGAGTGGAAGACAGTTAGTAGGCCCAAATAATAAAGTTGGCTAAATGTCTGCCCAAAAAATGTTCATAAATAAACAGGTGGCATAGCTAGGTACAGGTGTGGGCTCCTCTGCTGAGTAGCAGACAGTGGTAGTAGGCGCAAAGTATTAACTGGTCTAAATGGAGGCCAGGGCCCCTGTATATTTTAACTATCATCTATCATTTCAACAAATTTGTATTGACAGTGCCATTGAAGGATTTAACAGCACAGACTACACAGTGGTGGAGCAAGGAGAGGTAAGTATTGCAAGTGGTAGAGCACTGTTCGAGCTGGGGGGGGAACACTCTCTCGTGGGCAGCGGTACTGGCACATGGCACCTCATATTACGATGGTGTGTCTGACGTTGGTTGTGCACCACCGCCGTCAGAGACACTTCATTGTACTATGAGGGACCCTGTGCCAGTGCCGTCGCCCAAGAGTGGGCACACCCACCTGTCCAGGCAAACGGCACTCGCACGGGTGCTTGCGCCAGGTGGTGACCACGGCCCTGTGGGGGGAGTCAGCCCATTTAGGGAGGTATAAAAATGGCCTATGGTGGACATTCAGCAGCTGCAAATGGAGGAATTGGAGAAGTCAGTAAGAGGAGGCCAAAAGCAAGACATTTTTCAGGCAAGCTACATGTCAGCAGGGGAAGGTGGGGCCAAATAATTTGAAATCCATGATTGGTTCATTTTAATTAAGGTTAGATCATCAACATTTTGGGTAGCCAGACGTGTCCTTTTTTCGGTCAGTATTGAACCAGCAGCACTGAAGACTCTTTCTGATAACACACTAGCAGAAGGGTAAGCGAGCTCCTGTAATGCATATTCTGCCAATTCAGGCCAGGTGTCTATTTTAGATGCCCAGTAATCAAAGGGGAATGACCTGTGAGGGAGAACATCGATAAGGGAGGAAAAGTAGTTCGTAACCATACTGGACAAATGCTGTCTCCTGTCACTTTGAATCGATGCAGCAGTACCAGTCGTGTCAGCGGTCATTGCGAAATCACTCCACAACCTGGTCATAAAACCCCTCTGTCCAAGCAACTTCGGATTTGTGCACCTCCAACACCTCTGCCATGTTGCCCCCTGCAGCTCGTGTGAGAACCATCGCTGTGTGCTGGGAATGCCTGAACCAAATGGTCTACAAGAGTTGCTTGTTTGGTAGCCAATATTTGCTCAAGGTTCTCATGTGGCATGATATTTTGTCATTTTCCTTTATATCGTGGATCCAGGAGGCAGGCCAACCAGTAATCGTCATCGGTCATCATTTTGATAATGGGGGGGCCCTTTTTTAGGATACGCAAGGCATACTCAGCCATGTGGGCCAATGCTCCAGGTGTCAATTCACTTCCAATTCCACCAGACTTCCTCATTTTTTGGATAATCTAACCAAAATAACAACCGTTATATGGTACTGTAAAACAAGGTAGAATGTGTATATAAACTTGTTGAGAATTTAAATCTCCCTTTTTTTTGGGAGACTGAACCAAAACTCAGGCCCAGTGTATAACACAATGCAATCTAAGTGGCAGAAAGTGGCTGGCTGATATACGACAAACTAACAGGACTGAAGTATATCCACTTTGTGAAAATTTGAATCTCACTTTTTTTTTTTGGAGACTGAACCAAAACTCAGGCCCAGTGTATAAAAAACACAATGTAAGTTGCAGAAAGTGGCTGCAAGATATATGAAAAAATACAAGGACTGTAGTACAATTTAAATCTCCCTACAATGATCTCAGGACAAGTATGGCAGCAATAAAAAAGACTGCTGCACACAAAAGTGTGGACAAATAAACAAGATAACTGCAGAAAGGAGCAACAGGATTTTTGCTTTTAAAAAAGCAGTTGGTTTGCACAGCAGCGTGCAAACAGCAATGCAGCTATCAGGGAGCCTTATAAGGCAGCCTATTAAGCTACAGAGCTGATACACAAAAATATAGCCTCCACTGTTCCTGCAAAAAAAAAGGTGGTGTTTGACAGTGGAAATCTCTACAGCACAAGCGGTTTGGGGGTTAATCTTCCCTCCCTAACTGTATCCCTTCTGATGAAGCTGCAGCAACCTCTCCCTATGCTAAGAACGGCAGAAGTAAGATGGCGGTCGGCGTGCACGCCCCTTTATAGCCCCTGTGATGCCGCAGTAAGCAAGCCAATCACTGTCATGCCCTTCTCTAAGATGGTGGGGACCGAGACCTATGTCATCACGCTGCCCACACTCTGCGTCCTCCTTCATTGGCTGAAAAATGGCGCTGAAAGCGTCATACGAAATGTGACTTTGGCGCGCAGATCACCGACCGCATGGCCGATCCCACACTAGGATCGGGTCGGGTTTCATGAAACCCGACTTTGCCGAAAGTCGGCGATTTTTGAATTTGTCCGATCCGTTTCGCTCAACCCTAATCTTAAACAATACAAGTCATAACTGGTACAGGAGGAGAGAGGACCCTGCCCGCGAAGACTCACAGTCTACAAGGGATTGGTGAGAATACAGTAGGTGAGGATAGAGCTGGTCATGCAGTGGTTTGGTCGATCGGTGGTTACTGCAGGTTGTAGGCTTGTCGAAAGAGGTGGGTCTTCAGGCTCTTTTTGAAGGTTTCGATGGTAGGCGAGAGTCTGATGTGTTGCGGTAGAGGGTTCCAGAGTAGGGGTTATACGCGAGAGAAATCTTGTAACAGTATGTTGCAGTAGTCGAGGCGCGAGATGATTAGGGCATGCACAAGCATTTTGGTAGAGTGAGGGTTGAGGAAAGGACGGATTCTGGAAATATTTTTGAGCTGTAGGCGACAGGAGGTGGCGAGAGCTTGGATCTGCGGATTAAAAGACAGGGCAAAGTCAAGGGTTACTCCAAGGCAGTGGATTTTGGGGACAGGGGAAAGTGTGATTTCATTTATTTTGATAGATAGATCAGGTAGGGAAGATATGCGAGATGGAGGAAAGATAATTAGTTCAGATTTGTCCACATTGAGCTTGAGGAAGTGAGAGGAGAAGAAGGGGGATATGGCTGATAGACACTCTGGGATTGTGGAGAGCAGAGAGGTGACATCTGGGCCTGAGAGGTAGATCTGAGTGTCATCAGCATATAGATGGAACTGGTAGCCATAGGTCTTTATGAGTTGTCCCAGGCCAAGGGTAAAGATTGAGAAGAGAAGAGGTCCTAGGACAGAGCCTTGAGGGACACCAACAGAGAGGGGGCAAGATGAAGAGGTAGTATGGGAGTAGGAAACGCTAAATGTGCGGTTGGTAAGGTATGAGGAGATCCAGGATAGGGCGAGGTCTTTGACACCAAAGGAGGAGAGGATTTGTAGTAGGAGGCAGTTGTCAACTGTGTCGAAGGCAGAGTAAAGGTCTAGAAAGGAGGAGTATATAGAATTGTCTTTTAGCTCTGGCTGTAAGTCCTTCGTAAGTTTGGTAAGGGCAGTCTCAGTGGAATGGTGGGGACGGAAGCCAGATTTTAGGATGTCGAAGAGAGCATTAGATACAAGATGAGAGGAAAGTTCAACGTGGACGTGCTGCTCAAGTAGTTTGAAAGCAAATGGGAGCAAAGATATTGGGTGGTAGCTGGACATAGCGCTCGGGTCAAGGGATGGCTTTTTGAGGATAGGTGTGATTGTGGCATGTTTGAAAGCAGAGGGGACGGTACCAGAAGTTAGTGATAGATTTAAGAGATGGGTTAGGGATAGGATTAGTGTAGTGGTAAGGTTGGGGAGGAGATGGGATGGGGTCAAGTGCACAAGTGGTGAGGTGTGATTTGGAGAGAAGATGAGCAAGATGTCCTTCAGTGATTTTGGAGAGGGAAGTTATGGGGTTAGGGCATTGGTCTGGCATACAAAGGGGTAGCAGAGGTGAGAGCTGATTTGAATGCAAGTGTTGCTTGTTTGAGTGCAGTGAAATCATCTTGTGAATGTGTTTTCTTCCAACGCTGTTCTGCAATTCTGGATATTTGCCAAAGCTTTTTAGTAATGTTATTGTGCCAGGGTTGTCTATTGATTCGTCGCACTCTGCTTTGCATGAGAGGGGCGACCGAGTCGATGGCTGATGCCAGAGTGGCATTGTAGAAACTAGTGGCAGTGTCAATCATAAGTTTTCCAGTTCCGAAGAAAGTTCAAATGTTTAATGGTTTAATGGGAAATGAGTTAGATAAATTAATAGGTGACATTAGCTGGAGTCAGTCCTGCTTAATAATGTAAAGCATTTATGTTTTTATAGCCTATGGACTAAATTCGAGTAACCTCAAAAATGGGTTATTAACTGTATAAATCAGTCATAGGAATGGGCTGATATCAGGACGATAATTAGCAGACTTTTCAGAAATGCTGAGCTCAAATACTATTTTGAGTAGTAAAAAGTGCAGAGTAATTAAAACCTTCCTTATTTTACTATTTTAAATATTCTAATGTCTGGTATGAAGGCAACATATAGCTGTCTAACCTTGTAGCTTCTCCGTAATTAATGCTCTCGGCTACCTTCCTTAGTGTTTAAAGGGCAAAAAAGTAATTATTTTTACTACTTCTCAAGTTTTGCATACAAGCAAGTGAATTTCTTCCTAATGACCTAATTATCTCAATAGATAATTTAGGCAAACAAAACTAACGAAGAGATTACTTGAATAAATAAGTAAAAGTCGTCTGGCGTTGTCTGTTCTTTCCATATTCTAGGACATCTCTGTAGAGCCCGCTACTTCTAAGGCTTTCTAATTAAGATCCTGATTAATAATATTCTGCCGTTCTTGTTTTAAGGGAATAAACTGTTTTTCACATTTTATGTTTTTTGAATTAATATTTAAGAAAATGATATTTAATTATTATGATTGTTATTTATTTTGACGTGAAGGGAACTTTGTATTTCCTTTGATTACTTCTTTAGGAATAACATTTCACGCTCTACTCTGGAGTCGCTAAATCAGAGGGCAGTAAATAAAAAGATTGTTTTAAAGTTGGTCAATTCCTTGATGCATCAATTAAAGAAAAAAATATACAACAAAGTCTAAGTGGAACATTTCTCTCTAAATGTACCCCAATATCTGTGTATGTAGGCAGCTTATTGGGGCATTACACAAGACGTTTTTAGGGAGTTTTTAGCCTGAACCCCAATGAGAATCTGTACCTGCTATGATATTTTAGATCATGTGAATTTTATTTATTTCATTTCTCTACATCTTTGATTAATAAAATAACTATTTTAAATAAGTGAACAATTATGCTTGTATTTAATGAGCAATATCAACCCCATTGACAGTGATTTTTTTATTTATTTCCATACCTGCTACTATGTTTCTTTGAAATGGTTGAGGTTCTGTACAAGGCCACGCTCATGTGTATAATGGCTCCTTATTTCTGCTATTTATTGGAGGTCAGACCTTGACTGATCATACACTGATCACCAATCCTAAAGAAGAAGTTACTAGAGCAGCATGATGTAGGGACAGAGACCCTGATCCCAGCGATGTGTCACTTACTGGGCTGCAGTTTTGATAAAAACACTGTTTTATCTGCTGCAGATCTAGCAGTTCTCAGAATTCTGAGCTCTGTATAGCCCCGCCCCCATCACTAGCAGCTTTCTGTGTACACTGTGCATAAGCTGCCAATCAGTGGTGGGGGCGGGGTTATACAGAACTCATTAATATAGAGGACTACATGGCAGCAGGTTTACTAGTCATCCATTGATAATCTCCTGCTGATTAATATAGTGATTTTATAAAAACTACAGCAATCAGCCCAGTAAGTGACTCATTGCTGGAATCAGTGTCTCTGCTTCTACATTTGTTGTTCTATGATTAAATGGTAAAAACCTCTGACAGATTCCATTTAAGAATCCTATAAAGCCTTCAGGACTTTGGACTTTGGATTCATTATGGCCGGTGTTACTGATGCTAGTCTTGATGAGGTCGCAAGCTGGACTCAGGTACTGGAGTGAGATTTCTGGTATAGGGGATGCCACAGTTTGTCATGAATTAGACTTTGTGGTATAACGCTTTTGTTCTACCCCATTTCCACCAATTTTGATGGAGCTGTGAGAAACTGTCGCGAAGATGAGAAAAGATGCAAGATTTGGGCGCAACTCCATGTTGCACCTAAATTTTGTGTTTTTCCAAAGCTTTTACGGGCTTTTCCAACTCAAAATACTGGATATTGGAAAGCTATTTTTTACTTGGAGGAAGCAGACAGGAGAGTCATATTCCCCTCCATTCACTGCCATCAAAAGAAAAGAAGTCAGTGCAGTCTGTTAGGAAGCTGCACTAACAAGCGGGTAACACTTCACAAAGGAGGAGAACCTGTAATATGGTACTAACTACTACAAAATAATGTGCCACATTTTGTTAAAGGGTTTGACAGTTTTATCTTTGTTTTAAGTGGCTTAAAAAAAATAACCTTCAGAGAACTGTGGGACCTTAGGGAAACCAAAATATGTATAGTCATTTACTGATGTGTCCTGTATCTGTATCTATAAACAGAAAAATGCATTAAAAATAATTGATAAAACCAGAAGATACAAAAGTACAGACCAGATAGACCGCTTGTTATTTTCCTACTGTCATCCATTAATATTACCTAATATTTATGGCATAATGTACATTATTTTGTATTTAGAATGACACTTCATCTATTCCTTGTCCATGTATAGGAGGTTTTAGAGCTGGAGAAGACCTTAGGAGGATATCTAATAGAGGAACCAAAGCCACTGATGTTCAAAGACAGTTATCACAACTTGCGTTTATCTATTCATGATATTCCTCACTCACTGTGGAGAAGCAAATTACTAGCAAAATTTCAGGTAAGAGGATGTAAAGGTGTAAAGCATAATTGTCCAAAACCGTTTAAGCACCACTCCAGGGTCTTTTTCTACTTCAGTGCTGGAGTGGTGCCATTAAGTTCCTTTACCCTAATCTTCTATGTACCTACTGCCATCTTCAGTTCTTCATGGCTCAGCTCCAGTCCCACTCCGCCATCTTGTGGCCGCATTTTCAGACCGTAACGATCACAAGCTCTCAATGCAAGTCTATGAAAGCCTTGGCTCCCATAGACTTACATTGAGTTGTGATTTCCTGATTACCCAGTATACAATGGAGCCAGCAGCTCAAACTTCTGGAGACCGGCCGGACCAGCTCTGATAACAGAAAAAACTGTGTCTGGAAAGTATATTATTACCAACAGGGAACTTAGATTAGTGACACCACTCTAGTGATAAAATTAGGAAAAAAAACCCTCGTGGTGGTTTAATAAATAGCAGCTCTTAAAGGGGGTGTCCGGTCTCAGAAGAAAAGTCTGCAGTCACTCTATTTGACTGCAACCTGCAAATTGTGGCTGTTTGATGCACAAACTGTCACGATTCCTTTTGTATTCTGAGACGTACATATTGATGACCCACCTATCAGAGAGGTAATCAATATCAGATGTAAGCAATGTACAAAGCAGAACACTGCAGTTCTGTAAATTGTTTATTGAGCAATGTCGAGTACTGTAGTTTATCTCCCCATTCACTTGAATGGTCATTAATATGCAAGTCCCAGACAACCCTTTATAGAGGTTTTCCCACGAACAAAGTACATTTTAATTACCAAGTCTTAGATTGGTAAAAAGTTCCACAATTGGTTTAAAAATATATTCCTGTGCTGAGATATTCTTATAAATGTGCCTCCACTATATACTGTGTAATGGCTGTGTCTGACCATATAGAGATGCTGCAGCTGATGATCACACATACACAGCTCTTGACAAGGGAAGGAAGCATGAGTATACTGATTTCACTGCAGGGATTCTCAACTGCTTGTTTGTGTTAGCGAATACATTTCTATGTCTGTTTGTTTTATCACAGGAGTGTATGAAGTGTTTCTGCTGCATCACCAGTCCTATGACCTCATCAGAAATCAAGCCAGTGACATATCGGCTCAATTAGCTCCATTAGCTTCTTTGTCACTGATTTAATTTATGATGTGTTCATAAGGCTGGTGATGCAGTAGAAACACTAAATGTGCTCCCTTACACAAAAATGCAGTTGAGAGTCCCTTAGAGTATACTCACTTTGCTTCCTCCTCTATCTAGGGAGCTGTGTATGCGCAATAAAGAACTGCACCATCTACACCATCGGACACTGTAAAATACACAGCACATAGCAGAGACCCATTTAGAAGACTCTCTCAGCACAGGAACATTTTTTTTAAACACATCCAATTGTGGAACTTATTAACATCCCAAGATGTATTATTTAAAATGTTCACTGCTCAAAAAAATAAAGGGAACACTAAGATCCCACATCCTAGATATCACTGAATGAAATATTCCAGTTGAAAATCTTTATTCATTACATCGTGGAATGTGTTGAGAACAATAAAACCTAAAAATGATTAATGCAAATCACAACTAATATCCCACAGAGTTCTGGAGTAGGAATGATGCTCAAAATCAAAGTGGTAAATGAAGTTACAGGCTGATCCAACTTCAGTGGAAATGTCTCAAGACAAGGAAATGATACTCAGTAGTGTGTGTGCCTCCACGTGCCTGTATGAATGATCTCCCTACAACACCTGGGCATGCTCCTGATGAGGCGGCATATGGTCTCCTGAGGGATCTCCTCCCAGACCTGGACTAAAGCATCCGCCAACTCCTGGACAGTCTGTGGTGCAGCGTAATGTTGGTGGGTGGTGCGAGACATGATGTCCCAGATGTGTTCAATTGGATTCAGGTCTGGGGAATGGGCGGGTCAGTCCATAGCTTCAATGCCTTCATCTTGCCGGAACTGCTGACATACTCCAGCCACATGAGGTCTGGCATTGTCCTGCATTAGGAGGAACCCAGGGCCAACCCCATCAGGATATGGTTTCACAAGGGGTCTGAGGATCTCATCTCAGTACCTAATGGCAGTCACACCATTACTGACCCACTGCCAAACTGGTCATGCTGAAGGATGTTGCAGGCAGCAGATTGCTCTCCACGGCATCTCCAGACTCTGTCACGTCTGTCACATGTGCTCAGTGTGAACCTGCTTTCATCTGTGAAGAGTACAGGGCGCCAGTGGCGAATATGACAGTCCTGGTTTTTATGTGGCAAATGCCAAGCGTCCTGCACAGTGTTGGGCTGTGAGCACAACCCCCATCTGTGGACGTCGGGCACTCAGACCATCCTCATGGAGTCGGTTTCCAACAGTTTTTGCAGACACATGCACATTTGTGGCCTACTGGAGGTCATTTTGCAGGGCTCTGGCAGTGCTCCTCCTGTTCCTCCTTGCACATAGGCTGAGTTAGAGGTCCTGCTGCTAGGTTTTTGCCCTCCTACGGCCCCCTTCACGTCTCCTGGTGTACTGGCCTGTCTCCTGGTAGAGCCTCCAGCCTCTGGACACTACGCTGGCAGACACAGCAATCCTTCTTGCCGCAGCTCACATTGATGTGCCATCCTGGATGAGCTGCACTCCCTGAGCCAATTGTGTGGGTTGTAGAGTCTGTCTCATGCTACGAGTGTGAAAGCACAACCAACATTCAAAAGTGACCAAAACATCAGCCAGAAAGCATTAGTACTGAGATGTGGTCTGTGGTCCCCACCTGCAGAACCACTCCTTTATTGAGTGTGTCTTAATAATTGCCAATAATTTCCATCTGTTGTCTATTCCATTTGCACAACAGCATGTGAAATTGATTGTCAATCAGTGTTGCTTCCCAAGTGGACAGTTTGATTTCACAGAAGTTTGATTTACTTGCAGTTATATTCTGTTGTTTAAGTGTTCCCTTTATTTTTTTGAGCAGTGTATTTTATATGCGAGACACCCTCTTTATTGCTGAAATTAAGAGTTTTTGCATGTACAAAACAACTACTTGTGATAGCATTGTGTTCATCTTTGATTCCCATAAGACTTGGCACACAATGGACAGAATCTAGAAAAATGCATTGTCAGGAATCTACCATATAGATCTTTTGTAGAACTAATAGGTTTTCTTATTTCAGGAGATACCTTTCTATCACATTTGGAGTGGAAGTCAGCGGTCGTTGCATTGTACATTCACTTTGGAAAGGTACAGTTTGGCTTCCACAGAGCTGACATGCAAAATTTGTGTGAGGCAGGTGGAAGGAGAAGGACAAATATTCCAGTTGCATACTAATCTGGAAGAGGTGAGAAAACGTTACTGCTGTCTGATAATGATTTTGTATATTATTTTCCTGAGTATTTCTAAGAATCAGCTTGAGAAGTCAACATGTAACAGGCATGAATTAAACTAAAAGTTACTCTGAAGCAAGTGGGATAGGAGGTTAGAGTAGGTAACTTGGGGGGTAACGGGGCACATGGATTGGTCATGTGCTCCTGGTGATAGGTCTCAACAAGCACCTCTGTTTTGTCAAAGTACTTGGCTATAGCGATGGATTAGAAAAATTATTTTTTTTAACTTGGATAAAGGATAAAAGTGGAACCGACATACTGATATTGGTCCATGCTTATGTTAGAGGTACATACTGTACGATAAATTTTGGTAGATTTTCATCATCCACAGCAGTATCTGCAGACTCTCGCATGACGCTGCCACATACGATTTTGACACTTCCAGACAACTGATGAAGGTCTAGTTTTGACTGAAATGCTTCTTTATTTTTGTCTGGAATTTCCTACAATAAAAATCCAATTTTCATTGACTACATCAATACGAGTGCCAAGAACTGAAGGCTTTGGATCCTACTTGTGCAGCTTTATCTCCAGAAGTGCTGTGTTTATTTTTTTTTATCCAAAAACTTTTATTGAGAGCAACACATACAATAAATGCATAGAGTCGCAGATCAACAACACATAAGAAATTAAAACCACAGAAATTTGAGCTAAACAGTTTGACCTGCAACAACTTGAGTCCAAACTCTTATTTTGTTATAATGGGATCCAAAAAGTATCGTTTCTCCTTGTGGAGAGTGACATGTTAAGCATGTCAAGGTGAGGAGACTTAAAGCCGCAGTGCTCCTCTGGGAAATATGCAAATTGTCTCTTTAGAGAGGAAGAGGACTATAACTCTAGTGCCACCTATTGGAAGTAGCAATCCTAACAGTCAATGTCGACCCTAAACGAGCCTTGTCACATGACTTAGGATAAAAACCAAACCAGAATCTCAATTTGCAGACACTGTGGGAAATGAAAACACAAACAATGGGTAGAAGGTGGGGGGAGGTGTTGAGTGAGACAAGCAACAGACCTAAAACAAATAAACAATGATACTGAGGAAGTGGAAAGTAAAGGGCTTAAGGTACCTTCACACGAAGCGACGCTGCAGCGATAGCGACAACGATGCCGATCGCTGCAGCGTCGCTGTTTGGTCGCTGGAGAGCTGTCACACAGACCGCTCTCCAGCGACCAACGATGCCGAGGTCCCCGGGTAACCAGGGTAAACATCGGGTTGCTAAGCGCAGGGCCGCGCTTAGTAACCCGATGTTTACCCTGGTTACCAGGGTAAAAGTAAAAATAACAAACAGTACATGCTCACCTGCGCGTCCCCCGGCGTCCGCTTCCTGTACTGTGTGAGCGCCAGCCCTAACAGCAGAGTGGTGACGTCACCGCTGTGCTTTTACTTTCACTTTAGGGCCGGCGCTCAGTCAGAGCAGGAAGCGGACGGCAAGGGACGCGCAGGTGAGTATGTACTGTTTGTTTTTTTACTTTTACGCTGGTAACCAGGGTAAACATCGGGTTACTAAGTGCGGCCCTGCGCTTAGTAACCCGATATTTACCCTGGTTTCCAGCGTAAAACATCACTGGTATCGTTGCTTTTGGTGTCAAACCTGACGATACACGCCGGTCTGACGACCAAATAAAGTTCTGAACTTTATTCAACGACCAGCGATATCACAGCAGGATCCAGATCGCTGCTGCGTGTCAAACACAACGATATCGCTATCCAGGACGCTGCAACGTCACGGATCATTGTCGTTCTCGTTGTAAAGTCGTTTCGTGTGAAGGTACCTTTAGTATCAAGCTAGTCTAGACTCAGTAAGGAAGGGCATTATCTGTTATGGCCAACAGAGGGGCTGCTAAGGAAGAATCCAGCCAGAGGGCCCAAGATGGAATTTTTTTTTCCTTCTACTTAAGGGAAAAAGCTAGTAAGTATTCCTATTGAAAGTGAGAATTTACCCTGTTAATAATCTCTTGAAAAGTGCTGTGTTTATTTCCACATAATTACAATAGATGTCTTCATATTTTAAGAAGTCAAATCAACATATGTCCAATAATACCTAGGGCACTTCACCAAATTATGACCACATATTTCACATCAATCCATGTACGGGACAAAGAAGAGATCCCAATCATATATAAGAAAATTCAATTTGTATTAATCAAGCCATAAAGACAATATACAACCATAAAAAAACAATAAAAAAGCAAAATGCCATCTAGGGGACGCCCGAATAATTCTCCACACTCAAAGGAATAAATACAGCAATTCCTTATATCCACAAATTAGTGGTATATCATGTTATTTCAGATTTAATACCTAATTATGCATATAATACAACAAACAAAGATGTGGGAGACCTATCTCTATGGATAATTACATAGTCCCCATCAAATACACACGCCAATTGCATTACCTCATACACGGTATCCAACAAAATTGTTATGAGAGGATATGGCAGAATATAAAAGGTCAATAATTACCAAAGGTGTGGATGATCTTTGCGTCCCCTCACCCCGACGGGGAAGGAGCAGGCGGCGAAACGCGCGTCGGGGTGAGGGGACGCCAAGATCATCCACACCTTTGTTAATTATTGACCCTTTATATTCTTCCATAAGAAGAATTTCCATTGGGAAACTTGCTAGAATTATATTGTATTTGTGAAATCATTCAGTGATACTATTGTCCATTAGACCACTGGGGATTTATACAGAACCAATAGAGCAGAGGGTGTGTTCGTATAGCTAATCATAAGAGGGTCAGCTTGGGTAAAGCTAAAGGAAGGTGTGGTGTGAAGTCTATAACTGAAAAGTGAGGTTCCATTATGGCCTAAATTACTGTATGATTAGGGCTGAATGGTGCAGCGGACTTTAAGCAATAACCAAGGTCAAATAAGGTATAAATGGTCAAAAAGACCACATCGGCCTACTTATTCAGACCATTATACACATCGACAGTGTTGCTGCTCATTAAGTGAATGTTCTTGAGAAGAATACAGTGCCTTGTATAGATTACTTTGTGATGTTATTGCAGTAGTATTATGAGTTTACCTGCGGTTTACACTCTGAGTTACTGGAATTAGAAATATTCCTATACAGAGAAAGAGTTTATCATTTACTCTCCGACAAATACAGCTGCTATATGGACCGGCAGCAATAACCATAAATAAGCTGCGTACAGAAATCCATGTTTGGATATTTTTATTGTGTTTTATTCATTTATGTGTATACTTATTTACTTGGATTGTATGCTTAGCTCTGAACTGTGTTCCTTTAGGGTAATTTCATCCATAAGTTTTTAATGTCTTTTTGAATATAGTGATTTGTAGAAAGCATTAATTATTCAGGTTTAGATTAGTGTTGTAAAGTTTCTGAATGACTAGCAATTATGTAGAGAATGTGGATTGCCTGTCATTAAACCAAGTACCCTGCAGACTAAGGGACTGGCACTTTTGGAATAAATACTGTAGGTATATAAAATGCACAACTTATTATTGAACATTGAAACTTTATACCTATAATTACTTTGGCAAGATAGTGCTTGTAGAAAACTTCAGTCAAAAGTCTATGCTAAAATATAGGACATCAGTGAACTCAATAATTTGTATTCTGAATGTACCTATTATGTCTCACAATAGACCACATTGTTCTTATTTCTTTCACCATGGAGGTGGAGAGTTGTTTTTGTCATCTTCACATGCTGCAAAATGTATTTATCACCTCTGCAGTGGATAGAATAGTTTGGCTCCTCGAAGTCTGTTCCTGACGTAAGCTGGCACAGATCTGTACTGACCAACAAGAGAAAGAGAATCGGACATGATCTTATTGTGTCCAAGAATGCCATGTACTGTATCTTTAAAAACCATTTGGCCCTTCTGCCACAGTAGTAATTACATGCCTGTTTGATAAACGACCTGAATTGGCATGCTAATGGTGATATTGGAGATCAAGATCGCTTTATAAACAACCACTACGAACATGCTCATTCGGGTTCGTCAGTCTTCTGTACTAGGGATGAGTGGACCCGTGAAAGTTCAGGTTCTTGTATCCGACCCAAACTTTATTCCAAAGTTCAGTTTGGGTACCATCAACTGTACCTGAACTTCAACCAAAACCCGAACCCCTTTGAAAAGAATGGGGACACAAACTTTTCAGCTGAACAAAAATATCTCTCCTTCTCTTTCTCTCCTTCTTTTTCTCTCCTTTTTCTCTCATTCTTCTCTTTCTCTCATTCTCTCTCTCACTCTCCTCTCTCACTCTCCTTCTCTCTCACTCTCTCTCCTCTCACTCTTCTTCTCTCTCTCGTCTCACTTTCTCTCTCTTTTTCTCTCACTCTCCTTGTCTCTCACTCTTCTTCTCGCTCTCCTTTTCTCTCACTCTCCTTTTATCTCTCTCCTTTTCTCTCACTCTCCTCTCTCTCTCCTTCTCTCTCTCACTCTCTCTCCTTCTCTCTCACTCTCTCTCCTCTCTCTCGCTCTCTCTCACTCTCCTTCTCTCTCTCTCCTTCTCTCTCTCACTCTCTCTCCTTCTCTCTCACTCTCTCTCCTTCTCTCTCTCACTCTCTCTCACTCTCCTTCTCTCTCTCCTTCTCTCACTCTCCTCTCTCACTCTCCTTCTCTCCTTCTCCCTTTACTTCTCCTTCTCCCAGAACTCCTAACATTGCAAATTGACTTCGAAGAGAAGTCCGTGTTCGGTGTTTAGTATCAGACACTATCTGCCTGGAATAAACCCTGACGTTTTAAGTTCGGGTTCACTCATCTCTGTTCTACACAACTGACTGCAGAAAGTCATGCATGCGCTGCCTCCTCTTTGCTGACATTAACATGTAACAATGCTTCCTCCTTGAGATGGATGTGGGTCGCTCCCAGCGATGTGACCCACATCTATTGGATGTATGGCATGTATGCTGTAAATGTTCAAGATGTAAAGGACTCTGCATCCAGTATGGTAATGAACGGTTGTAGCTCAAAAGTTTTAAAAGTTTGTATATTAATTGCTTCTTTCATTTTTTTTTTTTAAACAGAATGCCAAATCATTTGATCCCTTTTTTTCACATCCTGGAAGTAATGTAACAACCCAGCTTGGACCATATGCCTTTAAAATTCCAATGTCAATTAGACAGAAAATCTGCAATAGTTTGGATGCTCCAAACTCTAGAGGAAATGACTGGAGACTTTTGGCACAAAAACTCAGCATGGATCGGTATGTCATTAGTTATTTTTGGTTTTAAAGGGTTGTCCAACCATTACATTACAGGCATTTTTTATAGTTCTAAAATATACCGTAAACCTTGTGTAACATTTACACAGAGAGTGATGCCATTTAGTAACAATTTTATGCTACATGGTGTTTAAATTGTAAACTAATATGCACATCCACCATTTACCTAATGACCCAATTACTGGTGGATATGTATGCTTAGTCTCTCGTGTCATAGCCAGTAGAAATAGCTTTTTGCCCTGCTTGTCAGGGAAGGAGCATAGTATATGCAGTAGCAAGGCAATATAGCTGTGAAGATGTCTTCTGCACGGCAGGTAAGAAGAGACCATACTGTAAGCTCTGTTGGAAGGCTAATAGGTGTGAAATAAGATTGAACCCTGTAGATGACGGGGCATGCCAAACGTGATTATGTGGCATTCCTGGTATTTGTGTACTCATGTAGGGATCCATAAATTGAGCAAAGATAAGGAACTAGGCACTATTTGAAGTAGATGAGATCACACTTATTGATGTAGAACTGAAAACAGAACATGCGTGATGTTTCTGTCAACAGTTGAACACTGGAGGTTGCTTTACCAATAGTGGAAAAATTCAGACTTACATCTCCAGTGCCGGCAAAAAAAATCTTTACACTTGTGTGTCAAAAAAAAACTTTACATGTAAAACCCGTGTCATGATTTCACTTCTTAAAAGTGTACACAATGGGGGAGATAATCACAAACTGTCTAATTTACAAAACTGGCTTAGTTGTCAGTAAGGGTGACATGATGAAATACTAATTGAATGTTAAGATTTTGCGGTTTCGTTGAACTTGTAAAGATTTTTTTGGCCGCCACTATACAACAATATCTTTTCTGATTCCCACAGTCCTTTGGGTCAGATGAAGGTCTGGGTCGTATACCAAAACGTCACATGTGTTCTGTTTCTGATTGCCTAATGCTAACATTTAAAAAAATGGGCCTGTCATGTATTTTTTTTTCTCCTCAGATACCTAAACTATTTTGCCACCAAAGCCAGTCCTACAGGAGTTATTCTGGACTTATGGGAAGCCTTACACCTAGACGATGGTGATCTCAACACTCTTGCCAGTGCCTTGGAAGAAATGGGCAAGAGTGAGATGATGCTTGTCATGGCAACCGAGGGTGATTGCTGATGACCTCTTGACTTGCAATTTGTTGGCGATTTTATTACTGGTTAACAGCCGAGAGGTCTTTGGTCAAAAAACAAGAGACATTTTCTTTCCTTGTTTATGATGGAAGACTCAGCAGCAGTGTACTGGAGAGATTGAATACTCTCATGGTCTAATCACAACCAGCCTTAGAAATCCTTACATACTGTTTACAAGCTATCCAAGTGTCTAACAAAATACCTTCACATGCCACCCCACAGAATTGCAGACACAAGGAAATCATCTTCGTTACCATAATAACTGCTGGCAGACATCTTTCATGTTACCTTTCTACGCATTTAAGACTTTGTAGTTTTAAGCTCTGTCATTTCCTCCATCTTTAAACATGATATGTATTTCTTGAAAGGTTATGTACAATCTGATCAAACTGCTTCTATCCTGTCCAAGCTTGGAACAGCCTTACTACTGAGGCAAAAGGTTTCTTAGGAAACGCAAGTTTATTTATTATCCAGATCTTTGGATGAGTCTTTGTTTTATATGTTAATATGTAAGATTTCTGAGTGTATGCACCTGTGGGTATGACTGAGGCTGGCGCAACATCTTGCTCTGGTAGAAGTTGTAGACAAGATATTTTTCAATGGCTTGTATCAACATATGGGGCCTACTGTCAGTATGATATCGTTCAACATGTGATTAAGAAATGTTCCTCATCCACTTCTTGCTATATTTTTTTTGTCCCATAATTCATTTTTTTATATATCGGAATAGAAACCCCACACAGCTCAGGGAATATACGAGGCCACCGGAGAAAATGAGTCCTGTTCCAATTTAATTAATCATCTGTAAAACAGATACAGAGCAGTGGTAGTCTACGACATGCTGTGACCCAAAGCTGCCAGTTACTTTTGTTTTTTACAAATCATTTTTTCCAGGTTGTGGCATTTATTGGCCAGCCTTCTGACCATCAGTTTCTAAGTATTCCGATCCTTCTATGTTTGGTTTCCCTAATATTCTGATTGATAAATTACTCGTTCAAGTAAAGAGTACAGCACTGATAGAATTGGATGTACAACTTCTTAGCACATTTCCAGGCCATATTATGTCAATGAATCTGTTTCCAGACGGAAACATCAAAAATCTATGCCCCAGTAACAATAGAAACCGTTATGGCCAGCAATAGTAACGATCTCCATCCCTCAAGCTCAGGAAGTGAATGTAAGCTTCTTTTTTCTTTCTGTGCTGCATGTTTAATGGCAAATCTTCAACCCTGTCATAATACGAAGTAGTACAAAAAATATTTCTGTATAAGAGTGCATTCTATTCTAAGCCTAGAAAACCTAATATTAAGGGGTTGTCCAGAATGTAAAAAAAATTGCTTTTTTTTTTGTCTCTTAAATACAAAATGTGAGCTGCAATTTCCAGCACAGCCCATGGAAAAGAGCGAGGTGGAGACATTTTTTTTAATCTTGGACAAGTCTTATAATAAAACAGACTCCTAGGAGGAACAACAAGCTTTTTTTTTATTTTAATTGTGGAATTCAATATACACTTTTATTTTCTTCTGTGTATTTCTCTTTGGTTTTCGTTTTATTTTTTTTTTAAAATCACATACCTATGTCATTATTGGATTTGAAATCTATTTTTCAAGTAGCAAATGCTCATTTATGTACCATTACAAAATGTAAAGAGAATTGGATTAAAAGTGTTATTTTTATACTTCAAGTTGGATTTCTCATTCACCAATGTTTTTCTACTATGGTTTTCAGACGTTAAATTAGAATCTGATGTTTTCCTAATATCCCTTAATCTCTGACACTATGCACTTTAGTGGTTAAACGAAACATGTAAAGGAGTCATTTATTTAATCCACAATTAATAGCACCTGATAGGATGTCAGTATATATCAGTATAAGCGTTTTTACCAATCAACAGTGGCACAGAGTGTAGGGGCCACAAAGGTGGTTATAGGTGAAAAGTGATATGGGGGCAATCCACATGGGTCAGTGCTACAGGTTCCTATGCAGAGCGCAGCAGATAAAATTAATTTCATTGGCTGCTGCACTTGGCAAAGGTATCAACCGAGGTAACAAAGTTCTCATTGTGATGACCTCAACTTTGTCATCTCAATTGCTGTCTGTTACCCTATGCAGAGCGCACCAGCTTATTACAAACTCCTCAACTGATCCACATGCCACAGCCATGTTAGAGATGATAAAGGCTGCCCTGTGCTCTCCTCCCAAAGCTCCCCTCTTGCCTTTAAAGCTTTGCTTGAAGCTTTTGAGAGAAAACACAGAGACCGGATGAAAAAAATTGAAACTTAAGATTACTATGTAATTTTTTTCTAACCCTGGCTAGATTTATGACTAAGGTAAGGACTTTTTAGTGATAGTACTGAGTTAGGTTTAAGGGTACTGTCACACAGTGCAATTTTGATCGCTACGACGGCACGATCCGTGACGTCGCAGCGATCGTATGATTATCGCTCCAGCGTCGTAGACTGCGGTCACACGGTGCAATCACGGTGCTGGAGCGATGCCGAAGTCCCCGGGTAACCAGGGTAAACATCGGGTTACTAAGCGCAGGGCCGCGCTTAGTAACCCGATGTTTACCCTGGTTACCAGCGTAAACGGAAAAAAAACAAACAGTACATACTTACATTCCGGTGTCTGTCCCCCGGCATTCTGCTTCTCTCCACTGTGTAAGCAGCAGAGCCAGAAAGCACAGCGGTGACGTCAGACGTCACCGCTGTGCTCGCTTTCCGGCCGGCAGGCGCTCACAGTGCAGAGAAGCTGAGACGCCGGGGACAGACACCGGAATGTAAGTATGTACTGTTTGTTTTTTTTCCGTTTACGCTGGTAACCAGGGTAAACATCGGGTTACTAAGCGCGGCCCTGCGCTTAGTTACCCGATGTTTACCCTGGTTACAAGCGAACACATCGCTGGATCGCTGTCACACACAACGATCCAGCGATGTCAGCGGGTGATCAAGCGACGAAAGAAAGTTCCAAACGATCTGCTACGACGTACGATTCTCAGCAGGGTCCCTGATCGCTGCTGCATGTCAGACACTGCGATATCGTAACGATATCGCTAGAACGTCACGAATCGTACCGTCGTAGCGATCAAAGTGTGACTGTGTGACAGTACCCTAAGGCTATGGTAATAAAATAGTTACATAAATCAAAACAAAAATGTAGTAAATTAAAAAATAGCAATTTAAAACCTGTTATTTTGAAAAAATCTAGTTAGGGTTACGGTAGAAAAATAAATTAGTTACATAAAATGTAATGAATAAACATATACTATATAGGTTATATATATATATATGTATATATATATATATATATATATATATATATATATATATATATATATATATATATATATATATAGTAATCTCAAAGTACAGCTTTCCTTGCTCTGGGGGCTGGCATCCCAGTCTATGCCACTGCTGATTATCAAAATTAAAAAACAGTGTAAGGTTTGCAAACACAAAAATCGGTGAAATTCGAGTCACACAAAACGTGCAGATATTATTGTTCTCCTGATTGGTTATCTTTCTTCAGTCTAAACTTAATATGATCACTGTGTTTCAAACAGGTTTCTTATTTTCTCAACTGTAAGTTGCAGGATAAAAGGAATTTCACTGATACTAGTCTGACGACATTTCCATTCCACAAGAGAACTGACCTCTGCTCTCACAAGGTTTATAGAATTTATCCCGTTACTGGAAAATAATTTTAAGAAATATTAATTTTCCCCTTACTGATCCCCGGTCACTCCCAGTCCAATACTGCTTGGGTCCTCTGCTATTCCCTGTACTTCTTGTTTGGTCCAAACGGGCATGCGAATGTTTTAACCAATCGCTGACTGCTGCAGCTACAATTGACTGCAGTGGTCCCATGCCATTTGGAGTGAACAGGAAATACAGAGACTGGATGGGGACTAAGGCAGGATGGGAGAGACAATTAAGGTGAGTGTAACTGATTTTACTACATTCTTAATTTTTTCATAATTTTTCTGTGGCTGAAGAACTCCTTCCAAATAGACATCAGAAGACCCAGCTGGGAGAACAGGTAGTTTGGTCACCTGGTGCAAAATGTGATTTAGCTCGAAATAAATGCTTGAGTAAGTCTAGCAACGTATATAAACACCAGAAAATAGTTACAATCAGTCTATTTTGCTTTGCTTGTGCCAGTGTCATGGATGTTTGAGTAATGTGGATCTTTCACCAGATTTTACAGTACATACTATATAAGTTAGGATATACATCAGTCTCATTATTTAGACCTGATGAAACTGAGATATTTTAGACTTGACAAGACTGATAGACTTATTCTGAAAGTCTATGACAGTATGGAGTAAACAAGTCTTCAGAGTTGGGGAACATTGCCTGAGCAGAAGGAATCAACTGTTTTTCCAACATTGTGTGTGGCTTGATTCATACGTCCTTCGCAAAGATTAACCTCCCCAATTCCAGCCTCGCTGAAGCATCCCCAGATCAACACCTGGTCGTCTAATGGTTAGACGGAGACCAGGAGAGGCATACAAGCCACAGTATCTTGCACCCACTGTGAAATTTGGTGGAGGATCGGTGATGATCTGGGGATGCTTCAGCAAGGCTGGAATTGTGCAAGTTGTTCTTTGCGAAGGACATATGAATCAAGCCACTTACAAGGTTATCCTGGAAAAAAGTTGATTCCTTCTGCTCAGGCAATGTTCCCCAACTCTGAGCACTGTTTTTTTCCAGCATGACAATGTGCCATGCCACACAGCTAGGTCAATCAAGGTGTGGATGAAGGACCACCACATCAAATTTCTGTCATGGCCAGCCCAATTTCCAAACCTGAAGCCCATTGAAAACCTCTGAAATGTAACCATTTCTCATTTTCAGAAGATAAATAAAAAATGTATTGCTTGGAACTTCGGAAACATGTTGTAAGTGGTTTATAGAATAAAAGAACAATTGAACAGTTTACATTTTACTCAAAAATATATCAATAAAGAGAAAAATCAGACACACTGAACATTTTGCAGTGGTCTCTTAGTTTTTGACAGAGCTGTATGCGTATGTGTGTGTGTATATATATATATATATATATATATATATATATATATATATATATATATATATACTTACACAAATAAAACAAAATCAGAAAAAAGTTTGCAAAGATATATTTCACATAAAAATTTGGTTTAAACAATAAGACATTTTCTGATGTCACTTTTAATTGTGATTCTTTACAAGTAGGCACAGTATGTGATAAACATATCTTTTAGATCTATGCAATTGATTTAGAGCTCCAATTTACCCAATTCCTAAAAAAATTGAGCCGTTCTCTAAAATATAAAGAAAATAAGAATGCAATGATTTGGAAATCTGTTATAGCCATATTTTATTCACAAATTTCAGAAGTTTAACATTAGACATTTTTCCATTTATTTTCTAAAAAATTAACTCGTTTACAAACTGATGGTAGCAACACATGGCTGGAAAAGTAAGGCTGGAAAAGTAAGTGGTCCTAATGAAAAACAACTGAGACTCATTTATAAGTCATATGACTGGGCATAAAAAGAGCAAGTTAGAAAGCTAGAGTCTCTCAGAAGGAAAGATACTCAGAAGTTCACCAGTCTGAACAACTGAATCTAAAAATGATGGAACGATTTCAAGGTAAAATTCCCAAAACGTTTAACATAGATTTCATTTAGATGGCATTGTTTCTGTAGCTTTTCTGGTATTTTAAAAAAACAAGAATAAAATTGTCTTATTGTAATCTATTTTACCCATTTATATCAAATGCAAGCTTCCTGACATGCAACCAGTGGTTTAGCTAATTTACTGCATTCTTCTTGGAAAACTATTTGCAGTTTTTGGAAACAGTAATATTTTCTTACCCTTTTTATCTCAGGGGATATTTCTGCTGTTTTGCTTGTGCATCATAGTACACAAACTTATGTCAGGTAGACAGTTTCACTCAGGTGGGTTGGTTGTGACTTTTTTGCTCTGTTTTGGTTAGGTTCTTACTTTTTTTATCATTTTTGTTTTTTTTTACTTTTTGCATTTTGTTTAATTTACTAAATTTGAAATTTGCGTAACAAAACAAATTTCAGTGATAAAGATCTTTTCAGAAGGTTGCACAATGCCTTGTTTATTTTTTTGCCAGTACACCATAATGTGGTGCTAATTTAATGCTGATTTTCTTTAGCATACGATGATCAAAGCTTGCTATATTTTTAGACCATACATACTAGAGTATTTAGCACAGTTAAAGGTACCGTCACACTCAGCAACTTTGCAAAGAGAACGACAACAATCCGTGACGTTGCAGCGTCCTGGATAGCGATCTCGTTGTGTTTGACACGCAGCAGCGATCTGGATCCCGCTGTGATATCGCTGGTCGGAGCTAGAAGTCCAGAACTTTATTTGGTCGTCAGGTCGGCGTGTATCGTCATGTTTGACATCAAAAGCAACGACGCTAACAATGGATTTAATGGAGCTAACAACCAGCGAGAACGAGAAGTGAGTTGCCGTTACGTCCCTGGATCGCTCCTGCATCGTTCTGGAGCTGCTGTGTTTGATGTCTCTACAGCGACCTAAACAGCGACGCTCCAGCGATCTAGTTTAGGTCGGCTCGTTGTCTATATCGCCGCAGCGTCGCTGAGTGTGACGGTACCTTAAGGCCCCTATACACATTAGTCGGCTGAACCCACCGATATTGACGTGCCGTCCAACTGATGGTTGGGGGAGAGGGAGATGTAGATCAGGTATGTCTGATATCAGATTGTTGATCTCATGAAGATAAGCTTCCGACCGATGTGTAAGCTGGTGACATTGTCATAGAGAACACAGGAATGTTCAGCTGAGTGAGTGATCCTGTGTATGGGAGAGTCGCCGGAGATGGTTGGCGAACGATCAGCAACTTTCAGCCGATAGCCAATATGTATGGCTGACCCAAGTCCATATTTTTTAACTAGATTTTCAAATTGCAATATCTACATTACAATCATTATAATGCCATTCAATACAATTCATGATGATCATTGAATTGTCAAATATATGGTCAAAGTTGATTAATATACTTTTCATTTGAATGGTATTCTTTAAAAAAAAAAAAAAAAAAAAAAAAAAAAGCAAGCTAAATTGTTCTAATACAGTCTTTCTTAACATATATTGTATGCATCTTTAATTTACATTAATGGCTGCAATCCGCCAACATAAAGATAGAAGAGCTCAGCAAAATAATAAATTAGTTCATGGGGAAAATATTCTGTATTGCTTGATTAATTTTGATATATATAAATCTTCTCATTCTGAACTTAGGTGTCCAGTGGTCGGTCTTAATCAGTGAATGACAGCTATTGCTTGTTCATTGAATAACATGGTCAACCACACTCTTAAAGCCATATTGAGCAGGGATTTCAAAGAATAATTGACAGATTACACTGCATCTTTTCCGACAAAACTGTCTATTAATCTGCTCAGTAGCATGATGCCAGTAGATTGGACAGCATGTTTATGGTGACTGGTTCCCCTTAAATACAATAGGAACATACTCAAAATAATTGTTGCTACTAGATACTTGGGAAGGAAATTAACCCTATATACCCTTAAACATTGGTTTTGCACAAAAAAATCATATTTTAATTAAGTTTTATATTTTGATTTTGTCTGTTATTTTCTCTGCTAAATAAAATGTCTCCACTGCAGTCACAAAGTTTGTCAATTTAAGATAGTATAGTCAGAGGCCTTGGTGCCACAGTGCCTAGACATTTTATTACAACTTAAAAATATTAATTTCAATTTCTTGATGGCAATTCAATGATAAGATCTACAGTGCACTTACTGTTGTTCAGGTATTATGAGTTAACCAGTCAGAACTGAAGTCTGACACAAGTCTGCAGGCTTTGATCAAAATGTGTGAGCGTGTCACATTATTGAACCTGATGGTGCATTTACCTTTATAAATGGCTGCATACATTGGTATTTTCTCAGTACGCTGAACAGACAAAATCTACATGTTGTTCTCCATAGAAGTTATATTCTTGCTGTAGAACGTGTTCTAAGCCTTACAAATTCTGTTCCAGTTGTCTGCCACCCATCTCCGCGGCTTGTAAAGCTGATTCATCAATAGTGATCTCATATCATGTAAGAAGCAAATTGCTGACAACCTTAGTGATGTATATTACCCAACAAAGATGTCTAAAATATTCCACTTTGAGGAATGTGCATAAAATACAGGAGGCAGTGCTAAAACTGTAAAGGTACCTTCACACTAAGCGACTTTACAACGATAATGATAGCGATCCGTGACGTTGCAGCGTCCTGGATAGCGATATCGTTGTGTTTGACACGCAGCAGCGATCAGGATCCCGCTGTGAGATCGCTGGTCGTTGCTGAAAGTCCAGAACTTTATTTCGTCGCTGGATCTCCCGCTGACATCACTGAATCGGTGTGTGTGACACCGATCCAGCGATGTCTTCACTGGTAACCAGGGTAAACATCGGGTTACTAAGCGCAGGGCCGCGCTTAGTAACCCGATGTTTACCCTGGTTACCATTGTAAAAGTAAAAAAAAAAAAAACACATACTCACATTCCGGTGCCCGGAATCCGCTTCCCTGCACTCCTCCTGCATCCTGTGTAAGTGCCGGCCGTAAAGCAGAGCGGTGACGTCACCGCTCTGCTCTGTGGGAGATGCCGGAGATGTTCGGCGCTGATACAGGATGCAGGAGGAGTGCAGGGAAGCGGACGCCGGGCACCGGAATGTGAGTATGTGTTTTTTTTTTTTTTACTTTTACAATGGTAACCAGGGTAAACATCGGGTTACTAAGCGCGGCCCTGCGCTTAGTAACCCGATGTTTACCCTGGTTACCAGGGGACTTCGGCATCGTTGGTCGCTGGAGAGCCGTCTGTGTGACAGCTCTCCAGCGACCACACAACGACTAAACAGCGACGCTGCAGCGATCGGCATCGTTGTCTGTATCGCTGCAGCGTCGCTTAGTGTGAAGGTACCTTAAGCCAAGACACAGGCTAGATCGTGTTTTTTTTTTTTTTTTTTCTTTCCCATCATGCCTATACCACACATATTTATCTCCTTTTCTATGTTTAAAAGATTCAGACAATGTAATAATAAAATCTTAACTAAATTGTTTAGACTTTAATATTGGTGTCTTACCCTTGAAATAAGCAATCAAATCAGTGGGGATCTGACTACCAAAATCCCCACTGATTAGCTGGTTGAAAAGTCCATAAAACTTTTACAAATGCTGTGTCCCCTTATGGTTTTACCAAGCACAGCACCGTACTTTTTGACTTTTTAAGGCATGGGTGGGGAATCTCAGAAACACAGGAAACAGCCCTCAATGACCTTTCATCCTACCCCCCGTGCAGATTCCTGGGGACTGCAGTGCTTGGGCTAACAGATGTATTTTGATGGTCGCCCTCCCATTAATTTCTTCTTGCTCTCTGAGCATGCGCATGCAGTCTTCACTACTGAACGCTGAGGCACGTACAATGAAAGATAACATCCTGACACTAGTGCCAGCATCAGGACGTACTTGTGGGCGGAGTTGGTGCGCAATTTGTAGGATGGTATTAATATCCAAATGACTCTTGGCAGAAAAAAGATTCCCCATCCCGTCTAAGGTTTTGCAACCTATCACTGCTTGATCTTAGGCCGGGGTCACACTTGCGTGTGCAATGCAAGAAACTCAAATGAGTCTCTCGCATCAATACCCGGCACTGCCGCTGCACTCGGACCGGAGTGTGCAGCTGCATAGAAATACATGCAGCAGCACAATCCGGTCCCGAGTGTCGGCGGCAGTGCTGGGTATTGATGCGAGAGACTCGAGCGAGATTCTCGCATTTCGCATGCAAGTGTGACCCCGGCCATATTCCGTTAAAGTCGCTACAAGATGTAGACTAAAAGTTCATATAACCATTATACATAATCTCTAAATTTTCTGCTTACTGTTTTATACAAGGATACTTTTTTTCTTTAAAAAATAAACATGTGGGTATAATTTTTGCTCATTTTCAAAATACTATATAAAACTAAAATATAATGGGATAGATTTGTGTATAAATGTACACCAAACCTGATTTCCCATATTAATGTATGAATACAGTGTTAAAAACAAAAAAAACTAGCTTACTTTGTTCTTTGTGATACAAAAAAACCCATCAACCTCTATTTTGTAAAATTCATAATATTCCTGTGGAAATACAAAAATGAAAATCCTAATGGGCATTCCTGTGGTAATGTTTTTCAAAAGAGAGCATGAAATTTTCACAATCTTAGGCCGGTTTCACATTAGCATTTTTTTGCGCAACGTAGGCCAATGTACTCTCCACATGCGTCTTGCGTACCTATATTTAACATTGTGTACGCAGGGACATATATTTGCATCAGTTTAGGTGTGGATGCGTACGCATGCGTTGTTTTGTGGTGTCCGGTGAACGCAACATGTTGCATTTTTTGAGGCATCAAATATGCGCAGGCATACGCATGCAGATGAGTGCATATAAACAATGCATTACTGTCTATGGGAACGCATGGGTATGCAAGGACATGTGTATGCATGCATTCGATGCACTTGGGTACTTCGGACTGCGCATGTCCAGGAACTGATTGAGACATGCCCATTGAGACACGTCCTCCTGGAAATATCGAACGCATGCGCATAAACAATGCAAATGCAGGCAAAAAAACCCGCATACAAACACATGCACACACAGCGTTTTTTTTGCGTCATGCGTAAGCTGATGCAGATAAAAAATGCAGCGTAAGCATGCGTTTGCACATGCAGATGATACGCTGCGCACAGATACGCTTATGTGAACTTAGCCTTACAAGTGGCTTTCATTTATAACCTCTATTTAGGCTACTATAATGCTTTTAGGGGAGAACAGACCTGTACATTCGGGTACCGTGCACGAATCTGAAGTTCAACGAGCTCTAATGTGGTCATCTTCATGGGTCCTTGTGGGTTTTTTCCCCAGTTAAGGCTTCTTTCACACTTCAGTTGTTTGGTGTCAGTTTGAATCCGCCGTTTTCATCAAATAGCGCATACGCCATTTTTTTTTTGGCGGATCCGCTATTTTCCCATAGACTTGCATTAGCGACGGATTGTGACAGATGGTCTTCCGTTCCATCCGCCATGTGACGGATCCGTCGAAATTAGGCGGACGTCCTCTAGACATAGACGGATATTATAAAGTTTTTTGTCTGCGCCGAAATGGCGGTTCGCGACGGATCCATTGCGTCCGCCATTCAATAGAATGGCCGCCTATGGGCGACGTATCCGTCGAGACCGTCATTTCGGCGGATCCGTCGCCCCAATCCGCTTTTTCAATTGCGCATGCGCCAAAAAGTAAATACTTTCCCCAGACAACCCCCAAGTAACGGATCCGTCAAAAAACGGATCCGTTACAACAGTTTTCTTCACAATTGTGACGGATCCGTCGATCCATCACTATGTCGGAGCAGACTGACGCCAAACAACTGAAGTGTGAAAGAAGCCTTAGTTGAAGAAAAGTTCAATGACTGCTACTATTTATGCAAATCATTAGATTTTTTATAAAACTTTTTTTAAATGAAGTAAATACAAAGTTTCAAAGCATACATTCAACTTTTCTCTTTGTTCAGGGGAAAATGACATTATAACCCAGCATGTAACTTACCGTAATTACATCACATGTACCGCATAGAATTGTGACTTATTGGGATTATTTAGGATTTAGGTTAAAAATTCACCCTAAAGACAGAATTTACATGTGTCGTTTACCTGCTGTGTGTCCATTTTGGCTGTAAGTGGGGAAAAAAATACAAACTTTGAAATGAGTTTGTTTGCGTGCATTACCTGGCCTGCTAAAGACTTGTTTGTATATATACAAGCTTCGGTGTTATAATATGTTAGCAAGACCAGCTAGAACTGTGTAGATTGCTTTTCTTTGTTTTGTCTTGTGTGTTAATAATTCTAACATTACTTTATCAGTGTTCATGGTGAATTTTGAGAACTCGAAATAGCCACCATAAAAGTTTCATGACTCAAGGAGAAATAAATAGTTATATTAACCATATTGCAATATCAAGAGAAAATAGATGGCAAAACCACAAAAAATGTAAATGGAAAGGAAAATTAAGGGTATTTGCTCTTTAGCTTTGTACTGCGCTGTCATGCGTTTGTTTTAACCTGTATGCCAAATTTTTACCTTTAAAAATATTCTTAAAGCTTTTTTATCACATTTTCTGGTATTTGTTTATTCCTATAGCTATGTAGGGGTTATACATTGTTTTTTTTAACCTCATGCTTTGCTTTTATATCCAAAACCTTAAAAAAAAGCAGTCAATTCTGTAAACTTTAAGTTGTACATAAAGTTTAGTATTCCTATTGTAAAGAAATAATTTTTATGCAATAAATTATATTTCGTAGTCTATTAAAAAATAAAAAGTCTTGTATTTTGTTGAAGCAGGGTACACATGTAACATTTCCTTTGACATTGCATCTTCATTGAATACATGAAAGACTTTAGTGTAGAATATTAAGGTAACTGCTGTGTGGTAAATAGGTTTTCATTTGCCTAGTTAACTTCGCCCCTTCACCCCATTCCTATTTTCACCTTTATGACCAGGCCAATTTTGCAATTCTAACCAGTGTCACTTTATGTGGAAGTAACTCTGGAACGCTTCAACAAATCCCACTGATTCTGAGAATGTTTATTCGTGACATATTGTACTTCTTGATAGCCGTAACATTTCTTTGGTATGACTTGCGTTTATTTGTGGAAAAAAAAAAGGAAATTTGGTGAAAATTTAGAACATTTTGCAATTTTCAAACTTTGAATTCCTATACTCTTAAATCAGAGCGATATGTCACACAAAATAGTTAATTTCTTACATGTCTTCTATTTTTTTTCTGTTAGGAAGTTTTAAGGGTTAAATTTAGAAACCCATTATTTTTAGGTACCACATCAGATTTGAAGTACCTTTGAGGGGTCAATATAACAGAAAATACCCCAAAGTGACACCAATTTAAAAACTGCATCCCTCAGGTGCTGAAAACTACATTCAAGAAGTTTATTAATTGTTCAGGCGCTTCACAGAAACTGTAGCAATGTGTGAGGAAAAATTGACCCCAAAGGTTCTTATGCAATTTCTTCTCAGCATGGTGATAGCCCATATGTGGGTGAACACATGTTTGGACACATGGCAAGGGCTTGGAAGGGAAGGAGCATTGTTTGGCTTTTTGGCTATGTGCACACCTTGCAGATTTAATTGCAGATCCGCAGCGTTTTTGGCCACACGGATTCGCATCAAATCTGCAGTGTAGTGCACAGCCAATATTAATCTATGGGAAATGGAGACTTGTTGTGCACATGCTGAGGAAAAATCCATGCAGAAAAGCAGCAGGTTTTTTCCTCAGCATGTCAGTTCTTTTTGCGGATCTGCAGCGTTTCTGCACCCATTGACTTCCATTGAGTCAGGCACATCCTGTCAGGGAGAGACTAGGTGAGCGAGAGCTAATAACCCGGGCCCCTGCAGTTTCCCTCAGACTAGGGAAATCCTGACTGACCCTCTACCTGGAGTTTACACTGCAGGTGTGCATGTCCAGGCCTCGAACCTCACCCTGTCTCCTGAGCTCAGCCCTAGGCTGAAACCTCCGCCCACCACCCAGTGAAGATGTTATTCCCCAATACCCACAGTTAGCACAGACAAGGATAAAGGAAAACATACACCACGCCGCAGTCACTCAGGAATACACTATAAATGTGCAGGGCAAAATAAATACAAATATAGGAAGGAGTAAATAAGACAAAGGAAAATACACCACCAGCAACGAATCTCCAACCACCAGCTCTCCTCACCAGACCGAGATAACAATGCACAAGACAGAAGCTATAATCGGCGACGCCCAAAGATCAGGAGAACTATTTAAAGGCAGTGGGCATGGCCCAGCTTCCAATCCAAGGATTAGGTAAATTAACCCCGGAACAGCTAGATAAAATCTAGCAGACGCCAATGAGCAAATAGTGGTCAAAAGCGGAATTACCGCTGTCTGTCGGATGACCTGGTCTGAACAGCGTCCGACATGACACATCCACAGCAAACCCGCAGATGTAAAAAAGATCTACGGATTTGCTGTGGATGTGCCTGCGAGAAACGCTGCAGATCAGGAGTAAAGTGTGTGGGCGGAGCTATGTGCGTGTATGTGTGTGCGGGGGTCTGTATGTATGTGTCTGCATGAATCTGTGTGTGGGTGTGTGCGGGGCTGTGTGTCTGTCTATGTGTAGGCAGGCATCGTGCGATGGGACTACTAATCCCACCCTGCTATGACTGCTACAGTGACACGATTAGCCAATGATGGGAAAGTAGTCCCATCATCCGGCTAATGTGTTGAATGTGAAGAAAAAAAACACATACAGTACACATATTGTACATACTTACCATATACACCTAACCCCTGAAGCCATCGATCATCTGCAAATAAAATTAAAATAATAAACAAACAATATACTCCCTGTGTCCGATGTAATCCAATTAATAACGTCCCATGACGAACTCCCGTGGAGTGCTGTCCTATCAGCATGAAAAAATGCATGAAAAAGATGTATCAAATACGCATCAAACGCGCGGATTTTTACCTGCGTTTTCTACCAAGAGGTGCAGATAATTCTCCAGGCAAATCTGCAACGTGTGCACATACCCTTTGAATGCAAAATTAGCTGGAATTGAGAGCGAATGCCATGTGGTGTTTGGAGGGCTCCTGATGGGTCTAAACAGTAGAAACTCCCCCACAAGTGACACCATTTTGGAAACTAGACCCCTCAAGGAACTTATATAGATGTGTAGTGAGCACCTTGAATCCCCAGGTGCTTCACAGAAGTTTGTAACGTAGAGTTGTGAAAATAATCACATTTTTTCCCCCAAAATGATCTTTTAAGCACTAATTTTTTTCTTTTCACAAGGGTTACAGGAGAAATTCAACCCCAAAATCATTTGTGAAATTGTTCAGGAGTGCACTCCAATATGTGGAGGAAAACCACTGTTTTGATGCACAGCAGCGCTCAAAAGGGAAGATGTTTTGGAATGCAGACTTTGATGTAGTGATCTGTGGGAGTCATGTCATGTTTGGAAAGCCTCTGATGTGCTGAAACAGTGGAAACCCCCAACAAGTGTCCCTATATTGGACTTGATCTAGTGTATCCTGGTATGTGAATTGTATAATGTAGTGGCATACGTAAATTGTCTAGAGTGCATCAGGTTGGCATACGTGAGCACGGTGGCTCAGTGGTTAGCACTGCAGCGCTGGGGTCCTGGGTTCAAATCCCACCAAAGATAACATCTGCAAAGAGTTTGTATGTTCTCACCATGTTTACGTGCGTTTCCTCCCACATTTCAAAGACATACTGATAGGGAATTTAGATTGCGAGCCCCATTGGGGACAGCGATGATAATGTGTGCAAAAACTGTAAAGCGTTGTGGAATATGTTGGCGCTATATAAATAGATTATTATTATTACTAGTCCATGGATATGTGGTACAGTCTAAAGCATTCTTTTATACACAGGCCAAGTTTGTTGGGGTAGGTGCTGCATTGATAAGTGGTGTCCTTGCGTATCACCATTCTTTAACATACTCGGCACCTCTTTTGCAACCTTCCTTTTTTTGTGGTTTGAGGGACCTCCCCAGGGGAATGTTGGCAGGTACGATATGAGCACCAGCACCTTCAGTTCTGGAAGTACTGGGGTCCTCTCCTCCCTGGTCTCTAAAGATTAGGGCCTTGATTACTACCTCCTGGAACTGAAGGTACGTCGTACTGGTCTGGCCTGCATATCGTGATAGCACGAAGTGTTGTACATTGCTATCTGTACAATGTGCACCGCCAGCTTCTTGTACCACACCTTGGCTTTTCTCCTCACACTGTACTGCTGCTGGAGAACTTGATCAGAGAGACCAACCCCCTATGTACCTGTTGTACTGCAGTACACAGTTTTTGTTTGTGGGCCTGGGTACAAGTACCTCGTGCAGTCCTGGGGGTTCTGCCATCACCAAATATGGTGGTCAAGAAAAGGAAATCCTTCTTGTCCTTGCACTTCACCACCAGCACATTGTCGCTACATTGAGCTCTGCTCTCACCCTTTCTGAGCAGCTGCCCAAATAGGGTCTTAGGGAGGCCTCTCTGATTTTTGCAGACAGTACTGCAGACTGCGGTAGCTCTCTCAGAGAGGGACTTGACCAATGGGATGCTGGTATAAAAAGTTATCTACATAGAAGTAATAAACTTGATCCAGCAGTGGGTGCACCAATCGCTCACAATTTTCCCTCTCACTCCCAGCACAGGGGGGCATTCAGGGGGTTCAGTCTGGGTATCCTTACCTTCATAAACTCTAAACCTGTGGGTGTACCCTGAGGTACTCTCTCATAGTTTGTACAACTTAATTCCATACCTGGCCTTTCACTGGCAGGTACTGAAATTTGAGCCTCCCTTGAAATTAGGGACTTATCCACGCCGATGTTCCTTTGGGGCACATACTCCTCAGTAAACTTGTTGCTGAAGTGCTCAATGACCAGTCAAAGTTGAGGAGGACACCATGCATTATCACTGTAATGCAATAATTTGTGGATGGCCTCAAAATATTTACGGGTCATGACCATTCGGAACAGTGGAGTATTATATAAAACCTCAACACTCCAATATTGCCGAAGCTCTGGCTTCTTCACTAGCCCCATGTGAAGGACCAGACCCCACAATGTCACAGGCTCATGGTTGTAAAATTATTTAACTCCTTCAGATGAATTTACATCGTGGGACATGACTGTACAGCGGACAGGTATGGGATATTGGTGTTTTTTTTATTTTTCAATTTTTTTCAGAAGATTGAGGGTCGTCAGTTGGATTGAGAGTACAATAAAGATATTAAAACCCATGTGTATTTATTTCATTAAAATACTTTATTCATAATGTGTGTGTGTGTGTGTGTGTGTGTGTGTGTGTGTGTGTGTGTTTTTTAACCCTTTATTACTATTGGATTAATAATGGATAGGTGTCATATTGACATCTCTCCATTATTAACCAGGCTTAACCCCTTAGTGACGGAGCCAAGTTTTTTAAATCTGACCAGTTTTACTTTATGTAGTAATAACTCTGGAATGCTTCAACAAATCCCATTGATTTTGAGATTGTTTTTTTTTTTCGTGGAACATTATACTTTATGATAATTATAAATGTAGGTTGATATATTTTTTTTTTTTTAAAAACCACACAAAACATATCAGAAATTTGCCAAAAAAATGTAAAACAAATAGCAATTTTCAAGCTTTGAATGATTATCTCTTTGATCCAGATAATCATACCACAGCAAAACATTAATAATTAACATTTCCCACATGTCGGCTTTATATCAGCACCATTTGTAACAGGTTCTTTTATTTTGTTAGCATTTTAGAAGGTTTAAAAATGTAGTAGTAATTTTCCATTTTTTCATGGAAATTTACAAAAAAAATTTTTTAAGGGACCTATCCATGTTTGAAGTGCCTTTAGGGGTCCCATATATTGGGAAACCCCCAAAACTTATACCATTTTAAAAACAGCACCCCCTGACATATTGAAAACTGCAGTCAGGTAGTTTATTAACCCTTCAGGTGATTTTCAGGAATTAATGCAAAGTGGCATAACAGGAATGAAAATGTGTATTTTTACCACATAAATGCCTCTAACTTCTGAACAGGTTACAACAGCCATCAGACTTTAAGGCCGCTATTTGGTCGTGAATTGCCATGGCAAACATCAGGACCACAAAATGATGATCGGAGTGCACCAATCGGGATAAAGAGGAAGCCCCCACACTCTGTTAACCATTCATATGATGTAGTCACTATTGACAGCAGCATCTAAGGGGTTAAACAGATATGGACGGTGACAACACTGATCGTGGCTGATGCAGAAAGTTGTCAGTTATAGTGGACAGCTGACAGCTGCTGGATTGTCACCTGTATGGGGATGATATTCTCTTATATCTCAGGTCAGTTAAAAGACGTATTGGTGGTCATTAAGGGGTTAATGTCACCTTACCTTAGCAAGGTGACTTTTACCCCTTATAACCCCATATCCCACCGCTACTCGGGAGTGGGAAGAGAGAGGCTAAGTGCGGTTGCTGGGGGCACATGTTTATTTAATATCTGCCCTCAGTGACTGGCTTTCCCACTCAGGCTATGTGCACACGTTCAGGATTTCTTGCAGAAAATTCCTGAGAAAATCCTGAGATTTTCTGCAAGAAATCCGCAAGAAATCTGCATGCGTTTTTTGCGCGTTTTTGGTGTGGTTTTTTTGCGGATTTTTCCGGACATTTCCCAATGCATTATATAGTGGGAAATCCGCGAAAAATCAGCAAAATTAATGAACATGCTGCATTTTTTACCGCAATGCGTTTTTTTTCGCGGAAAAAAATGCATCATGTGTACAAAAATTGCGGAATTCATTAAAAATGATGGGATGCATAATGTATGCAGATATTTTGCGGTTTTATAGCGTTTTTATAGGGAAAAAACCTCAAAATCTGCAACGTGTGCACACAGCCTCAGGCGGAGAAAATTGCGTGGTAGCCCACGTCCGTTTGTTCCGTGATTTAACCCTTTATTTTAACACCTAGAGCTCCCAAATTTTGCACACACACACACTACTAACATTATTAGTGAGGAATGCGTAAAAGTATAAGGGATATAAAATGGTTTACTGTATGTAAACCATGTCTCATACAGTATCCTGTCGGGTTTGATAAGGAGATAGCAAAAGCCGGCAACTGAATTACCGGCTTTTCTGCTATCTAGCTCTGTATTAAATATATATGTGTCTCCCTGACATATACACTCTATATATAAATATGTTTCATCAATATTTGAACCCATGGATCCATTATATGTCCATTTTGAAAGCCGGCGAGAAAATCTCACCGTACGGATGCCATACGGAGGTTTACATGCGCAAAATACGCAGCCACACCTTGCCAACGGATGACTTACGGATCACTGTTCAGGGAACATTTCTGCGTAGTTGGTCCGTAAAAAACAGACCGTATTTTTATACGTTGTGTGTGACTCCAGCCTAACACTAACTCAATTCAGTAAAAAATACCGTAGTAGACAATTACTACGGTATAATTTTACTGTCCCTAATCTAGTCCTACCAACTAATCTAAATTATTTTTTACTTGATTCTTTTTGACAAAATTAAAAGAAGCCTGCCAGTGATATTATTCACCGTCTAGCGCTCAACGGCTGTAGGAAGCACGCACGGATGTGGTGCAAAAAGGGGAGAAACAAAAATAGGGGAAAAAAAGTACTTGCCAAAAGTGAGTGCTGGTGCCAAATCAGTGGCATGCATCTGATCAGCGGCTGTAGGACGCACATACGAAGGAGGTCTAAAGTGTGGGTGGGTGGAGGACAGGGATAAAAACAGTCCTGAAAAACAGTGAGCATGAGTGCGGGTCAGTGCTTTTCGTTCCTGATGAACGTTCGATGGTTGCAGGACGCACACAAAACCTGCTAAAAATCGAGCGATCAAGTACTGATCATAGCTCGGCGGCAGAAGGAGGGGAGGGTGGATTGGCATGTATTAGGAAAGATCAGGAACAGATAATGGAGGGATCTGAAACCCTTCAATCTGATTGCCTGAAAAACTGGGAAACGCTGTGATTGGCTGTTTAGAATTGAACAGACAATCACAGCGAATTTCATCATGGGGGCAGAACCAGCCACCGGGACAAAGGTTCCCAGGTCCCTGAATTTTAATGCTAGCACTGCGACTGCAGTCGCGGTGTCGCATTAAAGGTGGAACGTATCAATACGTCCAAGGTCGGTAAGTAACTATTGACCTGGATGTACGGATACATCAAAGGTCGTGAAGGCGTTAAAGGGACACTTCTTTCAAATATTTTTGTTTTCAGATTAACATGCTGTACGGAAAATGGTTGGTTTGCTTTTGTAATTAAATTTTTGGAAATCACTCTATGCCAACTACATGCTATCGAGTTTCTTCAACTGCCCTCCAGTGTGCATAATTAGCACAGCAGAGAGGGATTCACTTTATAGCTCAGAGTATACAATTGTATGAAGGTGTTATGAATGGTGAGTCAGCTACATCATCCCACCTCCACAGGAACCATCCAGCTTGTAGTATAATGTTAGAAGCTATTTCTTTTATTTTTTCAAAAAGGGTATAACCATCTCACCATGACTGGGTTGTACTTAATCAAGATGGTTCCTAACTCTAGTGACTCACCTGGCTATGTGGCTTCCAGGCCTCAAAATAGATGGAGGCAGAGCAGGATCAGCGCATGGCTGTGTTTAAAAAAAAAAAAAAAAAAAAAATGCATGAGGAAAATTATATGAAGGTGCACAGTCTGGGGTGGGTACTGTTGTGAACTCCGTTCTCGAACTCCGTCCGGTGGTCAGGAATGGTACTTCTGTGAGTTCTGTCTGTGGACTCCCTCTGGTGGCTGAAAGTGGAGCTGCTGGTCTGGAAGTGGCTTCCTCAGCTGCATCGTTTAGGACTGGGCTGGTTCCTCTATTTAACTCCGCTCAGATCATTACTTGATGCCGGCTGTCAATGTATCAGTACTGGTTCAGATCTCTCTTGGATCCTTCTGATGTCATGTTTACTTCAACAGAAGCTAAGTCCCTGTTAAGCTCATTTGTTGTTCATTTGTGTACTGAATATATTCCTTAGTACCTGTTTATTTTTTGTCCAGCGGGTAATCATGATTTTGTTTTGCTAGCTGGAAGCTCTGGGTGGCAGAGGGGCGCCACCGCACCGTGAGTCGGTGCGGGGGTCTTTTTGCTCTCTCTGTGTGGCTTTTGTAGATTTTTGTGCTGACCGCAAAGATCCCTTTATCTATACTCTGTCTATTTAGTAAGACTGGCCTCCTTTGCTAAAAGACCTGTTTTCATCTCTGTGTTTGTACCTTCCTCTTAACTCACAGTTAATATATGTGGGGGCTGCCTTTTCCTTTGGGAAATTTCTCTGAGGCAAGTGAGGCTTTGTTTCTCTTTAGGGGTAGTTACCTCTCAGGCTGTGAAGAGTCGTCTAGGCAGAGTCAGGCACGATCCACAGCTAATTCTAGTGTGTGTGATAATAGCATTAGGGTTGTGGTCAGCAGAGCTCCCACTTCCCAGAGCTCGTCCTATTTTGCAGTTTGACTATCAGGTCAGTCCAGGTTCTCCTAACCACCAGGTCCATAACAGTACAGCCGGCCAAAAGTGTTAATGCATCTCAATAGAGGGATAAGAGAAGTTCTGAGACCATTTTTTTTTTCTGTAGTGTGCTCTGCCTTTCTTTTCCCCTTAACCCTTGGGTGGTTCAGGAATCAGGTGTAGATATGGACATTCAAGGTCTGTCCTCTTGTGTGGATCATCTCACTGCACGGGTAGAAAGCATTCAGGATTATGTAGTTCAGAATCCTATGTTACAGCCTAGAATACCAATTCCTGATTTGTTTTCTGGGGATAGATCTAAGTTTCTGAATTTCAAGAATAATTGTAAACTGTTTCTTGCTCTGAAACCTCGCTCCTCTGGTGACCCTGGTCAGCAAGTAAAGATCATTATTTCCTTGTTGCGGGGCGACCCTCAAGACTGGGCATTCTCCCTTGTGCCAGGAGATCCTGCATTGCTTAATGTAGATGCGTTTTTTTTCTGGCGCTTGGATTGCTCTATGACGAACCAAATTCTGTGGATCAGGCAGAGAAAATCTTGCTGGCTCTATGTCAGGGTCAGGATGATGCTGAAATGTATTGTCAGAAGTTTAGAAAGTGGTCTGTGCTTACTCAGTGGAATGAGTGTGCCCTGGCAGCGATTTTCAGAAAGGGTCTTTCTGAAGCCCTTAAGGATGTTATGGTGGGGTTCCCCACGCCTGCTGGTCTGAATGAATCAATGTCCTTGGCTATACAGATCGATCGGCGCTTACGTGAGTGCAAAACTGTGCACCATTTGGCGGTATCCTCTGAGCAGAGGCCTGAGCCTATGCAATGTGATAGGACTTTGACCAGAGCTGAACGGCAGGAACATAGACGTCAGAATGGGCTGTGTTTTTACTGTGGTGACTCTACTCATACTATCTCAGATTGTCCTAAGCGCACTAAGCGGTCCGCTAAGTCTGTCACCATTGGTACTATACAGCCTAAATTTCTTTATCCGTTACTCTGATTTGCTCTTTGTCATCCTATTCTGTTATGGCGTTTGTGGATTCAGGCGCAGCCCTGAATTTGATGGACTTGGAGTATGCCAGGCGCTGTGGTTTTTTCTTGGAGCCCTTGCAGCATCCTATTCCATTAAGGGGAATTGATGCCACGCCTTTGGCCAAGAATAAGCCTCAGTATTGGACCCAGTTGACCATGTGCATGGCTCCTGCACATCGGGAAGATATTCGCTTTTTAGTGTTGCATAATTTGCATGATGTGGTTGTGTAGGGTTTGCCATGGCTACAGGTCCATAATCCAGTATTGGACTGGAAATCAATGTCTGTGTCCAGTTGGGGTTGTCAAGTGGTCCATGGTGATGTTCCAGTGTTATCTATTTCTTCTTCCACTCCTTCTGAAGTACCTGAGTTTTTGTCGGATTACCAGGATGTATTTGATGAGCCCAAGTCCAGTGCCCTGCCTCCTCATAGGGATTGTGATTGTGCTATTAATTTGATTCCTGGTAGTAAGTTTCCTAAGGGCCGACTTTTCAATTTATCTGTGCCAGAACACGCCGCTATGCGGAGTTATATAAAGGAGTCCTTGGAGAAAGGGCATATACGCCCGTCGTCATCACCGTTAGGAGCAGGGTTCTTTTTTGTGGCCAAGAAGGATGGTCCTCTGAGACCTTGTATAGATTACTGCCTTCTTAATAAAATCACGGTCAAATTTCAGTACCCTTTGCCTCTATTGTCTGATTTGTTTGCTCGGATTAAGGGGGCTAGTTGGTTTACCAAGATAGATCTTCGAGGGGCGTATAATCTTGTGCGTATTAAGCGGGGCGATGAATGGAAAACCGCGTTTAATACGCCCGAGGGCCATTTTGAGTATCTGGTGATGCCATTCGGGCTTTCTAATGTGCCATCTGTGTTCCAGTCCTTTATGCATGACATCTTCCGAAAGTATCTGGATAGATTCATGATAGTATATTTGGATGATATTTTGGTCTTTTCGGATGATTGGGAGTCTCATGTGAAGCAGGTCAGAATGGTGTTTCAAGTCCTTCGTGCTAATTCCTTGTTTGTAAAGGGGTCTAAATGTCTCTTCGGAGTTCAGAAGGTTTCCTTTTTGGGCTTCATTTTTTCCCCTTCTACTATCGAGATGGATCCAGTTAAAGTCCAGGCCATTTATGATTGGACTCTGCCTACATGTGTAAAGAGCCTTCAGAAATTCCTGGGCTTTGCGAATTTCTACCGTCGCTTTATCGCTAATTTTTCTAGTGTTGTTAAACCACTAACTGATTTGACCAAGAAAGGAGCGGATGTGGTGAACTGGTCCTCTGCAGCCGTTGAGGCGTTTCAGGAACTGAAACGTCGTTTTTCTTCGGCCCCTGTGTTGTGTCAGCCAGATGTTTCGCTCCCTTTTCAGGTTGAGGTTGATGCTTCTGAGACTGGAGCAGGGGCTGTTTTGTCTCAGAGAAGTTCGGATGGCTCTGTGATGAAGCCATGTGCTTTCTTTTCTAGAAAGTTTTCGCCTGCTGAGCGTAATTATGATGTTGGCAATCGGGAGTTGTTGGCTATGAAGTGGGCATTCGAGGAATGGCGACATTGGCTGGACGGAGCCAAGCATCGCGTGGTGGTCTTGACGGATCACAAGAATCTGACTTATCTCGAGTCTGCCAAGCGGTTGAATCCTAGACAGGCTCGATGGTCACTGTTTTTCTCCCGTTTCGATTTCGTGGTTTCATACCTTCCGGGTTCTAAGAATGTGAAGGCTGATGCCCTTTCAAGGAGTTTTGTGCCTGATTCTCCGGGAGTTTCTGAGCCGGCTGGTATTCTCAAAGAGGGGGTGATTTTGTCTGCTATCTCCCCTGATTTGCGGCGGGTTCTACAGGAATTTCAGGCGGATAGACCTGACCGCTGTCCAGCAGAGAGACTGTTTGTCCCAGATAGATGGACTAGTAGGGTTATCTCGGAGGTTCATTGTTCGGTGTTGGCTGGTCATCCTGGAATTTTTGGTACCAGAGATTTGGTGGCTAGGTCCTTTTGGTGGCCTTCCTTGTCCCGGGATGTGCGTTCTTTTGTGCAGTCCTGTGGGACTTGTGCTCGGGCGAAGCCCTGCTGTTCTCGTGCCAGTGGGTTACTTTTGCCCTTGCCGGTCCCGAAGAGGCCCTGGACGCATGTTTCCATGGATTTTATTTCAGATCTCCCTGTCTCTCAAAGGATGTCGGTCATCTGGGTGGTTTGTGATCGCTTCTCTAAAATGGTCCATTTGGTGCCCTTGCCTAAATTGCCTTCATCCTCTGATTTGGTTCCGTTGTTTTTCCAGCATGTGGTTCGTTTGCATGGCATTCCGGAGAACATTGTGTCGGACAGAGGTTCTCAGTTGTTTCGAGGTTTTGGCGGTCCTTTTGTGCTAAGATGGGCATTGATTTGTCTTTTTCTTCGGCTTTCCATCCTCAGACAAATGGGCAAACTGAACGAACCAATCAGACTTTGGAGACCTATCTGAGATGCTTTGTTTCTGCTGATCAGGATGATTGGGTGGCCTTCTTGCCATTGGCTGAGTTCGCCCTTAATAATCGGGCCAGTTCGGCTACTTTGGTTTCGCCTTTTTATTGTAATTCCGGTTTCCATCCTCGTTTTTCTTCAGGGCAGGTTGAGCCCTCGGACTGTCCTGGTGTGGATTTTGTGGTGGACAGGTTGCAGCAAATTTGGACTCATGTAGTGGACAATTTGACATTGTCACAGGAGAAGGCTCAACGTTTTGCTAACCGCCGTCGCCGTGTTGGTCCCCGACTTTGTGTTGGGGATCTGGTTTGGTTGTCATCTCGTTATGTTCCTATGAAGGTTTCTTCCCCTAAGTTTAAGCCTCATTTTATTGGGCCTTATAAGATTTCTGAAATCCTCAATCCTGTGTCATTTCGTTTGGACCTTCCAGCTTCTTTTGCCATCCATAATGTGTTCCATAGGTCGTTGTTGCGGAGATATGTGGCGCCTATGGTTCCTTTCGTTGACCCTCCTGCTCCGGTGTTGGTCGAGGGAGAATTGGAGTATGTGGTGGAGAAGATTTTTAGATTCTCGTATCTCGAGACGGAAACTTCAGTATCTGGTCAAGTGGAAGGGATATGGCCAGGAGGATAATTCCTGGGTTCTTGCCTCCGATGTCCATGCTGCCGATTTAGTTCGTGCCTTTCGTATGGCTCATCCTGATCGGCCTGGGGGTTCTCGTGAGGGTTCGGTGACCCCCTCCTCAAGGGGGGGTACTGTTGTGAACTCCGTTCTCGAACTCCCTCCTGTGGTCAGGAATGGTACTTCTGTGAGTTCTGTCTGTGGACTCCCTCTGGTGGCTGAAAGTGGAGCTGCTGGTCTGGAAGTGGCTTCCTCAGCTGCATCGTTTAGGACTGGGCTGGTTCCTCTATTTAACTCCGCTCAGATCATTACTTGATGCCGGCTGTCAATGTATCAGTACTGGTTCAGATCTCTCTTGGATCCTTCTGATGTCATGTTTACTTCAACAGAAGCTAAGTCCCTGTTAAGCTCATTTGTTGTTCATTTGTGTACTGAATATATTCCTTAGTACCTGTTTATTTTCTGTCCAGCGGGTAATCATGATTTTGTTTTGCTAGCTGGAAGCTCTGGGTGGCAGAGGGGCGCCACCGCACCGTGAGTCGGTGCGGGGGTCTTTTTGCTCTCTCTGTGTGGCTTTTGTTGATTTTTGTGCTGACCGCAAAGATCCCTTTATCTATACTCTGTCTATTTAGTAAGACTGACCTCCTTTGCTAAAAGACCTGTTTTCATCTCTGTGTTTGTACCTTCCTCTTAACTCACAGTTAATATATGTGGGGGCTGCCTTTTCCTTTGGGAAATTTCTCTGAGGCAAGTGAGGCTTTGTTTCTCTTTAGGGGTAGTTACCTCTCAGGCTGTGAAGAGTCGTCTAGGCAGAGTCAGGCACGATCCACGGCTAATTCTAGTGTGTGTGATAATAGCATTAGGGTTGCGGTCAGCAGAGCTTCCACTTCCCAGAGCTCGTCTTATTTTGCAGTTTGACTATCAGGTCAGTCCAGGTTCTCCTAACCACCAGGTACATAACAGGGTACACACCAAAATGTACAGAGTACAAGAAACAGAACGCAATTTCTGTAAAATACCTCAATCGAGTACATCAACTGAAAAAAAAAAATAGAACTCATGGTGTACAAAGAGGGAAAACCTAAAGAAATTACATACTCAGGCCAAATAGGTTTGTATTCTTCTGGCCTAATTGAGATAAACTATTGCAATCATGTGGCTATTAGGGTTGAACAAAACGGATCAGACAAATTCAAAAATCGCCGACTTTCGGCAAAGTTGGGTTTCATGAAACCCGACCAGATCCCAGTGTGGGATCGGCCATGCGGTCGGCGACCTTCGCGCCAAAGTCGCATTTCGTATGATGCGTTCTGCGCCATTTCTCAGCCAAAGAAGGACGCAGAGTGTGGGCAGCGTGATGACATAGGTCTCGGTCCCCACCATCTTAGAGAAGGGCATGACAGTGATTGGCTTGCTTTCTGCAGCGTCACAGGGGGTATAAAGGGGCGTGCATGCCGACCGCCATCTTACTTCTGCCGATCTTTGCATAGGGAGAGGTTGCTGCAGCTTCGTCAGAAGAAGGGCTATAGTTAGGGAGGGAAGATTAACCCCCAAACCGCTTGTGCTGTAGTGATTTCCATTGTCCAACACCACCTTTGTTTTGCAGGGACAGTGGAGGCTATATCTTTGTGCATCAGCTCTGTAGCCTATTAGGCTGCCTTATAAGATAGCTGCATTGCTGTTTGCACTGCTGCTGTGCAAACCAACTGCTTTTTTAAAAGCTAAAATCCTGTTGCTCCTTTTTGCAGTTATCTTGTTTATTTGTCCACACTTTTGTGTGCAGCAGTCCTTTTTGTTGCTGCCATATTTGTCCTGAGATCATTGTAGAAAGATTGAAATTGTACTACAGTCCTTGGATTTTTTTCAGATATCTTCCAGCCACTTTCTGCCACTTACATTGTGTTGTGTTACACACTGTGCCTGAGTTGTGGTACAGTCTCCCCCCAAAAAAGGGAGATTCAAAGTGTCACAAAGTGGATATACGTCAGTTCTGTTAGATTGTCGTATATCAGCCAGCCACGTTCTGCCACTTACATTGTGTTGTAAAATACACTGGGCCTGAGTTTGGGTTCAGTCTCCCCCCAAAAAAAGTGAGATTGAAATTCTCACAAAGTTGATATACCTCAGTCCTCTTAGTTTGTGGTGTATCAGCCAGCCACTTGCTGCCACTCACATTGCGTTGTAAAATACACAGGGCCTGAGTTTGGGTTCAGTCTCCCCCCAAAAAAAGTGAGATTGAAAATCTCACAAAGTGGATAAACCTCAGTCCTCTTAGTTTGTGGTGTATCAGCCAGCCACTTGCTGCCACTTACATTGTGTTGTGTTATACACTGGGCCTGAGTTGTGGTGCAGTCTCCCCCCAAAAAAAAGGGAGAATTAAATTCTCAACAAGTTTTTATACACCTTCTACCTTGTTTTACAGTACCATATAAAGGTTGTTATTTTGGTTAGATTTTCCCAAAAATGAGGAAGTCTGGTGGAAGAGGCCGTGGGTGGTCGTTGCCAGCTGGTACTGGTGGTGGTGGAGCATCTGGTGGTAGTGGGAAAAGCAAAATAGCAGCTAAGGCTGGAGTTGTTGAGCCAGCGTCATCGTCTGCCTACACAAGGCCTCGAAGGCTCCCTTATCTGGGAGTAGGAAAACCGCTTTTAAAGCCGGAGCAGCAGGAAAAAGTTTTGTCTTTCCTTGCTGACTCAGCCTCTAGCTCTTTCGCCTCCTCTTCCGACAGTTCGAAATATAAAAGCAGCGAGTCGTCAGTGGATGCTCCCGGTCAGGAACAAGTTGCTTCCTTGTGTCCTTCACCGAAACCTAAAGTGAAGGATGTGGCAGGCGACACTACAGTTTACTCCATGGAGCTCTTTACACATACCGTGCCTGGGTTAGAAAGGGAAATTGTTAACTGCCCATTACAAGATGAATCGGACATGGAGTGCACTGATGCACAGTCACAGCTAGATTATTATGCTGTTCCATTGACTCAGATCACTACATTGCCCTCACAGTGTACTGAGCCAGAAACTGACCCTGATGAGACTATGGTGCCCCATCCCGAACGCTATAGCACCTTACACGTTGACACAGAGAAAGGTGCACATGACATTGAAGAGGAGGTGATAGACGACCCAGTTGTTGACCCAGATTGGCAGCCATTGGGGGAAGAGGGTGCCGCTGACAGTAGCTCAGAAGTGGAGGAGGATGATCCGCAGCAGCCATCAACATCACAACAGCTTTCATCTGGCAGGCCCGTCTCAGGCCAAAAAAGTTTGTCAACTAAAAAAACAGTTTTAGGACAGCGTGGCCATCCGTTGAAAGTAGCACAGCGTGCAATGCCTGAAAAGGTATTGCATAGTAGGAAGAGTGGAGTGTGGCAATATTTTAACCAAGATCCGAATGATCAGTGCAAAGTTATCTGTAAGAAATGCTCAAAGACCTTTAGCAGAGGGAAGAATCCCCTAAATTTAAATACAATGTGCAAGCGTAGACATTTAACCAGCATGCACTTGCAAGACTGGACTAACTACCAAACGTCCTGTACCGTTGGTGCACCTGCTCAGAATGAAGGTAGTCAGCAATGCTACATAGCTTCCCTCACTGTAAGCCCACCGGTTAGGACACCACCAGCAGCAAATGTGGAGGTATCGTCGCAAGGCAAAAGCAGTCAGGGAATCACAAGGTTTTTGGTAGGAAACACTGTATGTAGGTCAACATCAAGAATACCATCACCAACCCTCTCTCAATCAGCCATGTCCACCACCACCACCACCGCCAGTTCCACCATATGCACCTCTCCAGTCCAGCTCACCCTACAAGAGACTCTCGTTAGGAAAAGAAACTACTCATCCTCTCATCCGAGTACACAGGGTTTGAACGCCCACATTGCTAGACTAATCTCGTTAGAGATGATGCCCTACCGGTTGGTTGAAATCGAAGCTTTCAAAGCCCTGATGGCCTACGAAGTACCACGCTATGACCTACCCAGTCGACACTTCTTGCGAGAAAATCCATCTCAGCCCTCCACCAGCATGTCAAAGACCGCACTGCACCTCACAACAGATGCATGGACAAGTAGGCATGGCCAGGGACGTTATGTGTCCATCACGGCACACTGGGTTAATGAGGTGGATGCAGGGTCCACAGGGGACAGCCATAGTGGGACAGTTCTGCCTAGCCCACGGTCTAGGAAACAGTTGGCTGTAGGCATTTGCCCCTCCTCCTCCTCCAGAAGCGAGAGCTCGTCCACATAGTGCAGTCGCACGACCACTCCATCCGCAGCTGCCAGTGTTGTCCCATTATGGAACAGCTAGTGGTAAGCGTCAGCAGGCTGTGTTGGAAATGAAGTGTGTGGGCGACAACAGACACACCGCGGAAGTTCTGGCCGAGTACTTGCAGCAAGAAACTCAGTCATGGCTGGGCAGTGTACATCTTGAGGCAGGCAAGGTAGTCAGTGATAACGGAAGGAATTTTCTGGCTGCCATAGCCCTTTCAGAACTGAAACACATACCTTGCCTGGCTCACACCTTGAACCTGGTGGTGCAGTGCTTCCTGAAAAATTATCCGGGGTTACCAGCCCTGCTCCTGAAGGTGCAAAGACTTTGCTCGCACATCCGCCGGTCACCCATACACTCCAGCCGTATGCTGAAGCATCAGCGATCGCTGAGGCTTCCCCAGCACCTCCTAATAATCGACGTTGCAACAAGGTGGAAGTCCATACTGCACATGCTTCAGAGGCTGTGCGAACAGAGGCGAGCTGTAATGCATTTGTGGGAGGATACACATATAAGGGCAGGCAGTTGGATGGCAGACATGGAGTTGTCAGGTGTGCAGTGGTCGAAGCTACAAGACCTCTGTCAAGTCCTTCAGTGTTTTGAGGAATGCACACAGCTGGTAAGTGCAGACGACGCCATCATAAGCATGAGCATCCCACTAATGCGTCTGCTGATGCAAAGTTTGACGCACATTAAGGAGCAGGCATCTGCAGCCGAGGAGGAGGGAAGCCTTGATGACAGTCAGCCATTGCCTGCTCAGGGAACTCTCCTGGACGAGGTGGTGGATGAAGAGGAGGAGGAGGATGATGGGGATGAATATTTATGGGAGGAGGATGCTTCTCAGGGGGCAATAGAAACTGGTGGCTTTGCAAGGTCAGGTACAGGGTTTTTGCGGGAGACAAGTGATGTTGATTTGCAAGAAAGTGCTCCTCAACCCAGCACAAGCAGTGAATTGACACCTGGAACATTGGCCCACATGGCTGAGTATGCCTTGCATATCCTAAAAAGGGACCCCCGCGTTATCAAAATGATGACCGATGACGATTACTGGTTGGCCTGCCTCCTGGATCCACGATATAAAGGAAAATTACAAAATATCATGCCACATGAGAACCTTGAGCAAATATTGGCTACCAAACAAGCAACTCTTGTAGACCGTTTGGTTCAGGCATTCCCAGCACACAGCGGTGGTGATGGTTCTCACATGAGCTGTAGGGGGCAACATGGCAGAGGTGTTAGAGGTGCACAATTCAGAAGTGGCGTTGACAGAGGGGTTTTATGACCAGGTTGTGGAGTGATTTTGCAATGACCGCAGACACAACAGGTACTGCTGCATCGATTCAAAGTGACAGGAGACTGCATTTGTCCAGTATGGTTACGAACTATTTTTCCTCCCTTATCGATGTTCTCCCTCACAGGTCATTCCCCTTTGATTACTGGGCATCTAAAATAGACACCTGGCCTAAATTGGCAGAATATGCATCACAGGAGCTCGCTTGCCCTGCTGCTAGTGTGCTATCAGAAAGAGTCTTCAGTGCTGCTGGTTCAATACTGACCGAAAAAAGGACTCGTCTGGCTACCCAAAATGTTGATGATCTAACCTTCATTAAAATGAACCAATCATGGATTTCAAATTATTTTGCCCCACCTTCCCCTGCTGACACATAGCTTGCCTGGAAAATGTCTTGCTTTTGGCCTCCTCTGACTGACTGACCCAATTCCTCCATTTGCAGCTGTTGAATGTCCACCATAGGCCATTTTTTTTTACCTCCCTAAATGGGCTGACTCCCCCCACAGGGCCGTGGTCACCACCTAGCGCAAGCACCCGTGCGAGTGCCGTTTGCCTGGACAGGTGGGTGTGCCCACTCTTGGGCGAAGGCACTGGCACAGGGTCCCTCATAGTACAATGAAGTGTCTCTGACGGTGGTGGTGCACAACCAATGTCAGACACACCGTCGTAATATGAGGGGCCCTGTGCCAGTACCGCCGCCCACGAGAGAGTGTTCCCCCCAGTTCGAACAGTGCTCTACCACTTGCCAAACTTACCTCTTCCTGCTCCACCACTGTGTAGTCTGTGTTGTTAAATCCTTCAATGGCACTGCCAATACAAATTTTTTGAAATGATAGATGATAGCAAAAATATACAGGGGCCCTGGCCTCCATTTAGACCAGTTAATACTTTGCGCCAACTACCTCTGTCTGCTACTCAGCAGAGGAGCCCACCCCTGTACCTAGCTATGCCACCTGTTTTATTTATGAACATTTTTTGGGCAGACATTTACCTCACTTTATTATTTTGGCCTACTAACTGTGTCAGCCACTCCTTACAGTCCTCCACTGAACAAAGCTATGCCGCCTGTGTACTCCTGTAACCAATTTTGAACTGCATGTAGCCTACTTTTTTATTCTAGGCCTACTAAGTCTGTCAGCGCCACTCCTTACAGTTGTCCTCCACTGAACAAAGCTATGCCGCCTGTGTACTCCTGTAACCAATTTTGAACTGCATGTAGCCTACTTTTTTATTTTAGGCCTACTAAGTCTGTCTGCGCCACTCCTTACAGTTGTCCTCCACTGAACAAAGCTATGCCGCCTGTGTACTCCTGTAACCAATTTTGAACTGCATGTAGCCTACTTTTTTATTTTAGGCCTACTAAGTCTGTCTGCGCCACTCCTTACAGTTGTCCTCCACTGAACAAACCTGAGCCAACAGTTTACTCCTGTTTTGAATACTAAACTGCATTTGGCCTACTTGTTTGGTTGGGCCTACTAACGGTGTCTGCTGCTGCTTGTTGTTCTCCTCCACTGAACAAAGCTGAGCCGCCACTTTACTCCTGTTTCGAATATTAAACTGCATTTGGCCTACTTGTTTTGTTGGGCCTACTAACGGTGTCTGCCGCTGCTTGTTGTTCTCCTCCACTGAAGAAAGTTGAGCCGCCACTTTACTCCTGTTTCAAATATTAAACTGCATTTGGCCTACTTATTTGGTTGGGCCTACTAACGGTGTCTGCCGCTGCTTGTTGTTCTCCTCCACTGAACAAAGCTGAGCCGCCACTTTACTCCTGTTTTGAATATTAAACTGCATTTGGCCTACTTGTTTGGTTGGGCCTACTAACTGTGTCTGCCGCTGCTTGTTGTTCTCCTCCACTGAACAAAGCTGAGCCGCCACTTTACTCCTGTTTCGAATATTAAACTGCATTTGGCCTACTTGTTTGGTTGGGCCTACTAACGGTGACTGCTGCTGCTTGTTGTTCTCCTCCACTGAACAAAGCTGAGCCACCACTTTACTCCTGTTTTGAATATTAAACTGCATTTGGCCTACTTGTTTGGTTGGGCCTACTATCGGTGTCTGCCGCTCCTTGATTTTCTCCTCCACTGAACAAAGCTGAGCCGCCAGTTTACTCCTGTTTCAAATATTAAACTGCATTTGGCCTACTTGTTTGATTGGGCCTACTAACTGTGTCTGCCCCTCATTACAGCTGTCCTCCACTGCACAAAGCTATGCCGCCTGTGTACTCCTTTTACCAATTTTGAACTGCATTTAGCCTACTTTTTTATTTTAGGTCTACTAAGTCTGTCTGCACCACTCCTTACAGTTGTCCTCCGCTGAACAAAGCTATGCCGCCAGTTTACTCCTGTTACCTATTTTGAACTGCATTTAGCCTACTTACTTTATTGGGCCTACTAACTGCCAGCCTCCCATTACAGTTGTCCTCCGCTGAACAAAGCTATGCCGCCAGTTTAGTCCTGTTACTGATTTTGAACTGCATTTAGCCTACTTACTTTATTGGGCCTACTAATTGTCAGCCTCTCATTACAGTTGTCCTCCGCTGAACAAAGCTATGCCGCCTGTTTAGTCCTGTTACCAGTTTTGAACTGCATTTAGCCTACTTTATTATTTGGGCATAAATCTGCGTTTCCTCATCATCCTGCCCATTGCCCAGCCACTGCTAGATGACTCTGCTGGTACATTGACCCAGACCACTACATTCCCCTTGCACTACACAGCCAGAATCTGACCCTGCTGAAAGTCAGGTTCCCCTTCCCGCATACTATACCACCTTACACGGGGACAAAGAGGAAGGTGCAGATGAAAGTGCAGGTTCCTTCATCAGGTGGGGGGCATACTTGTTGGCAATGTCACTAGCACAGGGCCCCTCATAGTACGCAAAAGTGTCTCTGCCAGTGGGAGGCGCCCCCGCCGTCATACACACCGCCGTATATTGAGGGGCCCTGTGCCAGTGCCAATGCGAAAGAATGGGCCCCCCCTTCTTGCTCAGCATCACAGCACTTGCAAAGTTTAAATGCTTACCTCTCCCTGCTCCACCGCCGTGACGTATTCCGCGTTTCCTGGGCCAACGAAAAACTTGAGCCAGCCCTACCCCCACAAATTTAGCCAAATGACCCCCAGTTTTCAATGCCTATCTATTATTATAAAGTAAATTAAGATTGACAAGCTTCAGTAAGAAGAATTGATGTTTTTGGCATTAAAATGGGCACTGTAGGTGTTTTCCTGTCCTCCACTCTCTGCCGACTTTAATTCCCCATTGACTTGCATTGGGTTTCGTGTTTCAGTCGGCCCCCGACTTTTCGCAATAATCGGCCGATTTCACCCGACCCGACTTCTGAGAAAGTCGGGTTTCACGAAACCCGACTCGATCCTAAAAAAGTAAGTCGCTCAACTCTAGTGGCTATTAACATTTTTTTAAAAATTTTTAGTTGTACCCAAATATTGAATGCTATGAAGCAGCAGTCAATATGCGGGGAAACTATCTTTTGTGTTCTGAATTTTGCAAGCTTACCTAAATGCCCCCATCTATGTATTCTTCCTTGCCCACTGTTGTGTGTTTCCATGTCCTACTGCCAACTATGTGCTGTACCAACTGTCAATGCTGTGTCTACAGATTTGCCAAAGTTTGTGTCCATATTCCCCTTGTTGGCACCCAGTAGTACGCTGCGATGCAATAGTGCTGCAATGCTGCCAAACACCCAACATTGATATTCAAGTGAGTAACTTACTCAGTTTAAAGGGAACTTGTCATCATGAAATTGCAGCCCAACTTGCTGGCACCATGTTATAGAGCAGGGGGAGCTGAGCAGATTGATTATATAGTTGTGTGAGAAAAGATTTAGTATAACCTGCATTTTCATCATTTAAACATTTACTCTTTCTGGGATTCTTGGTCCAGTGGGCGGTCCTATCAGTGACTGTCAGCTATCACTGTATGCACTATTATACAAGGCTGTCAGTCACTGATAGGACCTCTTACTGGACCAAAAATTTAAGAAACACAGAGATTTACATTGTTAAATCACAGGTTATACTGAATCTTTTCTCTTAAAGCTGTATATCAATCTGCTCCACTCCCCCTGCTCTATAACAGGGTGCCTGCACATAATACTGTTTTCTTTGAGACCGGTTCCCTTTAATACAAATGTGGTAAAATATGGATCTTTGGTCATGTACTCACCTTCTCCTTCAGGTCATCAATACTTCAGTTTTAGCCATAATCACCAATTCTCACAAAAAATTGGGAGGCTCCTGGAAAAAGGTGAGTCAGCCTAGACAGCTTGAAAAGATGGCACTATAATAAGCTTACTTTTCCAATACAGGAAGTAGGCTTAGCACTGATGAGATGCACAATATGATGATTCATAGTCACATAGTGACTGCAGACTTCTAGCCTAAAAGCCCCGTCACACACATAGCGAGATCGCTAGCGAGATCGCTGCTGAGTCACAAGTTTTGTGACGCAACAGCGACCTCAGTAGCGATCTCGCTATGTGTGACACGTACCAGCGACCAGGCCCCTGCTGCGAGATCGCTGGTCGTGTCGGAATGGCCTGGACCTTTTTTTGGTCGTTGAGGTCCCGCTGACATCGCTGAATCGGTGTGTGTGTGACACCGATCCAGCGATGTCTTCACTGGTAACCAGGGTAAACATCGGGTTACTAAGCGCAGGGCCACGCTTAGTAACCCGATGTTTACCCTGGTTACCAGCGTAAATGTAAAAAAAAACAAACAGTACATACTCACCATCTGATGTCCGTCAGGTCCCTTGCCGTCTGCTTCCTGCTCTGACTGAGTTCCGCCGTACAGTGAGAGCACAGCACAGCAGTGACATCACCGCTGCGCTCTGCTCTCACTGTACGGCGGCACTCAGTCAGAGCAGGAAGCAGACGGCAAGGGACCTGACGGACATCAGATGGTGAGTATGTACTGTTTGTTTTTTTTGGTAACCAGGGTAAACATCGGGTTACTAAGCGCGGCCCTGCGCTTAGTAACCCGATGTTTACCCTGGTTACCCGGGTGCTGCAGGGGGACTTCGGCATCGTTGAAGACAGTTTCAACGATGCCGAAGTCGTTCCCCTGATCGTTGATCGCTGGAGAGAGCTGTCTGTGTGACAGCTCCCCAGCGACCACACAACGACTTACCAACGATCACGGCCAGGTCGTATCGCTAGTCGTGATCGTTGGTAAATCGCTATGTGAGACGGGGCCTTAAGGCTGGACAACACGTTTAAACATCGCACAGGGATTTGGACGCACATAGTGGCTCCTGGGTTGGGGCCAAGGAAACTGAAGGTAAAAATAATCAGAAGAAAATAGAATGGTCAGAAGCACGATGAAGTTAGCCAACAGTAGTACAAACTAGCCAAGCAGGAGCTGAAAGCACAAGCTGCAACCAGAGTAGATAAACTACATATGACAGCTATCAGCAGTAAGCTGGGAGTATTGGTAATGTGTGATGCTGACCCATTGGTCAAAGTAGGGAGCTAATTACTCCAGCTGGACAACAGACACACTCATACCGCCAGACTGGACGGCACTACAGGTCCCAGCCACCTAGTATAAATGGCTGGACACAGCCTGCAGAATTTCTAGTACTGAGATCTCAAGCATCACCATCACAATCGATACAGCAGAGCCTTGCGACAGAAGCAGTGTTAAGGTACCTTCACACGAAACGACATCGCTAGCGATCCGTGACGTTGCAGCGTCCTGGCTAGCGATATCGTTTCGTTTGACACGCAGCAGCGATCAGGATCCTGCTGTGATGTCGCTGGTTGCTGAATAAAGTCCAGAACTTTATTTGGTCGTCCGATCACTGTGTATCGTTGTGTTTGAAAGCAAAAGCAACGATACCCAGCGATGTTTTACACTGGTAACCAGGGTAAACATCGGGTTACCAAGCGCAGGGCCGCGCTTAGTAACCTGATGTTTACCCTGGTTACCAGCGTAAAAGTAAAAAAAACAAACAGCACATACTTACATGCGTCCCCCAGCGTCTGCTTCCTGACACTTACTGAGCGCCGGCCCTAAAGTGAAAGTGAAAGCACAGCGGTGACGTCACCGCTGTGCTGTTAGGGCCGGAGCTCAGTCAGTGTCAGGAAGCAGACGCTGGGGGACGCATGTAAGTATGTGCTGTTTGTTTTTTTTACTTTTACGCTGGTAACCAGGGTAAACATCGGGTTACTAAGCGCGGCCCTGCGCTTAGCAACCCGATGTTTACCCTGGTTACCCGGGGACCTCGGCATCGTTGGTCGCTGGAGAGCGGTCTGTGTGACAGCTCTCCAGCGATCAAACAGCGACGCTGCAGCGATCAGCATCGTTGTCGCTATCGCTGCAGCGTCGCTTCGTGTGAAGGTACCTTAAGGTTTCTTGTTTATTTTTTTCCTAATAAGGTTGGGTTCCTTTTCCCCAGCAGTAGGCCAGCATGGTCTGTTAAGAAGCAATGGCTATTTTTTATTTGTGAAGAAAAAATTAAGGTTTGTAGTTACATTTTCCCTGTTTAAGGTACATACTAAGGTTTCTTCTATGCAAAAGAAGAATATGGAAATTCTGCTGGGAAGGTATCCTACCCTGCAAGCATAATAATGGCAAACCTGAAATTGCTTATAAAATGGGATCATTTCTTGTTCATGCATTTTCCATATTCCAGCTTTTGTCTATAAAAATGACTGTGATCATCTTTACCAGTATGTCCTATTTTAAGTGGTTTACATTTTATTCATTTGACAACCTTAGATTATTATCAGAAGGTATGTGGATAAAGGCTTCTTCTATCCTGCATTGGCCACAATCGATATCCCGCAAAGCCCTTCAAATATTTCATGACTTCACCAACTACTAGAGGCAATTCATTAAGAACTTTTTTTTTCAAATTATAGATTCTCTTCTAGTCCTCATTCAGAAATGCGCAATGTCTTAGAAGTGCCACACTCTGAGATTTAGGCCTTCAATGTCCTCAAATCATGGTTTTCCTCTGATTCAAGTGTACAGAATTCCAACATCAATGGATCATTTTTTCTTGAAGTGGATGCCACTACCAGAACTGTAGGAGCTGTCCTCTCGCAACCTCCTCTAGAATTCATACTCTCTAGAAACCCCAAAGCACATTTGTGTTAAGGTACCTTCACACTAAACGATATCGCTAGCGATCCGTGACGTTGCAGCGTCCTGGATAGCGATATCGTTTAGTTTGACACGCAGCAGCGATCAGGATTCTGCTGTGATATCGCTGGTCGTTGAACAAAGTTCAGAACTTTATTTGGTCGTCAGACCGGCGTGTATCGTCGTGTTTGACACCAAAAGCAACGATACCAGCGATGTTTTACACTGGTAACCAGGGTAAACATTGGGTTACTAAGCGCAGGGCCGCACTTAGTAACCCAATGTTTACCCTGGTTACCAGTGTAAAATGTAGAAAAACCAAACAGTACATACTCACCTTCGCATCCCCCGGCGTCCGCTTCCCACACTGACTGAGCGCCGTAAAGTGAAAGTGAAAGTACAGCACAGCGGTGATGTCACCGCTCTGCTGTTAGGGCCGGTGCTCAGTCAGTGCAGGAAGCGGACGCCGGGGGACGCGAATGTAAGTATGTACTGTTTGTTTTTTTTACATTTTACGCTGGTAACCAGGGTAAACATCGGGTTACTAAGCGCGGCCCTGCGCTTAGCAACCCGATGTTTACCCTGGTTACCCGGGGACCTCGGCATCGTTGGTCGCTGGAGAGCGGTCTGTGTGACAGCTCTCCAGCGATCAAACAGCGACGCTGCAGCGATCGGCATCGTTGTCGCTATCGCTGCAGCGTCGCTTAATGTGAAGGTACCTTTAGTTTCTTCTGGTGGCATTTGAATAGGGAGCAATTTGGGTACTTGTCTATGTGTTGTAGCCCTAGTGTTGACACAGGTGGGGGAGCAAGAGTCATTAAGGGGTCTCCTGGGCATTATGTGGTTGCTCTGTGAAAGTACTGACAGACAGATAACAAAGCTTTTCTTGGAGATGCTACAATTTTTGCTTTCTTTCAGAAGTCGGAAAAAAAATAACAATTTCTTTTTATAGTGAGGGTCTAAAAGCATGCCTTTCCAACAGTCATCCCTTTGCCTGATGGGAGCAATATGTCTGTCATCCCACAAACATTCCAGCATACAGCTTGCCATGCTGGCCGGCATGACCAAGGAACCCCTTGGTTCACTTTCATCACCCTACTGGGCCATTTGGTTGTCATGACCACTGACCGGCATCTTTATTTTACTCTGTCAGCCTTGTCCCCTTCCTGTGCCAACTCAATATCTCCCTCCTCATCCACCTGCTGCTGCTCCCCCTTATTACATCTTGCTGCATGTAACTGGAACATGAGGGTCCCGAACAGACACAGGGTGATGATGAACATGTACAAATTGCTGTTCTTCCTCCATCTCCTATTGCATCATGGTGAGTGTTTTTCCAGGATAAGTATGAGAGGGATGACATGCATGATATAGTCCATCACTTTAATTTTTTGCAGTCTATTTTGCAAGCAGTCAAATTCAAATTCTCTTTGGGGGATGGGGCTAAAAATGTGAAACACAATCAACATGTTTTTATCAATGTTCTGAATTTATTAAAAGCGGTAAAATATAAAAAATGCACTAAAGCTTTGAGTCAAACCTGCTCACAGACTGGGTAGATGCTAGTTTGTGGCTGGCACTACCATGTATTTACTACTGGATAACGGAAACTACTACGTGGTTGGCAACGTTTAAAACTTGCCAACTTTGACATCTTGCTTTTTGAGAAATATACTACTGTGGCATGGATAGCCATGCCTACCTTAGCAATTTCACCATGTTCGGTTCAGTCCAATGATTGTGCATCCCAGCTTCAAATGCAATAAACCGAGTCTTTAGCGTATTTGCACTTGGCATCTTCTAGTATACTAGCTGAGATTTTAAAGCACAATGCGCTTTAGGAAAACACAGTATGTTCTTTGGAGTCTCTTCAGTAATTTTTTGCAGTAGTGTTTTTTTCAATGTATATATAAACTTGTGAGCGGCTTCCAAACACAAGCTGCCTGAAGAAAGTTCAAGTCATTTCTTTAGCTGCTTCACAACTTTCGAAGCCAGAAACATTTAAATGAAGCTCCAAAAAGAACATAAACACAGCAAGTGGTTTTGACATTGTAGTATATTTGTAAATTTTTTTGGCATTTTTAAGCACTTGTTCAGGTGGATTTAAGGTTAAATTAGCTTGAACAATACGCTGTGTTCACATACTCTTAAAGCTCAGTTTCCTAATGGGTATAGATAGTTGGTAAGTATATACTCGAAGAATGGGTGCCACTTTCAGGCTGGCATTACCATGTGGTTACTATTGTCTATCAGTAGTGTAATGCAGTGGTGTCCACACTGTGCAGTGATGAGGCAGTGACCCAGGAAAAGTTCAAAGTAAAGTCTCTTTTAATGAACAGCGTACTCACAAACAGAAAGTAAATCAGATCCTCCGGATCGCCGCCGGGAAAACAAAGACAGTTCGTATCCGATTACCATGGGCGACTGCACCGCTGTGTACGCTGAGGGTGCCAGGCCTTTTGGCTCTGCTTGGTGCTGTGTGGCTTCACACAGGTTGATCTCTGCAAAGCTGCCTGCTTGCAAGACCAAAACTGACACACCCAACCCCCTGCTGCAGGAGTTAATAAAAGAACCTGTGGCCATATGCCATATGCAAAACCTGGGCCGGGGGAGGAAATGGACCTCCCCCTACCATCCTGTAGTGCATTTAAAAAATAAAAGCCCATGGCAGGCTTTCCTAAATCTGTCTTGGACAAATAGCTTGCCCAGGACTAACACTTACTTTTATTTTGCATTGCAATCACAGCTATACCTGTGACTGCAATGCACTCCCACGGCCATAATATGCTTCTTTGCACAACCTGGGGGACACATAGTGACCCTCGAATATAACACCGGTCATTGTCTCACAGTAGCCACACAATGTACCCATCCAGTAAATATTTACATCGCTCTCTCCATAAGCGGTCCTTTCTCAGCACAGAGCTTCTTTTTCCAAGCTCTGTGGTCCTAGATGATTGTGTTTGTTTGATAAAGATCAATAACGACCGAAAGGATAACACAACCAGGCTCTACTTTTCCTCTTCAAGATTGTGCAATTGTTTATAGCAACAAAGAACAAACTGATAAAATTTTAGACTTAATACAGGGTTAAAGTATAGTGCTTACAAAAATGACAAAAATATGAAATAATAAGATGTTTACACAAGCTGAAAACCGTACTAAAATAAAAGGAATACATACAGAAACGTCTTATGAATTAAATCTGTGAGATTTTCTAGACAGGCCTAGGATACTTGTTGTTTCTCCTGGGTTTGCCAAGGATTATCCCTGGTTGAGTCACAGCCACAGTCCTCCCTGGTCAGTTTATGGAGGGAAAGCTAATTTCATGCAAGATAAAAATGAGTGCAATACATAAATTAGAATTGTTAGATTTTTGCACTGGACCCTCCAAGTGGGATAATATGATTGCAATGTTTCCGATCATACTTTCACCATGATAGACACATCATGACTAGTGTTGAGCATTCCGGTACTGCAAATATCGGGTATCGGTCGATATTCGCTGTATCGGAATTCCGATACCGAGTTCCGATATTTTTGTGATATCGGAAATCGGAATCGGAAGTTCCTATACGTTCCCAGGTATGTGGGGTGCGTATGGTTCCCAGGGTCTGGAGGAGAGGAAACTCTCCTTCAGGCCCTGGGATCTATATTCATGTAAAAAATAAAGAATAAAAATAAAAAATATGGATATACTCACCCCTCTGACGGACCCGGACCTCAGCCGTGCAACCGGCAGCCTCCGTTCCTAAGAATGCAGTGAGTGTAGGACCTGCGATGACATTGTGGCTTGTTATTGGTCGCGTGAGCGGTCACATGAGCGGTCACGCGACCAATCACAAGCTGCGACATCATCGAAGGTCCTTCACTCTGCATTCTTAGGAACGGAGGCAGACGCTTGCAGCGGTGACAGCCAGGGGCCGTCCGAGGGTGAGTATATCCATATTTTTTATTTTTATTCTTTATTTTTTACATGAATATGGATCCCAGGGCCTGAAGGAGAGTTTCCTCTCCTTCAGACCCTGGGAACCATCCAGGATCACTTCCGATATTTGTGTCCCATTGACTTGTATTGGTATCGGGTATCGGTATCGGCGATATCCGATATTTTTTGGATATCGGCTGATCCAATCCGATACCGATACTTTCAAATATCGGAAGGTATCGCTCAACACTAATCATGACTATGTAGCCATAATACGGGTTGTTATGATATGTTAGTGGAAAATCTTAGTGTTTAATCCCACAGAAAAGATTATGTCCCGGATCATAGAAAAAGCCATGCACTGTGATGAAAGATTATCAAAATGACATAGAAATGTAATTTCAATTGTGCCATGTATTTGGAACGCCCGCCAGGGCCTAGGGGTTACTCGGTACCGGGTCTGGTCATCATTAAAGGGGTGGTCATGGAGGCAGCGACCCGGTCCGTGACCCTGGGCGTCCAGATTAAAGGAAAGGTCTTTAAAGGGATTAGAAATAAGAATGTTCATGACGCCATCTGTGGTATTCGTTCAAAGGTGACAGACGCTGCTTAAAGGGGTCCTCTGGGGAACGATGACACTGAAGCAAGGGTGGTACGGCTTCCCACAGGTGAAGCTGGGTCCCCAGGACTCCCAGTGTATTTGGCAAAGATAGTGTGATGCCAGAAATAATCAGAGGACACAAGGTTGCAGTCTCTTTACCTGTCTACTGGTGATTCATGGCCACAGTCCAGGGTACCGGTAAGAGGTGTTGGTGAGGTCCAGTCGGCCTGAAAGCGATTATGGATCCCCCTTTCAGGTGAGGTTGTAAGCCTTCCTTCTTGTGCTGTAAGGCGAGTACCTTGCTGCCTAAGGCTCCACACAAGGTTCTCTCTTTCCCTTTCCAAAGACAGTACCCGCATTGTAGGCAACGTGAGCCTTTTTACAGGTGTCTCTAAGGCTAGGTTCACATTTGCGGTTGAGTGTGCAGCGTATCGTCCACAACCGCATGCAAAAGCACCTGCAAACGCATGATAACGCATCATTTTTTATCCGCATCAGCTTACGCATGACGGAAAAAAAAACACAACTTTTTCACGCGTTTGCATGTCTTTTCGCATGCGTTCGCGTTTTTTATGCCCATGCGTTTGATAGGAAAAAAAATTTAAAGGAGAATTTCCTTGAAACAAGCCAAGCCAAATGGGTGTGGCTCATGAGATTTCTGTATATAGACCCTTGTATAGATGAAATCCTCAGATTTTGCTCCTGTATCTTGCGTCAAGATTTATGTTCGCATGGAGAGTTTCTATCGGAATCTGGATTTGGATGTCATCTTGTTTCTTCCCTTTGCATTTGCTTGTGGGCAAGAACAGAAAAGAGAAAGAGAAGATGGCGTCGGCACTTTTGGCATCTCCAATTTTTTAACTCCGACAGAGCCAAGGAGCCTACCACTCCTTATTCATTGAGCTCCGTGAAAACCCAGAAAAATATTTCGAGTACACCAGGATGTGTAAAGACAGCTTCATGGAATTGCCGGACCGTGTACAAGGAGCCATCAGCAGGCAGGACACAAAGCACCGTAGAGCGATTCCTGCTGAGGAACGTCTGCTGGTAACACTAAGGTACGTAATATTTTAACATTAACGCCTGTCATAATTATTATTTTTTGGCAATGTACTTAATAATTTTCCCTTTTATTGTTTTGCAAAAAAAACTGTCTTAAATATTATTGTTATAAAAGCCATGTCCTTTTCTTTTTTTTTCTCTGTTTTGCAAAACCCCAGTCATAAATATTATTGTTCTGAATTTTTTTTTCCTTTCTCTGTTCTGCATCGGAGAAAGCCTATCATCGCTCCATTTCCAGTTCCGGATAGGAATTTCCACACTCTCTGGGATTGTCGCAGACACCTGCCGGGCTTTGTGGGATGTTCTCCCTGAAGAATTTATCCCCCAACCCACCACGGAAATCTGGCAGGAAAATACCGATAAATATCGGCAAATTTGTAATTTCCCAACTGTTTGGGAGCAGTGGATGGAAAACATATTAGAATTACCAAACCGGCTGGAACTGGATTTGAGTACTTTAATTATAAAAAAATATTTTTCCATAGTGCTCATGGCAATTGCAGCTGCGGACTGTAGTTTTGTAGTTGTGGACATTGGATCATTTGGCCGTGGTAATGACTCCCAGACATTTAAAAACTCAGACATGGGAAAACGGTTATATGGCAATCATTTCAATTTCCCCCTGCCACAACCTCTTCCCAACACTCAAGGCCCGCCAATGCCATTTGTTGTGGTTGGGGACAAGGCTTTTCAGATGTGTGGAAACTTCCTGAAACCATACTCCAGTCACGACTTGACACACACAAAAAGGATTTTTAATTACAGACTGCCCAGGGCACGAAGAACAGTTGAGTGTGCCTTTTAGTATTCTTGTCTCAAAATGGCACATTTTAGGGACAGCCATTAATCTCAAAATTCAGACAGTCGATGAGGTTGTCAAGGCGTGTGTGGTTCTGCACAACTACATAATGGCTAAAGAATGACCCAACTTTGAACTTGATGAACCCGTTTCTAACCCATTGCCAGATTACCATCATCACCCTCTCAGGACAACAGTTGAAGTTGCCCAAATGAGGGATACATTTGCGTCCTACTTTGTTTCTGAGAGTGGACGTCTGTTATGAAAAGATGAAATGGTTTAGGGTTCTTGTAATGTTGTGTAATGTTATGTACCTGTAATTATTAAAATGTACTTTAATGTTTGTTGACAGTAAAACACCTGTAGTTAAACACCTGTTCCAAGTGCCTATATTGTGTCTATATTAGAATTTTTTTAAAAAATTTTAATAAGGTAATCGCCGGTTCACAACTACAGTTTTTATAAAATCCACTCGCTGTATCATGCAGATTGCATGAGACAGGGATTAGATTATAACCAAATTGGGTTATGTTAGCCATGCTTTACACTACACCTCTTCTCCCTGAGGTCAGTGCTATGGTAGGTGACATTGGATTAGCTCCATCGTCTCTTCAGTCTGCATTTCTATAGTTCAAAATATTAATGCAGACTGAAGAGATGATGGAGCTAATCCACCTCATATCTTTACTCACCTGCCCGTGTGTCAGAACTAGTGCACTCAGGATGCAGAAAACATAGCATCCTGAGTTCACTAGTGCTGACACCTGGGCAGGTGAGCATTGTTGACCCCTGACCTTTTTTGCTGTATTAATATATATTTTTGGAGGATTTCCAGTCCTCTTTGTGTTTTTTCCACCTCAAAGTTCCATGACAGATACAAGAAGCAAATCTGCAGTGTAAAGCAAATAAAGAAGAGGGGCAGTAGATTGTGTGTCATGGAGCTATGAGGTGGCAAAACACAGTGTGTGTACACGGCGACATGTGTGTTGACGGCGCCTGGTGTGTTTTACCGGTGCCGAAAGAGACAAAGAACAAGCAGTGATTGGGGATAAACAACACAAATGTATTTAAAAAAAAAAAAAAAAAACTTTTACGAACCAATGAGGGGGAAATGTTATGGACCAGGGGGGTGTGGAGCTGGGAGGATTGGCTATGGGTGGACGATGAAGGGGTTCCAGGGAAAGGGCTAACTAAACTTGTGGGGTCTGAGAAGTCAAGGATGGAAGTAGTCACATTAGGAGTGGAATCATGGGACTGGTGAGACACATTTGAAGGGAGAGAAAAACTGGACAACACAGACACATTGGGAGGTGAGGGTGGAGGTAGTACGACACTTCTGCTGCCACGAGTCCTTTTGGCTTTCAGTCCTGTTTTATGTGGCAGCTTCCTTTTTTTTGTGTCTCCTTGGGAGGGTGGGAGTGGTGGGGTCAGCAGGTTGTTTAGAATGTTGTCCCAGCCTGGTGGTGGTGGTGGTGGACAGCCGTGCAGGATCTTCAGGTGGCCTAGTAGTTGTGGTGGTGGACATCCTTGCAGGATCTGTAGGCGGCCTAGTGCTGGTGGTGGTGGACAGCCATGCAGGAGCAGGACTTGGCATGGTGGTGGTGGAGTGGATTTCAGCAGCACCCGGCATGTTGGTGGCGATGTAGTGGTGAGTGGCAGGACTGGGCATGGTGGTGGCCATACAGTGGTATGCAGCAGAGCTCGGTATTGATGTTAAGTGTGTAATTTGTGGCACAGGTGGAAATACCACCTGTTGCTGCTGGAAGTACCGAGTCTGCTGCATAGCCTGAACGTAAGCTGCATAGCCTGAACGTAAGCAGCATTGCAGGCCTGCATGATGTTGAGCTGGAGTTCAGGCATAAGGTGTTCCGACATGCCCTGCTCTATCTTATTAAAAAAAATGGTGTGCTGGTCTCTGGAGGTCGGCTTCCAGATGGTTAAGGCGTTGGTTGAGATCCTGGAAAAGTGTGTAAATATGGGTCAGACCACTTTCCGGTCTATCTCCCAGCGCCTTCAAGCTATTCTGGAAGACCGAGCTCAAGTGAATAAACTCGGGTATGAGTGACCTGTCTGAGGCCTTCTGCCGCTGATGGGAAGAGCCCAAAAAAAGAGGCAGAGGACTGGGACAGGGGAACACCTGAAGGACCAGCTGCCTGTTCTCCAGCCTTTGTCATGGCTGGGACTGGTCCGTGGCTGTTCGATGAGGGACCGCTCCAGGTGATGATCCAGGTTCGAGGGTGCTGCTCCATGTTCTGTGAAAAGAAAAGTAAAACATTACTCCAAAAAAATAACAATTGTAAAAGCGCCAACTCCTGTGGAATAGAAATATTCAGATTGGGGAATCCAACATAATGGAATACAACACAAAAATACTTACTTTCTCAGAGCAAGGACAGGCCTCAGGAAATCCAGCAGCCGGTGGTATTTGTACTTCCCTATCCTTGCTGCAGCACCCTTGCGAACTTGGATCTTCTGTCTCAGGTCCTAGTTGAAGCGATGCTTCATCGAACGCCAACGGGTTTTGACTTTGTTCACTGTGCATAGGGAAAAAAAAATATTGTTAAACAATGCACTTTAGGGCGCGATCACATAACCGTGTGTGATGTGAGAAACTTCCAGGAGTTTATCACATCACACACGGTTGTGTGATCCCGGCCTTCAGGTTCACTGCCGCGTCAGACCACACTGCAATACTTACGAAAAGCCTTTCTGACTCGTGGCGTGGCATTGTCCAAGTCATCCATCATCGCTTGGGCCACCTCATTCCACAGCCGCTGAATCATCACAGTGTCCGAGTGCTGCTGTTCCCGGGTGTCCCACAATGCAACTTGCTCCTGCACCAAGGTGATGAGGAGGTCATTGTCTATGAATTCCTCCTCCCATTGGGGAACCTAGAAATGAAGCAAAGACATCAATGTTTGAGAGATAAAACACTTAAAACAGAAATAGTCAAAAAGAAAAAAAAGGTTAAGAGTACCAAAAACAGTCAAGATTAAATAAAAACTGTCAAGAATACTTACACGCCGTCTTGCCACCGGAACTTGGGAATGAGCCTGCTGCTCCTGCTCATCAGCACTGAAATGGTTCTGTAAAAAGAAAAAAATATATATTTTGCCACATGTGTAATAGTGACAGTGAATAGTTACCAATCAGTAGCAAATGTACTCACTTTGGTCTCCTGTCCACTCTGTGAGGTCTGCTCTTCACTGGAGGACATGATGAGGAATTCTGCAAGAGAGACAGAAATGATTACAGACTGCAGGGAGAAAAACAGACAGGCAGACATATATCTTATATACTCACATTATAGTCAGAGTCTTCCAATGCTTCAAAAAAATTCTTCCAATCCTAGTAGAGTCTTGAGAGTAATGGACTTCCACTGCCCACACCTTCTTTTATAAGCTTTGTTTAGGGGGTGGCTTAAAACAAGTTCCTAGACATGTTTACTCATAAAAATGCATGAGTACGCAAACGCAATCATACGCATGTCCTTGCGTACGAATGTGTTCCCATAGACTGTAATGCATTTATTTGACGCACTCCTTCCGCAAGCGTCCACATGCGTATGGCGGCAGAAATTTGCCGCCACAAAAATTGCAACATGGTGTGTTAGCTGCGCCCAACCGCACACCTCTAAAATACGCATACGTAAGCGAACGCAGGTGAACGCTTGCAAATGCATGCACCTGCGTCTACAATGTTAAAGATATGAAATCAAGACACATGCGAATGTATGCGTCCGAAACGCTGCGGACACAACCTCAAATGTGAAACCAGACTAAGATGACTCTGGGCTCTGTATGTTGCTGTACCTTCGGGTGTGGGTGAGGTCAGACGACCTAAAGTCTTCTGCCCTCCGGTTCCGCTATGGGACATACAGTTCCACACAGCCTCAGGCTCCCCGTGCCCGGTTCCTGTGCTCCAGCGTGCTCTAACTCCTCCAAGCCAGAATATATATATATATATATATCTAGGGAAGTTCCCCTGAACCCTGGTTCTGAGCTCCCCCTTCTGGCTTGGAATCAGAACATGTTGCATGTATGCACCACCTGTTAAAGGAATCCTCCTCGCTTCCAGGCATGGCATCACCCTCCCCGAAAGGACGGAAACAACATTGTAACAACCGGCTTCCTGTGGTGTTACACTTCATTAAATCCAGTACTCCCGGACTGGGAAAAGAAACAAAAACAATAGCAGGTTAGATATGTGCAATATTTTTGGAAATGCATTCCAACAGGTACATAAACGTTTCTTCCCCTTATGGGAGGCTCTTTTCTTTAAAAGTTGCAAAATATAATTTACATAAGTGCAAATAAGTGAAAAGTGCAAACATTTTTATATATCAAAGTGCCAACATTGTAATACCAGAGTGTCATTCTGCACCAACTGCAACGATACGGGGGACCCGTTCTAAACCCCCAACGTAGGCTTGTGCGGGCTGCAAGGCATAACATCCAGACCTTCTTTGGCCATGCCAAACGTTTTTTCTTCTGGTCTTTGGAACAAACAGGGTTCTACTCACGCTGCCGCTGCGTGGTAAAACCAATAAGGTGCACCTTAAGAGGTGCCAACTATTTACAAGAAGAATTTCAGGTTTTTCATCGTTCATTACCTTGTTGTCCCTTTAAACTTTAATGAACATTAATAAACATTTCTAACCAGCTAACTAACTACTAATTTGCTGAATCCTCATTTACTTATTTCCTCTTCCAGGGCAGATCTTCAGGTCTACGACCTCCTGATTGGGAACAGTGCTCTCTGGATGTCACAACAGGTGACTCAAATGGGGACAGTCCAGCAACTGGGGTCTGCGTTGTCTGGGTCCGTGCTGCAGTCTCGGTTCCTACATCTGAATTGGCATGCTCTCCTGTGCTTCTTTTTACATCGAGAACATACCACCCCCTTTCACCCTTGTGCTGGGTGAATGTCACCTGGTCTCCAGGGTAAAGGTAACGGTATGGGTATCCCTTTAAGAGACGCGACTCGACGTCCCAGCGGTGTACGAAGAGTTCCGAGCACTCTCCAGACTCCCTGATAAATCCCTAGCCCTTGTTTAAATTAAAAGAGACCACAATGCCCTGCCTCAGCGGGCCCCAATCAGCAGGTCTAACTTTGCGGGTCCAGGCCTTGGCCAGCATGTTGCACTCCGCCATGGCCTTCCACCGGGCCCTGCGCTCCTGCTCTTCTGACTCTAGCTTCTGCAGCTGCCACCGGCAGTAGACCTCCTTTCTTACAGTTTCTATCTGGTTGGCCCCTGCCTGGGAATCCTCCGGAAACCCCATTAGTCAAAATATAGATACAAAAAGCATAAATATCCAATCTCAGCTAGAAGCATTACCGTAACTGCTTCTCTAACCATACTCCACAAATTCAAAAAATAGTGGACAAATGTATACTAATGCCAAAAAATGAGTACCAAGTACTCACAGACCACCATACTACAAGAGATAAAATCAATAAAGTTTATTGAAAAAATGTTATAAAATTTTACATCATACTATATGAGGATATCAGAAGACTCAGTCTGAGTTCCATATTAAGCAGCAGTTATATACATCTTGTTAAGCATTGTAACTATATGTTATATCTTAGTGCTAATCAAAATATAGCTCATGATGGTGTCCAGGTGCGCATGTGCTCCCTGTGAACCACAAAAAGATGTCATCCTCCATATGACTTCATAAAAATGGCGCCGATATGCGCACGCGCAGTTGCTCACTTTTGCCTCCACACTGTGGGCTATGGAAAGATGGCATTTTTCGCGGGACTTCATAAAAATGGCGCCGATGTGCGCATGCGCGGTCGCTTACCTTTGCTCTCACATTGATGAAGGTCTCTCTGAGGTTGCCGCACGTGTCTAATGACGTCAATGAGGGATTTCCTCTTACACGCCCCGGAACTTGAGTGCCGGACGATGCACATGTGGGCTGGGTATGGCGTCCTCGCATGCGAAATACTATTGGCGAATTGGAATACACAGGGGGTATTTAAGGAGGTAAGGTGAGGATGGGACACACATTCCCCTTGAGAAAGCACATGGGTGGCGAAACGCGCGTCGGGGCGTTCCTACAGCGGCATCTATGATGGGTAAGCATTGACTTAATTTTCCAACTGCTCTTGAGGTGCTCATTATATTTGAAGCTCTTATCATCCGGGTACAACACATTATAAAATTACCTTAAAGGGTTTTTTATGAGCTATATTTTGATTAGCACTAAGATATAACATATAGTTACAATGCTTAACAAGATGTATATAACTGCTGCTTAATATGGAACTCAGACTGAGTCTTCTGATATCCTCATATAGTATGATGTACAATTTTATAACATTTTTTCAATAAACTTTATTGATTTTATCTCTTGTAGTATGGTGGTCTGTGAGTACTTGGTACTCATTTTTTGGCATTAGGAAACCCCATTAGGTCTGTCTTTGGGTGCCTCCAGTATATTGCCTGTTATGATCCGGTAACCTTGGAGCCGCATGAGAGACTTTCTCAGGAGAGGTGGTACCTGTACTGACCGCAAACCCTAAACTAACACCGCAACTAGAAGTAGCCGTGGGATGTACCTAACACGTCCTAGACATCTCGACACAGCCGGAGGACTAAATACCCCTATAGATGGAATAGGGAATTCTATCTTGCCTCAGAGCAGAACCCCAAAGGATAGGCAGCCCCCCACAAATATTGACTGTGAGTATAAGAGGAAAGACACACGCAGGCAGAAAAACAGGATTTAGCAAAAGAGGCACTTCTAGCTAAATAGAAAAGGATAGGACAGAATTCTAAGCGGTCAGTATTAAAATCCTAAAAATATCCACAGCAGATAATACAAATATTCCACATCTAACTAAAGACATAGAAAGTATATCTGCATCTCCTGAGAATCCAGCATGACTGAAAAATCCAAACAAAGTCTAAGCTGGACAAAAACACAATAAATTGCACTGAATTGCAAAGCACACTGCATGTGTGCACAGAGACAAAAAAACAGACACTTATCTTAGCTGAATTTGGCAGCAAGGCATGAGGAGCCAGAGAGAGATGCAATCCCTCCAAGTACAATGGAAAACTGGCACAGACTCATGGATCCTGCACACCTAAATACCTAATAGAGCTGCAATCAGCAGAAACACCTGCCTGGATTACAACCCCAAGACAACTGCACTACCACCAACAACCACCGGAGGGAGCCCAAGAGCAGAATTCACAACAGTACCCCCCCCTTGAAGAGGGGGTCACCGAACCCTCACCAGAGCCCCCAGGCCGAGCCAGATGAAAGGCACGGACCAAATCAGCAGCATGGACATCAGAGGCAAAACCCAAGAATTATCCTCCTGGCCATAATCCTTCCATTTGACAAGGTACTGAAGCCTCCACCTCGAAAAGCGAGAATCCAAAATCTTCTCAACCACATACTCCAACTCCCCATCAACCAACACAGGAGCAGGAGGATCAACAGAGGGAACAACGGGCACCACATATTTCCGCAATAAAGATCTATGGAAAACATTATGGATGGCAAAAGAGGCCGGAAGGGCCAAACGAAAAGACACCGGATTGATAATCTCAGAAATCCTATAAGGACCAATAAACCGAGGCTTAAACTTAGGGGAAGAAACCTTCATAGGAACATGATGGGAAGACAACCAGACCAAATCCCCAACCCGAAGCCGGGAACCAACACACCGACGATGGTTAGCAAAACGCTGAGCCTCCTCCTGAGACAACACCAAATTGTCCACCACATGAGCCCAAATCTGCTGCAACCTGTCAACCACAGAATCCACACCAGGACAATCAGAAGGTTCAACTTGCCCCGAAGAAAAACGAGGATGAAAACCAAAATTACAAAAGAAGGGCGAAACCAAGGTAGCCAAACTAGCCCGATTTATTAAGGGCAAACTCGGCCAATGGCAAGAAAGCCACCCAATCATCCTGATCAGCCGACACAAAGCATCTCAAATAAGTCTCCAAAGTCTGATTAGTTCGCTCGGTCTGGCCATTTGTCTGAGGATGAAATGTGGAAGAAAAAGACAAATCAATGCCCAGCCTAGCACAAAAGGCCCGCCAAAACCTAGAAACAAACTGGGAACCTCTGTCAGACACAATATTCTCCGGAATACCATGCAAACGAACCACATGCTGAAAAAACAATGGAACCAAATCAGAAGAGGAAGGCAATTTAGGCAAAGGCACCAAATGAACCATCTTAGAAAACCGGTCACAAACCACCCAGATAACCGACATCCTCTGGGAAACTGGAAGATCTGAAATAAAATCCATAGAAATATGCGTCCAGGGCCTCTCAGGGACCGGCAAAGGCAAAAGTAACCCTAGCAACTAGCACGGGAACAACAAGGCTTGGCCCGCGCACAAGTCCCACAGGACTGCACAAAAGAATGCACATCACGCGACAAAGAAGGCCACCAAAAGGAAAAATACCAACCAAATCTCTGGTACCAAAAATACCAGGATGGCCAGCCAACACAGAACAATGAACCTCAGAAATCACTCTACTAGTCCATCTATCAGGAACAAAGAGTTTCCCCACTGGACAGCGGTCAGGTTTGTCAGCCTGAAATTCCCGCAGAACCCGTCGCAAATCAGGGGAAATGGCAGAAAGGACCACCCCTTCCTTCAGAATGCCGACCGGCTCAAGTACCTCAGGAGAATCAGGCAAAAAACTCCTAGAGAGGGCATCAGCCTTAATATTCTTAGAACACGGAAGATACGAAACCACGAAATCAAAACGGGAGAAAAACAGGGACCATCGAGCCTGTCTAGGATTCAGCTGTTTGGCAGATTTGAGGTAAATCAGATTTTTATGATCAGTCAAGACCACAATACGGTGCTTGGCTCCCTCAAGCCAATGTCGCCATTCCTCAAACACCCACTTCATAGCTAACAACTCCCGATTGCCGACAACATAATTGCGTTCAGCAGGCGAAAACTTATGGGAAAAGAAAGCACACGGTTTCATCAAGGAACCATCAGAATTCCTCTGAGACAAAACGGCCCCTGCCCCAATCTCAGAAGCGTCAACCTCAACCTGAAACGGAAGAGAAACATCTGGCTGACGCAACACCGGGGCAGAAGTAAATCGGCGTTTAAGCTCCTGAAAGGCAGAGACAGCCACAGAGGACCAATTCGTTACATCAGCGCCTTTCTTCATCAAATCGGTCAGGGGTTTAACCACACTGGAGAACTTAGCAATGAAACGGCGATAAAAATTAGCAAAGCCCAAAAATTTCTGAAGGCTCTTCACGGATGTGGGCTGAATCCAATCATGAATGGCCTGAACCTTAACTGGATCCATCTCTATAGATGAAGGAGAAAACATGAAGCCCAAAAAAGAAACCTTCTGCACTCCAAAGAGACACTTAGACCCCTTGACAAACAAAGCATTATCACGAAGGATCTGAAATACCATCCTGACCTGTTTCACATGAGACTCACAATCATCGGAAAAAATTAAGATGTCATCCAAATATACAATCATGAATTTATCAAGATAATTCCGGAAGATATCATGCATGAAGGACTGAAAAACAGATGGAGCATTAGAGAGCCCGAATGGCATCACAAGGTATTCAAAATGGCCTTCGGGCGTATTAAACGCAGTTTTCCATTCGTCACCCTGCTTAATACGAACAAGATTATATGCCCCCCGAAGGTCAATTTTAGTAAACCAACTAGCCCCTTTAATCCTGGCAAACAAATCGGAAAGCAAAGGTAAAGGGTATTGAAACTTGACCGTGATCTTATTCAAGAGGCGATAATCAATACAGGGTCTCAAGGAGCCATCCTTCTTAGCAACAAAAAAAAATCCCGCTCCCAACGGTGAAGAAGATGGCCGAATATGGCCTTTCTCCAAAGACTCCTTAACATAACTCCGCATGGCGGTATGTTCCGGCACAGACAGGTTGAAAAGTCGTCCCTTAGGAAACTTACAGCCTGGAATCAAGTCAATAGCACAATCACAGTCCCTATGCGGTGGAAGGGAACTGGACTTGGGCTCATCGAATACATCCTGAAAATCAGACAAAAACTCTGGAACTTCAGAAGAGGAGGAAGAGGAGATTGACATCACAGGAACGTCATTATGAACCCCCTGACAACCCCAACTAGTCACAGACATAGACTTCCAATCCAGCACAGGATTATGTATCTGCAACCATGGAAAATCCAGCACAATAGCATCATGCAAATTATGCAACACCAGAAAACGACAATCTTCCTGATGAGCTGGCGCCATGCACATGGTCACCTGTGTCCAAAACTGGGGTTTATTTTTAGCCAAAGGTGTAGCATCAATGCCCCTTAAAGGAATAGGGTTCTGCAAAGACTGCAAGGGGAAACCACAATGCCTGGCAAATTCAAAGTCCATTAAGTTCAAAGTGGCACCTGAATCCACAAACGCCATGACAGAAAATGACGACAATGAGCAGATCAAGGTCACAGATAACAGAAATTTAGGTTGTACAGTTCCGATGGTAACCGAACTAGCGATTCTCTTTGGGCAGACTGAAATGACATGAGAAGCATCGCCACAATAAAAACACAACCTATTCTGACGTCTGAATCCTTGTTGTTCCGTTCTAGACAGAATCCTATCACACTGCATAGGCTCAGGCATCTGCTCTGAGGACAACGCCACAGCGCGCACAGTTCTGCGCTCCCGCAAGCGCCGATCGATCTGAATGGCCAGAGACATAGAATCACTCAGACCAACAGGCGTGGGAAACCCCACCATAACATCTTTAACAGATTCAGAAAGACCCTTTCTGAAAATTGCCGCCAAAGCATCCTCATTCCATTTAGCCAGCACAGACCATTTTCTAAATTTCTGACAATACAATTCTGCCGCTTCTTGACCCTGAGACAGGTCCAACAAGGTCTTCTCCGCTTGATCCACAGAATTTGGTTCATCATTAGTGTTGAGCATTCCGATACTGCAAGTATCGGGTATCGGCCGATACTTGCTGTATCGGAATTCCGATACCGAGATCCGATATTTTTGTGGTATCGGGTATCGGTATCGAAACAACATTAATGTAAAAATGTGTAAAAGAAAGAATTAAAATAAAAAATATTGCTATACTCACCTCTCCGACGCAGCCTGCACCTTACCGAGGGAAGCGGCAGCGTTCTTTGTTTAAAATTCGCGCTTTTCTTTCCTTTACTGAAGTCCCGGCTTGTGATTGGTCGCGTGCCGACCATGTGGCCGGGACGCAACCAATCACAGCAAGCCGTGACGTAATTTCAGGTCCTTCAGGATTTTAAAATTACGTTCCGGCGTTGTGATTGGTTGCGTCGCAGTCACATGGGCAACGCAACCAATCACAGCAAGCCGTGACGTAATTTCAGGTCCTTAAGGATTTTAAAATTACGTCCCGGCTTTGTGATTGGTTGCGTCGCAGTCACATGGGAGACGCAACCAATCACATGCCGTGACGTCACGGGAGGCTGGACACGCGCGCATTTTAAAATGGGCGCGTGTCCAGCCTCCCGTGACGTCCCGGCTTGTGATTGGTTGCGTCGCGGTCAACCAATCACAAGCCGGGAGGCTGGACACGCGCGCATTTTAAAATTTTAAAATGCGCGCGTGTCCAGCCTCCCGTGACGTCACGGCTTGTGATTGGTTGCGTCTCCCATGTGACTGCGACGCAACCAATCACAAAGCCGGGACGTAATTTTAAAATCCTTAAGGACCTGAAATTACGTCACGGCTTGCTGTGATTGGTTGCGTCTCCCATGTGACTGCGACGCAACCAATCACAACGCCGGAACGTAATTTTAAAATCCTGAAGGACCTGAAATTACGTCACGGCTTGCTATGATTGGTTGCGTCCCGGCCACATGGTCGGCACGCGACCAAGCACAAGCCGGGACTTCAGTAAAGGAAAGAAAAGCGCGAATTTTAAACAAAGAACGCTGCCGCTTCCCTCGGTAAGATGCAGGCTGCGTCGGAGAGGTGAGTATAGCAATATTTTTTATTTTAATTCTTTCTTTTACACATTAATATGGTTCCCAGGGCCTGAAGGAGAGTTTCCTCTCCTTCAGACCCTGGGAACCATCAGGAATACCGTCCGATACATGAGTCCCATTGACTTGTATTGGTATCGGGTATCGGTATCGGATTGGATCCGATACTTTGCCGGTATCGGCCGATACTTTCCGATACCGATACTTTCAAGTATCGGACGGTATCGCTCAACACTATTCATCATATAATAATCCTAGAGCCTGAAAAAATGCATCTACATTAAGCAAGGCCGGATTCCCAGATTCCAGGGAAAATGCCCAATCCTGAGGGTCGCCACCAGCAGGGAGATGACAATTTTAATCTGCTGAATGGGATCACCAGAGGAACGAGGCTTCAGAGCAAAAAACAATTTACAGTTGTTTTTAAAACTCAAAAATTTGGACCTGTCCCCAAAAAACAAATCAGGAGTAGGAATCCTAGGCTCTAAAAGCGGAGTCTGAGCAATATAAAAAGAAATACCTTGTACCCTAGCAGCAAGCTGGTCTACACGAGAAACTAATCCCTGAACATCCATGCTAGCACAAGACTCCTCAGTCACCCAGAGGAAAAGAGGGAAGAAAAGACAGAGCAGGCTACAGAAAAAAAATGGCTCTTTCTTCCCTTCTTCTGAGATGCATTTAACTCATTGTTGGCCAGTTGTACTGTTATGATCCGGTAACCTTGGAGCCGCATGACAGACTTTCTCAGGAGAGGTGGTACCTGTACTGACCGCAAACCCTAAACTAACACCGCAACTAGAAGTAGCCGTGGGATGTACCTAACACGTCCTAGACATCTCGACACAGCCGGAGGACTAATTACCCCTATAGATGGAATAGGGAATTCTATCTTGCCTCAGAGCAGAACCCCAAAGGATAGGCAGCCCCCCACAAATATTGACTGTGAGTATAAGAGGAAAGACACACGCAGGCAGAAAAACAGGATTTAGCAAAAGAGGCACTTCTAGCTAAATAGAAAAGGATAGGACAGAATTCTAAGCGGTCAGTATTAAAATCCTAAAAATATCCACAGCAGATAATACAAATATTCCACATCTAACTAAAGACATAGAAAGTATATCTGCATCTCCTGAGAATCCAGCATGACTGAAAAATCCAAACAAAGTCTAAGCTGGACAAAAACACAATAAATTGCACTGAATTGCAAAGCACACTGCATGTGTGCACAGAGACAAAAAAACAGACACTTATCTTAGCTGAATTTGGCAGCAAGGCATGAGGAGCCAGAGAGAGATGCAATCCCTCCAAGTACAATGGAAAACTGGCACAGACTCATGGATCCTGCACACCTAAATACCTAATAGAGCTGCAATCAGCAGAAACACCTGCCTGGATTACAACCCCAAGACAACTGCACTACCACCAACAACCACCGGAGGGAGCCCAAGAGCAGAATTCACAACAATTGCCTCCTCCTTCCTGTATGCCCCCAGGAATAAGGGTTTGGGTATCAGTGGGTCTGTCAGTACACTCCCAGCGGTCCCAGGTTACTGCTGTAACTACCTGGCCAGGCGTTAGGATTGGCAGGGGTTCTAAAGGTCCCACCAGGGTCTTCTCAGCTACCGGGGCAGTTTCCATACGTGCTTCTCCGGTGCCGGTCTCCTCCGGATCCACTGGGGTCAGGACCGCTGGTTGCAGTGTCTGTTTCTGAGGCTTTGTCATCCTTTTCTGCAGCATCTCCTCTGCTTCTGCTGGGGCTGTGAGCACGGGTGGCAAAGTCTAGTGCTGAGTGGTCATCACTCTTTTCAGCAGGGACTCCTTCCATGCGGTTACCCCTGTCAGCTGGAACAAAAAAGGTAGGGAGCACTACTATAGGGCATGTCTAAATAGGGACTAATATGAATGGGGCTGCCGCCTCGTGCATGGAGAGGCTAAACATGTGGTGAGGAGGAGAAAAAGATCCGTGCATACAAGGCGCACAACCAAAATCGCAAGGCAATTTTGAAATTATGTGCAATATTTATTAGTAGACATAATAAAACCATTAAAAGACAAAACACATAGCCAGAAGTCCCATTTGACTGACATAACAATACAATGTCAAGGCAAAGTGCAGCATATATATGTGTGCACACATGGATAATTAGCCCTGGAAAACAATATCAAAGCCAATAAATCTTAAATCACATGAAGTCTCACACCAGGCGTCCCCAGGGAGACAGAAGCCAGCTGGGACCGTAGGAGTTATCGGGCCAGCTCCTCCATCTCTGCGCCGAGGAGCTCCAGATCCAATGCTGTCATCTGGTCTGGGGTTTCTTCTGGCCAACCGGGGAAGTCCACTCCTTTGTCAGCAAGTCCCGGCGGTTCTCCACTGTTGTCCACCATTTCTTTTACCGGGTAGCGCTCAGTCATCTCTACTGCACCATTTCCCACACCTTCCTCCTCTCTCCTTCGTGGGCAGTCTCTGTCCCACTTTCCCTTCGGCCATCTCCTCCGGCGGATCCGTCCTCCTGATGGACCTGTTCTTTTTACATTAAAGTCTCTGTAGTTAGAGGGTCCTGCTTTCACCCGTTCTGTAGCTCCACCCGTGACAACACATCTTCTCCGTTCCTTACCCGCCTCATGATGTAGCAATGGCGGCCATTAAATGATTCATTACAGTCCATGGCACACAGGACCCGATTTATCGGGTCGCTCCATCCTATTCGTGACCCCAAGTTGTAAAGCCCGCCAGGGCCTAGGGGTTACTCGGTACAGGGTCCGGTCATCATTAAAGTTGTGGTCAATGTGGCAGTGACCCGGTCCGTGGCCCTGGGCATCTAAATTAAAGGAAAGGTCTTTAAAGGGGTTATTAGAAATAAGAATGTTTGTGACGCCACCTGTGGTATTCGGTCAGAGATACACTATGTTCCAAATTATTATGCAAATTACATTTTTATCAGATTTTCCTAAATGGTCGGTGCAAATGACAGTCAGTCTAATAAAAGTCATCACCCGTTAGATTATACATCAAATTTTATTGAAGAAACCTCCCAATGATAACAGTATAATCTCCAAAATGAATAAAAACTCAAAATGCACTGTTCTAAATTATTATGCACAGTAGAATTTCTAAACATTTGATATGTTTTAAAGAACTGAAAATGCTCATTTGTGGAATTTGCAGCATTAGGAGGTCACATCCACTGAGCAAAAAAGCTATTTAACGCCAAAACATCCCAACAGGCCAAGTTACATGTTAACATAGGAACTTTCTTTGATGTCACCTTCACAATTCTTGCATCCATTGAACTTGTGAGTTTTTGGAGAGTTTCTGCTTGTATTTTCTTGCATGAAGTCAGAATAGCCTCCCAGAGCTGCAGTTTTGGTGTGAACTGCCTCCCACCCTCATAGATCTTTTGCTTGATGATCCTCTAAAGGTTCTCTATAGGGTTGAGGTCAGGGGAAGATGGTGGCCACACCATGAGTTTATCTCTTTTTATGCCCATAGCAGCCAATGACTCAGAGGTATTCTTTGCAGCATGAGATTGTGCATTGTCAGCATGAAGATGATTTTGCTCCTGAAGGCACGTTTCTGCTTTTTAGACCATAGAAGAAAGTTGTCAGTCAGAAACTCTATATACTTTGCAGAGGTCATTTTCACACCTTCAGGAACCTTAAAGGGGACTACCAGCTGTTTCCCATGATTCTGGCCCAAAACATGACTCCTCCACCTCCTCGCTGACGTTGCAGCCTTGTTGGGACATGGTGGCCATCCACCAACCATCCACTACTCCATCCATCTGGACCATCCAGGGTTGCTCAACACTTATCAGTAAACAAGACTGTTTGGAAATTAATCTTCATGTATGTGTGAACCCAATACAACCATTTCTGCTTGTGAATACTGTTTAAGGGTGGCCGAATACTAGGTTTATGCACCACAGCAAGCCTTTGAAGGAGCCTACACCTTGAGGTTCGAGGGATTCCAGAGGCACCAGCAGCTTCAAATATCTGTTTGCTGCTTTGTAATGGCTTTTTAGCAGCTGCTCTCTTAATCCGATGAACTTGCCTGGCAGAAACCTTCCTCATTATGCCTTTATCAGCACAAACACATTTGTTCTCAGATACAGCCACAAATCTCTTAACAGTACGATGATCACGCTTATGTTTTTGGAAAATTTCTAATGTTTTCATCCCTTCACCAAGGCATTGCACTATTTGATGCTTTTCAGCAGCAGAGAGATCCTTTTTCTTTCCCATGTTACTTGAAAACTGTGACCTGCTTAATAATGTGGAACATCATTTTTAAGTAGTTTTCCTTTAATTAGAATCACCTGGAAAACCAATTATCACATGTGTTTAAGATTGATTACAGTGATCCATTGAGCCCTGAGACACAATACCATCCACAAGTTTATTTGAAAAACAAAACAATTAAATCTTTATGACACTTAAATCCAATTTGCATAATAATTTGGAACACAGTGTAAAGATGCTGCTTAAAGGGTTCTTCTGCGGAATGAAGGCACTGCAGCAAGGGTGGTACAGGTTCCAACAGGTGAAGCTGGGTCCCCAAGGCTCCTGGTGTATTTGGCAAAGATAGTGTGATGCCAGAAATAATCAGAGGACACAAGGTGGCAGTCTTTTTACCTGTTTACTGGTGATTCACGGCCACATTCCAGGGTACTGGTAAGAGGTGTTGGTGAGGTCCGGTCGGCCTGGAAGTGATTATGGATCCCCCCTTTCAGCTGAGGTTGTATGATTTCCTTCTTGTGCTGTAAGACGAGTCTCTTGCTGCCTAAGGCTCCACACAAGGTCCTCTCTTTCCCTGTCCTAAGACAGCACCCGCAAGGTAGGCAATGCAAGATTTTTTACAGGTGTCTCTAAGTTGTCTCCAGGCTCAGTATTTTGCTGTACCTTTGGGTGTTGTCACGGGGAGACTAGGTGGGCAAGAGCTAATAACCCGGGCCCCTGCAATTTCCCTCAGACTAGGGAAATCCTGACTGACCCTCTACCTAGAGTTTACACTGATGGTGTGCATGTCTAGGCCTCGACCCTCGCCCTGTCTCCTGTTTCAACCCTAGGCTGAAACCACCACCCACCACCCAGTGTAAAGATCATCTACCAATACCCGCAGTTAGAACAGACAAGGATAACGGAAAATATACACCACGCCGCAGTCACTCAGGAATACACTATAAATGCGCAGGGCAAAATAAATACAAATATAGGAAGGAGTAAATAAGACAAAGGGAAATACACCACCAGCAACGATACTCCAATTACTAGCTCACCACTCCAGACCGAGATAACAACGCACAAGACAGAAGCTATAATCGGCGACGCCCAATGTTCAGGAGAACTATTTAAAGGCAATGGGCATGGCCCAGCTTCCAATCCGAGCATCAGGTATATTAACCCCGGACCAGCTAGATAAAATCTAGCCGACGCCAATGAGCACATAGTGGTCAAAAGCGGAATTACCGCTGTCTGTCGAACGACCTGGTCTGAACAGCGTCCAACATGACAGGTGTGGGTGCGGACAGATGACCTGAAGTCTTCTACCCTCCAGTTGTGCTATGGGACATACAGTTCCACACAGCCTCAGGCTCCCCGTGCCCGGTTCCCATGCTCCGGCGTGGAAGGAGCTCAGTCGCAGCTCCCTTCCAGCTCCTTAATTCTCCTGTGCTTCTTCCCTCGTTCTACAGATGCAACACTGTCTGCTTCTCCTCTCTGGTCTGTCCCTCTGACAGACTGCCTGCTCCTTTCTCCTTTGGTCTCTCAGGACCAACTCTCTTCACTGTGTCTCACCATCTGCTCTAACTCCTCCTCCAAGCCAGGATATATATCTAGGGAAGTTCCCCTGAAACCGGGTTCTGAGCTCCCCCTTCTGGCCTGGAATCATAACATGTTGCGTGTATGCACCACCTGTTAAAGAGATCCTCCTCGCTTCCAGGTAAAGGCATCACCCTCCCCGAAAGGAAGGCACCACCATTGTAACAACCGGCTTCCTGGGGTGTTACATATTGTCTCTGGTGTGGGCTGGAGATGTCTTATATACCTAGGGGCAATTATCTTTCCTGCATATAGTAGCAACTTTTTGCTAGCGAGAAAAACACACAGAGAGCATTTGGTCTACTTGTAGACTGGCTAACTCCTTACTAATTTAATTATCAATACACAGACTAGATGCTACCAGGTGCCAGGTGATTTGGCATTTAATTTGTCTGATCTATAACACAATTCATAACTCTACCCCCTTTTAGAGATGGCATTGGAGACTGATTTTACAGATCATCTCCCAAGTCCATCTCACAAGTTTCTGTGATTGAGCCTGTGTAGGTGAGGGACCCACTGACGCCGCACAAACTTCAACTGGAGCACAGTTCTTTAAACTTGCGATTGGAGGAAATATTATGCACAGTCCAGGTAATGCTGCATTGAGGGTGGGACCTCCATGGGTTGTTGCCTTTGCTGTTTGAAAACTTCTGCTGGGCGATGACATACTGAATGGTCTGCTGAATAAAAGATGTATAAACATGAAAGATTTGTAAATCCAGGTGGGAGTAATGTGTCCATCAACCATAGCAATACAGAAAAAAAGAAAATGTGGCAGGACAATAATTATGAAATAATTATTTAAAAGATAATGCTATTTGCTATAAATATTAAATATGCAAAAAATGCAAAAATTTACAAACACACAAAGACAAAAAGCCCTGTGGGTGAGAAATCCACTAGGATTGTGGGTACCATGAGAGTCATAAAATGCAATATTGTTGGGTGACAAAGATATAATAAATACTCTGTATATAGAGAAATATCCAATAAATAAACATATAGCCACCATCAATTTAGATTTAAGAGCATCAAAAAGAAAAATGCAACCCACAATAGATAAATAATGCAATATATCACATTACTGAGTTCATTAGGTATAGAAAATAATTTTTAACAAAATGGTACAAGATGCCCAAGTATATCAGTCATTAAGTACATCAGATGTTGAATATTAACATTGAACAAGGATTCTTGCCCCGATGCTCATTTCACAGTTGCTTCATCAGTAATAAACGTAGTACGGTATATAACTTTCATTTATTTACAGTTGAAACCAGAAGTTTACATACACTATACAGGTTTGGCAAAAATTAAGAGATCACTACATCAAAACCCTGTCATGGGCAGCCCGATCTCTAGACCTGAACCTCATTGAAAACCTCTGGAATGTAATCAAGAGGATGATGGATAGTCACAAGCCATCAAACAAAGAAGAACTGCTTAAATTTTTGCACCAGAAGCAGTGTGAAAGACTGGTGGAAAGCATGCCAAGACGCATGAAGGCTGTGATTAAAAATCATGGTTATTCCACAAAATATTGATTTCTGAACTCTTCCTGAATTAAAACATTAGTATTGTTGTTTCTAAATGATTATGAACTTGTTTTCTTTGCATTATTTGAGGTCTGAAAGCACTGGTGTTTTTTTTTTCTAATTTTGACCATTTCTCCTTTTCAAAAAACCCCCCCGAAATTTCTTGCTTGGAAATTCGGAGACATGTTGTCAGAAGTTTATAGACTAAAAGAGCAATTTACATTTTACTCAAAAATATACCTATAAAGAGAACAATCAGACAAACTGAAGATTTTGCAGTGGTCTCTTAATTTATGCCAGAGCTGTATAAAAAGACACATATCATGATTTTCTCAATGTCTGACATGAAATCAGAATAAACCTTTCCCGTTTTAGGTTAATTAGGATTACCATAATTATTAATATTTGCCAAATGCCAGAATAATGAGAGAGAGAGAGAGAGAGAATGTTTTAAGGCATTTTTATTACTTACTTCAAAATCAAAAGTTTACATACACTATGATTACTAAGCCTTTAAACAATTCTGGACTGCCCATATGATGATGTCCTGTGTTTGGAAGCTTCCGATAGGTTTTTTGGCAACATCTGAATTAATTAGAGACACATCTGTGGAAGTATTTTAATGCACACCTGAAACACACTGCTTCTTTGTGTAGCATCATGGGAAAGTCTCAAGAAATCAGCCAAGATATCAGGAAGAGAATTGTGGACTTGCACATGTCTGGCTCATCCTTAGGTACAATTTCAAGATACCTGAAGGTGCTTTGTTCATCTGTACAAACAATTATACACAAGTACAAACAAGATGAAATATCCAGCCATCATATCGCTCAGGAAGGAGGCAGGCTCTGTGTCCTAGAGATTAACTTGCTTTGGTCCGACATTTGCATGCCAACCCAATGACAAAAGACCTTGTGAAGATGATGGTGGAAGCTGGTAAGATTGTGTCAATATCCACAGTGACACAAGTACTGTATCAATATGGGCTGAAAGGCCACTCTGCCAGGAAGAAGCCATTACATCCCAAAAAAATCATAAAAAGCCAGATTAATGTTGCAAATATACACAGGAACACAGACCTTAATGTTTGGTGACATGTCCTGTGGTGTCATGAAACTAAAATATAACTTTTTGGGCATAATGAGCATCGTTACGCTTGGAGGAAAAAGGGTGAAGCTTGGAGGCCTAAGAATACCATCCCAACTGTGAAACATGAGGGTGGCAGCATCATGTTTTGGGGTTGTTTTGCTGCAGGAGGGACTGGTGCACTTCACAAAACAGATGGCATCATGAGAAAAGAAGATTATGTGGCAACACTGAAGCAACATCTCAACACATCAGCCAGGAAGTTAAAGCTTGGGCGGAAATGGGTCTTCCAAATGGACAATGACCTGAAGCATACTGCCAAAATGGTAACAAAGTGGCGTAAGGATAGCAAAGTCAATGTTTTGGAGTGGCCATCACAAAGCCCTGATCTCAATCATATTGAAAATTTATGGGCAAAGCTGAAAAGGCCGGTGCGAGCAAGGCGACCAACAAACCTGGATCAGTTACACCAGTATTGTCAGGAGGAATGGGCCCAAATTCCAACCAACTATTGTGAGAAGTTTGTTGAAGGATATCCCAAACGTTTGATCCAAGTCATTAAATTTAAGGGCAATGGTACCAAATACTAATGAAATGTATCTAATCTTTTGACTTTGCAGGAAGTAATAAAAATGCCTTAAGACATTCTCTCTTACAACAGGAAAGGTTTATTCTGATTTCATGTCAAATATTGAGAAAAACATGCAGATGTGTCTTTTTATATAGTGTATGTAAACTTCTGGTTTCAACTGTATATGCATGTAGTCTTATGGGTTTCAGCACCTGTACATTTCCACTCCTGCTATTGTGTAATACTTTTTTACGCCACTAGGTGGAACCCTCAAACAAAATCAAGTGAATTAGAACTGCAGGTGTGCACTTACACTTATATTTTTATGCAATTTATGTATATATTTTTCTTTCCCTTTCAAATGGACCAATTTAGTAATCTAATAATGTACTGCATATGTGAATGTATTTGTATCTACATTCCAGCCTTTTACATTCTGCTGTCTATCTTCTTTAAATGATTTTATTGATTTTTTTTTCTGTTAGTGAATAAAAATTATTGATTAGAATTTATACTTTTGTCAATGGAAGTTCTTCTGTAGGCTTTATACATACTTTACTCCCAGTTTGACCCCTTTGGGCTATTCATATTGTATATAGAAACCTATATGGGGGCTCATATTGTACATAGGAGGCAATGTGCTGGCTCATATTGTATATAGAAGCCTATATGGGGCTCATATTGTACATAGGAGGCAATGTGCGGGCTCATATTGTATATAGAAGCCTATATGGGGGCTCATATTGTACATAGGAGGCAATGTGCTGGCTCATATTGTATATAGAAGCCTATATGGGGCTCATATTGTATATAGGAGGCAATGTGCGGGCTCATATTGTATTTATAAGCCTATATGGGGCTCATATTGTATATAGGAGGCAATGTGCGGGCTCATATTGTATTTATAAGCCTATATGGGGCTCATATTGTATATAGGAGGCAATGTGCGGGCTCATACTGTATATAGAAGCCTCTATGGGGGCTCATATTGTATATAGGAGGCAATGTGTGGGCTCATATTGTATATAGAAGCCTCTATGGGGGCTCATATTGTATATAGGAGGCAATGTGCTGGCTCATATTGTATATAGAAGCCTATATGGGGGCTCATATTGTACATAGGAGGCAATGTGCTGGCTCATATTGTATATAGAAGCCTATATGGGGCTCATATTGTATATAGGAGGCAATGTGCGGGCTCATATTGTATTTATAAGCCTATATGGGGCTCATATTGTATATAGGAGGCAATGTGCGGGCTCATATTGTATATAGAAGCCTATATGGGGGCTCATATTGTATATAGGAGGCAATGTGCGGGCTCATACTGTATATAGAAGCCTCTATGGGGGCTCATATTGTATATAGGAGGCAATGTGCGGGCTCATATTGTATATAGAAGCCTCTATGGGGGCTCATATTGTATATAGGAGGCAATGTGCGGGCTCATACTGTATATAGAAGCCTCTATGGGGGCTCATATTGTATATAGGAGGCAATGTGCGGGCTCATACTGTATATAGAAGCCTCTATGGGGGCTCATATTGTATATAGGAGGCAATGTGCGGGCTCATATTGTATATAGAAGCCTCTATGGGGGCTCATATTGTATATAGGAGGCAATGTGCGGGCTCATATTGTATATAGAAGCCTCTATGGGGGCTCATATTGTATATAGGAGGCAATGTGCTGGCTCATATTGTATATAGAAGCCTATATGGGGCTCATATTGTATATAGGAGGCAATGTGCGGGCTCATATTGTATATAGAAGCCTATATGGGGCTCATATTGTATATAGGAGGCAATGTGCGGGCTCATATTGTATATAGAAGCCTATATGGGGCTCATATTGTATATAGGAGGCAATGTGCGGGCTCATATTGTATATAGAAGCCTATATGGGGGCTCATATTGTATATAGGAGGCAATGTGCCTCTTACCTCTGCTGCGTTAATGCAGCGGCCAGAAATAAGCCGGCCAAAGGTGGGCCACCGCAACTCGAGGGCCACTGCCTTGTGGTTGCCCCCCAAGTTGAAATGTGCCAGTCAGCCCCTGGTTATGGTCACTCTAGCTGTGCAGCTGATATGTAAGAGGGCCTCTGGCTTTCTAGGTTGGGTGGGTCACCATAATTGTGTAAGAAGAGACCAGACCGGGGGTACCTTTCTTGCACCGGGTCCGGAACTGTGGGGGCTGTCACCTTTGTTGTTTGGGGGAAAGCTTAGAAACCCAGACCGACCTTTGCACTCGACAGCAGGGGGAGTAGCTAAGCTAAAAAGGGGAGAGCGCGCGAAAAGGCAGACAGAGTTGGCGGGAGCACGCCGTGCACAGCAGGGGAAGTGTGGTGCTGCGCCCTCTGAGCACCAGACAGGGCAAGTCCGCGCTATAGTATCCATGCTGCCACTTACAGAGACTGTGCCCGGAGAAGTGCTTTTTGCCTGTTGGCTCCCACTGCTCCAGGTACCCAACGCTACGGGGCAGTAAGTACCGCATGCGTGGCGCCTAAAAAAGACCAGCTGACTCACCAAGAACTGTTCCCTCCCTCACCCGCACTCTTCTGCCGAGCTTCGTCAAGCTTCGGCAGTGTTGGAGACTTCATTTCACTCTGCAACTCAAATCCTGGACCCAGGACCACGCGCAAGACGTCGAGGACTCATCATCATCACCAGGAACCGGATCATCAACGCCTGCAGGACGACACTGGATTCATCACGTGCTAACCGCGTTGGCACCAGTGTTTGAACCTAGGACTCTGCAGTCAGGAAGCCAGCAGACTTATAAGTTAACCCTTAATGAACAGTTGTTTGCTTATTGCCCTCGTTACCTCCAACAGCACACCTAATGTGCTCACATCATCTGCCATACCCGTCTCTCCTTTCCCCTCCCTGCGTGGAGTATTCCCCTGTTCAAGTAAAAAATTAACGTTAACCCTTGCTCTGCCTCCTGTCCGTTACTGCATCCCGCAACCTGCTCACACTTGCACCCAGAATTATCATTATCTGTCTCAAGAGCATTACTGGTTACCTCCACGTCATTAAATCCATATCAAGTTTGCTCCAGTAATAAACGAACAGACAAAAATATGTATTTTATTAATATTTTATTAATGATAAACACAACACAATTAACTGAAAAAAAGTGTACATTATATATACCATTCAATATAATGTATTACCAAATAAGGTCACTAGATGGCAGAAAACTCAAACAGAATAGTGGTATATTAAATATGAGACATGTAAGCACAGTTTGCAAACTGGTGTAATCAGAAGAAGATCAAAGTTTTGGAATGGACGAGCCAGAGCCCGGACCGGAAACCCATTGAAAATCTGTGGGTGACCTGAAGAGGGCGCTGTACACAGGAGATACCCTGACTATCCAACAGTTTTGGAGAGCTTCTGCAAGGAAGAGCGAGCAAAGATTGCCAACTCTAGATGTGCCATGCTGATATGAAAAAAAGACTGAATGCTGTCATACACTCAAATGGTACTTCAACAAAGTATTAGTTTAACCCCTTAACCCACGGAGCTTTTTTCAGTTTTGCATTTTCGGTTTTCACTCCCCTCCTTCCCAGAGCCATAACTTTTTTTTTTCAGTCAATATCACCGTGTGAGGGCTTGTTTTTTGCAGGACAAGTTGTACTTTTGAACAACACCATTGGTTTACTACTAGAAAATGGAAAAAAATTTAAAGTGTGGTGAAACTGCAAAAAAAGTGCAATCCCACACTTGTTTTTTGTTTGGCTTTTTTGCTAGGTTCAATAAATGCTAAAACTGACCTGCCATTATGATTCTCTAGATTATTACGAGTTCATAGACACCAAACATGTCTAGGTTCTTTTTTATGTAAGTGGTGAAAAAAAATCCAAACTTTTAAAAAAAAAATTTTTTGCCATTTTCCGATACCCGTAGCGTCTCCATTTCTTGTGATCGCAGGTTGGGTGAGGGATTATTTTTTGTGTGCCGATCTAACATTTTTATTGATACCATTTTGGTGCAGATACATTCTTTTGATTGCCCAGTATTGAATTTCAATGCAATGTTGCGGGAACCAAAAAAAAAATGTAATTCTGGCATTTTGACTTTTTTTTCCTGCTGCGCCATTTAGCGTTCGGGTTAATCCTTTTTTTATATTGATTGGGTGATCCTGAATGCGGCGATACCAAATATGTGTATGTTTGATTCTTTTATTGTTTTATTTTGAATGGGGCGAAAGGGGGGTGATTTGAACTTTTATATTTTTTTATATTTTTAAAAACTTTTTTTTATTACTTTTGCAATGCTTCAATAGTCTCCATGGGAGACTAGAAGCTGCCATAGCCCGATCGGCTCTGCTACATACAGACAATGATCAGATCGCCTCTATATAGCAGAATTACTCACTTGCTATGAGCGGTGACCACTGGGCGGCATTCATAGCAATCTGGCACTCACAACCATAGAGGTCTCCAGCAGACTTCTGGTTGTCATGCCAACACACCGGTGACCCGTCATCACGTGACGCGGGTCACCGGTGGGCATATTTCCGGTGTGATTGCCGGAAGCGCTTGTTACATGACGCTGTCAGGGTATGACAGTGGCACTTAACTGGTTAATAGCCAAGGGACGATCGCGATTCCACCTGCAGCTATTGTTCAAAACAGCTGACATGTGCCAGAAAAGATGTGAGTTCACCGCCAGAGCGCGAGGGAGGGAATCCGACATCGGGGTACTATTACACCCAAGGCCGTATTTAGAGTTTCTGCTGCCCTAGGCACTTTTAGTGCTGCCTCCCCCTTTGGTGAGTATGACACTATCGGCAGTGACTTTGCCATAAGTCGCTGATGTGAAAGTCGCCTTTTGCAGCAGATCAGGCAGTTTTTCTGCATCTGCCGTGTAACGGATCACTTACTTACGGCAACACTGCGTTCGGCCTCATTCATTCCCTATGGGACTTGCAGGCATGTGCGGCACTTGCGGGTTTGCAGTGATCCGGCAAATGTGGTACTTACAGCAATGGAAAAAAAAACGCTGCTAGCAGTGTTTTTTGTCTCACCGCAAGTGCAAAACTGCAAGTGCTGCACATGGCCACAAGCAGCCATCACTACCTGTCCCTGCACCTTGCTAGCTCATCCTAACCATCCCTCCCTGACCTAAAACTGCACTGTAAAGCTTAAGAAAAACAATTCATTACCTGACATGTTCCTACGATAATGAGGGCTCCAGGCTACGGCGTAGACTGGGACGGGCAGTCTCCGGGTCTCCATTCTCTCTGTGTGCACACCCTCAGTCCCTGCCTCACTGCCTGTGCACAGACCTCCCTCCACCGGACTCGGTAATCGCCGCTCGCAGTAGCATACCGGTAGAGGTGTATCTAGGTTTTCTGGCACCAGGGGCAAGAATTCATTTTGGCCTACCACCCCCAACCCCCCCCCCCCCCGCCAAGGACAAATGCGATTTTCACACTTAGTCATGTGCCCACGAGCTGCTCTCCCTAATGTTCAGTGAAAAACTGAGAGAAGCAGGAAGAGAAGCTCGTTGTCACAGGACCAGAAGTATGAAAGTCGCATATGAGTGAAGTGTCCATGTGGCGACTACTGGAACCTGCAGAGCTGAATCCTGACATTGCAGGCTACTGAATTATCACAACAAATGCACTGCACACTTTTAGGATTCTCCCTTGCTGGTGGACAGTCATGTCAGCACAAGCATGCGATTTTTATACTTCTGACCACATTCCGACTAGACGTGCTCGGCCTCGCTCAGTTCATTTTCATTGACTGAGGCCACACATGTCTAGTCAGCATGTGACCGCATGAATGTAAATCGCCAGCACGACAGAATCCTGACAGCGTGCAGTGCGGACTGTGAGAATTCAGAAGTCTGCAGTCACAAAGAATGACTGCAGACTCATCAAAAACCTGGACATCCCCTTTAATGCTCCTAACATAAATAAAAACATGAGTTAGGTAGTATCATAAATAACATTTACATCCAGGTACCTTATTGATGACGTCGCCTTTGGAGCCGTTCTCCTTCTTTTCTTTATCTTGTCCAGACCCCATGATGAGTTTTCTCATCCACAGCTCGTGTCTGCAGACTTCCATCTTCTCTGCTCTTTTGCAGAAAATCTCCACATGATGCCCTTAAAGATACAAGTGTCATTATAATGCTCCTGAATAAAAAAAATGCCCCTCAATATATTGTCTGCACAAAATATGACCCCCACACTGTCCCTCTTATGGTACATGCTCTTCACACTGACCTCTCCTTTCCATATCGGCCCCCTCTTCACACTGTCCTCTCATACTGTGTCCCCCCTATAGGGCTCAGTCTCTATACTGTACTCTCTCATCACACTCCCTCTCCTTTGTATATTGTCCCCTCCTGGCTGTGCCCTTACTCTGTCCCCCATGCCACGAACCCACTACTCAGTTTCTATTCTGTGCCCACTCACTTTTGTCCCCCATACTGTCTCCTCACACTATTCCCCTCCCTCCTCATGCTGTCTCCTCTCACATCCCTCCTGTTCACCATACTGTCTCCTCATATATTTACCCCTTTACCCCTTCACTTTCTATACTGCCTGCTCACCTGACTCCCCATACTGTGTCTGCACCCATCCCCTCATACTGTTTCCTCATATATGCCCCTCATTCCCCCAGTACTGTTTCCTCATACATGCCCCCCATTCCCAAGTACTGTTTCCGCATACATTCCCCCATTCCCCCGTACTGTTTCCCCATCTTCCCCCTTGCTCTTCATTTTGTGTCCTCAAGTCTCCTCACACACAATAAATCCCCCCATCCCCACTACAAATCTCCCCACACAATAAATAACCCCATATTCACTCCAAATCTCACCCCACACATTAAAAACCCCCATCCCCACTCAAATTCTCCACACATAATAAATGCCCCCATCCCCACTCAAATTGTCCCCCCCCCCGTGCACTTAATCTTCGGTGTATTCTGCTCCACTGGAGCACTTACCACCAGTGTTCGCCTCTGCACTGTGAGTGAATGACGTCAGCAGCGTGATCACATGATCTGATCATGCTGCTCAGGTCACTCTGACTGGCAGTCAGAGCCTCAATTGTACTCACTTCTGTAAGATGCGTGTACAATTGATCCCTGGGCAGGGGCGGACACTAGGGTGGGGCCCCGATGCAAGAACTGTGTCTGGGCCCCCTCCTTTTATGGCAGCAAAGCTACACATATATATACATATATATATATGACAACTGAGGGACAAGACGACTCCATTGGTACACGGGATCTGTATGCTATATATGGATACCCGTGTGACTAAGATACATTATAACATCACTAGTTAAAATTAATATATATCTCTATTGGAATAATTTTTAACTAATATTTGCCCATATATAAATATTGAATTTTTATATATATCTATATGACCATTACATGCCAATATAGTATATTGTTCCCATTATTTCCCTATATGAAGCAAAACTAATATAAAATTGGTGCTTTTGTATTTTATGGAGTCATGGCTGTAACACTTTGGTCCGGAGGGACAACTGAGGGACAGGATGACTTCATGGGTACACGGGATCTGTATGTTACATATGGATGCCCGTGTGACTGAGATACATTATAACACCATAAATTAATATATATCTTTACAGAAATAATTTTTTTATATTTTTTATAGTTGCCCTTATATAAATATTGAATTTTGGTGACCAATCAGGGTCATCATATTGAAAAACTAGTTACTAGTGTGACCGCATGGCAGAGTCTATGGTGTTATGAGCCTTAATAGTTAAATGACTGCCACCTGTGTTTGTAAAATAACGATATAAATAAAGAAAGTGGACTATTACTAATGTGGCTATCTTATACTCTGGTGCGTATCCGCTAAGGACAAATAGCTATATGGAGTACTGTTCTGAATAAAAGATACCCATTATTGCGCAGATGCTAGGAAATAGCACTGCAAATAGATAGGCAGCCACCACCAATATGGCGATTTCAGACGCTACTGCGCATGCGCTGTGTGCAAATTGCCACACAGACCGTGTGATTGGACCATGAGACTGCCTGGCATGGTGATGTAATTAAGACATGCGCAGTGTGCAATAGGGAACGCCGAGATCTAAATATAGCGTCCTCCATGAGCCTACTAACAACCGGTGGTGAGTGTGCAATGGTTACAGTATTAAAATAACGGATTAATTAATAATGAGGTATACACCATGATAGAGATAGTAAATAAATAAGTCAGACTACCAGATGGGGTATATGGAGTTCTAAGTTTATTGCACATAAGCACAAAGCACTTTATATAGGCACGTGCATTGTTATTAGATTAGTAATGTATATACACTTTTTAATGATTATGAAATGTAAAATGTAATTAATTTCAATGTAACACTTGTTGAAGCACCTATAAATAAGTAACAGGTATGGTTACTCACTGCTTGATAAAGGCTCAGATAGAGCTGAAACGTCGCCCGGCTATGTGGGTCGATTAAACCTACCACATGTTTCACCATGAGTATGGAGTGCTGCCTCTTTTTTGAGTCTCTGTGAATCTAAGTAATCGTTGGACTGATTACCTGGGGCCCTGCACCCGAAGATAAGTACCATTGTTGTGCTGTTCCTTTTTTCTTACTATATATATATATATATATATATATATATATATATATATATATATATACAGCCACACACATACATGTGTATATATTACATACCGTATATACTCGAGTAAAAGCCGACCCAAGTATAAGCCGAGGCACCTAATTTTGCCATGGAAACTGGGTAAGCTTATTGACTCAAGTATAAGTCGGGTATGTATTGTCCCCTAATTCCTATCCCTGTATGTGTGGTTCCCCCATCCTGTCCTGTGTGGCTCCCCCTGTTGTATGCATGGCTCCCCTGTCCCATCTTGTATGCATGGCTCCCCCCCTCCCATCCAGTATGCATGGCTCTGCTCCCCCTCCTCCCATCCTCGTATGCATGGCTCTGCTCCCCCTCCTCCCATCCTCGCATGCATGGCTCTGCTCCCCCTCCTCCCATCCTCGTATGCATGGCTCTGCTCCCCCCTCCTCCCATCCTTGTATGCATAGATCCCCCTCCTCCCATCATTGTATGCATGGCTCTGCTCCCCCCTCCTCCCATCCTTGTATGCGTGGCTCTGCTCCCCCCTCCTCCCATCTTCGTATGCGTGGCTCTGCTCCCTCCTCCCATCCTCATATGCATGGCTCTGCTCCCCCCCTCCCATCTTCGTATGCGTGGCTCTGCTCCCTCCTCCCATCCTCATATGCATGGCTCTGCTCCCCCCTCCCATCCTTGTATGCGAGGCTCTGCTCCACCCTCCTCCCATCCTTGTATGCGTGGCTCTGCTCCCCCCTCCTCCCATCCTTGTATGCGTGGCTCTGCTCCCCCCTCCTCCCATCTTTGTATGCGTGGCTCTGCTCCCCCCTCCCATTCTTGTATGCGAGGCTCGGCTCCTCCCTCCTCCCATCCTTGTATGCGTGGCTCTGCTCCCCCTCCTCCCATCCTTGTATGCGTGGCTCTGCTCCCCCCTCCTCCAATCTTTGTATGCGTGGCTCTGCTCCCCCGTCCTCCCATCCTTTTATGCATGGCTCTGCTCCTCCCTCCTCCCATCCTTGTATGCGTGGCTCCGTTTCCCCCCTCCCATCTTGTATGCGTGGCTCTGCTTCCCTCTCCTCCCATCCTTGTATGCGTGGCTCTGCTCCCCCCTCCTTCCATCCTTGTATGCGTGGCTCTGCTCCCCCTCCTCCCATCCTTGTATGCATGGCTCTGCTCCCCCTTCTCCGTCCTTGTATGCATGGATCTGCTCACCCCTTCCTCCAATCCTTGTATGCGTGGCTCTGCTCATCCCTTCCTCCAATCCTTGTATGCGTGGCTCTGCTCCCCCCTCCTCCCATCATTGTATGCGTGGCTCCGCTCCCCCCCTTCCATCTTGTATGCGTGGCTCCTTCGTCCTCCCTCGTTCTCCTTCATCCTCCCCCGTCCTCCTTCATCCTCCCCTAGCCATCATATTCACCCTCCCCACAGTGGGTTGAACGGATTCCCTGCCCTGCATCTCTGTCCCGACTCCCGGCGACGAAGCTTGTTCCTGTGTGAGCGGTCACATGGTACCGCTTATTAAGGTCATGAATATGTGTCCATATTCATCACCTTAATGAGCGGTACCACATGACCGCTGTGAGCACAGGACTTGCTGCCGGTGCTGAGACCAGGCACTGCTGGTGGAGGGTGAGTATGTCCTCTTCAAGGAGGTGGGGAGGTGGTGGGTTGTGGGCGGGCTTTTGACCCCAGCCTGAAAAAAAACAAAAAAAAAACCTTGCTCGGGTGCCGCCCCCCCGCATCCTGGCGCCTTAGGCACACAACCTCATGTGCCTAGTGGCAAATATGGCCCTGATTACACCCGATGTCGGAAAGTGGTTAAGGGAGTGTATATTTATGCAACCATGTTATTTTGCCGCCCAAAAAGATTTCAGATTGTTTTTCAATGTAATCCTACAGATTATGATGACATTAAATATGAGAAATACTAACTACGTGAATTGGTTAGACATTTTGGAAATGTAGGTCTTAAAAGGATTGTATCATCAGTGACAATCCCCTTTAAAATGTGGATGTGGCAATTGATAAGGTCAAAATAGTTTCACTTACAGGACATTACAGCAGTTATCATATATAGTATAGAATAGTGTGCCCTTAGCGGATGTTATAAGGGGCCGATGTTAGCGGAATGCTCTGCTCTTGTCATGTTATACATCATGTGTGTGCTGCGATGCTGTCATGTGGAAGTCCACATTTAGAATAGAGCATACATGTCAAAATCAGGCCCATCGGCCAAATCTGGCTGCAGTGTAATTATATTTGACGCTCTAGAAAATATCAAATGTCTACTAGAGCTGGCTGGTGGTAGACAGCGCATGCTAATAACAAATCCTGCTTTTCTGGTCCATCACACTCCCTGGTTACTACAAGGCTGTACACAACATGCAGTAATGCGCCCCCAGCTATGGCGCAGTCCCCTTGTACTCGCCCATACATCACAGTGCACATAACTCTATCTGCTCCACAAGCTGGGCACAGCTATGCTACTGAGCAGATGAAGAAGAATGACCTGGAAAGGGTATGATGTCTAATCCAAAAAGGCCAAAAGGCGCAAAGCCCCACTGGAAATGACCCCTCTGTAGCAGGTCAATAAAACTTAGCTTTTACTACATTAAAATAGTTATTTTATGGGGTAACGAATTAAAATGACAATCCAAATTTGCCATAAATAGATTAGATTATAAACATATGTATCTAATATTAGGATTGTTATTTTAATTAATTACCCCATAAACTAACTATTTTAATGTAATACAATAAAAGCTAAGGTCCATGGTTATACAGTGCCTTGCGAAAGTATTCGGTCCCTGGAACTTTTCAACTTTTTTCCCACATATCATGCTTCAAACATAAAGATACCAAATGTAAATTTTTAGTGAAGAATCAACAAGTGGAACACAATTGTGAATTAAAATGAAATGTATTGTTTATTGTACATTTATGTGGAAAATCAAAAACTGAAAAGTGGGGCGTGCAATATTATTCGGCCCCTTTACTTTCAGTGCAGCAAACTCACTCCAGAAGTTCCTTGTGGATGTCTGAATGATCCAATGTTGTCCTTATTGCCTAACGATGATAAATATAATCCACCTGTGTTTAATCAAGTCTCTGTATAAATGCACCTGCTCTGTGATAGTCTCAGAGTTCTGTTAGAAGCACAGAAAGCATCATGAAGACCAAGGAACACAACAGGCAGGTCCGTGATACTGTTGTGGAGAAGCTTAAAGCCGGATTTGGATACAAAATGATTTCCAAAACATTAAACATCCCAAGGAGCACTGTGCAAGCGATCATATTGAAATGAAAGGAGTATCGTACCACTGCAAATCTACCAAGACCCAGCCGTCCCTCTAAACTTTCATCTCAAACAAGGAGAAGACTGATCAGAGATGCAGCCAAGAGGCCCATCATTACTCTGGATGAACTGCAGAGATCTACAGCTGAGGTGGGACAGTCTGTCCATAGGACAACAATCAGTCCTACACTGCCCAAATCTGGCCTTTATGGAAGAATGACAAGAAGAAAGCCATTTCTCAAAGATATCCATAAAAAGTGTCATTTAAAGTTTGCAACAAGCCACCTGGGAGACACACCAAACATGTGGAAGAAGGTGCTCCAGTCAGATGAAACCAAAATCTAACTTTTTGGCAACAATGCCAAACAATAGGTTTGGTGTAAAGGCAACACAGCTCATCACCCTGAACACACCATCCCCACTGTCAAACATGGTGGTGGTGGCAGCATCATGGTTTGGGCCTGCTTTTCTTCAGCAGGGACAGGGAAGATGGTTAAAATTGATGGAATATGGATGGAGCCAAATACAGGACCATTCTTGAAGAAAACCTGTTGGAGTCTGCAAAAGACCTGAGACAGGGACAGAGATTTATCTTCCAACAAGACGATGATCTCAAACATAAAGCAAAATCTACAATGGAATGGTTCACAAATAAACATATCCAGGTGTTAGAATGGCCAAGTCAAAGTCCAGACCTCAATCCAATTGAGAATCTGTGGAAAGAGCTGAAAACTGCTGTTCACAAACGATCTCCATCAAACCTCACTGAGCTCGAGCTGTTTGCCAAGGAAGAATGGGCAAGAATTTCAGTCTCTCGATGTACAAAACTGATAAAGACATACAGTACTCCAAGCGACATGCAGCTGTAATCGCAGCAAAAGGTGGCGCAACAAAGTATTAAGTTAAAGGGGTCGAATAATATTGCACTCCTCACTTTTCTGTTTTAGAATTTCCACAAAAATTTAAAATAACCAATAAATTCCGTTCAACTTCACAATTGTGTTCCACTTGTTGTTGATTCTTCACCAAAAATTTACATTTTATATCTTTATGTTTGAAGCATGATATGTGGGGAAAGGTTGAAAAGTTCCAGGGAGCCAAATACTTTCGCAAGGCACTGTATTTGATGATAAGGAAAAACATCCTAAATTGTAAACATTTTTTTTAATACATATCAAGGTTTCCCCAAGACTTTTTCCAAGTTTTTAATTTTGGCCCTCTTTGTATTTGAGTTGAACATACTGCATTAGAGCAACACAGTATCTGTTTGAAAGCAGTGAAAAGTTGAGCTATTAATTTGATTTTGAATATCTGAGATATGAATTTGTGATTTTTATTGCAATATAAACAAAATATCAGCCCTTAACATTCAATGTAAACTAATCATTAATGATTTCCAGAAAAAAAGATGGCGTTAACATAAGGGATAAGATAAAAGAAGATTGAAATGTAGACTTACCACTATTGCACTAGAGGGCAGCATTGCTCCATGAATTCATACAGTGCCTTACCATTCGCTTTACCATCTTTTAAAGAAGCTCTTCATCTCTTCTCATCAAAGCTTTTATCCTCTTAATATATTGCAATTATCAAATTATATAGCACTGTGTATTTACAATTGCTCATTTTCCCCTTCTATCCAGCTAATTCTCCTCATTTACATTAGGTCTATGACATGATTTTATGTACATACAATCTATAGGTTATCCCCTTCTTAGCAAGTTGTCTACATGATGAGGAGTAGTAACTTACTGATGGGCGTCTAGCTGTTGTAACCTCCACCTTATCCAGTAGACTATTGACTGCAGAACCTACTGACCAGGTTAAAGTTGCTTGCGATCCTGGCTGCTGTGATCACGATTACTTGTTGCGCATCGTTGCTGCTGTTATAAAGTTATTAATTGATTTGAGTATTAATTGCACAATGAAATGCACTACCTCCATAAAGAAAAATGTTGAAAAGTATTTGCACCCTTAAAGGGAATGTTGTCTTGTTGCACTTTATTAAAGTGATAATGTTTGATAGTATTAAAGGGAACCTGTCACCCAAAAAATCGAAGGTGAGCTAAGCCCACCAGCATCAGGTGCTTATCTACAGCATTCTGTAAGCTGTAGATAAGCCCCCGATGTATCCTGAAAGATGAGAAAAAGAGGTTAGATTATACTCACCCAGGGGCGGTCCCGGTACGATGGGCGTCGTGATCTGGTCCGGGGCCTCCCATCTTCTTACGATGACGTCCTTTTTTTGCATTCACGCTGCGGCTCCGGCGCAGGCGTACTTTGCCCTGTTGAGGGCAAAGTACTGCAGTACGCAGGTGCCGGGCCTCTCTGACCTTTCCCGGTGCCTGCGCACTGCAGTACTTTGCTTTGCCCTCAACAGGGCAGACAAAGTATGCCGGAGCCGGAGCCGCAGCATGAATACAAGAAGAGGACATCATCATAAGAAGATGGGAGGCCCCAGACCGGACCGCGACACCTATCGGACCGGACCGCAGCGATACCGCCCCTGGGTGAGTATAATCTAACCTCTTTTTCTCATCTTTCAGGATACATCGGGGGCTTATCTACAGCATTACAGAATGCTGTAGATAAGCCCCTAATGCTGGTGGGCTTAGCTCACCTTCGATTTTGGGGGTGACAGGTTCCCTTTAATACTATCAAACATTATCACTTTAATAAAGTGCAACAAGACAACATTCCTTTAAGGGTGTAAACATTTTTCAACATTTTTCTTTACGGAGATAGTGCATTTCATTGTGCAATTAATACTCAAATAAATTAATAACTTTATAACAGCAGCAACGATGCGAGGGACCCGTTATGAACCCCAACGTAGCTCTTGGGCGGGCTTTAAGGCGTGTATCCAGATCCGGGATTCTACCGTGGCAAACGGGTTTTTCTTCAGGTCTCTCTAAAACAAATATAAACTTTCACAGCAATATTAGAAACAATTTCTTTAAAGCTTCTTTGTAAAACCAGTAGGAAGCACCTAAATAGGTGCCAACTATGTACAACAAAGTTTGTGAATCATTCACTGTCCATGATCCGAATGTCCTTTAAACAGTTAAACTCTTTAGCGCAAAAACCTTCGTCAGGTAAAACAAACTTTCAAACAGTCAACTTATTCACAGTCATATTCAAGTTTAGTTACTTTGGCTGCTTCCAAGGCAATACTTGGCATTGGTTACTTTCTGGCCTGGGAAGATCATGGGTCAAAGTTACACCTGATGACAGGTAGACATCATGTGCCTTGTATTCGTGTACAGTCAAATCATGTCCTGCAATAGGGGTTTGAGTGGCCTGGGTATGCGTGATGACTGGTGCTGTAGCCACTGCTGTTTCAGTTTTGGTTATGGTACACACTGTGGTCTTGGTGATGGCTTTAGGGGTTGGTGTTGCAATTGGAGCAGTAGTAGTGACCACTTTAGCACTAGGTGGTGCTGCTGGTGTTTTTGGTCTGGTACCCTTTAAATTAGAAGCAGAGTCTTTGAGTTTTCTCACATTTAAGGCATACCATCCCCTATCGCCAAAATGTCGGGTGTAAGTCATAGTGTCCCCTGGATACAGGTCTCTGTCCGGGTGTCCTTCTCTGAGGTGAGATTCTATGTCTCTCCGGTTGACAAACACCTCTGCATACAGGCCTGGCTCCTTGATAAACCCCCAGCCTCTTTTCAACTTGAAGGCCACTACAGTGCCCTGCCTCAGCGGGGCCTGGTATATTTGTTTGTCCTTGCGGGCCTAAGCTTTAGCGCATAGATCCCGTTCATCAAAGGCTTTGCACCCAGCCTGGTATTCCTTGTCCTTTTCCTTCCATTTATAAGCGAGCTGCTGCTGATACTCCTCCCAGCTAAGGACCTCCATTACCTCTTCTTCTTGTCTTTCTGTCCCGAGGAACCCCATTAGATCTGTCCCAGGGTTCATCCTGCGATACACAGTCTTTTCAGCATATATTTCGCCGGGCATATTGGTGGGCTGGATCGGGGCTCTCATGTGGCTCTCCATCCCCGTGGCCTGGTCCCATTCCCCCAGGATCTGAATCCGTCACGATCCATAACGTGGTGGTGCAGCTAGTGGGCCCATTAGGAGTTCCTCAGCTACCGGGGCAGGGTCGGTCTCCTTACCTGCCGCTGCGGTGTCTCCAGTGCCGGTCTCCGCCGCTGACATCAGGGGCCGCCGCGTAGGACGCTGCTCCTGCAGTTTCACTCCTAGCGCCGCCTTCCATTTAGTCTCAGCGCTCAACACAGTCTCTTAGGTGTACATGACCAGATTCTCGGGTCATCCTGTTCGTGACGCCAAAATGAGTCGCCTGCCAGGGCCGTGGGGTACCCGGTACCAGGTCTGGTATTCACAGGGGATGTCACGGTGGCGACCTGGTCCGTGGTCCTGGGCACCCATGTAAAAGGGGTATTGATTACAGTTTATGTTTGTGATGCCACCTGTGGTATTTGGTCAGTGGGGACCGATGCTGCTCTAAGGGGTCCTCTGGGGTGATGTTATGGCAGCTAGATGGTATAACTTCCCACAGGTGAAGTATATCCCTTGGGCTCCCGGTGTGAAGATGGTGAATAGTGCAGTAAATACATAGTTATATAGTTATTAAGGTTGAAGGAAGACTTTAAGTCCATCTAGTTCAACCCATAGCCTAACATGCCCTAAAGAACGAGGACACAGGTTTGCAGGCTCTTTGCCTGGTTTACTGAAGACTTCAGGCAGCCACAGTCCAGGGCACCAGATCACAGGACAGGCAGGGTCCGGCCAGCTTGGAAGCGAGTTCAGAGTCCCCTTTACCAGCTGGAGTTAAAAGCCTTCCTCATGGCGCGGTGGTGTTGTAGTCCCTTACTGCCTATGGCTTCTGATAAGGTCTTCACAGTTCTCTCTGTCCTCCATAAAGGTGGGACATAAACCCGTATGGCAGGTGACTCAAGCCTTTTTACAGGATCTCTATCATGACCCGGGCTTTATGTGTCACTGTGCCTCCTGGGTATTAGGGCGGACAGGTGATATGTAATCCAGCTGTCCTGCCGGTTTCTGCTGTCAGTCTTAGAGTCCCTCACAACCTCGGTGTTCTGGCTACTGGTAATCTGTGTCAGCCAGGGAGGTAGCTAATTCACTGCTCTGCTTCACTAGTGTTCCTACTCCTGTGCTTCGCTCTCCCATACGCTCACTACAATCTGTTCGGCTTTCCGTACTATCTCTGTCCAGGAGCTGCAGCACTTTTTCGGGGCTGCACGGCTCCTCATACGTTTTTCCTGCCTCAGACTACTCCAGTCTGCTCTCCAGCACTATCTGACTAACTTTCCCTCCAAACCACAATATATCTCTATATGCAAGGGAGTCACCTAGAAATAGGATCAGAAGCTCCCCATTGTGGCCTGGAGTGTAAACATTGCGCATGTTTGTGTTACCTGGTGAGAGTTATCCTTCATCGCTTCCAAGCGTGACATCACTCTCCCCGTGAGGAAAGAAATGCCACTGTGATGACCAGGACCCTGGGGCGTCACAATAGCAATCATCGTCACGCACATGTAGTAGATGGCTGTACATTTAATGCCAAAGGGATAAAGGGGGTGTCTCATAAAGGCAACTAATTTTTTAGTAGAAGCCTGCAGGTGGTGACACAACGTCGTGATCCCCGATAATCAGCTGTTATTACTAGAGTTGAGCGACTTTTACTTTTTTCGGATCGAGTCGGGTTTCGCGAAACCCGACTTTCTCAAAAGTCGGGTCGGGTGAAATCGGCTGATTATTGCATAAAGTCGGGGGCCGACTGAAACACGAAACCCAATGCAAGTCAATGGGGAATCAAAGACGGCAGTGAGTGGAGGACATGAAAACACCTACAGTGCCCATTTTAATGCCAAAAACATCAATTCTTATTACTGAAGCTTGTCAATCTTAATTTACTTTATAATAATAGATAGGCATTGAAAACTGGGGGGTCATTTGGCTAAAGTTGTGAGGGGGTAGGGCTGGCTCAAGATTTTCGTGGGCCCAGGAAACGCGGAATACGTCACGGCGGTGGAGCAAGGAGAGGTAAGTATTTCAACTTTGCAAGTGCTGTGATCCTGAGCAAGCAGGGGGGGCCCACTCGTTGGCATTGGCACTGGCACAGGGCCCCTCATAGTACGGCGGTGTGTTTGACGGCGGGTGGCGCCTCCCACCGGCAGAGACACTTTTGCGTACTATGAGGGGCCCTGTGCCAGTGATGTCGCCAACGAGTATGCCCCCCCACCTGATGAAGGAACCTGCACTTTCATCTGCACCTTCCTCTTTGTCCCCATGTAAGGTGGTATAGTATGCGGGAAGGGGAACCTGACTTTAAGCAGGGTCAGATTCTGGCTGTGTAGAGTGCAAGGGGAATGTAGTGGTCTGAGTCAATGTACCAGCATACTCATCTAGCAGTGGCTGGGCAATGGGCAGGATGAGGAGGAAACACAGATATAGGCCCAAATAATTAAGTAGGCTAAATGCAGTTCAAAATTGGTAACAGGACTGAACAGGCAGCTTTGCTTTGTTCAGTGGAGGACAACTGTAATGAGGGGCAGACACAGTTAGTAGGCCCAAATAATTAAGTAGGCTAAATGCAGTTCAAAATTGGTAACAGGACTAAACAGGAGGCATGGCTTTGTTCAGCAGAGGACAACTGTAAGGAGTAGCAGACACAGTTAGTAGGCCCAAATAATAAAGTAGGCTAAATGTCTGTCAAAAAATTGTTCATAAATAAACAGGTGGCATAGCTAGGTACATGGGTGGGCTCCTTTGCTGAGTAGCAGACAGTGGTAGTAGGCGCACAGTATTAACTGGTCTAAATGGAGGCCAGGGCCCCTGTATATTTTAACTATCATCTATCATTTCAACAAATTTGTATTGGCAGTGCCATTGAAGGATTTAACAGCACAGACTACACAGTGGTGGAGCATGGAGAGGTAAGTATTGCAAGTGGTAGAGCACTGTTCGAGCTGGGGGGGAACACTCTCTCGTGGGCGGCGGTACTGGCACAGGGCCCCTCATATTACGACAGTGTGTCTGACGTTGGTTGTGCACCACCACCGTCAGAGACACTTCATTGTACTATGAGGGACCCTGTGCCAGTGCCGTCGCCCAAGAGTGGGCACACCCACCTGTCCAGGTAAAGGGCACTCGCACGGGTGCTTGCGCCAGGTGGTGACCACGGCCCTGTGGGGGAGTCAGCCCATTTAGGGAGGTATAAAAATTGCCTATGGCGGACATTGAGCAGCTGCAAATGGAGGAATTGAAGCAGTCAGTATGAGGAGTCCAAAAGCAAGACATTTTTCAGGCAAGCTACGTGTCAGCAGGGGAAGGTGGGGCCAAATAATTTGAAATCCATGATTGGTTCATTTTAATGAAGGTTATATCATCGACATTTCGGGTAGCCAGACGTGTCCTTTTTTCGGTCAGTATTGAACCGGCAGCACTGAAGACTCTTTCGGATAGCACACCAGCAGCAGGGCAAGCGAGCTCCTGTAATGCATATTCTGCTAATTTAGGCCAGGTGTCTATTTTAGATGCCCAGTAATCAAAGGGGAATGACCTGTGAGTAGTGTTGAGCGATACCGTCCGATACTTGAAAGTATTGGTAACGGATAGTATCGGCCGATACCCGAAAAGTATCGGATATCGCCGATACCCGATACCAATACAAGTCAATGGGACACCAAATATCGGAAGGTATCCTGATGGTTCCCAGGGTCTGAAGGAGAGGAAACTCTCCTTCAGGCCCTGGGATCCATATTAATGTGTAAAATAAAGAATTAAAATAAAAAATATTGATATACTCACCCGTCCGGAGGCCCCTGCACCTTACCGCTGTTAACCGGCAGCCTGCTTTGCTTAAAAATAGCGCGTTCAGCACCTTCCATGACGTCACGGCTTCTGATTGGTCGCGTGCCGCTCATGTGACCGCCACGCGACCAATCACAAGCCGCGACGTCATTCTCAGGTCCTAAATTCCTAGAATGAGGAGTTTAGGGCCTGAGAATGACGTCGCGGCTTGTGATTGGTCGCGTGGCGGTCACATGAGCGGCACGCGACCAATCAGAAGCCGTGACGTCTTGGAAGGTGCTGAACGCGCTCATTCTAAGCAAAGCAGGCTGCCGGTTACTACCAGGGCGCGTCAGAGGGTGAGTATATCCCTATTTTTTATTTTAATTCTTTATTTTTTACATGGATATGGATCCCAGGGCCTGAAGGAGAGTTTCCTCTCCTTCAGACCCTGGGAACCATACACTGGGAACTTCCGATTCCGATTCCCAATACCACAAAAGTATCGGATCTCGGTATCGGAATTCCGATACCGCAAGTATCGGCCGATACCGCAAGCATCAGGTATCGGAATGCTCAACACTACCTGTGAGGGAGAACATCGATGAGGGAGGAAAAGTAGTTCGTAACCATACTGGAAAAATGCTGTCTCCTGTCACTTTGAATCGATGCAGCAGTACCTGTCGTGTCAGCGGTTATTGCGAAATCACTCCACAACCTGGTCATAAAACCCCTCTGTCCAACGCCACTTTGGATTTGTGCACCTCTATCACCTCTGCCATGTTGCCTCCTAAGGCTCGTGTGAGAACCATCACCGCCGCTGTGTGCTGGGAATGCCTGAACCAAGCGGTCTACAAGAGTTGCTTGTTTGGTAGCCAATATTTGCTCAAGGTTCTCATGTGGCATGATATTTTGTAATTTTCCTTTATATCGTGGATCCAGGAGGCAGGCCAACCAGTAATCGTCATCGGTCATCATTTTGATAATGCGGGGGTCCCTTTTTAGGATACGCAAGGCATACTCAGCCATGTGGGTCAATGTTCCAGGTGTCAATTCACTGCTTGTGCTTGGGTGAGGGGCACTTTCTTGCAAATCAACATCACTTGTGTCCCGCAAAAACCCTGTACCTGACCTTGCAACACCACCAGTTTCTATTGCCCCCTGAGAAGCATCCTCCTCCCATAATTATTCGTCCCCATCATCCTCCTCCTCCTCCTCTTTGTCCGCCACCTCGTCCAGGAGAGTTCCCTGAGCAGACAATGGCTGACTGTCATCAAGGCTTCCCTCCTCCTCGGCTGCAGACGCCTGCTCCTTAATGTGCGTCAAACTTTGCATCAGCAGACGTATTAATGGGATGCTCATGCTTATGATGGCGTCATCTGCACTTACCAGCCGTGTGCATTCCTCAAAACACTGAAGGACTTGACAGAGGTCTTGTAGCTTCGACCACTGCACACCAGACAACTCCATGTCTGCCATCCAAGTGCCTGCCCGTGTATGTGTATCCTCCCACAAATAAATTACAGCACGCCTCTGTTTGCACAGCCTCTGAAGCATGTGCAGTGTGGAGTTCCACCTTGTTGCAACGTCGATTATTAGGCGGTGCTGGGGAAGATTCAACGATCGCTGATGCTTCAGCATACGGCTGGAGTGTACGGGCAACCGGCGGATGTGTGAGCAAAGTGTTCGCACCTTCAGGAGCAGGGCTGGTAACCCCAGATAATTTTTCAGGAAGCACTGCACCACCAGGTTCAAGGTGTGAGCCAGGCAAGGTATGTGTTTCAGTTCTGAAAGGGCTATGGCTGCCATAAATTTCCTTCCGTTATCACTGACTACCTTGCCTGCCTCAAGATGTACACTGCCCAGCCATGACTGAGTTTCTTGCTGCAAGTACTCGGCCAGTACTTCCGCGGTCTGTCTATTGTCGCCCAAACACTTAATTTGTAACACAGTCTGCTGATGCTTACCACTAGCTGTTCGATAATGGGACACCTCATGTGCAGAGGTTGAGAGAGGGTTGGTGATGGTATTCTTGATGTTGGCCCACATACAGTGTTTCCCACCAAAAACCTTGTGATTGCCTGACTGCTTTGGCCTTGTGACACCTCCACATTTGCTGCTTGTGGCGTCCTAACCGGTGGGCTTACAGTGAGGGAAGCAATGTAGCGTTGCTGACTACCTTCATTCTGAGCAGGTGCACCAACGGTACGTGACATTTGGTAGTTAGTCCAGGCTTGCAAGTGCATGCTGGTTAAATGTCTACGCATGCACATTGTATTTAAATTTTGAAGATTCTTCCCTCTGCTATAGGTCTTTGAGCATTTCTTACAGATAACTTTTGACTGATCATTCGGATCTTGGTTAAAAAATTGCCACACTACACTCTTCATACTATGGAATACCTTTTCAGGCATTGCACGCTGTGCTACTTTCACCAGAGGGCCACACTGTCCTAAAACTATTTTTGTTTTTGACACACGTTTTTGGCCTGATACGGGCCTGCCAGATGACAGCTGTTGCGATGAAGATGGCTGCTGCGGATCATCCTCCTCCGCTTCTGAGCTACTGGCAGCGGCACCCTCTTCCCCAATGGCTGCCAATCTGGGTCAACAACTGGGTCATCTATCACCTCCTCTTCAATGTCATGTGCACCTTCCTCTGTGTCACCGTGTAAAGTGCTATAGCGTTCGGGATGGGGCATCATAGTCTCATCAGGGTCAGATTCTGGCTGAGTACAGTGCGAGGGCAATGTAGTGATCTGAGTCAATGGAACAGCATAATAATCAAGATGTGGCTGTGCATCAGTGCACTCCATGTCCGATTCATCTTGTAATGGGCAGTTAACAATTTCCCTTTCTAACCCAGGCACGGTATGTGTAAAGAGCTCCATGGAGTAACCTGTAGTGTCGCCTGACGCATCCTTCACTTTTGGTTTGGGTGAAGGACACAAGGAAACGTCTTGTTCATGACCGGGAGCATCCACTGACGACTCGCTGCTTTTATATTTTGAACTTTCTGAAGGGGAGGCGAAAGAGCTAGAGGCTGAGTCAGCAGCTGCTCCGGCTTTAAAAGCGGTTTTCCTACGCCAAGATAAGGGAGCCTTCGAGGCCTTGTGTAGCCAGACGATGACATTGGCTTAACACCTCCAGCCTTAGGTGCTATTTTGCTTTTCCCACTACCACCAGATGCTCCACCACCACCACCATCAGTACCAGCTGGTAACGAACGCCCACGGCCTCTTCCACCAGAATTCCTCATTTTTGGGAAAATCTAACCAAAATAACAACCGTTATATGGTACTGTAAAACAAGGTAGAAGGTGTATATAAACTTGTTGAGAATTTAAATCTCCATTTTTTGGGGGGGAGACTGCACCAAAACTCAGGCCCAATACAATTACAATACAATGTAAGTGGCAGAACGTGGTTGGCTGATATAAGACAAACTAACAGAACTGAAGTATATCCACTTTGTGACAATTTGAATCTCCCTTTTTTGGGGGGGAAGACTGCACCAAAACTCAGTCCCAGTGTATAACACAACACAATGTAAGTGGCAGAACGTGGCTGGCTGATATACGACAAACTAACAGAACTGACGTATATCCACTTTGTGACAATTTGAATCTCCCTTTTTTTGAGGGGAGACTGCACCAAAACTCAGGCCCAGTGTATAACACAACACAATGTAAGTGGCAGAACGTGGCTGGCTGATATACGACAAACTAACAGAACTGACGTATATCCACTTTGTGACAATTTGAATCTCCCTTTTTGGGGGGGGAGACTGCACCAAAACTCAGGCCCAGTGTATAACACAACACAATGTAAGTGGTAGAACGTGGCTGACTGATATACGACAAACTAACAGAATTGACGTATATCCACTTTGTGACAATCTGAATCTCCCTTTTTTTGGGGGGAGAGTGCACCAAAACTCAGGCTGTAATAATTATAGGGGATAACTCATGAGACTCTTTGCATGGAACAAGACAACTACAGGACACAGTTTTATAAGTGGTAAAGTCTATATTATCACACGGTGATTCAAACAGGTGCAGAGAGAAACTCAAGTCCACAACACTTGGTGTAAATATTAAACGCAGCTTAGTAGTCTATAGGGAACTTCAGAGGAAAATGCAATCACGCAGAAAGTCTATGAAGCACAATTATTCTTGAGGATACTTGACACGAATAAGTCCTTGTTTTAGTCCAAACACAGATAGCTATGCTTATAAGGCAGTTCAAATAATATCTTAGCACAACCAGGGAGGCCTGGGTAATAGTCTCAGGTCTTTGCAGAGCAGCAACAGCTTACATGTCCAGCAAATGCAGATGGAAGTAAACATGAGCAGCAGATGAAGGAGGATTACTGGAAACTGGTGTATGCAGCAAGAACTCAGAGCAAAGTAGCAGGAACACCACACAGGTTCACAGGAGCAGGTATACAGCCAGGGAGTCAACAGGGTCAGGAGCTGGATGCAAGGCAGAATACTCTAGCACAGACTGAAGGCTGGGGTGGAGTTTTATAGCAGGAAGACACAGTGCACATGAGACCAAAGACGCCGTCTTGGAAAAGGGCAGTAATGCACAAAAGGTAATAAAAATGTTCAGAGTCCTGACATTACTCCCTCCTTAGAAGTGGCCTCAGGACGATCCTGGACCTGGTTTCTCAGGGAATCTCTGATGAAAATGAGAAATCTTCTGTTGGGCATTGATGTTTTCCACAGGTTCCCAAGAGTCTTCCTCAGGGGGATATCCCTGCCATCTTATCAAATATTGGAGCCGATTCCTGCGAATCCTGGAATCAATGATTTCCTCCACCACAAACTGTTCTTGCCCATCAATCACCACAGGCTGCGGAGGTGGCACAACACGTCCCTGGAAGGTATTAGGAGATACAGGCTTTAGTAAAGATACATGAAAAACTGGGTGTACCTTCATAGTCCTAGGCAGCTTCAGCCGGCAGACCACAGAGCTCACAATACCGTTAATCTTGAAAGGGCCAATGAATTTCTGTCCAAGTTTTTGTGAAGGAACTTTTAACTTCAGATTCTTAGTTGCTAACCACACGGAATCTCCTACCTTGAACATGGGTGCAGGTTTACAGGATCTATCAGCCGATCTCTTATAATGTTCTTGAGCTGTGGTCAGGGATTCCTTCAGAACCTCCAGATTTTGCCTCATCGCAGTCAGCCTTTCCTCCACTGCTGGAACCGGAGAATTAATTGGAGACCTAGGTAAGATACACGGATGATAACGCAAATTGGCAAAGAATGGTGTAAATTTAGTGGAGGCGCTCTGAGAATTGTTATATGAAAATTCGGCTAACGGCAGCAACTCCAACCAATCATCCTGGAGATGGCTGACATAGCATCTTAGATATTGTTTCAGCGTCTGGCTGGTCCGCTCAGTCTGACTATTTGTCTGGGGATGCTAAGCGGAAGAGAGACAGACATTAATATTGAGTGCAGAGCAAAACCCCTTCCAGAGTCTTGAAGTGAACTGTACTCCACGGTCAGAGATGATCTCATCCGAGACCCCATGCAACCAAAAGACATTCTGTATAACCAAGTTCACTGTATCATTAGCTGAACGGAGGCCGGTGCACGGAACAAAATGAGCAGCTTTAGTCAGGCGATCAACTACCACCACGATTGTATTCATGCCCCCCGATGTAGGCAACTCCACAATAAAGTCCATTGATATAGACCCCCAAGGGCGGGATGGAACAGGTAATGGTTGTAGAAGACCTGTAGGTGCCACATGAGGAGTCTTGTAATGAGCACATACCTCGCAAGAGAGAACATAGTCCTTGGTATCCTTCAGGCAAGTTGGCCACCAGAAGAATCGGCTCAGGAACTCTTGTGTCTTCTGTACCCCCTGTGACCAGCCAACTAGGAGTCATGTACCAACTTGAGGATCTGCAGACAGACAACCTCAGGGACGTAGATACATAGATCTCTGAACCACCCTTAAAGACAAGATTAATATCCACAGGTGGGTTGGCCAGAAATACATCACCGTCATAAGCCTCCCTGCACTCCTTCCACAAGTCCTGATCATGGATAACTCCGATGAAATTGGCATCAGATAGAATGGTCTTGGACGGGGCTCCAGGTACGGAATCCGCAGGATGGATTCGGGATAAAGCATCAGCCTTCCCATTACGAGTACCTGGACGGTACGAGATAACAAAGTTAAATTGATTTAAAAATAAGTTCCAACGAGACTGACGAGGAGAAAGACATCTAGCGGATCTAAGGAACTCTAATTTGCGTGGTCAGTTAGCACTATAATCTGTTATGCAGCTCCTTGCAGATGATGCCTCCATTCTTTGAAAGCTGCAATAATAGCCAGCAATTCCTTGTCTCCCACATCGTAATTCTTCTCTGCTGAGGTTAGTCTACGGGAAAAGAAAGCACAAGAATGTAGCAGACCCTTCTCTCCAGTTCTTTGGGAGAGAATAGCCCCCAAAGCATTGTCAGAAGCGTCCACCTCCACAATGAAAGAAAGTGTTGGATCTGGGTGTATCAACAGCGGTGCTGAGGTGAAACAGATCTTAAGCCGATCAAAAGCTTCTTGAGCCTGTGATGACCACTTAAAGGGCTTTTCCTTCTTTGTCAAGGAAGTAATGGGATGGACAATATCACAAAAATTTCGAATGAAGCGTCTATAGAAATTTGCAAAACCAATAAAACGTTGGACCTCCTTAACGTTTTTGGGTACCGGCCAGTCAAGGATAGCCTGAATCTTACCAGATTCCATGTTCAGCCCCTGGGGAGAGATGATATAACCTAAGAACTGTATCTCAGAACGATGGAACTCCCATTTCTCCGGCTTAATATACAGATGGTTCTCTTTCAGACGTCTTAAAACAGTTTTGACATGTTCTTCATGTTCCTGTAGAGAGTAAGAAAAGATTAATATATCGTCCAAATAGATTACCACAAACTGGTCCAACAAATCTCTGAAAATGTCATTAGCAAGGTGTTGAAACGTTGCAGGGGCGTTACAAAGCCCGAAGGGCATCACAAGATATTCAAAGTTTCCATACCGGCATCTGAATGCTGTCTTCCACTCATCCCCTGGACGAATACACACCAAATTATAAGCCCCACAAAGATCCAGTTTAGAGAACACCTTAGCATGGCGGACTCTTTCCAGTAATTCCGGAATCAGGCAAAGGGTAACGGTTTCGTATGGTTACCTTATTGAGTTCCCGATAGTCAACACAGGGTCTCAGGGTCCCATCCTTCTTTTTTACAAAAAATATAGGTGCCCCTGCTGGTGAGGAAGAAGGACGTATGAAGCCTTTGGCCAGATTTTCATCAATATACTCCTTTAAGGCTTGAAGCTCAGGTGCCGCCAAAGGGTATACATTACCAAAAGGAATAGCTGCCCCAGGAAGCAGCTCAATGGGACAGTCATAATGCCTGTGTGGAGGAAGCTGATCTGCATTCTTCTTGTCACAGATGTCAGAGAACGCTTTATATGCTGAAGGTAAAGAAAATAACTGTACAGGAGGAAAGTTGCTCCTGATGATTAGGCTCCAACAAAATTTCAAGGGGTACGGTCTCCTGATCCACAGGCCCAGAGATTAAAGGTGACCATCCACTGTTTCCATGGTAATTGGAGAGGCTCTTTGCTGAATTTCAATACCATGTTCCTTGGCAAATGCGATATCCATGAAATTGCCACCTGCACCAGAGTCAATCATAGCTGCACTGGAAATCCACTGTCCTGAACACAGGATCTTAATAGGGAGAGAACAGTGAGAGTTCTTTTCCTTAAGCTCCTTGGGGGGTGAAGTCATAGAAAGTGAATGGAATACAGCGTTTAAAGGCAGGCTACATTCAGAGATGTCAGATTCATCATCACAGTTGTCATATTCTCCTACCGCTGCTAGCACCTTATTAGGCCGCTTGGGACACTTGGGACAGTTGATTAAAAGTGGTCAGACTGACCGCAGTAGAAACATAGACTTTCACAAAGGCAATGCTCCCGGCGCTCATTAATCTCGTGCCTCTGAACGGAATCAATTTGCATGGGCACCTCCTCCACCTCCCGAGAGGTTTTACCTGCAGGCTCTTTGGAAGGAAGGGAAAAGTTAGAAATACAGTTATATGCAGCAAACTTCTCCTGCCTACGCTCAGTAAGGTGAATGTCTATGCGCACACAATGCTGTATAAACATTTCTAGCTCTTGTGGTGATTCAGAGCAAGCTAATTCATCTTTTACAATACTAGACAGACCCCTTTTAAAAATAGGCAATTGTGCATAACTGTCCCAATTGGTATCTACCGCTAATCTCCTGATTTCAGAAGCATACTCAATAACAGAACGTTTAGCCTGGCGTAAAGACAATAAAACAGATTCAGCGGTTGCACGGTGATTAGGATCATCAAACTTTAATTCCATAGCGGCCAAAAAATCATCCAAGTTATTTAACCGTGGGTCACGAGACTCAATCCTCGAATTGGCCCAGGTAGCGCTCGTGAGGTCAGCAGCATTATTACACACAATACTTTGGATCTATCAGTAGGAAAACGGTCAGCATGTACATCAAAATATAGCATACATTGATTCACAAAGCCAAGAAATTTGTTGCGATCACCATTAAATCTGAATGGGTCAACTTAGGTGGGCTAGCTGGTGGCGGTTGCTCAGAGGGTAAAGTCGCTTGTGCAGCTATTTGCGTGCTTATGTCCTGAAAAGCCCGTCCATACTGGGACTCTATGCCAGCAAGTTTGTTTTCCTGGGTTGCCATGCAGGTGCTTAAATCCTGCAAAGTTTGTCCAAACACTTGTTGATTGTGTTCAAAGCTTCCAAACTTCTTTTGCAGACCTTCCACATCTTTCTGCAGTGATCTAATTATGGAAAACACCTGCTCTAATCTGCTTTCTGCAGTCATTGTTCCAGCAGTCTCCTCTTTTCTGGCTAGAGTATCCTGTAATAATTATAGGGGATAACTCAGGAGACTCTTTGCATGGAACAAGACAACTACAGGACACAGTTTTATAAGTGGTGAAGTCTATATTATCACATGGTGATTCAAACAGGTGCAGAGAGAAACTCAAGTCCACAACACTTGGTGTAAATATTAAATGCAGCTTAGCAGTCTATAGGGAACTTCAGAGGAAAATGCAATCATGCAGAAAGTCTATGAAGCACAATTATTCTTGAGGATACTTGACACGAATAAGTCCTTGTTTTAGTCCAAACACAGATAACTATGCTTATAAGGCAGTTCAAATAATATCTTAGCACAACCAGGGAGGCCTGGGTAATAGTCTCAGGTCTTTGCAGAGCAGCAACAGCTTACATGTCCAGCAAATGCAGATGGAAGTAAACACGAGCAGCAGATGAAGGAGGATTACTGGAAACTGGTGTATGCAGCAGGAACTCAGAGCAGAGTAGCAGGATCACCACACAGGTTCACAGGAGCAGGTATATAGCCAGGGAGTCACCAGAGTCAGGAGCTGGATGCAAGGCAGAATACTCTAGCACAGACTGAAGGCTGGGGTGAAGTTTTATAGCAGGAAGACACAGTGCACATGAGACCAAAGACGCCATCTTGGAAAAAAGCAGTAATGCACAAAAGGTAATAAAAATGTTCAGAGTCCTGACACAGGCCCAGTGTATAACACAACACAATGTAAGTGGCAGAAAGTGGCTGGAAGATATATGAAAAAATACAAGGACTGTAGTACAATTTCAATCTCCCTACAATGATCTCAGGACAAGTATGGCAGCAATACAAAGGACTGCTGCACACAAAAGTGTGGACAAATAAACAAGATAACTGTGCAGAAAGGAGCAACAGGATTTTTTCTTTTAAAAAAGCAGTTGGTTTGCACAGCAGCGTGCAAACAGCAATGCAGCTATCAGGGAGCCTTATAAGGCAGCCTAATAAGCTACAGAGCTGATGCACAAAAACATACCCTCCATTGTCCCTGCAAAAAAAAAGGTGGTGTTGGACAGTGGAAATCGCTACAGCACAAGCAGTTTGGGGGTTAATCTTCCCTCCCTAACTATATCCCTTCTGATGAAGCTGCAGCAACCTCTCCCTATGCTAAGATCGGCAGAAGTAAGATGGCGGTCGGCATGCACGCCCCTTTATACCCCCTGTGTTGCAGCAGAAAGCAAGCCAATCACTGTCATGCCCTTCTCTAAGATGGTGGGGACCAAGACCTATGTCATCACGCTGCCCACACTCTGCGTCCTCCTTCATTGGCTGAGAAATGGCGCTGAACGCGTCATATGAAACGCGACTTTGGTGCGAAGATCGCCGACCTCATGGCCGATCCCACACTAGGATCGGGTCGGGTTTCATGAAACCCGACTTTGCCGAAAGTCGGCGATTTTTTAATTTGTCCGATCCGTTTTGCTCAACCCTAGTTATCACCAGGAGAAGCTGAACAAACCTTCCCCCATATCAGTGTAAGGCCGAATTCTGACGAGCTTAAGTAAAAAAAAAAAAATTTACATTGTTACATCCGTATTGCCTCAAAATATCCTTTTTTTTTAGGTCTGTGTGCCAACCGTATGCTAGCTTTTGTATTTTAGATGTGTTTTAAAGTAACATCCTCCCACTTTGGCACTAGAAATATTAAAAAGCCCCATTCAAGGTCACCTGACTGGACAAACACCATTTTCTTTTCATGTAGAGCATTTGATGGCGTGGCTTATTTATATGAGCAAAAATGTAGGTTTTTTTTGCTATTAATCAAAATGTCAAATGTTCCAATGATACAGAGACCATACTTTCTTGAAGGAGCAACGAGCCGGTCACTTCCACTGCCTCTACAGTTACCTACAGCAGTACATGAAGAAGGTTCATAACTTTTGATGCATGTCTGTGCAGATATTTAATTAAAGGGAACCTGTCACGTGAAAAAACACTATTAACCTGCAGATATTAAGTTAATATGCAGGTTAATAGCGTTCCGAACCTGCTCGGCACCTGCATTTTGAGCCCCACTGCCAGGAGGAAATTCATTTTATTCCCCTGGTGGCGTTTAGGTTTCCGTCATAGGGGCAGATTCTTGATGTTCTTGATGTTCTGTTGTCCATGGTGCGCAACATAATAAAGAAGATTACAACTCATGGCACTGTAGCTAATCTCCCTGGCTATTAGCTTTAGTGATTTGAAACCTAGAAGTTTGCCCCAGCATGTTATGTGCTGAGAGGGGTTAATCGGCCATGTTAAGGGATAGGTTATTGTGGGCAACTGATGAGTCGGCGGGAGGTTGTCCACCATATCTCGACCCCAGGGTGGGGTCTAGAGGATAAATGCACAGCCCTCGGACTCATTCGGTGTTCAGTATGCCTGGAGATTTGAACTCCAGAGCTGTGTATCCTAATAAGGAAAGCTGAACAGTTTTATGTTTATTTTCCTGAGCGGACTGATCCCCGCAGCAGCACAGAATATGCTGTATGCTATGTTTTATTTTTCCTTAGGCCATAAAGACAGTGTTTATTTTTGCTAACTCTGCACTGATTTATGCAGCATAGCACCCTTACTAAACCAGTGAGAAATTTAAAGAGACAGCGTTCCTGTATCTACCACTGTGTGCAGCCGAATGAGCCGATCTAACACACTATATACACATACGCAGCTGCCTAATAACTTATTGTAGAAATTTTATTTATGCAACTCTCTACCCCATGTCTAAAAGTGAATTAAATTAAAATTTTACTTTTTTTCACAAAAAATTGGCTTCAGATTCAATTTTTTTTATTTTGACAAAGGTAAAAAATGGACCCCAAAATTTGTTATGTAATTTCTCCTGAGCATGCCAATACCCCATATGAGGGAGAAAGCTACTGTTTCTGTGCACGGCAGAGCTCGGAAGGGAAAGAGTGCCGTTTGACTTTTTTAATGCAAAACTTGCTGGAACAATTGGCGGATGCAATTTTGCGTTTGGAAAGCTCCTGATGTGCCTAAACAATGAAAATCTCCCTCAAGTGACACCATTTTGGAAACTAGACCCCTCAGGGAACTGATCTAGATCTGTGGTGAGCACATTGAACCCTCAGGTGCTTCACAGAAGTTTATAAAATTGAGCCAGAAAAATAAATTTTAAAATGCGCGCTTGTCCTGCCTCCCGTGACGTCCCGGCTTGTGATTGGTCGCGTCGCCCATGTGACCGCGACGCGACCAATCACAAGCCAGAACGTGATTTTAAAATCCTGAAGGACCTAAAATTACGTCACGGCTTGCTGTGATTGGTCGCGTCGCGGTCACATGGGCGGCACGCGACCAATCACAAGCCGGGACTTCACGTAAGGAAGGAAAAGCGCGATTTTTAAGCAAACAACGCTGCCGGTTCCCTCGCGGAGGTACAGGCTGCGTCGGAGAGGTGAGTATAGCAATATTTTTTATTTTAATTCTTTATTTTACACATTAATGTTGTTTCGATACCGATACCCGATACCACAAAAGTATCGGATCTCGGTATCGGAATTCCGATACAGCAAATATCAGCCGATACCCGATACTTGCGGTATCGGAATGCTAAACAATGGCATCCGATCCGATTTTTTATCGGATCGGATGCCATGCAGGAGGTCTGTGGGTCCAAACAACAGAGCTCCGGTGCAGAGCGTCTAGGCCTGGGACTTCCGGTAGGCCAGGCGCAGCTCCCGGAAGTCCCAGGCCTCTGCGTCGGATCTGTGTTGTTTGGGCGACATTGCGCTGCTCCCTGCTGCGCCAGCCAGAAGTCCCAGGCTGCACTTCTGAGGCCTGAGGAGATCGCTGTCTGGAGGCCCTGTGATCGCTGTCTGGAGGCCCTGTGATCGCTGTCTGGAGGCCCTGTGATTGCTGTCTGGAGGCCCTGTGATTGCTGTCTGGAGGCCCTGTGATTGCTGTCTGGAGGCCCTGTGATTGCTGTCTGGAGGCCCTGTGATTGCTGTCTGGAGGCCCTGTGATTGCTGTCTGGAGGCCCTGTGATTGCTACAGCAACCATCATCCAGTGAACTGTGGGGTGTCATTGGCCATTACTGAGATAAGTGAGAGGGAGCGCAGTGATGGCGAACCTGTGGCAGTCCAGCTGTTGCAAAACTACAATTCCCATCATGGCTGGCCATTCAAAGCAAAGGCTTTGGCTGTGAAGACATGATGGGAATTGTAGTTTTGCAACAGCTGGAGTGCCACAGGTTCGCCATCACTGGAAGAATTCCCCCTCCCCCTCACTTATCTTAGTTCACGGCACCCCACACAAGTTAAATAATAGCAACACCAACAAAAGAAACCAACTGACAGATGAACAAAGAAGTCACTAAGCAGGTAAGTTAATTCTAATTATACATATTTGTTATTTAAACTATACATGTCGCAAAATTATGGTTTTTTATCAAGGTGACACACCACCCAAGTTATGCTCGTTTTTTTGGCGAATTTTGACACACCGAGCTCAAAAGGTTGCCCATCACTGCTCTAGATGGTGGCGAAGCTGCCGTGATCAGTACCGCTGCGAGCGGCAGCAGTAGAGCAGGAGTGGTGCAGCTGGCACTAAAAAGCACAAATATATCTATTATGACAGATTGAATTTCCTTGCTCCTATTATGGATCTATGTTCGTAAGTGCATGCTTGAGCCCATGTTTTCCACTTGGCCTTAACATCCAAGATTATTATTATTTTTTTTAACTTTGCCCAAATAAGCAGAACTGACTCCAACCTTACAAAATGAGAAACAGCATCTGACTCCGAGGTCAACATGACCCTGTTGTGGAGGTTGAACAGGTGGCTGGACCTTCTTCTGCAGCAGCATCAACAAACCAACTACCACCACCAGCACGACTTTCTGCAGGACATCAGACCAATCAAGAAGAAGATGATCGTGGACATAGTAGTAGTCCTACGTTACCCCTGGATACTTCAACCCAGGCTGCGGCCATCCCACACCGGGGCCGACACATGAGGAAGCCTTCAACAGCCGGTGACAGGCACCAAGCAGACACTGGTGTTTTGGATTATCTATCATGCACTGTCATCGAAGATGGTGAGGGGGCATATGCATGTAGTTTTGACCGGTATCTGCACACAATTCCCCATCAGGTGAGGCTGTGGGCCAGAGGTGCCACATGAATTTTGATTGATTCATGCACGGAACCTAATAATCCTAATCAGGTGTTCTTGTGCCTAGAAAGATTTCAGATGTCTAGCGACAATCACCTACACATGCCTGGAAGTCAGGATGACAATACAATAGCAGCACAGAACCACCTCCACCACATATACATCACCACATCCAAATCAAGGGGAATACCAACAACGCCCACAACATGTGCACCTTACAACTCCAGCTGCACCTGCCCAATATACCCACTGTAGGAGAGTAGTCACAACATCGACATGGCCATTCTGCTGGGTTTACACAAATGGCCAACGCCAGTCCACATGAATATGTTAATCCTTACCCAAGTGGCCAGTACCAAGTTCCACAACAGGGCCCTCCCTTGGTCCGTAATCCAGCCTCATTCACCTCTTATGGTCACAATCAGGTAGGCCGGCAAAATACTCAAACCACTCATACTGCTCTCCCTCCATCACCGCCACCTACATACGTGAATTTGTAAAAAAAAAAAAAATGTCACATAATGACTACATTGTTTTGCTTTAAGTTGTTGGTTGCCCTGTCATAGTAGCCACATTTGAAATATGATATCAATATGGTGTTTTTTGTGTTTAAAAACAAACCTGTTCTGAGTAAAAAATGCTAATTTAATGTGTAATTTCTACTTTTCCAAATATATAGATGATGTGTTTAATTTTACAAATAGAAAAGTATTATTAAAAATCATCACACACTTCATTCAATAACATATGTTTATTTTTACAAAAGGAAAATAAATCATAACATAGACACTGCATTGTCTTGCCATGGAGTATATCCTCCTGGTGAAGCAAAATAATTAGTAAATACATCCCGCACTTTAAGTCCAGAGGGCTGATGACGTGGATGATGTACATGTGTAGTAGCCATGCCATTATTTCCATCCGAACAATTATCGCCATCATTTCATGTGCAATCATGGATTCTGGTGAAGTTGTGAAGTATGACACAGGCTTTAATTACCACTAGTGTTGAGCATACTGCAAGTATCGGGTATCGGCCGATACTTGCTGTATCGGAATTCCGATACCGAGATCCGATATTTTTGTGATATCGGGTATCGGTATCGAAACAACATTAATGTAAAAATGTGTAAAAGAGAGAATTAAAATAAAAAATATTGCTATACTCACCTCTCCGACGCAGCCTGCACCTTACCGAGGGAAGCGGCAGCGTTCTTTGTTTAAAATTTGCGCTTTTCTTTCCTTTACGTGAGTCCCGGCTTGTGATTGGTTGCGTGCCGCCCATGTGACCGGGACGCAACCAATCACAGCAAGCCGTGACGTAATTTCAGGTCCTTCAGGATTTTAAAATTACGTTCCGGCGTTGTGATTGGTTGCGTCGCAGTCACATGGGAGACGCAACCAATCACAGCAAGCCGTGACGTAATTTCAGGTCCTTAAGGATTTTAAAATTACGTCCCGGCTTTGTGATTGGTTGCGTCGCAGTCACATGGGAGACGCAACCAATCACAAGCCGTGACGTCACGGGAGGCTGGACACGCGCGCATTTTAAAATGGGCGCGTGTCCAGCCTCCCGTGACGTCCCGGCTTGTGATTGGTTGCGCCGCGATCAACCAATCACAAGCCGGGAGGCTGGACACGCGCCCATTTTAAAATTTTAAAATGCGCGCGTGTCCAGCCTCCCGGCTTGTGATTGGTTGCGCCGCGGTCAACCAATCACAAGCCGGGACGTCACGGGAGGCTGGACACGCGCCCATTTTAAAAAGCGCGCGTGTCCAGCCTCCCGTGACGTCACGGCTTGTGATTGGTTAATGGCGGCCATGTTGCCGGGACGCGGACCAATCACAGCAAGCCGTGACGTAATTTCGTCACGGCTTGCTGTGATTGGTCCGCGTCCCGGCAACATGGCGCCGTGACCAATCATAAGCCGGGACGTCACTGGAGGCTGGACACGCGCGCTTTTTAAAATGGGCGCGTGTCCAGCCTCCCGTGACGTCCCGGCTTGTGATTGGTTAATGGCGGCCATGTTGCCGGGACGCGGACCAATCACAGCAAGCCGTGACGTAATTTCGTCACGGCTTGCTGTGATTGGTCCGCGTCCCGGCAACATGGCCGCCCTGACCAATCACAAGCCGGGACTTCACGTAACCAAGTAAAAGCGCGAATTTTAAACAAACAACGCTGCCGGTTCCCTCGCTGAGGTCCAGGCTGCGTCGGAGAGGTGAGTATAGCGATATTTTTTATTTTAATTCTTTCTTTTACACATTTATATGGATCCCAGGGCCTGAAGGAGAGTTTCCTCTCCTTCAGACCCTGGGAACCATCAGGAATACCGTCCGATACTTGAGTCCCATTGACTTGTATTGGTATCGGGTATCGGTATCGGATTGGATCCGATACTTTGCCGGTATCGGCCGATACTTTCCGATACCGATACTTTCAAGTATCGGACGGTATCGCTCAACACTAATTACCACATTCACGTTTCCTTCACTAAGTTGAATGGCTGACAGCAGGACCAGCCATTTTGCAAAGAGTATTCTAAACGCACACTCCACCAATCATCGTACGCAGGATAGGCGATAATTAAATATTCTGCGCCGTGGTCCAGGGCTCTACGTGGATATAGTCTCATGATGTTGCGGCTCAATTGAAAGGTCTCATCAGCAACCATGACATAAGGCACTGCTTCCATAGTAGACCCTGGTAGCTGACGTGGGGATGGGAGGTCCAAATCATTAGTGCGCAGCTGCCGACCCATTATGGAAGAACTGAAGACTCTGGAGTCTCCAGTTCTTCCATAGGCCTCAATATCCACAATTTTAAACCTGTATGGGCTGTCGACCAAAGCCAACAGCACTACAGAAAAAAACTGTTTATAATTATAATATTGAGACCCTGAGTTTGCCGGCTTACGCACACGGACGTGCTTCCCATCCAGAGATCCTATGCAGTTTGGAAACTGACACCTAACCTCAAAGCCACAGGCAATCCGCAGCCATTCTTTTTTGGGCTCAGGCATTACAGTATTATGCAGGCGGGACCATATTTCTGTACAAGTAGAACGGACAGTGCCTGAGATGGTGGATTTCCAAATCAAAAATTCAAGATGAAGTGCCGCATAGGAGAGACCAGTGGATAGGAAGCTACAAATAATAGGAAAAAATAAATTTAAGAAAAGAACATATACATGCATCATATTAACAGTTTAGGACATCATAAAAGTAATGGACATAGCAAACTAAGCCCTGCCTAAACAAGAGACAACACAATTCAATGCCTAATGAACAGATCCAAATTACAAAAAGCATGGAATGTAAAAGGCAATATGTGTTTAAACAAATTAACTTAAAAAAGGCAAAAACAGCAAAATATAACAAAAGCAAGGGAACAGTGTATTTAACCAAAAAAGAAAACTAAAATAAAGGCAAAAAGAGGATGAATATATACCATAATGTAAGTAAAAGGCGCTCCTCTGCGTAAATACATTTGCTCAGTGTCCTTGAAGGTGATAGCAGGGCACACAGCCTCAAGAAGAATGTCAAATGTTGGCACGCTCATCCGACAATACCGGTAGAGCTTGTCAGGATGGCTGTGTAGAGAAGCATACAGACGATGGAAATATCCTTTAGTCTCCTGTCGCCTCAAAAGCGGATGTACCCACATTCTTCTCCGCCTCCTCAGACGCACAATCACTGGTAAGGCTCCCTAAAATGTTGGGACAAAACCCAATGGAAAAGAACCCACTCAGTTGTGTTGAAGGTAAGCCTGTCAGACATGTTTGACAAAAAGCAGCAATACCAAAACACCAGCAAGGACTCTAATGCGAAGATTGGAGGAGGGAACTTGTTGTGAAGCAAATAGGGTCCTTGATTAGGTTTTTATTCATTTCATGCCATTGATCCATTTATGTCAATTTTGCAAGTCTGCGAGAAATTTAAAGCCATATGCATCACATTCAGATGCCATATGGCTGTCACACGGATACATAGAGGTGAGGAAATCGCATCATTGCATTGCAAATGGATTACACACAGATGACCATACAGAGAACACTCCTGTGACTTTGGGCAGGGAGACTCGGACCGATTTTCCATGTGGCAAGTGTGACCCCGGCCTAACCGACACATCTGCAGGTTCCTCTCAGCTTCACTTTCCATCTCTCAGGCAGACAGTGCTCAAATATTGTTATCATACAGTAGAGCTCAGACAGAAGCTGAAAATGTATTTGCAAGAAGACAAATTTCAGTTTTCCTGTTCTGTGTTAGTTACTTGCCTCACACTGGTAACTGCTCCTTCATGTAAAATAATCTATGGAGGCAGAGCTATCTTCCAGGCAGCCTGGAAGAGGTGATTTACATATAGTGATAAAATGATTTATCAACAACTTGGCATTTAGGTATCACTCTCCTCAGCAGTCTATAACCTGTATACCTGTATAGTTTAGACTCCCTTTAATCAATTCAAGACATCCATCATATATGTATAGCACATGTTGGATGCGGGTATATGGAGCGGTAAGCTGCAGCGGCCCCGCCCCATATCCAGAAGGTGATGGCTGTGTATTACAACAAGGACCTGTTGCTAACAATTGCCGATGCACCTGTTCTCCACCTGCGAATGTTAACCTGTTAAATGCTGCTGTCAATCTCTGACAGCGGCATTTAACATGCATTGACATGTGTGCACATCACTTTCTCTGCCCATCAGTGCGCCCGTGACGTGATCACGGGTCACCGATGGGTTGTCATGAGAGCCGGGGGTCAGCTGCCTGTGGCCCGGGCATCAGGCCATTTCAGATCTCCTCTGAAACGCTGCCTGTGGCTCAGGCATCAAAGAAAACTGTTATTTCTACTATTTGCAGTGATGCCGTGGCATCACAGTATATAGCACAAGTGGTCGGACGATCACATCTTCTAAGGGAGCTAATAATAACAGTGAAAAGTTTAAAAAAAATGTTTGAAAAAATAAAAAAAGGAAAAGTTCAAATCACCCCCATTGAAAATAAAGATATTACAATTTTATTTTTTTTTAAATATACACATATGTGGTATTGCCGAGTTCAGAAAAACCTGATCTATCAAAATATAAAAAGAATTGACTCGATTGGTAAACCCCCGGAAACGGAAAAAAAAATCAAGTATGCTAAAATTGCAATTCCACTAAAAAGGCTACAATAAGTGACAAGTCAGATCCATCCTAAAATGGTGCTAATAAAAACGTTGTCTCACCCTGCAATAAATAAGATATCACACAGCTCCATCAACCAAAACATAAAAATGTTATGGATGACAGAAAACCTAAATTTTTTTGGTAAACTTTTGATTTTTTTTCATCACTTAAATAAAAAAACAGCATGCTGCGTACCGCCGTAATCGCATTGATGTGGGGAATCATATTGCATGGTCAATTTTACCACAAAATGTACACCGTAAAAGCAATTCTCAAAAAGCAATGTCAGAATTGCATTTTTTTCACAATTTTGGAATTTTTTTCCCCCCATTTTCCAGTACACTATGTGGTAAAATGACTGGTGTCATTCAGAAGCACAACTTGTCCCGCAGAAAAACAAACCCTCATAGGTCTATGTGAACAGAAAAAAAAGAGTCATGGCTCTAGGAAGAAGGGGAGGAAAAATCAGAAATGCTAAAACAGAAATTGGCTGCGGCGTGAAGGGGTTAAAGTGCGCAAGACAAAAATGCAATGCCGTCCGCAACCAGAGGACAGGTGTGGCACTGCATATGAAAAAAAGCAGCCACCGTTCTCTAGCACTACGTCTGCTTACATAAACTATAAATTAATATCATCTACAAATAATGGAATCTTACTGACATTTCTCCTTTAACATACAGGGTCATTCCAAGGCTGTTATGCAACCGGCTTACTTCTCATCACACTCGATGATCCAATCATTTATCATGCTTAGTGGAGGAAAACTTTCATTCCAAGGGTCCCTGATCCACAACATTAAGGTTCCTACCAGGCTGCAGAGCAGAACAGGTGTGCCCAACCAGAATAACATTTACTTGAAAATATTTCCCATGATAAGAGTTAATATATTAAAGGAAAAAAGGTCAGTGAGTTTATAACTTCATAGGTTTGTTAAGATTTCATGTTTCTTGCTCAAGAAAAGGTTATAGCAATAGCGCTGCCTTGTACACAAGGAATGCAGAATTGTGGGAACCCTTCTTAGCTACCAGTAAACATGAAATATGATGTTACCTGATAACTTTGTGGTCGATCATCTATACTGTACATTTACTTGGTAATACAAAATCAGCTCTGACGTAACTGTACCAGACAGGAAGACTTCCGTTGTCAGGCTAGAGCGCTTACGGATCGTTTTCGAGCTAGAAACTATCCTAGGTCGGTTATTAGACGGGCCTTTCAACGAGCCGACTCGACCGTAACAGACTCTTTACTGGATTCTACACCTAAAGAACTGGATACTTGTTTAAGGTTCATTACTACCTACCACAATCAGTGGACTAAAGTCACCAGGTTGTTCTGTAAGCATTGGGACATTTTGAACACAGATCCTAAAGTTGTGGATCTCGTGCCCACTAAGCCAGCCCTGGCAGCTAGACGAGCTCCTAATCTCCGTGATTGTTTGCCAAGGAGTCATTTCACTAGACCCATGGTAAGTATAGGGTCGGGCACACGTCTTAGAGGCTCATATCCATGTGGTGACTGCAATGTGTGTGGAGTCATGGCACGCAGCTCCCACTTTATTAACCCCTTGGACTCTTCAGTACACAGCATTAGGGACTATATAAATTGTAAATCGAGTAATCTTATTTATGCTCTAGTGTGCGCCTGCCCCAAAGTATACATTGGACAGACTTCACAAGAATTACGCAGACGCACACAACAGCATATATCGAACAATAATTTGGCCCAACAAGATTTGATCAAAGGTAAAAACGTATCTACTGTGGCTAACCATTTTTTACAGGTGCATTCTGGGAGTACTCGGGGCTTACGGGTTATAGGCCTTCAGAAATTAGCCAAAAATATCCGTAAGACAGACAGACAGGGAGAACTACTAAGACTAGAGTCTAGATGGATTTATAGGCTTAAGTCAGTAGCCCCTAGTGGTATTAATGAAGATCTACTCTACACTGGGTTCTTGATGCCATAGGTAGAGGCCACTTTTAATTTTAATTTTATCGTGAGTACTAGATTGGGGAACCATCTAGCTAGTGATTTAGTATTAAGGTGGTAGTATTCCATTTGTCATCTTTTAGCTAGACGCAGTTACGTTATAAGTTATCTTTGTTTGCGTCAGACCAGGTGCATGTGTAGACTTTTAAGAGGCTAGGGAAGCCTGATATCATCTGGCCCTTAAGAACACATAATGATGATTGGGGACTTTACCTATTTAGTTACTAATACCATGGTAATAGCAGGTACACAATTTAAGTCCGGTGTATATTTATATATAAGAGCAAGTTTCATTATTTACTTTGAGGCCTTACGGGGGTAAGCATAGATATGTGCGGATATTATGAGAACAATGTTTCCCAGATGTATCTAGGCGCACGTAAGTTGAAGTTTACCTTGAGTCTAGGCAACACATGACATTGTGTAACGTGACCGGCACTTAATTCTGCATCGGCCTCCGGAGCTGGACATCTTGCGCATGCGCGGTAGGTAATCGCGGCATCCCGGAACGCAGGGTGACACGCACGCTAACTTTCAGCATACCTTTTCTACTGGACAGACTATACTTGTTCCTTGATCACCAGACACAGGTGCTGGCGATCTCAATAACAAGAGTAAGTGCACTTACCTTATTTAAACAGACTGGTAGCTCATTTGTTACCTTCCCCTGACGAAGCTACATGCAGTAGGGATACGCGTAGGGACGGGACGCTATACATGACTACACTCTGATTATTTGGCAAGTATGTCTTTTGCTTATAAGCATGCCTCACTTTTTGCTACATGTTAGGACTCATATGGCTAGTTATGGACGTTGATACTATGTTCTACATATACATGCATTTAGGTGGAGGGGTTCGCTGATTCATGCTAACAGCATTTAATGCACAGTATATTATCGTATGAAAGGGTATAGTGTATTAAGCTAATTACTAGTTGTTATTTTTCAGCCATTCGTTTGTGTTTTGCGAACAGCATCAATATTGCTTATACACCTATGGCAGCTAATTAGCACTGTATCATTATTTGGGAGTGCATGGTTATTTATTCATGATTGTGAATTTGTGCATTATTCTTGCACTTATGTGTATTCTGTGACCCATCTAGCTATTATCATATTGTGTGACATAACATCAGTACATATATATTTCTTGATAGCTTATCAGCATCGGTGGTTTTGCCTGTAGACTTCCAGTCCATATCTGGCCAGTATGAATGCATTGAGTCACGTTCTGTTATGGTTTTAAATGTTTTTAAACATTTTTTTATACATGTATTTGCACTTATTATTGTTTAAATAAAGCCTTTTTCACACATCTGTACCAGGAGTGTGCACCTCTATTGCGTCCCTCTTTTTTCTGTTTCTTACAAAATCAGCCAATCATGCAGTAGAAAAAGTAACAAAGCCGGCGTACATCAGACCACTCTCCAGAATAGGAAGGAAATGTGAGCCACAAGACATTGCCCAGAGAATGAGTGTGGGTGGCAGTAATGGCATATGGCAGACCACTCACTTGTATCATAGGAAGGAAAAGATATTTTAAGCATTGGCCAAGCAACACTGATCAGTAAAAATTGGAAATGTTACTTTCAACTAGATGGCTCAAGACAAATCACATACATCCTTATACCCATCTTGCGTTTGACAATTTTCGGTCTGCAAGTAATGCTGAGAATGTTTTCTTGTACTAACGCCCTTAAACTAGTGATGAGTGAGAGCGCTCGGTTAAAGTGTCACCCGAGCACGCTTGTGTCCTAATCGAGCATTCCGGCGTGCTCGAATATGTGGCTGTTCAACATCCACAACACATGCAAGGATTGCCTAATAAACAGGCAGTCTCTCATATGTTGCAGCTGTTGAACAACCACGGCGTCTCAAGCATATTTTTTGAGCACCCCGAAAATACTTGATTAAGACACAAGTATGCTCAGATAACACCTTACCCGAGCACGCTCGCTATCACTACCTTAAACCCTTAATGACTGAGTGATTTTTATTTTTTCCTCCCCTTCTTCCAAGAGTTAAAACTTTTTTAGTTTTGGATCAATACGGCGATACCAATGGTTTTTTTTTTTCATTTATTATGAACTGACTAAAGTGTGTTTCTAGATTTTTTAGATTTTTAAAAACATTTTCATTTCACTCCCATGGATAAAAGTTTCATTGAGTTTTACTCTACCGTATAAACAGAATGTTGTTTCTATATAATAAAAATTTAGTAAAAAAAAAAATGCAAATTGCCTCTGCTGAAAAAAAGAGGACTTAACTCTATAGCGCCACCTATTGGAAGTAGCGATCCTACAAGTCACAATCAACCCTTTAACGAGTCGTGCAATATGATTTAGGATAAAAGCCAAATCAGTATCTCAATTCGCAGACACGGTGTTTCGGGCTGTTGGCTCTCGTCAGTGCAAAGCATGAGAACTGATTTGGCTAGGTGAGAGGCTCTGGAGTGGGGTCTAAGGGGTAATGTTTCGCCTTATGGAGAGTGACATATGTCTCCAGAGCCTCTCACCTAGCCAAATCAGTTCTCATGCTTCGCACTGACGAGGGCCAACAGCCCGAAACACCGTGTCTGCGAATTGAGATACTGATTTGGCTTTTATCCTAAGTCATATTGCACGACTCGTTAAAGGGTTGATTGTGACTTGTAGGATCGCTACTTCCAATAGGTGGCGCTGTAAAGTTAAGTCCTCTTTTTTTCAGCAGAGGCAATTTGCATATTTAAATTCCTAGAGGAGCATTGCACAGCGAATAAGCCTCCTTACCTTGACAAGCCAGCTGGTATGTCACTCTCCATAAGGAGAAACGTTACCCCTTAGACCCCACATAAAAAAAAAACACATTTTCAATTATTTTTACTCTTTTTTTATCATCATAGTGACCTTGAACTTGCGATCCTTTGATTGCTTGTAATATATACTGTAATACTGCAGTATATAGAAGAAATTATAATCTTCTATGAAGATGTCATATGGGCATAGAACAATTGCAGTGATGGTCGCTTTAAAGGGAGCCTGTCAGCAGGATTGTGCACAGTAACCTACAGACAGTGTCAGGTTGGCACCATTATACTGATTAAAATGATACCTGGGTTGATGAAATCCGTCTAGTGGTTTCTGTTTAATCTTTATTTTGAGTTAATGAGATTCTCGGGCTCCGGGGCGGGGCTGTGGGCGGGGCTTTGTGGTGCTCTGATTAGGTATTCACCAGCATAGCTTCTGACAGGTCACTGATTCTTCAATGAGCTGCCCCCTATTTTACATACTGCATTTACTATTGTTTGAAAAAAAGGAATAACATTCATCATGCAGGTGCTGGTGGTTGTGCTGTAGCATGATATGATGTATAATATGCATATGTTCATTATATTTAGGCATTTTGCTTTCCTGAAATGAAAAATTATCTTAATAAAAATGGTGCCGTCAGCTGCGCCTGCACAGTACCATCTATCGATAGATGCTACTGTCCAGGCACCACCATTTTGATGGAGCCAAATTTTTTTTCCTCATGCAAAATGGCATCGGCACAGTAGCATCTATTGCATTCCAATAGATGCTACAGGCGCCTCCATCTTGATAATGCCCAATTTTTTTCTCTAGCAAAATGGCTCTGGTGTGACCGCTGGTGCCATTTTGATTAAGATAATTTTAATTTTTCCAACAAAAGAAAATGCCTAAATATAATGAATATATGCATTCTATACCTCGTATCATGCTACAGCGCTGGTGCCTGCATGATGAATGTTGTTAATTGTTTTTGTTTTCAAACAATATATTCAGTATGTAAAATAGAGGTCTGGTCACTGAGCCATACCTAATCAGAGCACCACATGATGCCATATATTTGATGCTGTCAGATGTTAAACAGCATTAATCAAACTAGCTGTGGTCAATGTTGTTAGAAGCAGTATACCTGCAACCATGGTATATGGACGAGGCTCAGCTCCTAAGTCCGCTCAATAAAGCTAGACCCATGTGTGATGTACATAGATGTCACATGCTGAGAACGGATTAATAACAAATGATCATTGTTTGGGCTGCATTGTTGGGGGTCATATGATTTTTTTATTGCCATCAGTTAATGCCATTAACCTCACAATGGGCTTAGTGTGTTCTTGCAGTTATCAATATAGAAACTACGAGTCTCCCTTGAGCAGATTTCATAAGTATCTTAAAGTCATTATATATGAGGATAAGTTCACAGATTGCACACTTTCTGTGAACATTATTTGTAGCAAATAAACAATTATCTGCACGGATCTTCCTGCAGATTTTCCTGTGGCAGAGGGCGTGTGACAGTGAGACGATGCTGCCATTGTTGATTCATCTGATGCCAACAGGGCTTGTATGTTAGCAGGGCTGGACTGGCCATCTGGCAAATGCCAGAAGGGCCTGTCCATGTTGTGGGCCGCCTTGTCTGCTACATTGTTATCAGAATCTGTATCCTCATGACGCCCACACTGTTAACAGTTGTGACTGAGCACAAAGTCGCTGGCTCCGTCACTTACCCCCGCAGGCTGTGGGCATCCCTTCAGTCTGTGACCTGCTGGAAGGCAGCACCAACAGGGGACATCGGCGGTGCAATGACATCACTGCATCACCCACCAGCACCCACTGTGAGAATGGATAGAAGAGGAGTTAGATGCTATGGAGGATGAGGTGTCTGGATTAGGTGAGTATAGAGATCTTTTTCATTTTAGGGGCCATCAGACTATATAGGGCACTGTGAGTTTGATCATCCTAGTATATAAAGGGCTCTAGGGAGGACCACCATACTATATGGGGGACTGTAAAGTGGACCGTCATACTATTTAGGGGGCTGTTGGAGGTATCATCACACTACATAGGAACTGAGAGATGTACCATCATAATATATAAGGAGCTTTGGGGTGTACCATCATACTACACTGCTCAAAAAATAAAGGGAACACTAAAATCCCACATCCTAGATATCACTGAATGAAATATTCCAGTTGTAAATCTTTATTCATAATGTAGTGGAATGTGTTGAGAACAATAAAACCTAAAAATGATCAACACAAATCCCAACTAATATCCCACTGAGTTCTGGAGTAGGAATGATGCTCAAAATCAAAGTGGAAAATTAAGTTACAGGCTGATCCATCTTCAGTGGCAATGACTCAAGACAAGGAAATGATGCTCAGTAGTGTGTGTGCCTCCACGTGCCTGTATGATCTCCCTACAACGCCTGGGCATGCTCCTGATGAGGCGGCATATGGTCTCCTGAGGGATCTCCTCACAGACCTGGACTAAAGCATTCGCCAACTCCTGGACAGTTTGTGGTACAACTTGACGTTGGTGGATGGTGTGAGACATGATGTCCCAGATGTGTTCAATCGGATTCAGGTCTGGGGAACAGGCGGGCCAGTCCATAGCTTCAATGCTTTCATCTTGCAGCAACTGCTGACACACTCCAGCCACATGAGGTCTGGCATTGTCCAGCAATAAGAGGAACCCAGGGCCAACCGCACCAGTATATGGTTTCACAAGGGGTCTGAGGATCTCATCTCGGTATCTAATGGCAGTCAGGCTACCTCTGGCGAGCCCATGGAGGGCTGTGCGGCCCTCCAAAGAAATGCCAATCCACACCATTACTGACCCACTGCCAAACCGGTCATGCTGAAGGATGTTGCAGGCAGCAGATTGCTCTCCATGGCGTCTCCTGACTCTGTCACGTCTGTCACATGTGATCAGTGTGAACCTGCTTTTATCTGTGAAGAGCACAGGGTGCCAGTGGACGTCGGACACTCAGACCATCCTCATGGAGTCGGTTTCTAACCGACACATGCACATTAGTGGCCTGCTGGAGGTCATTTTGCAGGGCTCTGGCAGTGCTCCTCCTGTTCCTCCTTGCACAAAGGCTGAGGTAGTAGTCCTGCTGCTGGGTTGTTGCCCTCCTATGGCCCCCTCCACATTTCCTGGTGTACTGGCATGTCTCCTGATAGCACCTCCAGCCTCCTGACAATACACTGACAGACACAGCAAACCTTCTTGCCACAGCTCGCATTGATGTGCTATTCTGGATGAGCTGCACCACCTGAGCCACTTGTGTGGGTTGTACAGTCCGTCTCATGCACGAGTGTGAAAGCACAACCAACTTTCAAAAGTGACCAAAACATCAGCCAGAAAGCATTGGTACTGAGATGTGGTCTGTGGTCCCCACCTGCAGAACCACTCCTTTATTGAGTGTTTCTTGATAATTGCCAATAATTTCCATCTGTTGTCTATTCCATTTGCACAACAGCATGTGAAATTGATTGTCAAACAGTGTTGCTTCCTAAGTGGACAGTTTGATTTACTTGGAGTTATATTCTGTCGTTTCAGTGTTCCCTTTATTTATTTGAGGAGTGTATATGGGGGCATTGAGATGGACCATCATACTGTATAGGGGGCTGTGATGTGGACCATTATACTATATAGGGGCTGAGGCGAAACATACTATATGGGGGTTGTTGGGGTACCATCATACTATATAGGGACTGTGAGGTGTACCATCATAATATATGGGGGGTGTGGGAGGGACCATCATACTATATGGGGGGCTGTGAGGTGGACCATCATTCTATGTAAGAGGATGTGAGGGGGACAATCATACAGTACTGGAGCTATGGGGGATCTTAATTGTGTATGGGTGATCTATCATATTGTGTGGAATAGCTTTCGAAGGACCATTTTACTGTGTAGGGTGGTTGTGGTGGAATCATACTGTGTGGGGTGACTGTGGTGAACATTATACTGTCTGGAGGTTTGTGGGGTACATTACACTATGTTGGGGGCTGTGGTAACCATCATACTCTATGGGACGGTTATGGGGGACATCATACTGTACAGAGGACTTTGGTGGACATCGCATTTTATACATGGGCCTGTGGTGGACATCATACTGTTTGGGGACCTGTGGTGCCTCTCATACTGTATATTTGGGGATGTAGTGGTAACCATACTGTAGGGAGACTGGTGATAATCTTACTTTGTGGGGTGCTGTAGTCATCATAATTTGTTTAAGTCTGCAATAATATACACCTAGGTGTATACAGGTACACGCTGAAAAAATAGCAAAGAGAGATGAGAGCTAAGAGTGTCCTTTAAAATGAATGACCACTTATAAAATGTTCCAATGTGTTGTGGTCTAATACCTGGATCGACACGGGTATACCCCCGGTGTGCTCACTTCATATAACCAAGGAGTTAATGCATAAGAGGTCTTCTTACCTCCATTGATGATTAGAAGATTGTAGCTTTACTCCTGTAGTTCCGGATGTGTTCAGGCAAAAAAGATACTGTGAACAGGTGGCTGCCCCGGCCGGCAGCAAGCCACCACTAACTAACCTCCGAGTGGAGACAGGATCCTGCAGAGCCGACGCCGCATGTGTTTTCAACGGTGAGTACGGACGGTGCGCAGGACCTGCGTGACGTAGTAGGTCATGTGACCATTAACCCTGGGGAGTGAGTACGATGTGCAGCTAGGACCAAACAACCAACGCTTTTCGGAGACGCCTGTCTCCTTCCTCAGGGTTGATAATTTGTTTAAGGTTTGTGGGGCAATCATACTGTGTGGAATTATCATACTTTGTGGGGGCATAATACTCTGCGGGGGTCATGAAAGGGGTATCATAGTGAGTGAGACCACTTAGGGGCTTCAGTAGGTGCAAAATAACTAGCTAAGTGCTGCAATACATTTCCTTCTCCGTTTTTTAAAATGTTGGGAGATGTGCTGTTCTTTGACTCTGATGTGATAGGACTTATTCTATGGGGCACCTGTAATTTCTTTGTACGCCCCAGGGGCATTATTACAAAAAAGGAGGCACTGAGGGTCATTATTATAAGGTGGCACAATGGGGGATTGTTATTTTAGGGGAAGCAAGGAGGCATTATTATTATTATTATTATTATTATTATTAAAAGAAAGCACAGGGGATATTTTGTATTATTATAAAGAGGAACAGGGTCATTATTATAAGAGGTCACAGTGGAGAATTATTAAATGAGGCACAGGGGAATTATTATAAGGTATCACAAGTTGTGGTTTGTGTAGAGGTGGTAGAATGTAAGGAAGGTCCTGGAAAATCAGTATAGTGAAGATGTCTGTCTGCTAAATTTTGCAAGGACAAGTTATGGATGGAATAAGAGGTCATGGCGGTCTGGATCGAATGCAAAGTAAAAGGGAAAATGAATTACAACAATCAGCGAGATATCACTGGTGAGAACCTGCACAATATACACATATATGGTCTGCAGAGCACTGGTGTAGGACTGATATCACCATTATATGGTCACTATATGGTGGTAATATCGGTCTAAGTACAGTGTTTTTGGTTATAGTAGTTGTCCAATCTTGAAGTTACAGTCTGCAGTGACTCTATGTGACTGCTGACTTCTGAATCCTCACAGAGCTCGCGTGCTGTGAGGATTCTCCGGTTGCTGGCGCTAGTAGTTGGTGATCATGTGCAGTGGTGTAAGTTGAACAGATGGGCCCCAAAGCAAAAGCTCTAAGGGGCCCCCAATTATTGCAAGTCTTTAAAAGCCTTGGTCTTTTTTATATAGACCAAAGGTACTTTTTCGGCACCCTAGGCTCCAGGGCCCAGGTGCAATTTTAACCCTCGCACCTACTGTATTTACATTCCTGATCATGCTACCGCAAGTATAAGATTTGCATAAATGTGGTCATGTGCTGACTAGACGTGCGCGGCCTCGCTCAATACAAGTTAAATTAGCAAAGCTCAGCACAATTAGTCGAACTGTGGCTGGAGATGTGAAAATGGCATATTTGCGGTCACACGACGGCCGCTCCCAATGGCGGCACGGTGTGCACTATGAGGATTCAGAAGTCTGAAGTTACATAGACTTTAGCCTCAACCCCTTTAACAATCAGTATGGTGGTATCATTAATACTGTACATGCTGGTAATAATTGGTTATGGTTTGTTGGTATTTTTCTGTCATATTGCAATATTATTTTTTTTATATTATTATTTAATCTTATATAGCTGTATTATTTGTATTGTTAGAAATATTGATCTTGACGGTAAATCTTGATTTCCTCCAGACAGGGTAATATTAGTAATATATCCCCATCTCGTGCTCACGAGCAGGGAACACCTCATGGGCCTGTGTGATTTCAAATGCCTTGGGCTAAATTTCAGTCCCAGTCCATCCCTGTATGCTAGTCTTGGGGTGCACAAATCTCTTGAACTCTGGCTCTATCAGTCACAAAGAACAGATTATCACACAAGAGGCCATAATGTGCTGAGACAGGTGTAAGATCCATGTCTTCTTTTTTATTATTGTTCAGCAGACCACCAACAAATCCCACAGGATTGTATTTTTATTGTAGGCTTGAGCCACCATATACATGGATATATAAAAAAATCTACAATAAAAACACAATAAATACGGAGGCATAATTGAAAAAGCTGTGCACTGAGAAATCAGCAAAGCAGGCCAATTTCTGGCTAAAAATAAAAGCAAAGTGTGGATTAGATTAAAAGGAAAGGGAAAGGATTCGACACTCCAACCCATGTAGTAAAAGCCAAAAAACTTTATTCAGGCATGTCAAGCCATCATTAAAAACATAGGAAACACCTGACGCATTTCTGGTGCATTGAACGCACCCTTAGGGTACCGTCACACTAAACGATATCGCTAGCGATCCGTGACGTTGCAGCGTCCTCGCTAGCGATATCGTTTAGTTTGACACGCAGCAGCGATCAGGATCCTGCTGTGATGTCGCTGGTCGCTGAATAAAGTCCAGAACTTTATTTGGTCGTCCGATCGCCGTGTATCGTTGTGTTTGACACCAAAAGCAACGATACCAGCGATGTTTTACACTGGTAACCAGGGTAAACATCGGGTTACTAAGCGCAGGGCCGCGCTTAGTAACCCGATGTTTACCCTGGTTACCAGCGTAAAAGTAAAAAAAACAAACAGTACATGCTCACCTGCGCGTCTCCCAGCGTCTGCTTCCTGCTCTGACTGAGATCCGGCCCTAAAGAGAAAGTGAAAGCACAGCGGGGACGTCACCGCTCTGCTGTTAGGGCCGGAGCTCAGTCAGTGTCAGGAAGCAGACGCTGGGAGACGCGCAGTTGAGCATGTACTGTTTGTTTTTTTTACTTTTAAGCTGGTAACCAGGGTAAACATCGGGTTACTAAGCGCGGCCCTGCGCTTAGCAACCCGATGTTTACCCTGGTTACCCGGGACCTCGGCATCGTTGGTCGCTGGAGAGCGGTCTGTGTGACAGCTCTCCAGCGATCAAACAGCGACGCTGCAGCGATCGGCATCGTTGTCGCTATCGCTGCAGCGTCGCTTAATGTAACGGTAAAGATACTCATAGAATAAATGAACAAAGGTTTAAATGGCAACAAAGAACCAATCCGAACATCGAAATGATTATATTGCAAATGCACAAGGTGTGACAGGGAGGATTAGATTAGTTAATTTACTTAAACTTTATTCACCCACAGTGATTAGGTTTCAGTCACGAAGGCACAGCCGGCACGGGTTCAGTCATCGCATTCAGTATATAGAGCGGCGGCTGTAACTGCGCCCTCGGCCCTGACTGACTCTTGCTCTACATTTGGGCCGTATGTATGGGTCAGTATGGATGGGGAGGTTCAGTTACAGTTGACGCTCGGTGTACTCAGAGTGGTAACTGAACCCGCGCCACCCCCTTGGCTGAAACCAGAAGGCTGTGGGGGGAATAAAGTTAATTTTCTCCTCTCGGTGTTCGGGTAAGTAAGAGCGGGCGCTGGGCAGGTTAGTAATGCTATTAACCCGAAGATTAACCCAATATCTGCAGGTTAATAGCAATGTTTTTGGTGACAGGTTCCCTTTAAGGTACAGGATCACTTCACTAGGAACTAGACCCAGAAAAATGTAAGAAATGTAATCGCCAATGTAAATTTGAATAATTGGGTCAAGATTTGCATTCACCTCTACTTATAACCAACAATGTCGATGATGTAGTCACACACAGCAATTACTCAGTCAGCTGTGAATTTTGGCTCCAGATTCCAGGAATGTGGCTTCACAAAAAAAATTTTGTGTCAGATTTGCAAGTCATATCTATCAACCTGGAGAGATCCAACAATTCTCTTAAAATATTGTTATTGAATGCAAAAGAAGAAAAATACAAACCCGTCAAATAGGCTTGGTCATTCCTTAGTTTTCGGCAAATGAACTGATGGAAGCCTGTCAGCAGTAATAGTAGGTTAAAACTATACATATATCACGATGGTAAGGTTGAAATTATTTTGGAGGGGGGGGAGAAGAAAACTGTCCTTCTCTGAATATCAGATTGTAAGCTGTGAAAATAGAGCAGGAACCTTGGAGCTTTCTGGTTGTGGTGCCCAGGAGCTTGTGAGACACTGTTTTCCTCTGAAGAAGTTAGCAGGCAAAATGGCTTGCAGTATACAAAGTGGGTTGTTTGCTTGACTGGACTTTTTGCTTTTCCTTTGGTCCTTACTGACTGATTGCAGTGACAAGTGCTCTAAAAATATTTCCACTACCAATGCGTACAACCCCCAAAAGCAGTACGGTTAAAAAAATATCAAATCCATCAAGTTCAACTGAGGAATGGGAAAGGATAAGGGGAGGAGTGTATGTACAACCATAATGCATGATCTGGTAAGCCCTAGATAAACTAATCTTTCCATCTTGATCTATCTTGATTGTTGACCTACTGGATCAAACTTTCAGAATATAACTTTACATATTTATATATTTTTCATTTTATTCTAAGAAAAACATCCAAAACTTTTGGGAAACCATCAACGATTCCAACTGTGGCCAGATCCTGAGGTAGACTATTCCACAGACTAACCCCTTCACCCCCAAGCCTGTTTTCACCATCCTGACCAGGCGAAAATTTACAATTCTGATCAGTGTAATTTTATGAAGTAATAGCTTTGGAACTTTTCAACATATACGGTACATTGATTTTGAGTTTATTTATTAGCGAAACATTATACGTCACATCAGTGGTAAATTTTGGTTGTTATGATTTGCGTTTATTTATGAAAATATGAACAATTTTACAAAAAAATTGAAAATTTAGAAATTTTCAAATTTTGAATTTTTATGCCTTTAAATTAGTTATACCACAAAAAAAAATAATAAATAACATTCACCATATGTCTATTTTACATCTGCATCATTTTTTAAACATTTTATTTTTCTGCTAGGAAGTTAGAAGGGTTAAAAGTTAATAAGCAATTTTTCATTTTCCAACAATATTTACAAACCCATTTTTTTTAGGGACCACATTTGAGGTGACTTTGAGGAGACTGTGACAGAATGTACACAAAAGTTACACCATTCTAAAAACTGCACCCCTCAAAGTACTCAAAACTACATTCAAGAAGTATATTAACCCTTTAGGTGATTTACAGGAATGAAAGCAATGTGGAAGGAAAAAAATAAACATTTTAATTTTTCCCACAAAAATGTTGCTTTAGCCCCAATTTGTTTAGTTTTCCAACAACAAAATAGTCAATACAATTTGTTGCACAATTTCTCTTTCTACGGCCGGGGTCACACTTAGAACTGCAATGCGAGAAACTCGTGCGAGACTATCGCCTCAATACCTGTAATGGCCACTGGCACTCGGGACCGCAGTGTGCTGTGAAAATGTAAAAATGCATTTTTCTCATAAACATGTTACTTTAGCCCCAAATTTTTCATTTTCACAAGGGAAACAGGAGAAAATGGATCATACAATTTGTTGGGCAATTTCTCTGGAGTACACAGATACCTCATATGTGGTGGAAAACTCTTTGAGCGCATGGCAGGGCTTGGAAAGGAAGGATCACCATTTTGCTTTTGGAGCACAAAATTGGCTGGAATAGATAGAATACCTCATATCGCATTTGCAGAGCCCATGATGTGCCAAAACAATGGAACCCCCCAAGTGACCCCATTTTGAAGACTACGCCTCTTGAGGAATTCATCTAGGAATGTAGTGAGCATTTTTAATCCTCAGGCGATTCATAAAAATGTATAACATTGAGCTGAGTAAATGGAAAATTACCATTGTTTCCACTAAAGTATTGCTTTGGCTCCAAGTTTTTAATTTTCAAAAGGGATAATAGAAGAAAGTGAAGGGTACGATTTGTTACGCAATGACTCCTGAGTACTTCAGTACGAAAACTACCTTTAGGCATAGTGCATACCTCAGAAGGGAAGATTTTTCTGAAATGTTGGGAGGGTGCCATATCACATTGGGGCTCCCTGCGTGCTTCCCTGAGACGATCGGTACAAGGCGATGTGCTCACCTTGTACCGAGCATCTCCTCCCTGCAAGCCCCGGATCCAAAATGGCCATGGGGCTGCATCCGGGTCCTGCAGGGAGGTGAATTCACAGCGCCTGCTCAGAGCAGGCGCCGGGAAGCCTGGAGCAGGGCACGTCAGATCGCCGATCTGACAGTGCACAGCAAAGTGTCAGATCAGCGATCTGTCACTTTACTGTGATGTCCCCCCCAGGGCAAAGTAAAAAAAAAAAAAAATTACATGTGTAAAAAAAAAAAAAAAAATCCTAAATAAATAATAGTAATAAAACAAAAATTGTTCCAATACATTCCTTTATCTAAATAAAAAAAACAATAAAAGTACACATATTTAGTATTGCCGCATCCGTAACGAACCGACCTATAAAACTGTCCCACTAGTTAACCCCTTCAGTGAACAGCGCAAAAAAAAAAAACGAGGCAAAAAACAACGCTTTATTATCATACCGCCGAACAAAAAGTGGAATAGCACGCGATCAAAAAGACAGAAATAAATAACCATGGTACCGCTGAAAACGTCATCTTGTCCTGCAAAAACGAGCCGCCATACAGCATCATCAGCGAAAAAATAAAAAAGTTATAGTCCTCAGAATAAAGCGATGCAAAAATAATTATTTTTTCTTTAAAATAGTTTTTATCGTATAAAAGCGCAAAAACATAAAAAATGATATAAATGAGGTATCGCTGTAATCAAACTGACCCGAAGAATAAAACTGCTTAATCCATTTTACCAAACATGGAACGGTATAAACGCCCCCCCAAAAGAAATTCATGAATAGCTGTTTTTTTGTCATTCTGCCTCACCAAAATCGGAATAAAAAGCGATCAAAAAATGTCACGTGCCCGAAAATGTTACCAATAAAAACGTCAACTCGTCCCGCAAAAAATAAGACCTAACATGACTCTGTGGACCAAAATATGGAAAAATTATAGCTCTCAAAATGTGGTAACGCAAAATACATTTATTGCAATAAAAAGCGTCTTTTAGTGTGTGACGGCTGCCAATCAAAAATCCGCTAGAAAACCCACTGTAAATAGTAAATCAACCCCCCCTTCATCACCCCCTTAGTTAGGGAAAAATTAAAAAAATGTATTTATTTCCATTTTCCCATTAGGGCTAGGGTTAGGGTTAGTGTTAGGGCTAGGGTTGGGGCTAGGGTTAGGGCTACAGTTAGGGTTGGGGCTAAAGTTAGGGTTGGGGCTAAAGTTAGGGTTTGGATTACATTTACGGTTGGGAATAGGGTTGTGATTAGGGTTAGGGGTGTGTCAGGGTTAGGGGTGTGGTTAGGGTTACCGTTGAGATTAGGGTTAGGGGTGTGTTTGGATTAGGGTTTCAGTTATAATTGGGGGGTTTCCACTGTTTAGGCACATCAGGGGCTCTCCAAACGCGACATGGCGTCCGATCTCAATTCCAGCCAATTCTGCGTTGAAAAAGTAAAACAGTGCTCCTTCCTTTCCGAGCTCTCCCGTGCGCCCAAACAGGGGTTTACCCCAACATATGGGGTATCAGCGTACTCAGGACACATTGGACAACAACTTTCATGGTCCAATTTCTCCTGTTACCCTTGGGAAAATACAAAACTGAGGGCTAAAAAATATTTTCTGTGGGAAAAAAAGATTTTTTATTTTCTCGGCTCTGCGTTATAAACTCTAGTGAAACACTTGGGGGTTCAAAGATCTCACAACACATCTAGATAAGTTCCTTGGGGGGGTCTAGTTTCCAATATGGGGTCACTTATGGGGGGTTTCTACTGTTTAGTTACATCAGGGGCTCTGCAAATGATACGTGACGCCTGCAGACCAATCCATCTAAGTCTGCATTCCAAATGGTGCTCCTTCCCTTCTGAGCTCTCCTATTCGCCCAAATGGTGGTTCCCCCCACATATGGGGTATCAGCATACTCAGGACAAATTGGATAACAACTTTTGCGGTCCAATTTCTCCTGTTACTCTTGGGAAAATACAAAACTGGAGGCTAAAAAATAATTTTTGTGGGAAAAAAAATAATTTTTATTTTCGCCACTCTACGTTATAAACTGTAGTGAAACACTTGGGGGTTCAAAGCTCTCACAACACATCTAGATGTATTCCTTAGGGGGTCTACTTTCCAAAATGGTGTCACTTGTGGGGGGTTTCAATGTTTAGGCACCTCAGTGGCTCTCCAAACGCACCATGGTGTCCAATCTCAATTCCAGTCAATTTTGCATTGAAAAGTCAAATGGCACTCCTTCCCTTAAGAGCTCTGCCATGCGCCCAAACAGTGGTTTACCCCCACAAATGAGGTATCAGCGTATTCAGGACAAATTGGACAACAACTTTTGGGGTCCAATTTCTACTCTTACCCTTGGGAAAATAAAAAAAATTGAGGGCGAAAAAATCATTTTTGTGAAAAAATATGATTTTTTATTTTTACGGCTCTGCGTTATAAACTTCTGTGAAGCACTTGGTGGGTCAAAGTGCTCACCACACATCTAGATAAGTTCCTTAGGGGGTCTACTTTCCAAAATGGTGTCACTTGTGGGGGGTTTCAATGTTTAGGCACATCAGGGGCTCTCCAAACGCAACATGGCGTTCCATCTAAATTCCAGTCAATTTTGCATTGAAAAGTCAAATGGCGCTCCTTCGCTTCCGAGCTCTGCCATGCCCCCAAACAGTGGTTTACCTCCACATATGGGGTATCGGCGTACTCAGGACAAATTGTACAACTTTTGGGGTCCATTTTCTCCTGTTACCCTTGGTAAAATAAAACAAATTGGAGCTGAAGTAAATTTTTTGTGTAAAAAAGTTAAATGTTCATTTTTATTTAAACATTCCAAAAATTCCTGTGAAACACCTCAAGGGTTAATAAACTTCTTGAATGTGGTTTTGTGCACCTTGAGGGGTGCAGGTTTTAGAATGGTGTCACACTTGGGTATTTTCTATCATATAGACCCCTCAAAATGACTTCAAATGAGATGTGGTCCCTAAAAAAAAAAATGGTGTTGTAAAAATGAGAAATTGCTGGTCAACTTTTAACCCTTATAACTCCCTAACAAAAAAAAAGTTTGGTTCCAAAATTGTGCTGATGTAAAGTAGACATGTGGGAAATGTTACTTATTAAGTATTTTGTGTGACATAGCTCTGTGATTTAATTGTATAAAAATTAAAAGTTGGAAAATTACTAAATTTTCAAAATTTTCGCCAAATTTCCATTTTTTTTTAGAAATAAACGCAGGTAATATCAATTTTACCACTATCATGAAGTACAATATGTCACGAGAAACAGTGTCAGAATCACCGGGATCCGTTGAAGCGTTCCAGAGTTCATAAAGGGACAGTGGTCAGAATTGTAAAAATTGGCCCGGTTATTAACGTGCAAACCACCCTTGGAGGTAAAGGGGTTAATTCATCCAGGAGTGCATCCAGTTCATCCAGGAGTGATCATATGAACAACACGGGGGTGTTACAGAATTTAATCCATAGCATAGTGAAGAAAAAAATAATTATATTTTCACCACAAAAAAAATTGTTTTAGTCTCAGATTTTACATATTCACAAGGGAAAATGGGTAAAAATGGCATCAAAATTTGTCACACAATTACTACTGAACGTGAGCTCCATTTGACTCTTAGGCTCCTTTTACGCTTACTGGGTTTTTTGCTGCCCGTTATTGCGGTCCTTTTTTGCAATTTTCACGGTCTGCCTCAATAACGGACAGTAAAAAACTTGCGGATCGCCATTTTTCGGGTTTCCAATACTATGGAAAAAGTATTGGAAAAAAAAGCGTTCCGCAAAACCGGAAGTCACGGTGCACCGCAAAAGAAGCTTCCGTTGTTTTTGCGGCCCCATTGATTTTCAATGGGGGCCGTGTCCGTAAGCCGTGAAAAAGATCGAGCAGGCTCGATCTTTTTTCATGGCCGTAAATATGGCCCTCACAGCCAAAAGGCGCACCGTGGAATTATTGCAGCCCCATATAAATCTATTGGGGCCGCAAAACCACGGTAAGTGTAAAAGAAGCCTAAGAGAACACATTTTAATAGAATAGTTTGCAGACTCTATATAAAGAGAGCCTATCTGCCACCCCTCTGGGAATTTATCTACAGGTGTTGTGACGATTTTGACTCCATAATGTGTTTTCCAGAAACAAGAAGTAGTGGTTGTTGCTGGGTGAAAATTGTAAATCTGCCATTGCAGTGCCCAGTACATTGTAGTCAACATACATTGCTACAGAACTGCAAAACATGCAACTTTCGCACTTCAGTCACAATCCGTCGATTATTGAGAATGCAGGATCCTGCAAAAAATTTGCAGGATCCTGCATTTTCCCATAGACTTGTATCATCCGTCGTGCACTGGATCCGTCAGAAAATAGCGGTCCGTCGTGCGGAGAAAACGTTCATAGGAAAGTTTTTTCTGCACGTCGGAAAATCGGTCAGCAACGCTGCCTGTCGTCAACTATAATGGAAGCCTATGGACGCAGGATCCGTCGCTGATCTTCACACACAGGAATCCAGCGACGGAACCTGTTTTTCTCCTCTGAGCATGCCCGGAAGGATTGTCAGATCCGGAACAAAGTCAGTCTCTCTCTCTCTCTCTCTCTCGTCCTCGGATATTTGATTCCCGGATTTTGTGGACGACGCATCCGTCATTACACTGGATGCGTCACACACGTTTTTTCCATATTTTCATGACATTCGTCGATACGTCATTTTGCTGCACAACAACGTACAGCACAAAACGCAAGCGTGAAAGTAGCCTAAGGCTATGTGAACACCTTGAGTAAATGGATGCAGAAATTTCTGCACCATTTCTGAATCTCTTGGCAGGAAAAATAGAGCGACAAAAACGTGCATTGATGCATTTTTGCCCTACGTTTTTGATTTGAGTGAAGTCAATGGTAAATATTGCAGGGCAAAAACAGACTGAGAATTGACATACTGCAGATTCAAATCTGTTGTGCAACAATCCCAGGAACAGAGGATAGCTACTGAGCTTCTGGCCAGAGACTTGTTGGCTGGAGTAGCTGCCAAAACAGGAAATTCATTTTTGAGAAGAGAGAGTGAAATGCTTAAACCTTATTTGATGATAATGACTAAGACCACCAGGTCGAAACGCATAGATCGTTATTAGGCTCTGTAGCCAGTGCGTACTGAGTGCTGGATACCATATATATGGATGTATTTTTATTATATTTTGATTAAAAGTTATTTTTTACCCTCACCATTCGCTGGACACACCTACTCTTCTGTAAAATTAATTGATATTTTAATTGACAAAAGGTGCACTAGATAATACATATATATACAGAGTAATATACAGATATTACAGCCAGAAGTACAGATAAAAGTAGGGTACAGGTTGGGGATAGCAGTTAGCTGCATGTGTCACATTAGCGGTTCTTATAACTTGTGGATGGAGGTAAGCTCTTGTATCCACAGGCACCTTCTTAGTTTCTGGTCCGTCTCCACGTGTGATGTGACACGGCTTCCATAGCAGAACAATGACAAAGGCTAAATTTATGTAGCTAACGTTTAACCCCTAGCTCGCCCCCTCCCATATTCGCCACTGCCTCTCTGGGTTGGACTGAATTCTCCTCCCTTGACCTCCTAGCTGAAATAATTCCCAATATCTAGGATGGGTCATAACTTCCTAGGGGGAGGTCCAAACAGGACGACTGATGTCTCGATGGGTTCGTTTTGGCTGGACCGATACGGAGAGTCCAAACTTGGGTCGGCTAAGGCCGGCCTCACACTCAGCGTATAAAAATACGGTCCGTTTTTTACGGCCGTAATACGCAGAAAAGTCCCCAAAATAGTGGTCCGTATGTCATCCGTAGGCAGGGTGTGTCAGCGTATTTTGCGCATGGCATCCTCCGTATGTAATCCGTATGGCATCCGTACTGCGATATTTTCTCGCAGGCTTGCAAAACCGACATCTAATGGATTTATGTGCTCAAATGTTCGTTAAAAAATATATACAGTATATATATATATATATATATATATATATATATATATATATATATATATATATATATATATATCATTGAGACACATATATATATATTCTGTATTTATATTTAATTCAGCGCGATATATGTGAAAAGCCGGTAATTCAATTGCCGGCTTTTCATTTCTCCTTCACAAACCCGACAGGATATGAGCAGGGTGGATAAAAATCAATGTTTTTTTAAAAAAATCAAAAAAATCGGATTTTTTTGATTTAAATCGGATTTTTTTTATTTAAATCGGATTTTTTTCAATAAACTGCTTTTTGAGGAAAATATTTTACCATCCAAAGGTTCTTCCATCATGAGATAAAGCTGAGTTGTTTAACTCAGTAGAATAAAGGCTGTATATGTGTAACATTCACAATGCCATGCTCTTCCAGAGGTTTCTGTAGGATGCTGACTATCCAACAAGTTTGGGCATGTCAACTGAATGGAAAAAGAAACTAAACCAAAAGTGAAACCAAGCTAGAAGTGTGGAATTAAAGGGGCAGTATGAACAAAATGTGGAGGCTATTAATAGTTTATACAATTAAGACATGCTGCTTTTAAACACCTACCTATTGCCATATAGTAAAACAAAAATGATTTTTACTTACTTTGGGGTCCCCCCCTCACCCTGGCGTTAGATCGTTGCCCCTAGTTTCGTCCGTGTAACTATGGGCGCACATGCGCACTGCTCTCACTTCTCATTTTAATCGTGATTTATATTAAAAAAAACCTTTTGATTTAAATCAGTGATTTAAATCATGATTAAAATCATTATTTAAATCGATCCGATTTAAATAGAAAAAAATCTTTTGATTTAAATCGTGATTTAAATCATGATTTAAATCGGCGTGATTTAAATCAATCCACCCTGGATATGAGACATGGTTTACACGGTTGCCCACGCCAATTTTTTCCGCCATTTAACCCTTTATTTTAGCAGCTACAGCGCCCAAATTTTGCACATACACACTACTAACATTAGTAGTGTGGAATATGCAAAAAAAAGGGGGATATGAGATGGTTTACTGTATGTAAACCATGTCTCATATCCTGTCGGGTTTGGGAAGGAGAAATGAAAAGCCGGCAATTGAATTACCGGCTTTTCACTAACACCGCTGCGTATTTCTCGCAAGTCACACTGCTGGTCCGTGTGGAATCCGTATTTTTCTCGCCCCCATAGACTTTCATTGGCGATTTTTTTGCGCAATACAGTGACAAACGCAGCATGCTGCGATTTTCTACGGCCGTACAAGACCGTATATTACGGATGCGTAATATACGGCAGATAAGAGCTGGGCCATAGAGATTCATTGGGCCGTGTGTAATGCGAATTTTACGGACGTAGTTTATGCGCTCATACGTCCGTAAAACTCGCTAGTGTGAGGCCGGCCGAAGTGGTTCTGGAGAGCCAGTCTCGATAGATCGGTGTGCGGGACAGCTAGAGAAATATGAGATGCAGGGGTGCGTGCGGAGGGCTCCCAGGGTTCTGGTGGTATATTGGACTTAAGCCTGAGATGCACGGTACTCTCATAATTCATCTCTAGATGTCGGTGACGGTCTGTCCAGAGCATTCCCTTGCACAAAAGATAGCAGGGGACCCCAGCTCTGCTCCTCCCTGCCTTCATTAACATGTGGTCTCTAATTCTCTGGCCATTTGGCAAAAGTTCTGTTCTTTTAGGGATTTGTGTTTTTATTCCAAGGGTGGGGGCCACTTCATGGGTGGAGGAAGATCTCTGGACAATATATTGGGCCTGAATTAATAAATCCAAAATGGAGTCTCCCTCGTCCCTCACAGGGGCCAGTCCATCAAAATGCTAAGGGTATGTGCCCACGTTGCAGATTCCATTGTGGATTTTTCCACGCGAATTCCCTACGGGTTTTCTGCGGATTTTGTGCGGATTTCGCCTGTGTTTTTACACCTGCAAATTCCTATTATGGAATAGGTGTAAAACGCGGTGAAATTCGCACAAAGAATTGACATGCTGTGGAATTTTCCGCAGCATGTTCGCTGCGGATTTGGTTTTCCAAAGGTTTACATGGTACTGTACAGCGCATGGAAAACTGCTGCGGATCCACAGGGCCAAATCCGCAACGTGTGCACATAGCCTTACACCAGTTTTCTGGGTCCGACACCCGGTGGCCCCACCGATCAGCTTTTATCAGTGTCGGCTGGAAGTACTTACTTGTGGAGCTGGCTGTCTTCTGACAGTGGCCACCGCAGGGTACTACACATCCGCCTCCTATTCAAATCAATAGGGTGTGCAGTACCCTGCCGCAGCCACTCTCGAAAGACGTCCAGCTTCACAAGTGAGTACTTCTGGCCAGCGGCCGCTGATAACACGGATAACAGCTAATCGTTGGGGGTGCCGGGTGACCAATCAGAGATTGATGACCTATGCTAAGGATAGGTCATCAATGCTAAAGTAGTGGACAACCTCTTTACACTGTGTTCCAAATTATTATGCAAATAATATTTCCTCCTATTTTCTCTAAATTACTGAATCTGAATTGCAGTCATTGTTATTTTCCAGTCATCTACTATTCTAGTATAATTGCAATGTTTTGGAACAAACTGCCTATGAAAACAGTATCTTTTAAAAAAAAAATAAACACTCAAAATGCATGTTCCAAATTATTATGCACAGCAGAGTTTACCTTTTTTATTTTATTTTGAACAAAAAAATGGTCAATTGTGAAGTTATAAGCATTATCAGCTTATTACAAAATGAAATCAAACTGTTTTCAAGTGAAAACTTTATTCTAGGTGATGTTACATTTGCACATAGGACTCCTTGTTCAAAAAAAGCTTCTGAACTCTCTCGTCCATTGAATTTGTCAGTTTTTGGATGGTTTCTGCTTCATTTGTTTTGCATGTGGACAGAATCCCCTCCCAGAACTGTTGCTTACATGTGAACTGCCTCCCGCCATCATAGACACTCCTTTTGATGATGCTCCAGAGGTTCTCAATGGGGTTGAGGTCAGGGGAAGATGGTGGCCACACCATAAGTTTGTTCTCTTTTATGCCCATAGCAGCCAGAGATGCAGATGTGTTTTTGCAGCATGAGACGGTGCATTATCATGCATGAAAATGATCTTGCTGCGGAAAGCACGGTTCTTCCTCTTGAACCATGGCAGGAAGTGTTGTTTTAGAAACTCCACATAGATTATGGAGTTTATCTTTACCCCTTCAGGGATCATAAAGGGGCCGACAATCTCTCTCCCCATGATTCCAGCCCAAAACATTACTCCACCTCTTCCTTGTTGGCGCCTTAGCCGTGTTTTCATGGGGTGTCCATCCTCCACTCCATCCATCTGGACCATCGAGCGTTGCACGGCACTCATCGGTGAACAAAACAGTTTGGAAGTCAGTCTTCATGTATTGTTTGGCCCACTGGAGCCGTTTCTGCTTGTGTGCAGTGGATAGATGTGGTCGACAGGATGGCTTACGCACAGCTGCAAACCTCTGAAGGACCCTGCATCTTGTTGTTCTAGGGACGTTGGAGGCACCAGCAGCTTCAAAAACTTGTCTGCTGCTATGACAAGGCATTTTTGCTGCTGCTCTTTTAACCTTACGCAATTGCTTGCTGGAAAGAGTCCTCAATTTTTCCTTATCAGCACGCACACGTGTGTGCTGGGAATCAGCTACATACTTCTTGATTGTGCGATGATCACGATGAAGTGTCTTGGCAATGTTGATTGTAGCCATGCCTTGACCTAAATACTCCACAATTTGTTGCTTCTCAGCAGCCGACACATCCTTTTTCTTTCCCATTTTGGCCAAAAATGTAGGCTGCTTAATAATGTGGAACAGCCTTCTTAAGTAGTCTTGCCTTTATTTGGACACACCTGCCAAACTAATTTGCACAGGTATCTGCAATTGCTTTCAGTGATATAAAGAGCCCTGACTTACATCACCATCAATGAGTTTAAATGACAAACAAAAAAATTCTAACCTTATCACTCCTAAACTCTTTGTGCATAATAATTTGGAACACAGTGTAAGTGGTGTGGGCCTTTTAGTGGATTCAGTGCATGTTACCACACCTTTCCTCTTAAGACTAATGTATACAGTGCCAGTCTTAATGAATCAGAAACTATATAGCATTTCCTTGAGGTGCATCAAGTGGTATGGTGTAGTTGGTAACCTTCTGTTCGTTGTTTGGTGTAGAGTCTGGGAGAATCCACCCTGACACCATGTTGTAGGAGACTAATGTTGCGGAGTAGTGATGAGCGAATGTGCTCGGATAAGGTGTCAGGCAATCCCTGCATGTGTAGTGGCTGTTGAACAACTGCGCGGACTGGAACATATTATTCGAGCACGCCGGAGACACTCGGTTAGCACCCGAGCATGCTGGGATAACACCGTATCTGAAAACCTTCACTCATCACTATTGCTGAGCCCTCCGTTTGGCAGCACCACATGATTAGGTAACCTGTCAGCTGCCCTACACCTAAGAAACCGCCACCATTGCTTTTATCTAATCGGGTATTAAATCAGAGTCCTCTCTGAGACAAAGACTTTTTGAGAGAACCCGTCTGTGCGATATGGTAATGCACACACATGGCTGTAATGGCGCTGGAATACTGAAATCTAATTTGCAGAAAACTTCACATGCTGATTACAGAACAAAGCGGATTTCTCCACCAAAGGCATCCATGCAATCCGTACTACAGTGCCAGCACAGCCATGGCGTTATATTACCCACTTGTCCCGAGAGGTTCCCTTTAGGTCAGACATGTCATATACAAATGAGGGAAGACTATTCGGTGGGTGCTGATCCCCCAGACTGGTCTGACCTCGGGTCCTGGAACACAACGGACATTATCCACACATTGCCCTCTACGTCTAATCTCTCAGATGTGTGACTTTGCGCCTGACTGGGAACGCACAACGAAGCCGGGTGACAGGGGTTTCTGGAATAAAGGAGATGGCTGCCACCTTGTGTCGCAGAAGACAGTGGTAAAGTCATACGACTTGTATCAGCGCAATCTCAATTTCGGCTCAGAAGTGATGGCTGCCAATGGGTGCGAATGATGAGAGAGGAAAGTAACTGTAGTCTGCAGCGGGCTCTGAATTCAAGGGGCTTTTCCATCAAAACAATAATGATGGCCGTTCTCTAGAACAGGTCCTCAATAACAGATGTGTTGGACCCGCCATCCCCACCGATCACTTGCTACCGACTCTGGCACCTGCTGAACTCCACCGCCGTCACACTGAATGACCTCCGACCTGCTGTACCCAGGAGCAGCCACTAAACTGACTGAGCCGGGGTCTTCCACGGTGTGACCAAGTTGTGATCCCGCTATGTGTGGTGCACACAGTGTCACAATTCCCCGATACGGGCGGTGGTTACGTGACTACAGCTCTGGCAAAAATTAATAGACCACCACATAAAAACCCTGTCATGGGCAGCCCAATCTCCAGACCTGAACCCCATTGAACACCTCTAGAATGTAATCAAGAGGATGATGGATAGTCACAAGCCATCAAACAAAGAAGAACTGCTTACATTTTTGTGCCAGAAGCAGTGTGAAAGACTGGTGGAAAGCATGCCAAGACGCATGAAAGCTGTGATTAACAATCATGGTTATTCCACAAAATATTGATTTCTGAACTATTCCTGAGGTACAACATTAGTATTGTTGCTCCTAAATGATTATGAACTTGTTTTCTTTGCATTATTTGAGTTCTGAAAGCGCTGGGTTTTTTTTAAATTTTGATCATTTTTCCTTTTCAGAAAAAAATTACAAAATGTATTGCTTGGAAATTTGGAGACATGTTTTTAGCAGTTTATAGACTAAAAGAGCAATTTACATTTTACTCAAAAATATACCTATAAAGAGAAAAATCAGACAAACTGAACATTTTGCAGTGGTCTCTTAATTTTTGCCAGAGCTGTATGTGATTTGCCAACCTGCGCTCATGGCTGCCTAGGACAGTGTCTTTATGAGAAGCATCTCAGAGACTGGTCACCACATAACCGCAAGTGTGCAAATCGCATACATGGGACACACAAGTGTTCCTAGGCTGGACAAGAACCCCTGTAGGTTATTAGGGGTCTTCTATAGAAGTCACAACCTCCCCTGCTGCACAGCACCCTGTGACGGGTGTATGGGTGGCGGCACACAGAAGGAGCATTTTTTAGGGGAAGAAATGAGCCCTATACCCACTGTCTCATGACTGTCCTGTGCCTGACGCTCAGTGACACTATGACATGTGACATCGGTCACAGGAAAAACGCGGCACAGTGAGACCCCCGACCCTACAGGACCCCAGCGGTGCGGGGACTATAGAGCGGATCGGCAGGTGGCAGACGGACGTCCCGATGTGAACTCACTGACTGCCGCTTCCTGTAGTCACACTGACTGCACTGTGGGCCGCACCAGCCGCCGCTCTGCCCGCCCAGTCAGGGAGGAAAACAGGAAGGAGGCGGCGATGTGAGGCCGGTACATGAGCACCGAGCCTCCGACAGCAAGACGGCAGGCCCGGATATATGAGTTCTCCCAACGAGTAAGTGCGGAGGAGCCGGGCTCAGCAGTGCACACTGTGCGGCTTGTGGAATGGACCTGTGTGTGTATGTATATATGTGTGTGATGTATGTATGTACGTGTGTGTATATATATATATATATATATATATATATATATATATATATATATATATATATATATATATATATATATATAGTCTGTGTGCATTGTGGTTTGTATGTACAGTGTATATGTCTGTGTGCCTTATATATATGTACTTGTCTGTGTGTGATATGTGTTCTATGTCTGTCAGTGTGTGTGCAATGTATGTGTGTGCGTGACGTGTCTGCACGCGTGGTGCGTGCGCAGTGTGTGTGATGTATGTCTGTGCGTGTGCAGTGTGTGAGATGTGTGTGCGCGCGCGCAACAAGGCCGGACTGGCCATTTGGCAATTCGGGCAAATGCCAGAAGGGCCTGTCTGCTTGTGGGCCACCTTGTCTGCTACCTGAACAGAATCAGTGTTCTCAAGACACCCATGCTGTTAAGGCTGCTTTCACACATTTTTGTTTCAGGCACAATCTGGCAATTTTTGAAAAAAAAACGTATCCAGTTTTTTTACATGCCGGATCCGTTTTTTTCCCATAGAGTTGTATTAGCGCCGGATTATGCCTGAAGGACATGCGTTTCATCCGTTTTGTGCCGGATCCGTCCCTTCAGGCTTTTTTGCCGGACACAAAAAACGTCCCCTGCAACGTTTTTTCTGTGCGGTGAAAAAGCCTGAAGGGACGTTTGCGGCAATAAACGCATGGTACGGATGTGTGAATGAACAGTTCCGGCTACCGAATCCGTTTTTTGTACACTGAGCATGCCCAGAAGCCTTGTTTTCGATTCTGCCATGGGATATCTCTCCCTCTTCCTATCCCGATCCCGAATCAGGAAGTCAAAATTACATGCGCAGTAAAGAAAGCCGGATCCAGCTAAAAAAAAACCGGATCCGGTGCATCAGTTTTTCACAATTTACGCTGGATCTGTTTTTTTGCAAATTTGCCGGATTTAGCCTGAAACCAAAAACCTGATGTGTGAAAGTAGCCTTAGAGTTGAGACGAAGGTATCATTAGAAATATTGATCTTGGAGTAGATCTTGCTTTCCTCCATGCAGGGAAATATTAGTAATATATCCCATCTGGTGCTTCGGGATGGGGACGGGAAGGGCCTCTGTGATTTCAAATGCCAGGACTGAATTTCAGCCCCAGTCTGTACCTGGCGCGCGATGTATGTCTGTGCGTGCGCAGTGTGTGAGATGTATGTGTGTGTGTGTGATGTATGTCTGTGCACGCGTAGTGTGTGTGTGTGTATATAATGTGTATAAACTTGATTTAAACTATTGCTTCAGTCCTATGAGGACTATAGGTCTCTATAAAAATCTTCCCTGCAGTAAAGTTTTTCAGTTTTATTCCTTCTGCACACTTCGGCAATGCACGGTGTCAGGGATTGAATCTCGGCAGCACTTTTTCTGGGTAAACCAGCACTGTCATCACATAAGGGGAGGTGTGCGGCTGGTGACTGTGAGGGCAGAATTGTGCAGGAGGGCACCGTGGGGCGCTCCTATGCATTAGAAATAAAATGTACGATATTTCCTGAAATACTAAGGAAATTTATACCACACGGCTGATTTTTTATTTAGAGCGAAGTCCCTTAATGGATTGTATAAATGGTTTAAAATGAGTTTTGGGGGTGAAAGAATCCCTGTGAATGGATCTCCCCAGTGGCATCCATCACCGCTAGATTATGATGACTGCTGTATATTGGATAAGTCATCAAACGGCAGATGAAATAAGGGGCATGTTAAAGGGGTTTTCCTTTTAAAATGTTGTTTTGCCGCTCATAGGCTTGAACTAGGGAAAATGATTAAAATCAGTTATTCATCTCTGTGCTGCCCCTGGTCTTTGCTGAGCAGCTGCAGCGGTGACGTCACAGTCCAGCGCACGTGACCTCTGCAGTCAATCACTGGCTGGGATGCCGATGTAGATGGCACAAGCCCATGAGCACAGTGCTTGCCAGCTGTAGATGAGACGTCACCACTGCCGAGGCAGAGAGGTATCGCTGGACCTGCAGAAGGTGAGTATCACTGAGAGTTCAAAGGACTAAGACTGAGAACTGAAATCTTCAAGGTCAGAAATCGGTTTGTGAGCAGACTCCTCCGTCAGCGGCCTTGGTGGAATAGCGCAGAACACAATGTATGCATTGCCTGCGGGTCTCACGCTCGCCAGCCCCATAGGCTTTTATGAAGTTGTTGCGTTTGAGTTGTGAGTCCCACGGACTGTCCATGCATTGAGGACTGTGCTCGGAGAGGGGGTGCGATAGCGCCTGAAATAGAGGGGGGATGCGATGCTTCTTTATTTCCTGTGATAATTAAATTGCATTCTGTAATTTTTATTTTACAGTGTCCGAGAACCCTACAGGCAGCTCAAACTCTCTTTCTGGGTCACCGGATGGCAAATGTTCGGAGGAAGAAGACCCCCTCATAGGGGAGCACCAAAGAAACAATTGCCATGCTCAGAAGCCGGTGGACCATTATAATGGGACCTATATTATATTCTTTATGTTGGGAGTGGGTTCCTCACTCCCCTGGAATTTTATTTGCACAGCAAAACACTATTGGATATACAAGCTAAGGAACTGCTCCGATCTGCCCATCATAGAGGGCACTGGCGTGTCAGACTTGGGCGTGAGTATCAATGAGTATTTATGACATGACAGCTGCATTAACTTAACATCACTGTACAAAAGTAAATGGTTAACGTAACCACGGATGAGTGTTCCACCAAATAAGCCTGAATTTCCCCTTTCTCTCATCCCTTTGATTAGTTCGGCTAAGCATGCATGTATCTTTATGGGGAGAGGGGAGTAAGCTGCTGCCAGACACCTGAGATCAAAAGTATCGAGCATTGTATCGAGACTTTACCTAAAAATCTTTTGAGGGACAGTTAACTGGCCCCCACAGACTCTCCCCCCTAAGTTGCCAGTTTTGGACGCGTTTTTTCTCTAGCGTATGGGTTCCTTTGGGCATTGGACTGGTCCCAATAGCAACCGGTGGAAATGTGAATGGGATGCTTTACTATAATCCAGAACGCACACGTTTAACATCCATAGAAAATGTGTAATGATGTTATTGGGAAGGTAATAAAGTTTAGTGTTGAATCTCTATAAGCTGTAAAATGGTGAAGCGTATGTTTGGGTTACACCACCACTCCTGCTCAGTCTTCTGTGACAGCGCTCCAGGTACACGCCATGCTCTGCCATGCCACAGGCCTGAACATGTAAGGAGCCCAGAGCATTGGCGGGTTGGCAATTATTGCACAGCAGCATTATTATTTATTTTTACACTCCCCTCTCCTGGATACACCATAAACTTTACTGTACAGTATACAGCAAAGCTGGGAAGACATTCGAGGTCAGGTGAGATGTTACAAACCCTGCAATTCCAGCATTATAGTCTTAGGCCATGTTCACACATTGCGGTTTTTAACGCGGAACCGCCGCAATTTTGATGCTGCGGGTCCGCAGCAGTTTCCATAGCGTTTACATTTACATGGAAACCCTATGGAAACCGCAAACCGCTGTGCACATGCTGCGGGAAAAACCGCGCAGAAACGCAGCGGTTTACAACCCGCAGCATGTCACTTCTTTGTGCAGAATCGCTGCGATTCTGCACCCATAGGAATGCATTGAACCGCTTACTTCCCGCATGGGGCTGTGCCCACGTTGCGGGAAGTAAGCGGTTAATGTGCGGGTGGTACCCGGGGTGGAGGAGAGGAGACTCTCCTCCAGGCCCTGGGAACCATATTTGTGTGTAATAAAAAAGAATTAAAATAAAAAATCATGTTATACTCACCTCTCAGCGCTGCACGCGGCCGGCCGGTCAGAGTTGCTGTGCGAACAGGACCTGCGGTGACGTCGCGGTCACATGACCTTGACGTCGCGGTCACATGACCGTGACGTCACGAAGGGTCCTTCTCGCACATCATCTTTGGAACCGGACCGCCGGGTGCAGCGCCGAGGAGATCGGGACGTCAGAGGGTGAGTATATAAACTTTACTTTTTATTTTAACATTACTATTGATGCTGCATATTGCTGCATATGCAGCATCAATAGTATAGGCAGAAAACCGCAGCGGAAACCGCGGAACAAACCGCGATAAATCTGCAGGGATAACCGCAGCGGTTTTGCCATGCAGATTTATCAAATCCGCTGCGGGAGAACCCACAGAGGTCACCCGCAAAGTGTGAACATGGCCTTAGGATTTATGTTGACAGCATTCATTGTATGATGACCTGATCTACCAGGTCATTATTGTGTTTGACAACACTAGACTTGAATAGTCTTTTTTCTTTTTTAGTGGCTTACAAATTGAGTGTGTGTGTTTGTGTGTATATATACATACATACATACATACAGTTAGGTCCATATATATTTGGACAGAGACAACATTATTCTAATTTTGGTTCTAGACATTACCACAATAAATTTAAAACAAAACAATTCAGATGCAGTTGAAGTTCAGACTTTCAGCTTTCATTTGAGGGTATCCACATTAAAATTGGATGAAGGGTTTAGGAGTTTCAACTCCTTAACATGTGCCACCCTGTTTTTAAAGGGACCAAAAGTAATTGGACAGATTAAATAATTGTAAATAAAATGTTCATTTCTAGTACTTGGTTGAAAACCCTTTGTTGGCAATGACTGCCTGAAGTCTTGAACTCATGAACATCACCAGACGCTGTGTTTCCTCCTTTTTGATGCTCTGCCAGGCCTTCACTGCGGTGGTTTTCAGTTGCTGTTTGTTTATGGGCCTTTCTGTCTGAAGTTTAGTCTATAACAAGTGAAATGCTGCTCAATTGGGTTGAGATCAGGTGACTGACTTGGCCATTCACGAATATTCCACTTCTTTGCTTTAATAAACTCCTGAGTGGCTTTGGCTTTATGTTTTGGGTCATTGTCCATCTGTAGTATGAAACGACGACCAATCAGTTTTGCTGCATTTGGCTGGATCTCAGCACACAGTGTGTCTCTGAATACCTCAGAATTCATTCGGCTGCTTTTGTCCTGTGTCACATCATCAATAAACACTAGTGACCCAGTGCCACTGGCAGCCATGCATGCCCAAGCCATCACACTGCCTCCGCCGTGTTTTACAGATGATGTGGTATGCTTTGGATCATGAGCTGTACCACGCCTTCGCCATACATTTCTCTTTCCATCATTCTGGTAGAGGTTGATCTTGGTTTCATCTGTCCAAAGAATGTTCTTCCAGAACTGTGCTGGCTTTTTTAGATGTTTTTTAGCAAAGTCCAGTCTAGCCTTTTTATTATTGATTCTTATGAGTGGCTTGCACCGTGCAGTGAACCCTCTGTATTTATTTTCATGCAGTCTTCTCTTTATGGTAGATTTGGATATTGATACGCCTACCTCCTGGAGAGTGTTGGTCACTTGGTTGGCTGTTGTGAAGGGGTTTCTCTTCACCATGGAGATTATTCTGCAATCATCCACCGCTGTTGTCTTTTGCATTGATGAGATCACCAGTGCTTTCTTTCTTTCTCAGGATGTACCAAACTGTAGATTTTGCCACTCCTAATATTGTAGCAATTTCTCGGATGGGTTTTTTCTGTTTTTGCACCTTAAGGATGGCTTGTTTCACCTGCATGGAGAGCTCCTTTGACTGCATGTTTACTTCACAGCAAAACCTTCCAAATGCAAGCACCACACCTCAAATCAACTCCAGGCCTTTTATCTGCTTAATTCAGAATGACATAATGAAGGGATTGCCCACAACTGTCCATGAAATAGCCTTGGAGTCAATTGTCCAATTACTTTTGGTCCCTTTAAAAACAGGGTGGCACATGTTAAGGAGCGGAAGCTCCTAAACCCTTCATCCAATTTTAATGTGGATACCCTCAAATGAAAGCTGAAAGTCTGAACTTCAACTGCATCTGAATTGTTTTGTTTAAAATTCATTGTGGTAATGTCTATAACCAAAATTAGAAAAAGGTTGTCTCTGTCCAAATATATATGGACCTAACTGTACATACATACATACATACATACATACATACATACACTGTCTGAGGGTTTTTGAAGACAACTTTGGCTTTTTTTTTTTTTTTTAACTCCTTCAGCACGGCGGTACCATGCGCTAGTGAGATTGGGCATTGCTGCTGTCTCCCAAGTGCTGGGTTCAGCCGTTCTGATGGCACAGTGCCGGAGACACACGATGTAGTTGTGATCTTAGTGAGGATTGGAGAGGAGGATACCTGCCCTGATTACTGGGCAGCGAGATCACTCATAGGTGCCTACCCCGTCACTGCCAGAGTTTGTACTCCCAACGCATATAACTGAGTACAGAAAAGCCAGAAAAATAGACAAAGGGGTAAGCAGGGGTTGGAGGCCACTCAAGCCTGGCTTGAGAAAGGCTCCGTGTGAGCCGAAACGTCGTATAGAGATGTGGGGCTGAAATAAACTTCACAAGTTTTCTTCACTTTCAAAAGAATTGGAGTGCTGCCTTCATTTTTTATCTGATATATTATACACAGTACAGACCAAAAGTTTGGACACACCTCATTTAAAGATTTTTCTGTATTTTCATGACTATGAAAATTGTACATTCACACTGAAGGCATCAAAACTATGAATTAACACATGTGGAATTGTATACTTAACAAAAAAGTGTGAAACAACTGAAATTCTGTCTTATATTCTAGGTTCTTCAAAGTAGCCACCTTTTGCTTTGATGACTGCTTTGCACACTCTTGGCATTCTCTTGATGAGCTTCAAGAGGTAGTCACCGGAAATGGTCTTCCAACAATCTTGAAGCAGTTCCCAGAGATGCTTAGCACTTGTTAGCCCTTTTGCCTTCACTCTGCGGTCCAGCTCACCCCAAACCATCTTGATTGGGTTCAGGTCTAGTGACTGTGGAGGCCAGGTCATCTGGCATAGCACCCCATCACTCTCCTTCTTAGTCAAATAGTCCTTACACAGCCTAGAGATGTGTTTGAGGTCATTGTGCTGTTGAAAAAATAGAATTAGACTTACCGGTAATTCGGTTTCTAGGAACCTTCCACGACGGCATATGGAGGTTGTCTCTTTGCCCTAATGGGGAACAGGAAATACAGAGAGGTTAAAAGGACCTCACACTTGCCAGTGACTTACAACTGAGACCATAGCACCGGTTTACCTTCTGAATCCCAGAACTAATCCAGGAATATATATAGGGTGGGAAATTAGCGCCGTCGTGGAAGGTTCCTAGAAACCGAATTACCGATAAGTCTAATTCTATTTTCTCTAGTCACCTTCCACGACGGCATATGGAGGAATACCAACTAATTTGGCACTAGGGAGGGACAACGGCCTGGAGAACTTTACGGGCGAAGACTAAGTCCTTATTGGACAATACATCCAATCTATAATGTTTGGAGAAGGTATGAAGTGAGGACCACGTTGCTGCCCTGCAGATCTGCTCCAGAGATGCACCTGCTCTTTCTGCCCAGGAAACTGATGTAGATCTGGTTGAGTGGGCCTTGATCCCTACTGGAGGTAGTTTATTTTGAATAAGGTAAGCTTGTGTTATAGCTTTTTTGATCCATGTAGCAATGGTACTTTTAGCTACTTTCTTCCCCTTATTTTGTCCTGAGAGATGGACAAAAAGGTTATGATCAATTCTGAGAGCGCGGGTCTGATCTAAGTAGTGTAATAGAATTCGCTGAACATCAAGAGTGTTGAATTTTCTTTCTTCCGAGTTTGCAGGTTTATGGCAAAAAGTTGGTAGAAGGATCTCTTGGGAACGATGGAATTCAGAGACAACTTTTGGAAGAAAAGAAGGATCAAGACGAAGCACTAATAATCTTCTCTAACCAGTAGATAAGGTTCTCTTATCGATAAGGCCTGTAATTCACCCACTCTTCTAGCCGAAGTTATGGCTACCAAAAAAACAGCTTTGAAAGCAAGATTTTGTGGAGAACAGGAATTCAAAGGTTCAAAAGGTGGACCTGTAAGACCTTGGAGCACCACATTGAGATCCCTGTTTTCTAGGATTCATTCTAATTGCTGAGGTCATAAATCTTTTGATCCAGCGATGACCTGCTAGATCTTGATCAAAGACAGAACTGAGCGCAGAGACCTGGACCTTCAGAGTACTGGGTCTAAGACCGATCTCCAAGCCTTTTTGTAAAAAATCTAATATCCTAGGTATATTTGGCTTGAGAGGGTCTGGAAGGTTAGGTAGACAAAAGGATGAAAACTTTTTCCAGATTTTATTGTAGATGGCGTTTGTTTCTGGTTTCCTGGATTTTTGCAGGGTAGCTATGACAGGGTTTGATAACCCTTTTGCTTTCAATACCTGGGCTTCAGTAACCACGCCGCTAAGTTCCATCTCTGAGGGACTGAGTGGAGAAGGGGTCCCTGAGAGAGGAGATTGTCCTTTACTGGTAATATTACCGGCCCGTCCACCTGTAGCTGGATGATCAAGTTGAACCAACTTCTTTTGGGCCATAATGGAGCTGTCAAAATAGTCGGGGTCCTTTCTATCCGTATTTTCCGTAGAACCTTTGCAAGAATTGGGATTGGTGGAAATGCGTAGGCTAGATGAAAATGCCAATCTTGGACTAAGGCATCTACTCCTCTGGGATTGCCTCTTGGGTTCAAGGAGAAGAAGGTTTCGACCTTTGCGTTTTGGTGAGAGGCTAAGAGGTCGACTTCTGGGAGACCACACTTGCGTACTAGCATGTTGAATGTTTGATGATCCAGGCTCCATTCGCCAGGGTGAATGTCCTGGCGACTCAGGTAATCTGCCTGAATACTGGCAGCATCTTTTAGATGAATTGCCATCAGGCAGTAAGTGTTTTTCGGCCCAACAAAAAATTCGAGCAGAGATTTTCTTTAGGCTGAGGAATTTTGTACTGCCCTGGTGCTTGATGTGAGCCACCGTGGTCATGTTGTCTGAATATATCTGAACATGTTGTCCAGAAATCTGACGAGTTGCTGCTAACAGGGCCTCTTCCACGGCTTTGAGCTCTCTGAAATTTGACGATTTCCCTCTGATCGACTGGTCCCAAAGACCTTGATAAGGAAGATGGTTTATTATGGCTCCCCAGCTCCTCTTGCTGCCATCTGACTCTGATCGTGGTTAGTGGGAACTGAATCCAACTCACACCCTTGAGGATGTTTCTGGAATTCATCCACCATGTTAAGGATGCTTTCACTCGCCCTGGTGTGTGGATCCTTTTGGTTAGAGTGCCAGGACGACCATCCTAATTGTCTAGAATGTGGGCTTGAAGGATTCTTGAGTGGGCTTGAGCCCAAGCCACCGACTGTATGCAGGCTGTCATGGAGCCTAAGAGTGACATTCCCTCTCAGAGAGTAGGAGATCTCATCTCCTTGAATTTTCTGATCTTTACTACTAATGGTAGTCTGTGATCGTCTGGAAGAAAGGACATTTGTTTTGCCGAGTCCAGAACCACTCCCAAAAATGTCCTGGTTTTTGAGGGTTGAAGCTGGGATTTTTTTATATTTGGAATCCAACCCAGAGACCTCAATATCTCTAAAGTGGTTGACACATGGGATATCAGGGTTATCTCGGTGGGAGCTACTATCAGGAGATCGTCCAGATAGGGCACTATACAGATACCTTGTTTCTGGATAAATTACACCGCCTCTGCCATTATCTTGGAGAACACTCTCAGTGCTGATGAAATGCCGAAGGGAAGGACTCCAAACTGATAGTGCTCCTCTTGACGACTCCTCTGTATCGCAAACCTGAGATATTTTCTGTGTCTCGGGTGAATAGGAATGTGAAAATATGCATCCTTTAGGTCGATGGTTGCCATAAAGGAGTGATGCTCTATCAAAGGAATGGCTGATTTTACAGACTTCATCTTGAACTTGCGATATTTCACATGTTGATTTAGACCTTTTAAGTTTATAATGATACGGACGTCCCCTGATGGTTTGGAATAATCGGGAATAATGTCCTAGCCCCCATTCCGATTGTGGAACTGGGGAGATCACGTTTGATTTGATAAGATCCCTGAGACCTAATGTCAATAAATTGTGATCTTTTGATGTTGGAAGGGTACTAATTTTTAGACCCTGAGGGGGGGAGGAAATTAACTCTATCAATAGGCCCTCCTTGATAACATTGAGAACCCAGTGGGAACTGGTGATGTTTTCCCACTGACCCACATATTTTGAGAGTCTTCCCCCCCACCGGGTCGGAGTCATTGTTTGTCCTGTTGGGATTGCTGCTGCTGCTGCTGCTTTTGTGGGACAAAAATATTTTTCCCTCTATCTTTTGCGTAGCTCCATCTGCCAGTTTTGCCTTTACCTCTCGCTTGAGAGGGCTGAGACTGTGGGGCACGAAAAAAACGTTTCCTAGGTGGTTTTTGCTCCGGGAGCGCCTTTTTCTTGTCAGTAGCTTTGTCAAGAATGTCATCTAAGACCGGACCGAAAACATATTCTCCCTTAAAGGGTATGGCACACAATTTGGCTTTAGAGATGATATCACCACTCCATATTTTAAGCCAGAGAGCTCTTCTGGCAGAGTTGTTAAGCACTAGGGATCTGGCGGCAACTCTAACAGATTCCAGAGAAGCATCCGCCAGGAAACCAGTAGCCCTATGTAGAATAGGGAGCGAATCGAACATCTCGCCTTTTGAGGTATCTTGAGATATGAGTTTCCAATTTTTCTAGCCAGCGGGAGAGGGCCCTAGCTGCACAAGTAGAGGCGATGTTAGCCTTAAGGACAGATGTAGAAGTTTCCCATGACTTCTTCAGGAGACTTTCAATCTTCCTATCCATCGGATCCTTCAATTGTGAAGAATCCTCAAAAGGGAGCGCTGTTCTCTTGGCAACTCTTGCCACCTGAACATCAACCTTGGGAATGTCCAATTTTAACAAATTCACCCTCTAAAGGAAATCTAAGTTTCATTTCTGAAGGGGTGCTAAGGCGTTTCTCTGGCAGTTCCCATTCCTGATCAATCATATTAATGATGTTACCGTGTACTGGGAACCCCACCCTTTTCTCCGATCTGAGCCCACCGAACATTTGATCCTGAATAGACTGTGGTTCAGGTTCCTTTTCTAGTCCCATAGTGTTACTAACAGCAGACACTAGATCCTCCAATATAATCTGAGGAGAAGAGGTATTTTCTGACCTCCGCCTTAGGTGATACTGGATCTTCCCACCCAACGGATGAGGTATGAGAGAGGTCTAAATCAGAATCAGATTCCACAACCTGAATCTTCTTCTTTTTAGCTGGGGAATGTGGTAGCGGAGGTGGAGGAGTAAAAGCTGCCAAGGAAGATTGTACCTCCTGTTTAACAAGAGAGCGTATTTCATCTAGCAGAGATGGTTGCTCGGCTTTTACTATCTTGTCAGTGCATGGCTGGCAGAGTTTTTTATCCCAGTGAGGAGGGAATTTAACATTACAGACCGGGCACTTCTTTCTATAGGCAGCTTTAGGCCATGTGCACACGTTCAGTATTTTTCGCTAAAAAAACCGCTTACATATGCCTCCCATTATTTTCAGTGTTTTCCGCATTTCTTGTGCAAATGTTGCATTTTTTTCCACGAAAAAATCGCTTCGCGGAAAAAAAAGCAACATGTTCATTAAATTTGCGGAATTGCGGGGATTCCGCACACCTGGGAATGCATTGATCTGCTTACTTTCCGCATGGGGCTGTGCCCACCATGCGGGAAGTAAGCAGATCATGTGCTCTCCTCCACTCTATTCCACTCCACTCTCCTCCATGGACTGGGCACCATATAATTGGTAAAAAAAAAAAAGAATTAAGTTAAAAAAGTCATATACTCACCTTCGATGGCCCCCGGAGTCTTCCCGCCTCTCAGGTGCACGCTGCCGCTTCCGTTCCTATAGATGGTGTGTGTGAAGGACCTGCAATGACGTCGCGGTCACATGACCGCGATGACGTCGCGGTCACGTGACCGCGACGTCATCGAAGGTCCTGCACACACACACCATCTATAGGAACGGAAGTCGCTGAGGAGATCGGCTGTCTGCAGGTGAGTATAACCATTTTTTTATTTCTTTTTATTATTTTTAAACATTCTATCTTTTACTATTGATGCTGCATAGGCTGCATCTATAGTACAAAGTTGGTCACACTTGTCAAACACTATGTTTGACAAGTGTGACCAACCTGTCAATCAGTTTTCCAAGCGATGCTACAGATCGCTTGGAAAACTTTAGCATTCTGCAAGCTAATTACGCTTGCAAAATGCTAAAAAAAACCTCGAAAAAACGCAAAAAAAAAATGCGGATTTCTTGCAGAAAATTTCCGTTTTTCTTCAGGAAATTTCTGCAAGAAATCCTGACGTGTGCACATACCCTTAGGGGTAGACTTTTCTCCCTAAAATCGAAAGGGAGAGAGGAGTGAGGACAGATAAACCCCCTAAGGGTACTACCTCCCGGATCCCATCCCTGCATACACTCACTGTGGCAGGGGTAGCACTTGGCTCTGCAGACGCAGGGCATGAAGAGACATCCATAGAGGGAATTTAGCTATACCTCAGTGGTGACTTCAGCAGGATTTTATAGACCTCTGTCCCAGCACCTGCCTCCAGCGGTCGTACACTCCCCCTCCAGGATCCATGTGTCGGACGCCATCAGGCTTGACACACCGGCCAGCGAAACCCGGAAGTACCGGCTTCAGGGAGATACGAAAACCGGAAGTGATGCGCGCGCGACCGCTGACGTCACTTCCAGATCGCCGAGCAGAATGGAGGAGGAGAAGCCAGGAATCTCGGAGAGGAACCTGGCTGGGGATCCGAGGCCTGCTTTGCTCTCTTGGGGGCGCAGGAAGGCCAGGAAGAGGTCCCAAGGTACCTGCATGCAGGACGACGGGAGCAGCACAGGAGGAGGCAAGGAGTGACCGCCAGCTGCCCGGCTTAACAGGCAAAGCCTGTAAAAGGTACTGCAGTCGCCGGCCACTACAGCACATGGAACACCTCTCCCTGTCCCATGGGGAACAGGAAAGACACTGGCAAGTGGGAGGTCCTTTTAACCTCTCTGTATTTCCTGTTCCCCATTAGGGCAAAGAGGCAAACTCCATATGCCGTCGTGGAAGGTGACTAGAGAAATAAATGATGGTCCAACTAAACGCAAACTGGATGGAATAGCATGCCGCTGCAAGATGCTGTGGTAGCTGTCATGATCTCAATGGCAAGAGATCATAGCATAAGCATATATAGGAACTAGCTCTTGGAAGATGGGAACTGAGCTGACCATGAACTAAACCTAACACACAACTAGCAGTGGCCGGGTAGCATGCCTACGTTGATTCTAGATGCCCAGCACCAGCCGGAGGACTAAATAATGCTAGCAGAGGAAAATATTAGTCCTAGCTCACCTCTAGAGAAATACCCCAAAAGGAGACAGAGGCCCCCCACATGTATTGGCGGTGAATTAAGATGAAACAACAAACGTAGTATGAAAATAGGTTTAGCAAATTTGAGGTCCACTTACTACATAGCAGAAGACAGAAAGGACACTTTCATGGTCAGCTAAAAACCCTAATCAAAACACCATCCAGAAATTACTTTAAAACTCTGGCATTAACTCATAACACCAGAGTGGCAATTCCTGTTCACAAGAGCTTTCCAGACACAGTAACGAAACTACAGCTGTGAACTGGAACAAAAATGCAAAAACAAACATGGACAAGAGTCCAACTTATCTAGTAGTTGTCTAGGAGCAGGAACAAGCACAGAGAGGCTTCTGATAACATTGTTGACCGGCAAGAAACTAACAGAGCAGCAAGGTTATATAGCGACTCCCACATCTTGATGGGAACAGGTGAACAGAGAAGATGAAGACACCAGTTCAATTCCACCAGTAGCCACCGGGGGAGCCCAGAATCCAAATTCACAACAGTACCCCCCCCTCAAGGAGGGGGCACCGAACCCTCACCAGAACCACCAGGGCGATCAGGATGGGCCCTATGAAAGGCACGAACCAGATCAGAGGCATGAACATCAGATGCATTCACCCAAGAATTATCCTCCTGGCCGTATCCCTTCCACTTGACCAGATACTGGAGTCTCCGTCTGGAAACACGAGAGTCTAAGATTTTCTCCACAACGTACTCCAACTCACCCTCAACCAACACCGGAGCAGGAGGCTCAACGGAAGGCACAACCGGTACCTCATACCTGCGCAATAACGACCGATGAAAAACGTTATGAATAGAAAAGGATGCAGGGAGGTCCAAACGGAAGGAAACAGGGTTAAGAATCTCCAATATCTTATACGGGCCAATGAACCGAGGCTTAAACTTAGGAGAAGAGACCCTCATAGGGACAAAACGAGAAGACAACCACACCAAATCCCCAACACAAAGCCGAGGACCAACACGACGGTGGCGGTTGGCAAAAAGCTGAGTCTTCTCCTGGGACAACCTCAAATTGTCCACCACCTGCCCCCAGATCTGATGCAATCTCTCCACCACAGCATCCACTCCAGGACAATCCGAAGATTCCACCTGACCAGAGGAAAATCGAGGATGAAACCCCGAATTACAGAAAAACGGGGACACCAAAGTGGCAGAGCTGGCCCGATTATTGAGAGCGAACTCCGCCAATGGCAAAAAAGCAACCCAATCATCCTGGTCAGCAGACACAAAACACCTCAGATATGTCTCCAGGGTCTGATTAATCCGCTCGGTCTGGCCATTCATCTGAGGATGGAAAGCGGACGAAAAAGATAAATCTATGCCCATCCTAGCACAGAATGCCCGCCAAAATCTAGACACGAATTGGGTCCCTCTGTCAGAAACGATATTCTCAGGAATACCATGCAAACGAACAACATTTTGAAAAAACAGAGGAACCAACTCGGAAGAAGAAGGCAACTTGGGCAGAGGAACCAAATGGACCATCTTAGAGAAACGGTCACACACCACCCAGATGACAGACATCTTCTGAGAAACAGGCAGATCTGAAATAAAATCCATCGAGATGTGCGTCCAAGGCCTCTTAGGAATAGGCAAGGGCAACAACAATCCACTAGCCCGAGAACAACAAGGCTTGGCCCGAGCACAAACGTCACAAGACTGCACAAAGCCTCGCACATCTCGTGACAGGGAAGGCCACCAGAAGGACCTTGCCACCAAATCCCTGGTACCAAAAATGCCAGGATGACCTGCCAACGCAGAAGAATGAACCTCAGAGATGACTCTACTGGTCCAATCATCAGGAACAAACAGTTTATCAGGTGGGCAACGATCAGGTCTATCCGCCTGAAACTCCTGCAAGGCCCGCCGCAGGTCTGGAGAAACGGCTGACAATACCACTCCATCCTTAAGGATACCTGTGGGCTCAGAGTTACCAGGTGAGTCAGGCTCAAAACTCCTAGAAAGGGCATCCGCCTTAACATTCTTAGAACCCGGTAGGTATGACACCACAAAATTAAACCGAGAGAAAAATAATGACCAGCGCGCCTGTCTAGGATTCAGGCGCCTGGCGGTCTCAAGATAAATCAAATTTTTGTGGTCAGTCAATACCACCACCTGATGTCTGGCCCCCTCAAGCCAATGGCGCCACTCCTCAAAAGCCCACTTCATGGCCAAAAGCTCCCGATTCCCAACATCATAATTCCGCTCAGCGGGCGAAAATTTACGGGAAAAGAAGGCACAAGGCCTCATCACGGAGCAGTCAGAACTTTTCTGCGACAACACTGCCCCAGCTCCGATCTCAGAAGCGTCGACCTCAACCTGAAAAGGTAGAGCAACATCAGGCTGACGCAACACAGGGGCAGAGGAAAAACGGCGCTTAAGCTCCCGAAAGGCCTCCACAGCATCAGGGGACCAATCAGCAACATCAGCACCCTTCTTAGTCAAATCGGTCAATGGCTTAGCAATATCCGAAAAACCAGCAATAAATCGACGATAAAAGTTAGCAAAGCCCAAAAATTTCTGAAGACTCTTAAGAGAAGAGGGCTGCGTCCAATCACAAATAGCTTGAACCTTGACAGGATCCATTTCAATGGAAGAGGGGGAAAAAATATATCCCAAAAAGGAAATCCTCTGTACCCCAAAAACACACTTAGAACCCTTCACACACAAAGAATTAGACCGCAAAACCTGAAAAACCCTCCTGACTTGCTGGACATGAGAGTCCCAGTCATCCGAAAAAATCAGAATATCATCCAGATACACAATCATAAATTTATCCAAATAATCGCGAAAAATATCATGCATAAAGGACTGGAAAACTGACGGAGCATTAGAAAGACCAAAAGGCATCACTAAATACTCAAAGTGGCCCTCGGGCGTATTAAATGCGGTTTTCCACTCATCCCCCTGCCTGATTCGCACCAAATTATACGCCCCACGAAGGTCAATCTTAGAGAACCACTTGGCCCCCTTTATGCGAGCAAACAAATCAGTCAGCAACGGCAATGGGTATTGATATTTAACAGTGATTTTATTCAAAAGCCGATAATCAATACATGGTCTCAAAGAGCCGTCTTTTTTTGACACAAAGAAAAAACCGGCTCCTAAGGGAGATGACGATGGACGAATATGTCCCTTTTCCAAGGACTCCTTTATATATTCACGCATAGCAGCATGTTCAGGCACAGACAGATTAAATAAACGACCCTTTGGGTATTTACTACCCGGGATTAAATCTATGGCACAATCGCACTCTCGGTGCGGAGGTAACGAACCAAGCTTGGATTCTTCAAAGACGTCACGATAGTCAGACAGGAACTCAGGAATTTCAGAGGGAATAGATGATGAAATGGAAACCACAGGTACATCCCCATGAGCCCCCTTACATCCCCAGCTCAACACAGACATAGCTCTCCAGTCGAGGACTGGGTTGTGAGATTGCAGCCAAGGCAATCCTAGCACCAAATCATCATGTAGATTATACAGCACCAGAAAGCGAATAATCTCCTGGTGACCCGGATTAATACGCATAGTTACTTGTGTCCAGTATTGTGGTTTATTATTAGCCAATGGGGTGGAGTCAATCCCCTTCAGAGGAATAGGAGTCTCCAAAGGCTCTAAATCATACCCACAGCGTTTGGCAAAGGACCAATCCATAAGACTCAAAGCGGCGCCAGAGTCGACATAGGCGTCCGTGGTAATAGATGACAAAGAGCAAATCAGGGTCACAGATAGAATAAACTTAGACGGTAAGGTGCAAATGGAAACAGATTTACCAAGTTTTTTAGTGCGCTTAGAGCATGCTGATATAACATGAGTAGAATCACCACAATAGAAACACAACCCATTTTTCCGTCTAAAATTCTGCCGCTCGCTTCGGGACAGAATTCTATCACACTGCATACTCTCTGGCGATTTCTCAGTGGACACCGCCAGATGGTGCACTGGTTTGCGCTCCCGCAAACGCCTATCGATCTGAATAGCCATTGTCATGGACTCATTCAGACCCGCAGGCACAGGGAACCCCACCATAACATCCTTAATGGCATCAGAGAGACCCTCTCTGAAAGTCGCCGCCAGGGCGCACTCATTCCACTGAGTAAGCACAGACCATTTACGGAATCTTTGGCAGTAGATTTCCGCTTCATCTTGCCCCTGAGATAGGGACATCAAAGTTTTTTCTGCCTGAAGCTCCAAATGAGGTTCGTCATAAAGCAACCCCAAGGCCAGAAAAAACGCATCCACATTGAGCAACGCAGGATCCCCTGGTGTCAATGAAAAAGCCCAGTCTTGAGGGTCGCCCCGGAGCAAGGAAATCACAATCCTGACCTGCTGTGCAGGGTCTCCGGCAGAGCGAGATTTCAGGGACAAAAATAATTTGCAATTATTTCGAAAATTCTGAAACCCAGATCTATTCCCCGAGAAAAATTCCGGCAAAGGAATTCTCGGCTCAGATACAGGTGCATGACAAACAAAATCTTGCAAATTTTGTACCTTCGTGGCGAGATTATTCAAACCTGCAGTTACCCTCTGAAGATCCATTACAAACAGGTGGACACAGAGCCATTCAAAGGGGAGAAAAAAAAAAAAAAAATTTCAGCAGACTACTTATTTCTCTCCTTTCTCAGCCAAGGATTTTAACCCTTTAGTGGGCCGGTCAAACTGTCATGATCTCAATGGCAAGAGATCATAGCATAAGCATATATAGGAACTAGCTCTTGGAAGATGGGAACTGAGCTGACCATGAACTAAACCTAACACACAACTAGCAGTGGCCGGGTAGCATGCCTACGTTGATTCTAGATGCCCAGCACCAGCCGGAGGACTAAATAATGCTAGCAGAGGAAAATATTAGTCCTAGCTCACCTCTAGAGAAATACCCCAAAAGGAGACAGAGGCCCCCCACATGTATTGGCGGTGAATTAAGATGAAACAACAAACGTAGTATGAAAATAGGTTTAGCAAATTTGAGGTCCACTTACTACATAGCAGAAGACAGAAAGGACACTTTCATGGTCAGCTAAAAACCCTAATCAAAACACCATCCAGAAATTACTTTAAAACTCTGGCATTAACTCATAACACCAGAGTGGCAATTCCTGTTCACAAGAGCTTTCCAGACACAGTAACGAAACTACAGCTGTGAACTGGAACAAAAATGCAAAAACAAACATGGACAAGAGTCCAACTTATCTAGTAGTTGTCTAGGAGCAGGAACAAGCACAGAGAGGCTTCTGATAACATTGTTGACCGGCAAGAAACTAACAGAGCAGCAAGGTTATATAGCGACTCCCACATCTTGATGGGAACAGGTGAACAGAGAAGATGAAGACACCAGTTCAATTCCACCAGTAGCCACCGGGGGAGCCCAGAATCCAAATTCACAACAGGTAGCCATGCTGGTTCAGTATGCCTTCAATTTTGAATAAATCCCCAACAGTGTCACCAGCAAAGCACCCCCACACCATCACACCTCCTCCTCCATGCTTCACGGTGGGAACCAGGCATATAGAGTCCTTCCGTTCATCTTTTCTGCGTCGCACAAAGACACGGTGGTTGGAACCAAAGATCTCAAATTTGGACTCATCAGACCAAAGCACAGATTTCCACTGGTCTAATGTCCATTCCTTGTGTTCTTTAGCCCAAACAAGTCTCTTCTGCTTGTTGCCTGTCCTTAGCAGTGGTTTCCTGGCAGTTATTTTACCATGAAGGCCTGCTGCACAAAGTCTCCTCTTAAAGGGAACCTGTCACCCCCCCCAGGCGTTTTTAACTAAAAGAGCCACCTTGTGCAGCAGTAATGCTGCATTCTGACAAGGTGGCTCTTTTAGTTCTGGTTGCTGTAACTGCCGAAATAATCAGTTTTGTAATTTGTCCTAAATACCTCTTCTTCAGTCAAGGAGGCAGGCCTTTCCCCCCTGCTTCAGACGCCGCACAGCCGTCACTAAAAATCTTCTTGGCGCCAGGCGCCGCCTCCTTTCCGCTGTTTTGAAATGAGCCGGCGCCTGCGCTTTTTTCTCCTGCCTTGGGCAGGCGCAATGAGCGCTGCCTGTCTGTCCTCACATGCAGTCTAGCTGACTGCGCCTGTGCGGCCGCCCTGCCTGTGAATCCCAGCTCCGCAGTGAGAATAAATCAGAAGACACTGCGGGGCGGGGATTCACAGGCAGGGCGGCCGCACAGGCGCAGTCAGCTAGACTGCATATGAGCACAGAGGACGGGCAGCGCTCACTGCGCCTGCCCAAGGCAGAAGAAAAGAGCGCAGACGCCGGCTCATTTCAAAACAGCGGTGAGGAGGTGGCGCTCGGCGCCAAGAAGATTTGAGCGACGGCTGTGCGGCGTCTGAAGCAGGGGTGAAATGCCTGCCTCCTTGACTGAAGAAAAGGTATTTAGGACAAACTACAAAACTGATTATTTCGGCAGTTACAGAAACCAGAACTAAAAGCCACCTTGACAGAATGCAGCATTACTGCTGCACAAGTGGCTCTTTTAGTTAAAAACGCCTGGGGAGGGGAGTGACAGGTTCCCTTTAACAGTTGTTGTAGAGATGTGAAGCTGCTAGAACTCTGTGTGGCATTGACCTGGTCTCTAATCTGAGCTGCTGTTAACCTGCGATTTCTGAGGCTGGTGGCTCAGGTAAACTTATCCTCAGAAGCAGAGGTGACTCTTGGTCTTCCTTTCCTGGGGCGGTCCTCATGTGAGCCAGTTTCTTTGTAGCGCTTGATGGTTTTTGCAACTGCACTTGGGGACACTTTCAAAGTTTTCCCAATTTTTCGGACTGACTGACCCTCATTTCTTAAAATAATGATGGCCACTCGTTTTTCTTTACTTAGCTGCTTTTTTCTTGCCATAATACAAATTCTAACAGTCTATTCAGTAGGACTATCAGCTGTGTATCCACCAGACTTCTGCTCAACACAACTGATGGTCCCAACCCCATTTATAAGGCAAGAAATCCCACTTATTAAACCTGACAGGGCACACCTGCCAAGAGTGTGCAAAGCAGTCATCAAAGCAAAAGGTGGCTACTTTGAAGAACCTAGAATATAAGACATAATTTCAGTTGTTTCACACTTTTTTTGTTAAATATACAATTCCACATGTGTTAATTCATAGTTTTGATGCCTTCAGTGTGAATGTACAATTTTCATAGTCATGAAAATACAGAAAAATCTTTAAATGAGAAAGTGTGTCCAAACTTTTGGTCTGTACTGTATGTATGTATGTATATATATATATATAGATATATATATATATATATATATATATATATATATATATATATTCCAGCCAATCAACCAATCACAATTTAAATCAAGAGACCTCATTATTGTTACAGTGTAAAGCAGTGGTGTGATTTAAGTGTAGAGTCCAACAACTCATAATTCCACCTTTGGGTGAACGGCATAAAACCGCATCATCAAGGTGAACTATTTCTTTCTGGAATCAGGGGCTCTGACTCCTAGTGAACTGCACAGTTGTTTTTATTGTTGGGCTGTGTTCATGTGTCCAGTAGTGATCAGTTAGAACGGATCCAGCAGAAATCCGTTGGCAGAGAAGTTGTGCAGACAACTTTTTAGTCCGTTTATTAAAGGGACTCTGTCCCTGTGTCACTATAGAGAACGGATGATGGGCCTCTATAGAGTCTTCCTGGGAGACGCTATAGAGGCCCATCATCCGTTCCCTATATTTGAAGGCGCATGTAACCTTGAAGGAATATGGTACAGCCTCGTCAGGAGATGGGTGAGATCTAACCATATCACCGCTTTAAATTGAAAGTGACACAGACTATATTCAACCCTATCTGTGATATCAAAGTACAGGTCCTTCTCAAAAAATTAGCATATAGTGTTAAATTTCATTATTTACCATAATGTAATGATTACAATTAAACTTTCATATATTATAGATTCATTATCCACCAACTGAAATTTGTCAGGTCTTTTATTGTTTTAATACTGATGATTTTGGCCTACAACTCCTGATAACCCAAAAAACCTGTCTCAATAAATTAGCATATTTCAACCGTCCAATCAAATAAAAGTGTTTTTTAATGACAAACAAAAAAACCATCAAATAATAATGTTCAGTTATGCACTCAATACTTGGTCGGGAATCCTTTGGCAGAAATGACTGCTTCAATGCGGCGTGGCATGGAGGCAATTAGCCTGTGACACTGCTGAGATGTTATGGAGGCCCAGGATGCTTCAATAGCGGCCTTAAGCTCATCCAGAGTGTTGGGTCTTGCGTCTCTCAACTTTCTCTTCACAATATCCCACAGATTCTCTATGGGGTTCAGGTCAGGAGAGTTGGCAGGCCAATTGAGCACAGTAATACCATGGTCAGTAAACCATTTACCAGTGGTTTTGGCACTGTGAGCAGGTGCCAGGAAGCATGAAATGCTCCAAAATCTCCTGATAGCTAGCTGCATTGACCCTGCCCTTGATGAAACACAGTGGACCAACACCAGCAGCTGACATGGCACCCCACACCATCACTGACTGGGTACTTGACACTGGACTTCAGGCATTTTGGCATTTCCTTCTCCCCAGTCTTCCTCCAGACTCTGGCACCTTGATTTCCGAATGACATGCAAAATTTGCTTTCATCAGAAAAAAGTACTTGGGACCACTTAGCAACAGTCCAGTGCTGCTTCTCTGTAGCCCAGGTCAGGCGCTTCTGCCGCTGTTTATGGTTCAAAAGTGGCTTTACCTGGGGAATGCAGCACCTGTAGCCCATTTCCTGCACACGCCTGTGCACGGTGGCTCTGGATGTTTCCACACCAGACTCAGTCCACTGCTTCCTCAGGTTCCCCAAGGTCTGGAATCGGTCCTTCTCCACAATCTTCCTCAGGGTCCGGTCACCTCTTCTCGTTGTACAGCGTTTTCTGCCACATTGTTTCCTTCCAACAGACTTACCATTGAGGTGCCTTGATACAGCACTCTGGGAACAGCCTATTTGTTGAGAAATTTCTTTCTGGGTCTTACCCTCTTGCTTGAGGGTGTCAATGATGGCCTTCTTGACATCTGTCAGGTCGCTAGTCTTACCCATGATGGGGGTTTTGAGTAATGAACCAGGCAGGGAGTTTTTAAAAGCCTCAGGTATCTTTTGCATGTGTTTAGAGTTAATTAGTTGATTCAGAAGATTAGGGTAATAGGTCGTTTAGAGAACCTTTTCTTGATATGCTAATTTTTTGAGACAGGTTTTTTGGGTTATCAGGAGTTGTATGCCAAAATCATCAGTATTAAAACAATAAAAGACCTGACAAATTTCAGTTGGTGGATAATGGATACAGATATATGAAAGTTTAATTGTAATCATTACATTATGGTAAATAATGAAATTTAACACTATATGCTAATTTTTTGAGAAGGACCTGTATATGTATGGGTTGTGGTCTTTTTTTGCAGGTGAAAAGATGTGGATATATGCATCACTATACAAGGCTTCCTACTGATAATGGATTAAGAGATGGGCATACAGCCCGCTATAGAGTAGGAGCCTTGATATGCTATTTACCATTTTGAGTCCTCTATTTTATTGTATATGCTGCAAATTCATATGCTGATGTACAATAGTGTGCCAAATATATACCTCCGTCACAATCCTGAGCATGGCAATAAGATAGGGTGACATGTGCTTTCTTGAACACAGCTAGATAAATACGGTAATGGGTACAAAGGGTCACCATTATATAATGCCTAATAAATACGCTGGGATATAAGTAAAACAGCACGATTTGCAAGCTCCTCAAGCTTGTCTACCTTGTATGGCAGCACTATTGGTAAAAGGCTCAGTGTTGCTACGCTGTGATATAACTAAAACAGCACGTTCTGCAAGCTCTTGTTCATTTGCCTTTTGTGGCAGCTCTGTTGATAATAGGCTCAGTGTTGTGGTTCATTTATTTTTGTCTCTGAATTGGAAAGACCCTTTTTTCCTGAGACCTTGTTTGGACAAGTTTGTTAAGAGCCACCTTTTGGCACACTTTTGGTATAGGTTCCTGTATAGGGCCACACCATAAATATTTTCATCAGTTTTTTATATCCCCTTTCCCCTTTTTTGTGTCTTGTAGTGTTGTGTTCGTTTTTTTCACTCAGGTGGTTTCGGTTGGCACTTTTTTGTATGTTTCTAATTTTGGAGATAATAAAAGTTAAGTTTTAGGTCCTTGGCTATACTGTGACTGTTTGTAGTGCTACTGATTGATTTTTAACTTTTTCATCACAGATGCAGTACATTGAGTTGTATGCAATTGGATGGACTTCAGCTACCAATCAGTAGAGCTACAAAAAGTCGCAGTGTAGCAAATGCCTCAGGCTATGTGCACACGGGAAATCCTCTTAAATCCGCAAAATTAATGAACATGCTGCGTATTTTTCCGCATGCGTTTTTTACGGAAAAAAACGCAACATGTTCACAAAAATTGCGGAAACCATTAAAAATGATGGGATGCTTAATGTATAAGTTTTTTAAGCGTTTTTGCCTCGGAAAGCTGCCGAATAAACATGCAAAAAAAGCAAAAAATCCGGGAATAATCCAGAACGTGTGGACATGCCCTCACTCGGACAGAATACAGGCTTCTTAAATATCACTGTACCGTATTTGTTTCTTTGCTCTTATAGAGGAATGGTCACCAGATGAAAAATAGCCAGTTTTTGCCCTTATTGCATTCCCACTACTCTCCTGAGGTTTTTTTGTTTGTATCTGCCATATGATCCCAGAGATATGAACCTTTTTATTTTGTGCTGATTTTTTTATGTTCTTTTCTAAGGGGACTTGGTTTACAGGTATCTAGGCATGTATTTAGACTGTTTTGCATAATTACCCTGTGAGGCACACCCCCTTGTAGAGAGATGAAAAAATTAGCACTGAATTGAAATGCTTGTATGTCTGGATCCTTATGGATTGAAAAAAAACAACAATAACCCCAGCATTCTCCAAGGAGCAGCAAAGATAAAATAAGAGAAAACACTGGCCACTTTAAAATTCTTGCATATAGTTGTACAGTGTTCTTACTACAGCCGCAGTGAACCATAGAAAATGTAACCTTAAGAACTCTATCTAACATTGTACATGGGGATGGGAATGCTCCAGTAGAGCAAACTAGGAGCATTTGTCTTTTCCACAGATCTCCACGACTTGGACACAGCGGGCTGCAGTAATATGAGAAGCCCCATAAGCATACAATATATACAGTGAGAGCACAATTATAATTGCGTTCTGTCTAGAAGTCTGACAGACTTCTAGACAGGTTCACTCCAGCCAAAGCTGCATGTGTCGCGGCTGTGTCACAGTCATGAAACATGCATGGAGAGCCCAACAAATAGGCTCTCCATGCATGTTCTGTGACACAGCCGCCACACATGCAGCTGCGACGCCGATCAGCTGATCAGGCGGCAAGATCCAGGAAGCCGGGTTCCCTCTGCAGCTTGCCGAATAAGAGAGAACCTGAGCAAATTTGCTCATCTCTAACTACTATCGCATAGTGAACAAATAATACCACATACAAGGGACAAATACCACCACACCATGGATGGACCACATATTACCATCACATAGTGACCAAATAATAGCACATACAAGGAACAAATACAACCACACCATGACCAGACCACATATTACCACCACATAGTGAACAAATAATACCACATAAAAGGGACAAACACCACCGCACTATGACCAGACAAATTATTATCGCCATATAGTGAACCGATAATAATGACAAACTGAAAGGATCTGCCTTATAGTGTATGTCAGATTAATGTTCCACTTTTGAACGGAAAAAATTGAGACCCAGCGGTGGCTTCCATAAAAGGAACAGTGACAGCGCATGTGCCGCTGTCTCCATACATTTCTATAGGAACTCCAAAAATTTCTGAATTACCCTGTTGGGACCTTTATATATGTAACATAGATGATATAGCCCATCAATATACCATAAATATCCCTGATGGGACAGGGAACTTTCTTATTACATGGTCAAGATATACAGACATACACCTGTACTTTAGTCAGAGATAAGTACCGTATACACTAATATAACCAATTCTACCCACGTGGCCATATTGTGCTCAGGCAGTCAGCAGAGGATTACTACGCTCCAGTCTTTACAAGTCTCCAGCATTGATCAGACAGTTCTTGGGAGATGTAACAAGGACCTTTCTGCAGTCTTCACTTGTCTTTTACTGGATACTTGGAAACCAGTATGGGGCTTTTTTTGCATTGTCATTCCTCTGTTATTTCTCCTGAAAATATATGAATAAACTGACAAATGGCTGATAACCATTCATCTGTGTCCCTACCAGTCTAATCTTGGTTGATCACTGCCGACAGAATCAGACTGTATGGATGCATCTTATTTAGGAGGGGAATGGTAATCCCCTAATTGTCAGTTTTGCCTGGGATACAGATTTTGCAATGTGACTGATTTAACCCATCGAGTGAAAGCTGCAGTTCTAAGAATTGCACGGCAATTTTGAAAAACAAAACAATTAAATCTTTGACACTTACATCCAATTTGCATAATACTTTGGAACACAGTGTATATATTATATACAGTAGTCTATCTATCTATCTATCTATCTATCTATCTATCTATCTATCTATCTATCTATCTGTCTATCTATCTACAGTTGTGCTCAAAAGTTCACATACCCCGGTAGAATTTTTCTTTTTTCAGAGAGTATAAATGATAACACCAAAACTTTTTTATCCACTCATTCTTATGAAAAAATTTACAGCACATGCTGCATTGTACTACTGAACACAATTTATTATATATTTCAGGAGTCAGTCCATTTTGTACCAACTCCACCAAAATGGGCACAGGCTCCACGACTCCGACTCCACAGCCCTGGAAAAGAGAATAATTAGTGGGTAGAAGGGCACTCGAACTCTAGTGCCACCTATTTGGAAGTAGTAATCCTAAAAGTCACTATCTACCCTTTAACGAGCCTTGCCATATGAACTAGAGTAAAAGTCAAACTCGATGTAACGCCGTAGCTCCCTCTAAGAAGCCTCTCACCTAGCCAAATCACATCTCATACTTTGCACTGACGAGAGGCAATACCCTGACACAACTTGTCTGCAAATTGAGATTCTGGTTTGGCTTTAAGCCTGAGGTATATGGCAAGGCTTGTTCAAGGCTAGATATTGACTTTTAGGAATTCTACTTTCCAATAGGTGACACTAGTGTTCTAGTCCACTTCCTCTCTGAAGAGCCAATTTGTGTATTTAATTTCTCAGAGGAGCATGCAGGGCCTTGTAAGGAGGATGACCAGGCTGCAAGTACCTGTATTGAGCCGGGTCCAGAACTGTTGAGGCTGAATCCCCTGTTTCCTGGGGAAAGGAATAGGAGACCAGACAGGCCCCATGGCCCAGGAAGAGGGGGCGTGTTTAGAGAGAAAACTCGGCTGGAAGCTGAGGGAGAAAGTGTGCGAAGCTGTAGAGAGGCCCCCCCGCCGTCAGCGGGCGAACATGGCAGGCAGCGCGCTCCGCACCCAAACCGCTGGTGCTGCAACAGACCGCAGCAGAGAGATCCGGTGGCCTAGAGAGATCGGGTGCAGGATTGCCATCTGCGCCCCGATTTACCATGGTATATCTGCCGGGCCAAGTCTGGCTCAGACAGTGCCGGAGTCCACTGCAATAATAAGGAAAGAGCGAGGAGCCCTGTTCAGCTAAGTGCCGCACGTCAGCCTAAGAGCCAGGGCAGAGTTCAGGACCACGCTGGAGAAGCAGCGCGCCAGTGGTTGTCGGCACTTCAGTCTTGGCGGGAACAGGCAGCGCGCAGCATAGAGAGAAAAGTGCAGCGCACCCCGTAGTTGATAGGGATCGAGGTGCTGTGTGCTTCGTGACCGTGAGTACAGCGCACGTGCCGCAAAGAGAGAACCGATTTACCGGATAGACTTTTGTAACCCACCTTACCAGCATATACTTTCCCACACACGGGAGACCCTGATTGTGCTGAGTCCTTGTTTGCTCCGGCCGCATATGTTTATTGACTAGGGGCTCAGTGGAAGGTACCGGAGACCGACCTCTGCCGCCAGAAGACGTTATCAGCTGAACCTTCTTGTACCAGCACTGCGCCAGCCGTTGTTGGCTCTATTGATTTCTTAGCAGAATTCATAGTCTGAGGAATTACTGCCACGTTAAAGGGAATCTGTCACCTAATTTAGGGCTTATAAACTGCGGCCACCGCCATCATGGGCTTATCTACAGCATTCTATAATCCGTAGATAAGCCCCCAAAGTAACCTGAAAGATAAGAAAAACAAGTTCGATAATACCCAGGTGCGGTCCTGGTGCTGTCCGGTCTGATGGGCGCCGCAGGTCTGGGTCTGGAACGGCTCCTGCGCAGGCGTACTTTGTCTGCCCTGTTGAGGGCAGCGTAAAGTACTACAGTGCCAAGGCGCTGGGCCTCTTTGACCTTTCCTGGCGCCTGCACACTGCAGTACTTTGCGCTGCAAAGTACGCCTGCGCAGGAGCGACGACAGGAAGCAAGGAAGAAGACGTCATCGCATGAAGATGGGAGGCGCTGGACCCAGATCACGACGCCCATTGGACCGGACCGCATCGGGACCGCCCCCCCCAGGTGAGTATAATATAACTTGTTTTTCTTATCTTTCAGGTTACATCGGGGGCTTATCTACAGCATTACAGAATGTTGTGGATAAGCCCCTGGTGGCGGTGGCCGCAGTTTATAGGCCCAAAATTAGGTGACAGAGTCCTTTTAAGTGTACAAAGGCACTGCCTTTACTGAATCTACTGTTTTTTTTGTTTTTTTTCAACCCTGCATATCATTTTGCCATTAAACCCTTCATTCTGCCATTTAACTATTTATTTCCCCGTTCAAACTGTTTGCCTCCCTGCATGGAGTATCCCCCTGTTCAAGTGAAATTGTTAACCCTTGCTCCGCCTCCTATCTGTCACTGCATCGCGCAACCTGCTCACAGCCTCCTCACTCTGACATGTCAGGCTAGGCATGTCACTTTCCACAAGAAAAATGTTACCCCTTAAATCCCCCTGGGTAGAAGGGCAAAATGATCAATTGTAAGTACACAGTGCTATATAATCTGATGATTGCAATATATTAAGAGGATACACATTTTGATGGGAGGATTAGTGCCTTTTTAAGACTACAGCATAGCTTACATTTGGTTGTCTTTCAGGAGAAAACAGTAACCATATGAGCTTACGTTTTGTCATGGTTGTATTTGAGATGAGAATGATGTATTTCTAAGGCTAGTTTCACATTTGTGTTTAAATCTGCAGCGTTTAAAACGCATCCGCAAGTGGTGGAAAAAACGCATGTAAACGCGTAAAAACGCGGCGTTTTTTTGACGCATGCGGTTAAAAAAAACCGCCGCGTTTTTTCCTGCGTTTGCGTTTTTGGTGCGCATGATGAGAAATTTCACAAGAGAAAAATCAAGATAACCAGACACTGCCAATGGGACTACAGAGGGCGTGTATTATGGGATCTCTATATATAGACCCTAGGGCTACTGAAATTTTAACAGTTTGCTACTGTATCCTGTGTCATGATGGATCTTCGCATGGAGAGCTTTTATTTCAACCTGGATTTCAGCTTCAAACTGTTTCTTGCCTGTGCTTTTGCTTGGGAGCAAGACAGAAATCGCCAAAGATGGAGAAGGAGACAACGTAGGCGTTTTTGGAGGCACCCCTTTATCGAACTACGTGAGAGCCGTGGAGCCTACCACACGCTCTATGCCGAGCTTAATGCCAACCCGGAGAAATTCCAGGAATACACACTAATGTCGCAAGACTCATTCCTGGATTTGCTGTCTCGTGTCCAAGGAGCCATACGGCGACAGGACACCCAGCTCCGTAAAGCGATTCCACCCGAGGAACGTCTGCTGGTTACATTAAGGTACGTTCCAAATCTAAACCAATGATAGTCCAAATTTACTGTTTTCTGACATGTATTTTTTGCGTATTTTCCTTTCTTTCTTTAGCGTAACCACACCATAAAAAGAATAGATTGTAATGGTTTTTGTGTTTGTTTTTCTTCCAGATTTCTGGCCACCGGAGAGAGTTTATCATCCCTCCACTTCCAATACCGGCTTGGAATATCCACCCTATCCGGAATAGTTGCGGACACCTGCCGGGCTTTGTGGAATGTACTCCGGGATGAGTTTATACCCCTACCCACCTTGGACATGTGGCTAGAAATTGCGGAGAAATTCTGGAGTGTGTGTGATTTCCCCAACTGCTTAGGAGCGGTGGATGGAAAGCACATTCGCATTATCAAACCAGCCAGAACAGGATCGGAGTACTTCAATTACAAAAAATATTTTTCCGTTGTGCTCATGGCAATAGCCGATGCGAACTGTCGCTTCATCGCCGTGGACATTGGAGCTTTTGGCCGTGGCAACAATTCGCAGACTTTCAAGAACTCGGATATGGGCCGCCGTGTGTATGGCAAAAATTTCAATTTTCCCCCGCCACAACCTCTTCCCAACACTCAAGGACCACCGATGCCATTTGTTATGGTTGGGGATGAGGCCTTTCAGATGTGTGAAAACCTACTGAAGCCCTATTCCAGTCGGGACTTGAACCACACTAGAAGGATCTTTAACTACAGACTGACCAGGGCCCGAAGAACTGTAGAGCAGAGGTGTCAAACTGCATTCCTCAAGGGCCGCCAACAGGTCATGTTTTCAGGATTTCCTTGTATTGCACAGGTGATAATTTAATCACCTGCCCAGAATGATTCCAGCACCTTGTGGAATGCTAAGGAAATCCTGAAAACATGACCTGTTGGCGGCCCTCGAGGAATGCAGTTTGACACCTCTGCTGTAGAGTGTACCTTTGGCATTCTGGTCGCTAAATGGCGCATTCTTGCATCAGCCATAAATCTAAAAGTGGAAACAGTCGACGTGGTGGTCAAAGCCTGTGTGGTTCTGCATAATTATATAATGGTTAAGGAGCAACCCAACATTGAACTGGATGAACCAGTTGCACACCCATCTGCCCGATTTCCAGCATCACCCGCTGCGGTCAACTGCAGCAGTTGGTCACATGCGGGACCAATTTGCGGCCATTTTTGATTCAGATATTGGATGTGTGTCATGGCAGGACAATGTTGTGTAAATGTCCAGTTGTAATTCGATCTGTACCAGTTATTTTCTACAATGATAATAATACTTCTCATTAATAAACTTTATAATATTTCTCATTAATAAACTTTAGTTTTGGTTGAATTGACCGTGTCTCCTATCTTTTTCCTCTCCAAACCCAGGCTGTCCTAAAACTGGCAGTATGTGATCTGTATTTAATATCAGTTTTTGTAATCCAAAACCAGGAGTGGGTGATAAAAGCAGATGTGCTAGTTATTATGTTAATATCATAATTTACCTCTAATTGTTCCACTCCTTGTTTTGGTTACAAATACTGTTATACAACACTGGCCACATACTGCTCGTAATGGCAGCCATGTTGCTTTATTGGTAAGCTTGTTGACGTCTTTGCGTCATGATTCTCTTCTCCTGTATCCATTGGACACAAGCTGAAGAGACAATCACTGTCACACTATCTATAGTCATCAAGTCAGGTGTCAGAAATAATGAATTCATGATAAACCTATATAGGCTCATGAATTCACTATTTCTGACACCTGTGCACGTGAGCATAGATATGTAGTGTGTGACCACCATTGTAACTCAAGTTGTGTGTAATATAAGAAGAGAAAATGGTGGTTATACAAGGCAGTTCTCTACTCAACAGGTCAGGTGTCATAACTAATGAGCTTTTTGACACCTGACTTGTTCAGTAGAGGTCTGCACTGTATTTCCACCATTTTCTCTTCAGACTGCCACACTAAACACAGACCAAAAGAGATTATGGAGATACATATAATATTTTTTGGGCCACCTCATATCTGTATACTAAAGACGCATAAAGCTGCAGTCTTTTTATTTTTAACTAGTGGAGATATGATGTGGCCCAAAACATTAGTGTGTGGCGAAGTTTCATGGCGCACGATGTGTGTTGCCGGCGGCAGAAGACACAATAAACCAAACATAATTGTGGCAAATCAAACTTTTTTTATTTTGTTAACAACTGGAAAAAAATTATTTTTTACTGCGCCGGCTTGGGGTAGAGTGATGTAAACGGGGGGTGTGAAGTACTGAGGCCTGGCTAACCGTGGACGACGCAGAGGTGGCAGGAGAAGGGGCAATGAAACTAGAAGGGTCTGGAAGTTCGGGGTTGGGGCTTGACACATGAGAGGCTTCAGACGCACTGGAAGGGTGAGACAAACCTGACATTACAGACACATTGGGAGGTGAAGGGGGAGGAATGCTAAGAGTCCTCATTTTTTGTTTTTTTTGTGTTTTCTTTTTTGTTTGCCTGGTTGTGGGAGGTCTTGGTGGGCTCATATGGCGTGGCGTGGTGGTGGGTGACCTGTCAGGGTCCGGCTGCACTGTGTCAGAGTCCATAGTGCTCGTAGATCGTGCAGCTATGGCAGAGTCCATAGTGCTCGTAGATCGTGCAGCCATGCCAGAGTCCATAGTGCTCGTAGATCGTGCAGCCATGCCAGAGTCCATAGTGCTCGTAGAGCGTGCAGCCATGCCAGAGTCCATAGTGTTCGTAGAGCGTGCAGCCATGCCAGAGTCCATAGTGCTCGTAGAGCGTGCAGCCATGCCAGAGTCCTGCTGCATCGTGGAGGTGGCGGTACGGAAGGCCATGCCAGGGTCCTGCTGCATCGTGGAGGTGGCGGTACGGAAGGCCATGCCAGGGTCCTGCTGCATCGTGGAGGTGGCGGTACGGAAGGCCATGCCAGGGTCCTGCTGCATCGTGGAGGTGGCGGTACGGAAGGCCATGCCAGGGTCCTGCTGCATCGTGGAGGTGGCGGTACGGAAGGCCATGCCAGGGTCCTGCTGCATCGTGGAGGAGGCGGTACGGAAGGCCATGCCAGGGTCCTGCTGCATCGTGGAGGAGGCGGTACGGAAGGCCATCCCAGGATCCTGCTGCATCGTGGAGGAGGCGGTACGGAAGGCCATGCCAGGATCCTGCTGCATCGTGGAGGAGGCGGTACGGAAGGCCATGCCAGGGTCCTGCTGCATCGTTGTGTCAGTGGAGGAGGTCCAAGCAGGAGCAGCGGATGTCGTGGTGGCGGTGGGATGTCCAACTGCACTCGGCATGGTGGTGGTACTGTAGTGGTGTCTGGCTGTGGAAGGAATTGAGTTGGCCGTGCAGTGGGATGCAGCAGAGGTCGACATCAAGCGTGACAGTGAAGGCTCAGGTGGATATGCCCCCACTGTCTGCTGAAAATACCGACTCTGCTGCATAGCCTGCACGTAAGCAGCATTGCAGGCCTGCATGACACTCAGCTGGAGATCAGGAGTAAGGTGTTCCGACATGCCCTGTTCAATTTGATTAAAAAAATTATGTGCTGGCCTCTGGAGATCGGCTTTCACTTGATCAAGGCTTTTGCTGACCTCCTGGATACGTGCATTTAAGAGGTTATGCTAAGCATCAATTCGGTCACCCAAAGCCTTGATCGCATCGTGTAAAACCGAGCTCAAGTGCAAAACTCGGACATGAGTGACCTGTCCGAAGCCGGGATGAGCCCAGAAAAAAGGGGGCAGTGGAAGAGGACTGCGAAAGGGGAAGACCTGATGGACCAGCTCCCTGGTCTCCAGTTAATGTGGAAGGCCCACTTGCTGCTGCGCTGCTGGATGGCTGGGACGGGTCCGCGGCTGTCGGATGAAGGACCGCTCCAGAACCTGGGCCGACAGTCGTGCTTTATGTGCTGTGTAAAAAGGAAAAAGAAAATTAATATCAAAAATTTACCAGACGCAAATTCCTGTGGAATTTAAAAATACAGATTATGGCAATACAATACAACCTAATGCACGTGATAAATACTTACGTTCTCTGGGCAAGGACCGGTCTTAAGAATGACAGTACTCGATGGTATTTGTAGCGTCTGATCCTTGCTCCTGAACCACTGGGAACACGGCTCTCTTGACGCAGGTCCTTGTTGAAGCGGTCCTTCATCGAACGCCAACGTGTTTTGACTTTGGATACTGTTAAAAAAAAAAATTGTGGTCAGAAAAAGGACTCCTGAGAGTTTCTTTCATCACACACAGTCGAGTGAGCACGACCAAGGTCTCTGCTGCTTCACACTGCAGTGCAATACTTACCAAATGCAGCTCGGACCCGTGTCGGGGCGTTGTCCCAGCCATCCCACATCGCTTGGGCCACCTCATTCCATAACCGCCGGATCGTGATGTTGTTCGAGTGCAGTGGATCCCGGGTGTCCCACAACGGGACTCGCTCCTGGACCAGGGTGATAAGGAGGTCATTTTCGATTAGGTCATCCTCCCGTTGTGAAACCTAAAAATTAAAGAAAGTCATTAAAGTTTGCTCAATTTACATAAGGAAAAGAAAGAAAAAATATGCTGAGAAATGGCATGAATAGGAAAGTCAACATACAAAAGGATTCCAGAAGAAAAAAGTAAAGAAATACCAGTGTAGACAAAGGAAGATTCAAGAATAATACACTGAGGACAGTCAGCCTTGTATACGTACCCGCTGCCGCCTTTCCACCGGACCTTGACTCCGCTACTCCTGCCCTGTCTCAGCCGCAGTAGAAGAGCTCTAAAAAACAGAAAAAATCAAATTGTCACATGTGTCGATGTACAGTGAATACTTACCAATCTGACGAGGCAAGTACTCACCTCACTGAGGACATGCTCCACTTCCGACTGTCCTGGCCAAAACTCCTCACCAGATGAAGAATCCGAAGAAGACATTCTGATGCATGTAGAAAGAAAGAAATGGCAGAAATTAGGACATGTAGAGACAGAAAATAGAAAATAAAGGCATTGGCTAGGATATACTCACATTGTTCACGGTCTTTTCCTCCAAGATGTAGCCTGGCTGTGTCTCGTCTGCTTCAGAGTCTGGTGAGAAGTGACCTGCAACTGTCCACACCCTCCCTTTTATCACCTTGATGGTGGGGGGTGGCTTATCAGTGTCTAGACATGTTTTTCTCAATTGAAACGCATGCGTTCAAAAACGCAACCAAACGCATGTGCAAAAAAACGCATGCGTTTACATAGGCAGCAATGCGTTTTTTTGTCGCAATCCTTGCGCAATCGACCACATGCGTTTCCTGGCGGCAAATAGACGCCTCCAGAAATTACTACATGTTGCATTTCCGCACCAAGCTGCAAACGACGAGACGACGCATGCGTCGTCAAACGCGGCAAAACGCGAACAAAAAAAACCGCATGCGTTTTTAATGTTAAATATAGGAAAACACGACGCATGCGTTTATATGCGGTACAAACGCTGCGGCAACAAACGCAAATGTGAAACCAGCCTTAGATGTCTAAAGTGCTTAGCCTCTGTTAATATTAGATTTCTCCATTATGTGCAGCAGATTCTTGCTTATACTAATTACAGACTGTAGCATAGTAATAGAAAATTCTCCATGTCTAATATAACTTTTCTTAACCTTTTATCTTCCAGGACTACTTCGAAAGTTACTTTTCTATTGCCTCAGCCATACCATCGGTGCCATGCCTCATCCTGAATTTCTACCTTGTAAACAGGTAAAGTCTATGTGAGCAAAATCCATCACTTTAATACTTTAATACTGTAGAATAACTTTTAAAGTATCTTTTACATTTGTTTGTTGCATTCAGGGTATGTGCTGACGATCAGTAATCACTGCGGGTTTGACGCCATGTACTTATGCAGGGTCAAACCCAGTGGCCAGATGTTACAGCATAGTGGATGGGATTTCAAGAAATCCCATGTCCACTATGTGTCCACAGATGCCCGCGGCTCACCCGCAGAGACTAACATGCAGCGTGTCTTTCCAGACCGCTGCATGTCAATTTATAGGACTAGACTAGTGTCTACGCAAAATAAATTTCACCAATAGAATGTATTGAAAGAGGTGAATCTGCACGGCTCAGTGAACACTGCATTCCTGTTTCAAAACGAAAGCCCTATTGATTACACCATTTTTTTTTTTAGAGCGGAAGAAAAGTTCTGCATGATTTATTCTTTTTTTCCTTAAAAAAAAAATAGAAATAAAAAAATAAATATATATATATATATGTATGTATGTATATGTATATGTGTATATATATATATATATATATATATATATATACACATATATATATATATATATATATATATATATATATATATATATATATATATATATATATATATATATATATATATTAGTATTTTCAGCTTGGGGTAAAGAAAATAAGTGAGATGTTTATCTCAAATTATAAAGTAGAAGAAAAGTGTAATCTTGTTTTATTACTCTATTTCACCTTATTGGTGATCGGCCTGGATCAGTGTTCACAGACCTCTAATTAGCCGGCACTGATGGTAGACGTGGCAGTGCACTCAGACCTAGGTCTGTATCCCCGAGCTGAGGTTATTAACATCCAGCTGCTGTCACAGGAACAAATGTCTTAAAATAGGCATCGAACCCACAAGTGGATGCAGGAGGCTTAAAAACAACACTTACTAACAATGTGATTGCAGTAAGGCAGAAAATCAAGATTTGGCCTAAAGTTTCCTCCTCACCCAGGAATCTAGACAAGAAAGAAGCGTATTTATTTACCAGCCATAATTGGCTGTCATTAACATTATGGAGGAGGTGTCATTGTGTGCGGAGGCACTGACTCACCAGAAAGGTATGAACATTACATTACCATTAACTCTTCACTACATGGCAGATCTCAGCTTTAACATCTCAGCACAGTTCAGACACCAAACTGCTGGGTGACATGCAGATGTCAGTGTATGTCCACCTTTGACATGTCAAGGCTGTTTAACCCCCTAATAACCGCCAATATGTCTTTATACTGACCTGAGATGTAAGAGATTAGCATTCCCCTACAGATGACAATCCTGTAGCCATCAGCTGTACACTATAGCTGACAACTTGCTGCATTAGCCGCCATCAGTATTGGCACCGTCCATATCTGTTTAACCCCTTAGATGCTGCTGTCACTAGTAACTATATCACGTAATTGGTAAAAGAGTGTGGAGGCTCCCTCCTCCCTCTTCACCCCATCACCACCCTAAAACCTTGATTGTGTAGTCCTGATGTTTGCCATGGCAGTTCACGACCAAATAGCGGCCTTAGAGTCTGACGGCTGTTGTAACCTGTTCAGAAGTTAGCGACTTTTAGGTGGTAAAAATGTACATTTTCATTCCTGTCATGTCACTTTGCATTAATTCCTGAAAATCACCTGAAGGGTTAATAAACTACCTGACTGCAGTTTTCAGTATGTCAGGGGGTGCTGTTTTTCAAATGGTATCACTTTAGGAGGTTTCCCAATATATGGGACCCCAAAGTTACTTCAAACCTGGATGGGTCCCTAAAAAACTAAATTTTGTAAATTTCTTTGAAAAAAATGAAAAATTGATGCTCCGTTTTTAAACCTCCTAAAATGCTAACAAAATAAAATATAATTTTACAAATGATGCAGATGTAAAGCAGATATGAGAAAAATTTTATTTATTAATGTTTTCCTATCGTATCACCCTCTGGATTAAAGGGATAATCATTCAGTGTTTGAAAATTGCAATTTTTTTTTACATTTTTGTAAAATTTCAGATTTTTTTATTTTTATAAATAAACACAAAACATATCAACCTAAATTTACCATTATCATAAATTATAATGTGCAATGAAAAACAATCTCAGAATCTCTGGGATTTGTTGAAGCATTCCAGAGTTATTACCACATAAAGTGACACTGGTTAGATTTAAAAAATTTGGCTCCGTCACTAAGGGGTTATAGGGTTTTTTCTAGGATATGGCGAATATTGCCCATGGCTGAATGGGATAAAGTAATAGAAGACCGACTACTCACCTCTTAACTTTCCCACTTGATTTTCTATTTTATTCATTTCGTCCCCTTATGTAATTGTTCCATATTTTATGAAAACCTCTTTAATGGGTTGAGCATTAAAAGGATTGTCCTGTAAAGATAAGGTATCACCAGTCCACAGGAGAGGTAATATGATATAGGTCGCTAGCAGACCAATCGACAAAGTAGGACACTATTATACCCATTAGAATGGAGTGGCAGTGCACTTTCTGGACCTCCGCTCTATTCATTCTCTCTAGGACCGCTCAGGTTTTCCCGTCATCTTCATAGGGTGTGAACAGAGTGATGGTCAGACATGCACACTACCATTCTAATGGGTATAAAAGTGCCCCAAACTGCCGATCAGTGCTGTTTCCAGCTGCCGGACCCCTCCCATCTATAAGTTAGAACCTATCCTGTGGCTAGGTGATAACTTATTTTCACTGGAGAATCCCTTTAACTTACCAGATAGCTGTAGACAGAGACTTTTCCTTCTGAAGGGAAGCTAACTTGCGTAATTTTTCAGAGACCATCTTCTGTAGAAGGTTGTGTGATCTTCCCAATGGCTCCCAGTAGTCACAGAAGAGCTCAGGTTCCCTTGTCTCTCTTTGCGCTGAACATCGGGGAGGGTGTGTGCAGATTTCTATAGGGTTTTTCTTGCCTATCTCATTTAAGTGTGTTGTCCTCTCTTTTTTTGTCTTCTAGGATTTCCTCCCAGGCCAGAATACTGTCATCATTAGTTGTCATGCTGCTCATCTTTATATTCACCACAGTGCTGGTGAAAGTAGATACGTCTTTCTGGACTCAGGAGTTCTTTGCTGTAACTTTGATATGTGTAGCCGTTCTCAGCGGGGCCTCCAACATCCTCACCGCCAGTGTGTTTGGTGTAACCGGACGTTTCCCCATGAAACACTCACAGTCATTAATATCAGGTAACAACATTTGGATAGAATGTGAAACCTCTTTGAGAAGACCACCCAAAATTACATTATAACATGGTCTCCTAAGGATTAGGGTTAGCGTCTTCTCAGTGTACAGTATACACTCACCGGCCACTTTATTAGGTACACCATGCTAGTAACGGGTTGGACCCCTTTTGCCTTCAGAACTGCCTCAATTCTTCGTGGCATAGATTCAACAAGGTGCTGGAAGCATTCCTCAGAGATTTTGGTCCAGAGATTTGTCGGCTGCACATCCCAAAGATGCTCCATACAAGGCAGGATGGATCCATGCTTTCATGTTGTTTACGCCAAATTCTGACCCTACCATCCGAATGTCGCAGCAGAAATCGAGACTCATCAGACCAAGCAACGTTTTTCCAATCTTCTACTGTCCAATTTCGATGAGCTTGTACAAATTGTAGCCTCAGTTTCCTGTTCTTAGCTGAAAGGAGTGGTACCCGGTGTGGTCTTCTGCTGCTGTAGCCCATCTGCCTCAAAGTTCGACGCACTGTGCGTTCAGAGATGCTCTTAGGCCTACCTTGGTTGTAACGGGTGGCGATTTGAGTCACTGTTGCCTTTCTATCAGCTCGAACCAGTCTGCTTATTCTCCTCTGACCTCTGGCATCAACAAGGCATTTCCGCCCACAGAACTGCCGCTCACTGGATTTTTTTTCTTTTTCGGGCCATTCTCTGTAAACCCTAGAGATGGTTGTGCGTGAAAATCCCAGTAGATCAGCAGTTTCTGAAATACTCAGACCAGCCCTTCTGGCACCAACAACCATGCCACGTTCAAAGGCACTCAAATCACCTTTCTTCCCCATACTGATGCTCGGTTTGAACTGCAGGAGATTGTCTTGACCATGTCTACATGCCTAAATGCACTGAGTTGCCGCCATGTGATTGGCTGATTAGAAATTAAGTGTTAACAAGAAGTTGGACAGGTGTACCTAATAAAGTGGCCAGTGAGTGTATATCAGAGGTGAAAATCTGTCCCCGGATACCTAGTCTGAACAAAGGAGAGGTTTTACTGCATTGATTTACAGAAAATCAAAGGGGGTCTCCACTGCGGGGCTTCAGTGCTCCCAATGTGTTCAGTGCATCGGCCCTGCTCCGTAGCCTGACACTGTGCCAATGCCACCCGAGACCTGCAGCCTTTATCGTTGCATGGGATGGAAAGTATGTTTGTGGGAGGCAAAGTGACTGAAAACAATGCAGAGCAGGCTTAGCACATGTCCCAGAGAGCCTTGTGAGCCACACACCCTTGATAAAGACTGTAAAAATTAGCATTAAATAAAAAGGCCTATGGAACCATGTGGCAGATATCTAAAAAAACCCCCCAAAAAGCAGCATACTCAGGATGAGGGGAATAAAGAACAGCAATACACAAAACCACTTTTGACCCCTTAAGGACCAGGGGTATTTCCATTTTTGCATCTTCGTTTTTTTGCTCCCCCCTCTTCTCAGAGCCATAACTTTTTTTTTTTTTTTCTGTTAATATGACCATGTGAGGGCTTGTTTTTTGTGGGACGAGTTGTACTTTTGAAAGACATGATTGGTTTTCCCAAATAGTACACAATAAAAAGTGAAAAAATTTCAAAGTGCGGTAAAATTGCAAAAAAAAAGTGCAATGCTACAACTTTTTTTTTTTTTTTTACCATGTTCACTAAACGAGTTTGTAGATACCAAACGCATAGGTTCTTTTTTTATTTAAAAAGAAAAAGAAAGTCGCTATTTTTCGACACCCGTAACCTCTCCAATTTTCAGGATCTGGGGCTGGGTGAAGGTTTATTTTTTGCTTTCCCAGTTGACTTTTTTTTATTGATGCCATTTGGGGCTAGATACAATATTTTGATCGCTCATTATTGCATTTTAATGCAATGTTGTGGCAACCAAGCGTTACGCCGTTTACCGATCAGATTTATTATTTTTATATATTGATAGATCGGGCAGTTCTGAACGCGGCCTTACCAAATGTGTATTTTATTTTTTACTTTATTGTTTTATTTTGAATAGAGCAAATGGGGGGGTAATTTAAAGTTTGATTTTTTTTTTAATTTTTTAAAATATTTTTAAAAACATTTTTTTTAACTTGCTTCAATAGTTTCCAAGGGAGACTAGAAGCTGCGATTATCCGATGGCTTCTGCTACACACAGCAGAGCTTCAGCCCACACCAAAGAGGGGGAAGCACCCAATGATGGACACTGCACGTCATTGGGTGTTAAGGGGTTTATTGCGTTTTCTCAACAATATGACTAGGCAAAATTGCAAAATACCTGTAAAGACAAGCAACTTTGCAATTTGCCTCCTATTAACCCCTTTCTGACCTCGGACGGGATAGTACGTCTGAGGCCAGAACCCCCACTTTGATGCGGGCTCTGGCGGTGAACCCGCATCAAAGCCGGGACATGTCAGCTGTTTTGAACAGCTGACGTGCGCACAATAGCGGCGGGTGAAATCGCGATTCACCCGTCGCTATTAACTAGTTAAATGCCGCTGTCAAACACAGACAGCGGCATTTAACCGGCGCTTCCGGCCGGGCGGCCGGAAATGAGCGCATCGCTGACCCCCGTCACATGATCGGGGGTCAGCGATGCTTCTGTATAGTAACCATAGAGGTCCTTGAGACCTCTATGGTTACTGAAACTCAGTAGCTGTGAGTGCCACCCTGTGGTCGGCGCTCATAGCACACCTGTATTTCTGCTGCATAGCAGCGATCTAATGATCGCTGCTATGTAGCAGAGCCGATCGCGTTGTGCCAGCTTCTAGCCTCCCATGGAGGCTATTGAAGCATGGCAAAAGTAAAAAAAATGTGAAAAAAATAAAAAATATATAAAAGTTTAAATCACCCCCCTTTCGCCCCATTCTAAATAAATCAATGAAAAAAAAATCGAACCTACACATATTTGGTATCGCCGAGTTCAGAATCGCCCGATCTATCAATTAAAAAAAAGCATTAAGCTGATCGCTAAACGGCGTAGCGAGAAAAAAATTCGAAACGCCAGAATTATGTTTTTTTGATCGCCGCGACATTGCATTAAAATGCAATAACAGGCGATCAAAAGAATGTATCTGCACCGAAATGGTATCATTAAAAACGCCAGCTCGGCACGCAAAAAATAAGCCCTCACCCGACCCCAGACCATGAAAAATGGAGACGCTACGGGTATCGGAAAATGGCGCAATTTTTTTTTTTTTTTTTTTTTTTTTTTTTTTTAAGCAAAGTTTGGAGTTTTTTTTCACCACTTAGATAAAAAATAACCTAGTCATGTTAGGTGTCTGTGAACTCGTAATGAGCTGGAGAATCATAATGGCAGGTCAGTTTTAGCATTTAGTGAACCTAGCAAAAAAAAGCCAATAAAAAAACGTGTGGGATTGCACTTTTTTTGCAATTTCACCGCACTTGGAATTTTTTTCCCGTTTTCTAGTACAAGACATGCTAAAACCAATGTTGTCGTTCAAAAGTACAACTCGTCCTGCAAAAAATAAGCCCTCACATGGCCATATTGACGGAAAAATAGAAAAGTTATGGCTCTGGGAAGGAGGGGAGCGAAAAACGAACATGGAAAAACGGAAAATCCCAAGGTCATGAAGGGGTTAAAAATCCTCTTCAGTATCAAGGGATTCTTCATATAATGGTTTACTGCTGATCACCTAGGATACTGGCCACTCTGCAGTCTGTCAGAGGTGGCAGTTTCCTAGGCACAGGATGCAGCTCTTAGGCTATGTGCATACGTCAGGATTTCTTGCAGAAATTTCCTGAACAAAACCGGACATTTTCTGCAAGAAATCCACATGCGTTTTTTGCACCTTTTTTTGCAGATTTTTGGCGTTTTTTTCCGGAGATTTCCCAATGCAATAATAGTGGGAAATCCGCAAAAAATTTGTGATATTAATGAACATGCTGCGTTTTTTTTGCAGAAAAGAACGCAACATATGCACAAAAATTGCGGAATGCATTATAAATGATGGGATGCATATGTATGCATTTTTTTAAGCAGTTTTATCGCGTTTTTAGGCTATGTGCACACGTAGGAAATGTGGTGCAGAATTTTCTGCACTAAATCTGCATCTCCTGGCAGAATCCACAGGTGCGTTTTTTTGTGCGTTTTTTATGCGTTTTTGTGCAGATTTTACCACTGCAGATTTCTATTAATGGAGGGGTGCAGAAATGTTGCAGAAACGCACAAAAGAAGTGACATGCACTTCTTTGAAATCTGCAGCGTTTCTGTGCAGAATTTTCTGCACCATGTGCACAGCTTTTTTTTTCCACATTGATTTACATTGTACTGTAAATCACAGTGTAGTTCTGCACCAATTCTGCACTAAATCGGCATCGTGTGCACATACCCTTATAGTGAAAAATTGCAAAAAAATGCGAAAAATCCTGACCGTGTTCACACAGCCTTACAAGTCTTTTTTTTTTTTTTTTTTTTTACGTCTTTTCCTGTGAAGCTAATGAAAAATGTAACGACTCGTCGTTACCTTCCAGACAGATGACTCGTGTGTGTGTGTCTCTCTCTGTGTCTCTGTCTCTCTCTTTCTGGCTTTCTGTGTGTGTCTCTCTGGCTTTCTGTGTGTTTTTGTCTCTGTGTGTTTCTGTCTGTGTGTTTCTGTCTGTGTGTTTCTGTCTCTTTCTGTGTGTTTCTGTCTCTGTGTGTGTGTGTCTCTGGCTTTCTGTGTGTTTCTGTCTCTCTTTCTGTGTGTCTCTCTGTCTGTGTGTGTCTCTCTGTCTTTCTGTGTGTTTCTGTCTCTGTGTGTGTCTCTGGCTTTCTGTGTGTTTCTGTCTCTGTGTGTGTGTCTCTGGCTTTCTGTGTGTTTCTGTCTCTGTGTGTGTGTGTCTCTGGCTTTCTGTGTGTTTCTGTCTCTGTGTGTGTGTGTCTCTGGCTTTCTGTGTGTTTCTGTATCTCTGTGTGTGTCTCTGGCTTTCTGTGTGTTTCTGTCTCTGTGTGTGTCTCTGACTTTCTGTGTGTTTCTGTCTCTTTGTGTGTGTGTCTCTGGCTTTCTGTGTGTCTCTGTCTCTGTGTGTGTGTCTCTGGCTTTCTGTGTGTCCCTGTCTCTGTTCTGTCTCTCTCTGTCAATTCAATTCAAATGGTGTTTATTGGCCGGGCTAAGTACATGTTAGCATTGCCAAAGCAAGTGGTGAAATAACGGGGGGATGGCAATAGGGACACATCTGGGGTGGTGTATAGGGGTCCATGACTATCATGTTCCTCTTACTCTATGGCAGGCACTGACTTGTTGCTCTGCAGTGACTGCTGTCTCAGGCTATCTTTCTCTCTATCTCTGTTCCACTAGGAGCTTTGGCACATTGTGGTTAGTGACTCTTAGTTTTGTGTTTTGTGCATTTTTGGAGTGTTGAGCACAGAATTATTGTGAGGAAGCGAAAGTTGTAAAGAAACCTAAATAAGCAGCTTTTCCTGTGTTAAGCAATATAGCCAGTACCAAGAGCCTGACATTTTGGTCACAACTCTGTATTAACCCTGTCAGAGGGTCTCTGATCATTACTAGGAATGAGACCTTGCTGGGATTTCATCTTTGGGGTTTGGACCTTTAGATTGAGTAGCTGGAATTTTATTAAAGCCATAACTTCCGCCTGACTTGTGTTACCGCAGTGTAATGGTATTTTGTTGTGTGCTGCAGCCGTGATGGCGTGCCTCCTGACCTTTTGTGGAGATGTTCCTTACCGCACAGCTTGGCAGCAGTATTATAGTTGTTATCTAACATTACACACTTGTCCAAAAGATTTTAAAACTGACCACCCCGCTCTTTGTCAGCGGTCATGCAGTGCTGACGTTATGGCTGCCCTCGGGTATGCACTGTGGTTGCCACATAAGGCTATGTTCCCTCAATGAGATTTTGGTGCCTTTTTGTCATTGTGCATTTTCTTTACGTCAAAATCTCAGCGTCTTACAGTTCCACCTAGTGGATGGGATTTCTAAAAATCCACAGCGTGTCGAGTTCCTTTGGTGATTGGAGTGACTGTATATTACGGTGGGTCCATGCCTGCGGTGTACCCGGCGGTGAGTCACGGCACGGGTGGGCCAGCCATCAGCATGTGTCGCCACGCTCATCCTTGGGCTTTTGTGATGACACGGACTTTTCTGGGATCAGCTTCATTTGCATGTTTGATAAGTTGGCAATCCATTTCTGTGACTGATGAGTCCCCTGCAGGATGTTACATGGTGTTGTTTTCTTCTATGCTTCCTTTTCCACTCTACATTTGTCAAGTTAACAGACACTTATGTTATTTATTACTGGTAAATGTCTCCCTTAGGAAAGAAATGGGATGTTTTTAATGCATTTGCTTTAGATTTTTGGCACGCTTCGCATTTGTCGTGAATATTTATATATTTTTTTTTAATGACTACAAAAATAAATTCCCTGGAATACAGAACCATTTCTATTCTGTCAGTCGTATAAATATCTATGATCCATATGTGTCTAGTGGTAGACCCTTTCCTGCATATAATAAGATGCATGTGAGTAACAGCCATAAAGGCATGGCGTGTGTTAAAAAGCCCGGACTTACTCAGTGTACCTCAATGTACATGTGCCGTGTAGGGTCCATCCACATTGTCACTTCTTATTGTAATGATGGCCGCTGTCAGTCATCTGTGTCATGGGGATAGCTTAATAAATGCAACTACCAAATGATTGCAGAACTTATCCTGGTGCAGCTGCAGTCACAGGCGATGTTAAGGGCTTCGTTACACCATCATGTTTGGTTATAGGATGTTTTGCCCCCGGGTACATTTCGCCCCCGCACATTTTGTCCCCAGCATTTGGCCCCCAGGATGATACTTACTTGTCACAGCTGCAGCTCCTTGGGTCATGGAGTGCAGTCTAGCGGTTCCCCGTGACGTCAGATGGACACTGTTGATTTAACATGTGCAGTGCTCTGTACAGTACTTTTGTGACATTTGGATTGATGACGGACGGAAATTCATGAACTACAAGGACAAATGGGGGCGAAATGTACCCGGGGGCGAACTGCTGGGGGAGAAACATCCAAATCCCAATTTTTTTAATGCTTTTAAATGGCAGAAATATCAAATGTTTTTCATAGATAAAGGGGGTAAAAAAGGAAACAAAATGCCATTATTAGAGCATACTGCAATAAATCAAGCCATAAGTACCCGATGTACAGTGGCTTGCAAAAGTATTCACCCCCTTTTTTTTTTTTTTGTTAACATACTTTATTACATTACAATGTGTGTTTAAATATTTTTGTAATCTGATTTATTTATGATGCATCAGCACTAAATAGTCTAAGTTGATGAAGTGAGAAAAATATAGGCATAAATTACATTTATGGGATTAAATAACTAAAAATTGGGATGTGCATGTGTATCTACTTATTTTGACGCCAAACCATCACAGCTCATCACCCCAAGAACACCATCTACACGGTGAAACATGGTGGTGGCAGCATCATGATGTGGGAATGTTTTTTGGCAGCGGGGGGGTGGGAAATTGGTCCAAGTTGAGGGGAAGATGCATAGTGCAAAATAGAGATATTATTGACCAAATCTGGTTCAGTCTGTCAATGATGAAGATAGGAATAATTTGTGGATGCCTCCCGCGCTGCTGAGTATGGAAGGCGTCAAATCTCAGCGATTTATTCAAATATGTGGTTTTTAATCTATTCAAAGTGTCCAGCACTTCTTCCTCAGAAAATTACCACATGTGTCGGTTTTGTAACCCGTGGATCCCCAGCAGCTGTGCAAATCATTGAAAAATGCCTTTTTAATAATAAATCATGTTTGTACAATCTGATTAAGACTATAATTGTATGTCAGATAAGACCCTATTTGCGCTACTTTCTCCCTAGTATTTTAGTCTGTCAGTGATTTGAGACTGGGACGGAGGTTCTTCAAAGCATACTGCTAAACCTACGATCGAGGGGTTTAAGGGGAAATGTGTAACTGTTTTGGAGTGGCCTAGTCACAGCCCAGACCTTAATCCAATTAGGAATCTGTGGACAGATTGGAGATTGCTGTTCACCGCAGGAAACCATCTAACTTGAAGTTGTCGCACTTTTGCGTTAAAGGGAATCTGTCAGCAGGATTGTGCACAGTAACCTACACACGGTGTCAGGTTGGCGACGTCATACTGATTAAAATGATACCTGGGGTGATGAAATCTATCTTGTGTTTAATCTTTATTTTCAGTTTTGAGTTAATGATATGCTCGTGCCCCGGGGCGGCCTGTGGGGGTCTTCATGTGGTGCTCTGATTAGCTATTCATAATGCAGACTGCTGACAGGTCACTGATCCCTCACTGCCCGGCCCCCTAGTATACATAATGAATATTATATATACATACTAAAAAAAAAAACCTGCAGGCTCCAACCGTGGCACCTGCGCTGCAGCATAATCGCATGTGTAATCTACTATATAATTGTCTAAGGGTCACTTCTATCTGTCCTTCTGTCTGTCTGTCACGGATATTCATTGGTTGCGGCCTCTCTGTCATGGAAATCCAAGTCGCTGATTGGTCTTGGCCGTTTTGCCGCGACCAATCAGCGACGAGCACAGTCCGGCGGGAAAATGGCCGCTCCTTACTCCCCGCAGTCAGTGGGCACCAACAGAGAAACATGAAGAGACTGGATTACATATTAAAAGCAACTATATTTATTGTAAACAACATTATAAAACCAACATTAAACACACAATATATGGTGAGATAAAGTGCAAATCCGAAATCTAAGCAGAGCCGAAGACTAGAATGTCCCCCCACTGACTGATACTGCATAGGGTACAAAATATGTAACTACCTGCTCCTAATATTACCATAAAATATGCCAATAAGTAAAGCTCATGTACAGACTATAGTGCAAATATCTAATAAAGAGACAGCCGTGCCGTATAGATAAGGCAGTCTAGCTACTATTTAGCATAAGGCCGGCACGGACATCATAACCAGTGATGGTACAAGCTACTTATAAATTTACCTGTGGTCATGTTGTCAGAGTCAGGAAAGGGGGGGGATCACTCAGCCAGAGCGCACCTCGATGCGCGTTTCGCTATAACAATAGCTTCGTCAGGAGTGCCCGGCGCCCGCTCCATACTCCCCTCCAGTCACCGCTCACACAGGGTTAATGGCAGCGGTAACGGACCGCGTGATGCCGCGGGTAACACACTCCGTTACCGCTGCTATTAACCCTGTGTGACCAACTTTTTCCTATTGATGCTGCCTATGTGGCATCAATAGTAAAAAGATCTAATGTTAAAAATAATAATAAAAAAAAAAAAAAAATAGTTATATACTTACCGTCCGTCGGCCCCTCGGATCCAGAACCGGCCTTTCCCGCTCCTCGCGACTCTCCGGTGACCGCTCCATGCATTGCGGTCTCGCGAGATGATGACGTAGCGGTTTCGCGAGACCGCTACGTCATCATCTCGCGAGACCGCAATGCACTCTTGAGACCGGAGCGCGCGAGGAGCATCGGTAAACGCTTCGCCTGGATCCGGGGCCAACGGAAGGTGAGTATATAACTATTTTTTATTTTAATTATTTTTTTTAACAGGAATATGATGCCCACATTGCTATATACTGCGTGGGCTGTGCAATATACTACGTGGGCTGTGCAATGTACTACGTGGGCTGTGCAATGTACTACGTGGGCTGTGCTATATCCTATGTGGGCTGTGCTTTATCCTATGTGGGCTGTGCAATATACTGCTTGGGCTGTGCAATATACTACGTGGGCTGTGCAATATACTGCGTGGGCTGTGCAATATACTGCGTGGGCTGTGCTATATACTGCGTGGGCTGTGCAATATACTACGTGGGCTGTGCTATATATTGCTTGCGCTGTGCAATATACTACGTGGGCTGTGCAATATACTATGTGGGCTGTGCAATATACTGCGTGGGCTGTGCTATATACTACGTGGGCTGTGCAATATACTACGTGGGCTGTGTTATACACTACGTGGGCTGTGTTATACACTACGTGTGCTGTGTTATACACTACGTGTGCTGTGTTATACACTACGTGGGCTGTGTTATACACTACGTGGGCTGTGTTATACACTACGTGGGCTGTGTTATACACAAAGTGGGCTGTGTTATATACTGCGTGCGTGGGCTGTTATATACTACGTGAGCTGTGTTATATGCTACGTGGGCTGTTATATGCTATGTGGGCTGTTATACACTCCGTGGGCTGTGCTATATACTACATGGATGTGCTATATACTCCGTGGGCTGTGCTATATACTCCGTGGGCTGTGCTATATACTCCGTGGGCTGTGCTATATACTACGTGGCTGTGCTATATACTACGTGGCTGTGCAATATACTACGTGGCTGTGCTATTTACTACGTGGGCTGTTATATACTACATGGCCGGCCGCGAACAATCAGCGACAGGCGCAGTCCGGCCGCAAATTGGCGCGGGGTTTGAACCACGCTTCGCTAATTGGTGGCGGCCAGCCGAATCCTGTGTATTCAATGTATTATTCTAAAATCTTCAAAAATATTACATACATATTCTAGAATACCCGATGCGTTAGAATCGGGCTACCATCTAGTGTGCATATAATTATGGTTGAGGTTATCCTGATATTTAAAAAATAAATAAATAAAAAATCTATTTGAAAATGGGGCTTTGCGGTGGCAGTTATCAGTGTGTATATAGAAGTGATCTGATAGCTACTACTGCGCATGCACCGGCGGACCCATCTTGCTAGATAAAAAGAAAAAATGTCCTCCTCCAAGATGGCGCCTCCGAGCCTGCGCAGTAGCAGCTATAGGCGATTGCCAATATTAAAAAAATGGTTCCAAAATGCAACAAACATTTTCTTTGCATTTTTGATGAATAAATCTAACTTTATTACACATGTACTGTGGAGATATCACACATGTAATGTGATGGTTTTAAGACCGCATTTTTACTGCCAACAGAGCAGGTTCTGGGCAGAGAAACTGTTGAACTTGCTAACGCACTATTAACATAACCTTCTACAACTGTTGATGATCAGTTATTCACCCCTCGTAGATCCAACAAAGTCTCTCCAATGCGATCCATAGTCTTTAGCTGTTTGCAGGGATGACGTCACAACAGCGTCACATGTGACCGTTGCAGTCAATCAATGGGCTCAGCCGTTGCAGACTGCTACATCAGCAGAGCCGCTGAGCTTGATGACTGGCTGCAGAGTTCACTTTCGCAGTAGTCCTGATGTCACTGCTACAAGTAGTCCACAAAGACCAGTAACAGCGGCAGACAGGCATCGTTGGACCTGTGGAGGGTGACTACCTCCGATTTTATTATTTTTCCCTATGACAAGTGTATGAGCATAATAAAATGTAACAGAAAAGCCTTTTCAGAACAATAGTATTAGTACAGATTATAGACCCATCTACACACTGAGCAGGGCTTTTTACCAGCACTTACATTTTATTAGATTATCATTTCAGAGGCTTAACAGATTAATGCAGAAGAAAGGAAATCAAAGTTCACAGAATAACAATGTTTTCTTTGATTTCCCAGTACTCCATGTGCTAGAATAAGAGACGGCAACGCTAATGTTCATTGTGTTCCACAGAATGAGTTGCAGCAATAAAGAAAATCTCCAGATTTTCCATCTCCACTGCGCAAAAGTACTTACCACAAAAGTAGCAGATGACATGAATAATGCATTGCCAAGTTTGGGCCTGTAATAAACTTTTACTCTAAAAGCCCATATACAAATTGATTAAAGTCATCCGAACCCGCTGATTTCAGCAGGATCAACCTATAAAATAAGGCTGTATTTCACATGTTATGGCTGCAATGTAGCTTTTTTGCCGAGATCACAGTAAAACCGCATAATTTTACCTGTGATTTTTGAAAATTGCAGCAAAGCAATGCAATTTTTCCCATAAATGCCTCACAAAACCAACAAATTCCTTATGTGGAGATAAAGAACAGGTGATGTGAATTCAGACACCTAGTCTTTTATTTTCTAAGCCTATAAGCTGCATCCATTCTTCTCTGGTTCTCTGGCCTCGACTTACCGTATTTTTCAGACTATAAGACACACTTTTTTTCCTCCAAATTTGGGAGGAAAGTGTGGGTGCGTCTTATAGTACGGATATAGCATGTGGGGAGGGGGGCAGCAGCGAGTGGGATCGCACTGTTATCCCACTTCAGGATGTCCCTGCTGCCCGGAATCAGCTGCTGGGGAAAGCACATGGCCCCGCTGATTAAGTGCAGTGAATATTCATTAGCGGCTCCCCGCCCACCGATCAGCTGAGCGGTGAGTCGGGAGCAGCAAATGAATGCTGCACTTAAGCAGCGACACACAGTTTCCCCAGCACTGATTCTGGGGAGAATCTGTGTGTCCGGGGGAGGAGGCAGCAGCAGGGGCCAGGAGATCGCTGCATACCTGCCTGTGCTGGACGCTGAGCTGTCTGGTGCACAGGGAGGACCTGTGTGATGTCAGAAGTGGGCGGGCTGGAGCATCACATGGCAGCTCAGAGCCCTCCCTCTTCTGACATCATCACAGGTCCTTCAGACTCCCACCTAGAATCTGCAGCTTCCTCTTATGTCCTGCGCTGTGGAAAGGCAACAACAACAGGGAGGGCTCTGTGTGTGTGCAGCCATGGGATGCTCCAGCTTTTACCTCACCACAGTGTGGCTGGCTGCCACAATTAAGAGGTCAGTCTTTACAAAACACAATAAAGCACTCTGCCACTCCTTTGGTGAACTATAACTCCCAGCATGGCATAGGATCTGCAGGACATGCTGGGAGTTATAGTTCTCCCATGGGATTTTAAAGCAGCACTCCAGTGTTATTTTGCAGTGCTGGAGTGGTGCTTTCACTATAAGCCCTGTGCACCCATTCTTAGGGCTCATTTCCACATGCGAGGCACACGTCCGTATCTCGCATGTGGAAACCAAGCTGTGGATCCGGCACTCCAGAGCGGAGCGTGCGGCCGCATAGGAACACATGGAGCTGCACAGCTCCGCTCCAAAGTGCCGGCGCCAGAGCTTGGTTTCCACATGCGAGATACGGACGTGTGCCTCGCATGTGGAAATGAGCCCTTATACTCACCCTCCAGCGTCTTCATATCGTACTTCACAGACACCACACTGGTCCCGCAGCTTCCAACATAATAACATACTATTATATATAATAACACCACATATAATAGTATGTTATTTATGTTATTAAATATTTTACCACATTTTTTTTGCTTCAAATATTTTTTTCCCTATTTTCCACCTCTAAAACCTGGGTGTGCCTTATAGTCCGGTGCGTCTTATAGTCCGAAAAATACGGTACTTTGCTTTTCCTAATGACAGTACATGAATTATATTTATGCGCCTGGGTCTGACAATATTCCAATACAGCTAATAAAGTCTTCTGAAGCAGCAGTTGATGTCACCACATGCCTGTATATACTGGTAAATGGTTCTGGACAAGATCTGTGTTTATTCCTATTCTGAAGAAGGGAGATGCTGCCAACTGTGGAAACTATCAGACTATTGCACTCATACCTTATTCCAACAAAATACTACTGAAGATCCTAAAAAGATGGTGAAAGGCCTTACTTTGACAAAGAGGTACCAGAGGAACAAGCAAGATTCATATAAGGCAGGTGAACAAGAAATGTGGTTGCTAGCATTAGATAGATAGTGGAAAAGGCCAAAGACTAGGAGAACTATCTTTGCTTCATCATCTACAGCAAGACCTTTGACTGTGTTGTTCACCAGAAACTTTGAAATACAATGAAGAATATGCCGAACCATCTGATCAGCCTCATTTGGAAGCTTACATTGACCAAGCAGCAACAGTCCTAACGGAACATGGTGACTCTGCATGGCTCAAACTAGAGTGAGGCGTCAGTCAAGGTTATATCTTGTCACCATTTCTCTTCAATTTATATGCAGAAGCTATTTTCAGGAAGGGTGGACCTGCCAAAAAAGAGGTAATCAGAATTGAAAATTTTATATAAAGCTCAGCACTAGTGATGAGCGAGTGTACTCGTTGCTTGGGTTTTCCCGAGTACGCTCGGGTGGTCTCCGAGTATTTGTTAGTGTTCGGAGATTTAGTTTTCATCGCGGCAGCTGAACCAGGCTGAGTACATGTGGGGGTTGCCTGGTTGCTAGGGAATCCCCACATGTATTCAAGTTTTCTAGTAGCTTTAAATCATTCAGCTGCGGCGATGAAAACGAAATCTCTGAGCAGTCATAAATACTCGGAGGTCACCCGAGCGTGCTCTGGAAAACCCAAACAGTGAGTACTCTCGCTCATCACTACTCACCACGTATGCTTTAGAATAAATGCTTTGAAGGAATCCTCCAAAGGATGCTGAATCCAACTAACAGTGCACAGCCAACATATGAAGCGGAAATAGAAGTTTGCAGCACATCCATTCAAATAAAAACCGTTTTCTTTATTCACCGTAGGTTTCCGTAAAAATAGATGAATCCATTTAGTCAATTAAAAAACTTTTTCCTCCACTAAATTAATTCACCTATTTTCGTGGAAATCTAAGTAAAGAAAACTGTTTTTTTTTTTCGAATGGATGTGCCACAAACTTCCCTCTATTTCCTCTTCATGTAATCCAAATTGCTAGACGAATCATCAATAATCTTAAAAAGGCAAACGATACAACATTGATGGCAACAATCGTAGAGTGTCAAAATGGAAAGCTCAAACTTGGGACTGCTACTCAACACAAAGAAGATAGATATTGACTACTGCCAGGTATCATCGGGACTCATTTGAGATGAACGGCAACAAACTGGAAGTCGTAAAGGGCTTCAACCTACTTGTAAAGATGATCACTCAAGAAGGAGCTACATGTTACTTGCAACGAAGATACGGCTTATCCATAGTTTGATCTTTTCTGTGATAACAGACGGATACGAAACCTGGACAATAAAGTGATACTGAAGAAGAATCTCCGCCTTCGAAATGTGGTGCTGGAGAAGGATGTTATCAGTACCATGGACGGCAAGAGGAACAAACAAATTTTAGAACAAATCAAGCCAGACATGCCACTTGAAGCAGCGATAACCGGGCTACCGTTTGCCTACTTTGGACACGTCATACAAAATCGCTGGAGAAGGAAATAATGGTCATAAGGATAGGAGGAACAAGGCAAAGAGAGAGACCAGCAACCCAATGGCTTAATACTATCAAGATAATGGCAGATAAGATCCTGGTGGACCTATCTAGGCTTGCACATGATCTGTCTTCCTATAGAGCATTCATTCATCAAGTCTCCATGGCTCACGATCAAGCCGAAGGCCACTAAATAAATATATAAATTATCAACTGAATAAATCATTCATGTTTATGAGGAAGTTATGAGAGCTGGCCATCAGTCAAACAAGTGTTCAGTAAAAATGTATCTGAGGCCAAATTCAGATGAGATGAAGCATGGTCCATAGGAACATGATAGATGGATTGGCCTTGTGTCTTCTGACCCAAACTCCACAGCTGCTAAAAAAGACCCTTCTACTATTTACACACATAATCTGGCCCTTTTGTTTATAAGTGTGACATCTCTGTCTTACAATAGCGCTCTTTTTTAAATATTTATCTATGAAAGTTGTTGTGAAAAGTAGGAGGATTTTTTTGTGTGTGTTTCTGATTTACCTGGGACCTGATTAGGCATAATATTTTTGTTTTCCTAACTCAACAGCTTCATATATACCAATGAGGCTGTTGAGGTCAGGTCAAGAGACCCTTGGCCCAACCATCCATCATGTCCCATACACAGACGTCAGGATTCAGCCTAAGTGTATGGGCACCACTAGTCATATATGTTTTAAAGGGGTTTTCCACTACTAGGACCAAATCTTCTTACACTAAATGTTAGGCCTCGATAAAATAAACAAATGTGAGGTTGTGGCCTCTGATACAGCTAGGGGGTGCTGTTTGTTCTCCCCAGAATGTGCATGCAGACTTATGAAGTCCATAGGTGTGCATGAGAGTCACGGATTTCCGGCCCGGGTTTTCCAGGTGGCTGAAGGCCACAGGTTTGTGTGTGTTTAAAAGCCCTGCAGTAAGGGGTATGGGTGGGTCAGGCCGTGTCAGGCGTCTGGCCAGGTGAGGCCAGGTGTGCGAGGTGCACTGCATTAACAGCCCCAAGGCTGCGAGTGCTGGCACCGCTCGAACGGAACCGGCACGGGAGGTGAGTATAGGTTTGTTTATTGTAGCAGGAAAAAAAAGCACTCCAGGACAAGACTAGAATGTAGTTATGCCTAATATTGAGACCTTTTTTAAAAAAATATAACATTTCATGACCTTCTCTATAACATATAGAAAAGCCAAATGCAAATCAGAAAACTGACTAAAGCACAAGAGACTGATTGAAAAAAGGCGCAAATTGTTTAATACATTTGTCGCAAATCACAAAGTCAATGATTGAGAGGTATTCACTCACAAATATTGGTGTCAATGCAAAGATGAACTCATTATTCTGTTCCTTATTTGCACACATGCTGTAGGGAAAGAGCTGAGCTACATAGCAGAAACAAGCTGTAAGGATGTGTGAGATTATATTTTATCAAGCACTGCTCTTTAAAGCTGCTAGAAAGAAGCCTCTCCATTGCTAAATACTGTTACTAAGAGCAAACTGCTGATTTTTACAGTCACACAAGAACTTTCAGTGACATCCAAAATCTGTTTATACTAAGGTGTTTACCCCCCAGAACCCTACCGGGTTATGGGAGGGCTGCAAAGACTTCTCACAGGTCTTCATTAGTGATGAACGAACATGATTGGATAAGGTTTTATTCGAGGATGCGTTCTCGAAAAATGTTAGATTCCCAGCGGCTGCATGTCTCGCGGTTGTTCGACAGGCCCAACATATGAAGTGATTACCTGTTTGATAGACAATCCCTGCACGTGTTGCGGCTGTCGAACAGCGGGGAGACATGCAGGCGTGAGGAAGACAACTTTGTTAGCACATGAGCATGGTCGGATAAGGCCTCTTTCACACTTCAGTCTTTTTCTTTCTGTCAAAATCCATCGTTTTGTGAAAAAAAAAAAAAACGGATCCAGCAAATGTTGCTGCTGGATCCGTTTTTTTCTCATAGACTTGTATTAGCGACGGTTTGTGACGGATGGCCTTCAGTTTCACGGATCTGTCCTAAATTCTGTGTCTGACGCCCGGAGACAACGGACATAGTACCGTTTTTTGTGTATGTTGAAAAATCGGACAGCGACTGATCCTGCGCTGTCCGTTGTTGGCTATAATGGAAGCCTATTGACACAGGATCCGCCGCTGTCCGTCTAAAGACGGAATCCAGCGACCGATCCCGTTTTTTGTAACTGAGCATGCCTGGAAGAATTTCTAATTCCTGTAATTTAACCCATTTTTTCCATTCAGGGGAAAAAAAAATCTTTCTCTCTTTCTCTCTTTCTCTCTCTTCTCTCTCTTTCTCTTCTCCCCTCTCTCTCTCCCCCCCCCCAATTCCAGTAGCGGCTGCTCCGGCGGATCCATAGAGAGAAAAACGATCCAGTGCATCAGTTTTTTACAATCAGCACAGGATCCATCTTTTCAACACTTTGACGGATTGTGACGGATTCTAAAAAACTGATGTGTGAAAGAGGCCTAACACCTTATCCAAGAAAGTTCGCTCAACACTATTCATCTCTTGGTCACATGACGGTATTTTAGGGCATGTGCTCCCATATACGTGTAAGTGCCTTTTTAATATAGAGATGTAATTCTTTCATCTATAACCTGTTTGCAAATCTGTCACTTTACAAAATTATTCCTAGGGAATACAACACCTTTTTCTTTTTTGTTCCTTATTTTCAGGCCAAGCAATGGGAGGCACAGTGAGTGCAGTGGCCGCAATTTTGGACCTGTCGATTGCATCCAACGTTACAGATAGTGCTCTTGCTTATTTCCTGACTGCCGACCTCTTCCTTCTGATATGCATCTGTTTGTATCTGATCCTTCCCAGGATAGAGTACTCCAGGTAAGATCTTTATGTGCTTCCAGATGAATTCTTCCTTAGTTTTAGATGAAGCTAGATCAGTAACCAGAGGTTACAGCACTGAGCTCCACTCTTTCTCCTGTTCCACTGGTAAAGGGCTCATCTAGCCTGGCCTGATCTAAAGCTATTATAACTGTAGGTCATTAGTGGACACAATTTTTACATACTGTGCTCATCTTTCCGGACTAGATAGGACTAATCCATGGGGATATAGGTCAGCTTACCTTTACCTATACTTGTGTGTGTAACTTGTGGAATTTGGAGTATTTTGTTAATTTCTAATACAGCATTGTTTATACCTTACTCATTAATCTTACTGGTGATTAATTTGGGATTTCCATTCTACCTCCGATTTGGGAACCGGTGATTTCTATCATAGCAGTAAAGCCATTGTGAGTAATAGCCAAAATCTATGAGGGGGGCGCATGAGTCCAACAGGTTTTCACTGCCTTACACTATCCTGATGCTCTATTGATTACACTATTCTGAGATGTATGTCCAGTGAAGGTTATATTTAAAGGAACAGTAAAAATAATCGCATGTAAAAAATGAAAAATCTGCTGGAAGTTGGTGAAACATTTTCCTTGTTGAGGACGAGCGTTACTATCTATGAGTTGCAGTCGCCCTTTCCTGGTGTCCAGTTCCGCAGGTCACATTGCCGGAGTAGCAGGTAGAGAGCAGTACATGTCATATAGTGCAGGTAAGGGTACCGTCACACAGTGCCATTTTCATCGCTACGACGGCACGATTCGTGACGTTGCAGCGTCGTATAAGTATCGCTCCAGCGTCGTATACTGCGGTCACACGTTGCAATACACGGCGCTGGAGCGATAATTTCATGACGTATTTGCGATGTAGAAGCCATTGGTTACTGTGCGCACATCGTATACAACCTGTGTCACACAATGCAATCATGCCGCCACAGCGGGACACTAGACGACGAAAGAAAGTTTCAAACGATCTGCTACGACGTACGATTCTCAGCGGGGATCCGGATCGCAGTAGCGTGTCAAACACAGCGATATCGTAAATGCATCGCTGGAACGTCACGAATCGTGCCGTTGTAGCGATCAAAATTGCACTGTGTGACGGTACCCTAAGGCTAGGGTCACACATATATAGTGCTCTTCACTGTGCCACCGCATTGGAAGATTCATCGTAATCCCCCTGGAAGCGCCCTAATATGCGGCTGCCAGGGTCACGCTGGACACTGTCCGCCCTCCGTCCCAGCAGACGTACAGAAAAATGTCCACGGTAACTCGGTCAGCCTCATTACAGTTCATGGCTTTATTAGGGTTTCCATTTGAATCTTGTTTTTTTGGTGATTATGACAAAAGCTCAAAGGGCAGTATAATACGTGCAGAACACGTAGATGGTTATATAGTGTATGTACTGTTTGTAGGTGGCAGGATGAACATGGCAGTACACTGCATGTAGTACAGCTGTATATACTGTGTATATATATATATATATATATATATATATATATATATATATATATATATATATATATATATATTATACATACAGAGAGCAGTGCACTATATGTAGTATGGATAAAGGGTAGTGTAAGATATGTAGTTCCATTAGTTACGAGTGTAGTTCTTAGGTTCCTTTCTCACGTCCTTTTTTAAGGACCGCAAATACAGACATACGTGCACCCATTGTATACAATGGTGGTGCGCACATATCAGGTTTTTCACATGGATGAGCGTTGACTTACAGACTTATTATATATCGTAAGTTACTAACTCTTGATGTCAGCTCACTTGCCACCACCACAGAGCAAGTGGACAGGGCGAGGCAAAGAGACAGATTTGGCCATCTTATGGATGTGCCATTTCTGAGGCGGCTGAGAGCTGATGTTGGTAGCCTGTGGTGGAGCAATATCTCTGGCCACTTGCCAGGCAATTAATATGAACCCACAGCTGTCTGTTTAGCCTTTGCTGGTTTGAATTTAGGAGGACCCTACTTTTTTTTTTCTGGGGTCGCTCTTACATTTACCAGTAAATGCTAAGCAAACACCTGTAAGCTGTTATTAATAGCCTGGGAACCTTATGGCGTATTGTCCCTTGCCCCGATTATTAATATCAGCCCCCAGCTGCGGGCTTTCTCTCTGCTGGTTATTAAACTTGCACTGCAGCCACTGCAGCCTATGCCATTTTTTTTATTTAATTCTTTATTTTACACAGAAGATACAGAGCTGCTGCTAAATACAATCCCCTAATTGTCTTCTGGTTACGCTGATATCTGCGCAAGCAGGAGACAATGATAAGTTGCCTTCAGCAGTCGGCCAGGCACCTGGGAACAGCGTGAACTGTACCACTTGCTCCCAGGCCCTGGTACATGTCACTCTGATGACACATGGATGTGATTCTTGTGTCATTAGTGTACACGTGTGCAGCATTCATTTTATCAATGCTGCGGAAAAAAACTGACATGTCTGCAGGTTTTTCACACAGTTACTTGGTCTTTGTGAAAAACCTGACATGTGGGCACCACCACTGAATACAATTGGCATGCTTGTGTCCATATTTGCGGCCCTTAAAAAAAAAACTGACCTCATACGGATTTGAAAAACGGATGTGTGAAGAAGGCCGTAGAAGTATATTTACTTAGAGAATTGGTGACGGGTTCAATACTTACTTCACCCACTGTGTGTGTTTGTGTATGAGATTGATATATACACTGCTCAAAAAAATAAAGGGAACACTTAAACAACAGAATATAACTCCACGTTAATCAAACTGCTGTGAAATCAAACTCTCCACTTAGGAAGTAACACTTTGATAATCAATTTCACATGCTGTTGTGCAAATGGAATAGACAACAGATGGAAATTATTGGCAATTATCAAGACACACCCAATAAAGGAGTGGTTCTGCAGGTGGGGACCACAGACCACATCTCAGTACCAATGCTTTCTGGCTGATGTTTTGGTCACTTTTGAATGGTGGTTGTGCTTTCACACTCGTGGTAGCATGAGACGGACTCTACAAACCACACTAGTGGCTCAGGTAGTGCAGCTCATCCAGGATGGCACATCAATGCGAGCTGTGGCAAGAAGGTTTGCTGTTTCTGTCAGCGTAGTGTCCAGAGGCTGAAGGCACTACCAGGAGGCCTGTACACCAGGAGACGTGGAGGGGGCCGTAGGAGGGCATCAACCCAGCAGCAGGACCGCTACCTCAGCCTTTGTGCAAGGAGAAACAGGAGGAGCACTGCCAGAGCCCTGAAAAATGACCTCCAGCAGGCCACAAATGTGCATGTGTCTGCACAAAGGGTTAGAAACTGACTCCATGAGGATGGTCTGAGTGCCCGACGTCCACAGATGGGAGTTGTGCTCACAGCCCAACACCGTGCAGGATGCTTGGCATTTGCCACAGAACTCCAGGATTGGCAAATTCTCCACTTTTGCCCTGTGCTCTTCACAGATGAAAGCAGGTTCACACTGAGCACATGTGACAGACATGATAGAGTCTGGAGACGCCATGGAGAGCGATCTGCTGCCTGCAAAATCCTTCAGCATGACCTGTTTGGCAGTGGGTCAGTAATGGTGTGGGGAGGCATTTCTTTGGAGGGCTTCACAGCCCCCATTGTGCTCGCCAGAGGTAGCCTGACTGCCATTAGGTACCAAGATGAGATCCTCAGACAGACCCATTGTGAGACCATATGCTGGTGCGGTTGGCTTGTGGGTTCCTCCTAATGCAGGACAATGCCAGACCTCATGTGGCTGGAGTATGTCAGCAGTTCCTGCAAGATGAAGGCATTGAAGCTATGGACTGGCCCGCCCGTTCCCTAGACCTGAATCCGATTGAACACATCTGGGACATCATGTCTCGCACCATCCACCAACGTCACATTGCACCACAGATTGTCCAGGAGTTGGCGGATGCTTTAGTCCAGGTCTGGGAGGAGATCCCTCAGGAGACCATCAGCCGCCTCATCGGGAGAATGAACAGGCGTTGTAGAGAGGTCATACAGGCACGTGGAGGCCACACACACTATTGAGCATCATTTCCTTATTTTGAGGTATTTCCACTGAAGTTGGATCAACCTGTAACTTCACTTTCCTCTTTAATTTTGAGCATCATTCCAACTCCAGACCTCCGAGGGATATTAGTTGGGATTTACATTGATCATTTTTAGGTTTTATTGTTCTCCACACTTTCCACTATGTAATGAATAAAGATTTACAACTGGAATGTTTCATTCAGTGATATCTAGGATGTGGGATTTTAGTGTTCCCTTTATTTTTTTTGAGCAGTGTATATTGTTCTGTCCGTTGTTTGTGAGGTGCAGCTGGGGACATAGTTTTGACAGAAGTGATTATGTGCAGCAAAGCATAAGTGATAGTCATGTGTGGTGTGACCATAGGTAACTGAATAGGAGTAAATATGACGTCTGTCACCTGACTCCACGGCACTTTATGTGATCTTTTCATTCATCTCCGGTGACTGTGACTTGAACACACTATATACTAACACATCACACTTAATTAAATTTACTGACACCATGTCAGCATCCCCTATTGACTGGTAGCCATGTTAGCCAAGGGCATAACATACACACAACACAAAGTAAGTGCTGTGGTGATGTCATGCCCTCCTTGGTATTGTCCAGTAAGCTGCTAATGTCCTACTTACACTCACCGGCCACTTTATTAGGTACACCATGCTAGTAACGGGTTGGACCCCCTTTTGCCTTCAGAACTGCCTCAATTCTTCGTGGCATAGATTCAACAAGGTGCTGGAAGCATTCCTCAGAGATTTTGGTCCATATTGACATGATGGCATCACACAGTTGCCGCAGATTTGTCGGCTGCACATCCCAAAGATGCTCCATACAAGGCAGGATGGATCCATGCTTTCATGTTGTTTACGCCAAATTCTGACCCTACCATCCGAATGTTGCAGCAGAAAACGAGACTCATCAGACCAAGCAACGTTTTTCCAATCTTCTACTGTCCAATTTCGATGAGCTTGTACAAATTGTAGCCTCAGTTTCCTGTTCTTAGCTGAAAGGAGTGGTACCCGGTGTGGTCTTCTGCTGCTGTAGCCCATCTGCCTCAAAGTTCGACGCACTGTGCGTTCAGAGATGCTCTTAGGCCTACCTTGGTTGTAACGGGTGGCGATTTGAGTCACTGTTGCCTTTCTATCAGCTCGAACCAGTCTGCCCATTCTCCTCTGACCTCTGGCATCAACAAGGCATTTCCGCCCACAGAACTGCCGCTCACTGGATTTTTTTTCTTTTTCGGGCCATTCTCTGTAAACCCTAGAGATGGTTGTGCGTGAAAATCCCAGTAGATCAGCAGTTTCTGAAATACTCAGACCAGCCCTTCTGGCACCAACAACCATGCCACGTTCAAAGGCACTCAAATCACCTTTCTTCCCCATACTGATGCTCGGTTTGAACTGCAGGAGATTGTCTTGACCATGTCTACATGCCTAAATGCACTGAGTTGCCGCCATGTGATTGGCTGATTAGAAATTAAGTGTTAACAAGAAGTTGGACAGGTGTACCTAATAAAGTGGCCAGTGAGTGTATAGCCCTGCAGTCTGCCAGGGTAATAGTTTGAGGTCATTATTTTACACTTACATAAAGTAAAAGTTACAGTTCCCTGTATGATAAGAAATGTCAGAGCTGCCCTTTAGTTCATCCATTTTTGTTGTTTAGCCATGCGACTAGATTCCTACATTCAGTGTTATAAAAAAAAAATGTAAAAACCACAGGGTGAAACTGATGAGTTTCGGCCTGAGGTTACTTTTGCCACAGTTTGATCATGCTTGTTCCGTCAGAAACCAAAAGAGAAGTAGAGGTGTCAGCGAGAAGCCTGTCCTTACAGACAGATGACTCGGGCCGGTTTCTCAATCTGTAGCATCTGTGCCAGTTTCCTTACTGCATTCACTAACATCACTATGGAGAAGCTCTACACAAAGCAGAAGACTTACATCGCTATGATTATACTGTTTTCTGTTTCACATGTTGGACATCTTTTATTGTTTTATAGTAAATAAGAAAATGACCACAAGTTCCCAAATTTTGTATTCCTCTGACCGACCACCTTGTCACATTGCTCAGGTCCTTAGGCAACGCCATCTTCTTGGAATACATATACCTTTCCCATGACACAAACCAGGAAAAGCAGTTGTATGTAGATAAATGTACATGAGGCTGTAACCTCTGCATTAAAGTGATCGTGTCATCAGGATTTTGCTCAGTAACCTACAAACACTGTCAGGTTGGGGCCATTATACTGATAATAATGATACCTGGAGCGAAAAAATCCATCTTGTGGTTCTTGTGTAATCAGTGTTAGAACTTTTCAGTTAATGAGATGCTTTTACTTCGGGGCAGCCTGTGGGCAGAGTCTTATCTTCCTGCTCTAAGGCCATGTTCACACTTTGCGGTTTTTACCGCGGAACCGCGGCGATTTTGATGCTGCGGGTCCGCAGCAGTTTCCATAGCGTTTACATTTACATGTAAACCCTATGGAAACCGCAAACCGCTGTGCACATGCTGCGGGAAAAACCGCGCAGAAACGCAGCGGTTTAAAACCCGCAGCATGTCACTTCTTTGTGCAGAATCGCTGCGATTCTGCACCCATAGGAATGCATTGAACCGCTTACTTCCCGCATGGGGCTGTGCCCACGTTGCGGGAAGTAAGCGGTTAATGTGCGGGTGGTACCCGGGGTGGAGGAGAGGAGACTGTCCTCCAGGCCCTGGGAACCATATTTGGGGTAAAAAAAAGAATAAAAATAAAAAATCATGTTATACTCACCTCTCAGCGCTGCACGCGGCTGTCCGGTCAGAGTTGCTGTGCGAACAGGACCTGCGGTGACGTCGCGATCACATGATCGTGATGACGCCCGGGTCACATGACCGTGACGTCACGAAGGTCCTTCTCGGCACAGCATCTTTGGAACCGGAGCGCCGCGTGCAGCGCCCAGGAGATCTGGACATCGGAGGGTGAGTATAACCAATTTTTATTATTTTTAACATTACTATTGATGCTGCATATTGCTGCATATGCAGCATCAATAGTATAGGAGTAATCCCGCAGCGGAAATCGCAAAACAAACCGCGATAAATCTGCAGGGATAACCGCAGCGGTTTTGCCCTGCAGATTTATCAATTCCGCTGCGGGAGAACCCGCAGAGGGACGCCGCAAAGTGTGAACATGGCCTAAAGGTACCTTCACACATAACGATTTCGTTAACGATATTGTTGCAACGTCACGCTTTTGGTGACGTAGCAACGATCCCGCTTAACGATCTTGTTATGTGTGACAGCGACCAACGATCAGGCCCCTGCTGGGGGATCGTTGGTCGTAGGGAATGATCAGGACCATTTTTTGGTCGCTGATCACCCGCTGTCATCGCTGGATCGGCGTGTGTGACGCCGATCCAGCGATGTGTTCACTTGTAACCAGGGTAAATATCGGGTTACTAAGCGCAGGGCCGCGCTTAGTAACCCGATATTTACCCTGGTTACCATTGTAAAAGTTAAAAAAAAAACAGTACATACTCACATTCCGATGTCTGTCACGTCCACCGACGTCAGCTTCCCGCACTGACTGTGTCAGCGCCGGCCGTAAAGCAGAGCACAACTTTTACAATGGTAACCAGGGTAAATATCGGGTTACTAAGCGAGGCCCTGCGCTTAGTAACCAGATGTTTACCCTGGTTACCCGGGGACTTCGGCATCGTTGAAGACAGTTTCAACGATGCCGAACTCGTTCCCCTGATCGTTGGTCGCTGGAGAGAGCTGTCTGTGTGACAGCTCCCGAGCGACCACACAACGACTTACCAACGATCACGGCCAGGTCGTATCGCTGGTCTTGATCGTTGGTAAGTCGTTTAGTGTAACGGTGCCTTAAGCCAGATAAGATAAGTCTCTGCCCACAGGCTGCCCCAAAGTACAAACATCTCATTAACTGAAAAGTTCTAACACTGATTACACAAGAACCACAGGATGGATTTCTTCACCCCAGGAATCATTTTAATCAGTTTAACAGCGAAAACCTCGCAGTGTCTGTAGTTTACTTAGCAAAATCCTGCTGACAGGTTTTCTTTAACCTCTTAATGACCGCCAATACATTTTTAACTGACCTGAGATAGAAGAGAATAGCATCCTGATACAGGTGACAATCCAGCAGCTGTCGGCTGTCCGCTATAGCTGACAACTTGCTGCATCAGCCACGATCAGTGTTGGCACCATCCATAACTGTTTAACTCCTCAGATGCTGTTGAGATCATGATTGTGTGGTCCTGATGTTTCCCATGGCAGTTCACAGCAAAATAGCGGCCTTAGAGTTTCCGAGCTATAGTGGCATATTCAGAAGACAGCAACATTTAGGTGGTAAGAATACACTTTTACGTTTCTGTCATGCCACTTTGTATTCATTCCTGAAAATCACCTGAATGGTTAATAAACTACCTGACTTCAGTTTTTAATATGTCAGGGGGCGGCGCTGTTTTTAAAATGGTATCACTTTAGGAGGTTTCCCAATATATGGGACCCCCAAAGTTACTTCAAACCTGGATGGGTCCCTAAAAAACTAAATTTTGTAAATTTCTTTGAAAAAAAATGAAAAATTGATGCTACATTTTTAAACCTCCTAAAATGGCAACAAAATAAAATATCATTTTACAAACGGTGCTGATGTAAAGCAGACATGAGGGAAATGTTATTTATTAATGTTTTTCTGTGGTATGACCATCTGGATCAAAGGGATAATCATTCAAAGTTTGAAAATTGCTATTGTTTTACATTTTTGTCATTTCTGATATGTTTATGTGCTTAATAAAGCAGTAAATTACACAAGGTCAGTGCCTTGGCTGCAAGAGAAAAAAACTTTTTTATTTTTTTTTATTTTGTAGTATGCCTAAAGTATGTATAGTGCCACTGTTGGGTGAATGCTGCCCTCTGTATATGACCTGGGTGTATGTGATGTACACACTAAGCATTCATCACACATGATGTGAACAAGGCTGTATCTTTAGCTTTAGGCTATGTGCACACGTAGGAAATGTGGTGCAGAATTTTCTGCACAAAATCTGCATCTCCTGGCAGAATCAGCAGCCGCGGATTTGGCGCTGTTTTTATGCGGATTTTGTGCGGATTTGCCGCGGATTTTGCCTCTGCGGATTTCTATCATGGAGGGGTGCAGAAACGCTGCAGATCCGCACAAAAGAAGTGACATGCACTTCTTTTAAATCCGCAGCAATTCCGCACTGATTTTTCTGCACCATCTGCACAACAACTTTTTTTTTTTTTTTACATTGATTTACATGGTACTGTAAATCACAGTACGGATCTGCAGCGTTTCTGCGCAGAAAAATCCGCTGCGGATCTGCAGCAAATCTGCATCGTGTGCACATAGCCTTACTGCGTAGGACTGGAAGGGAGCCATTGTAGTTCTCTTTGTCATCAGTAGGTGGCGCTGTGCAGCTTCTGAGAATCTGCTGCATAAAGAAGCCACAGTGCTAGGTGAGGTTGGTGTCTCGGGCAGTATGTTACCACACAACAATGGCTTGTTTAGTCTGTTTGCAGTAAAACCGAATGTCTGCGAGGTTTTCTGCCATGTTGCGGCATATTTGTGTCATACATTGCTATGCCCACATCCATATACTTGTTACCTGGCAGATTATCTACATCCTGAAATGACTCCAACACATTCAAACTTTTCTGTAGTATATCAGGAACGGGCAGTATTTTGTTTTTGCGCTTTCATTTTTTTCTTCCTCTTCTACCAGGAGCCATACTTTTTTGTATTTCTCAGTCGATGTAGACATGAGGATTTTTTTTTTGCTGCACCAATCAATCTCCGAGGGGGCTGAAATAATGGAAAAAAAAAAAAAGAAAGCAATTCCACCATGTTTTTTGGGTTTCTTTTTTAAGGGGTTAATCATCTGGTAAAAGCCTGGCAGTATGATTCTCCAAGTTAGTACGATTTCAGTGATACCAAACTTTCATAGACTTTTTTTTTTCTTCTTTTAAGTGGTGAAAAAAAAAAAAGAGAAAAGTGTGTATGTGTATTAAGAGACCACCACATGAAAACCCTGTCATGGGCAGCCCAATCTCCAGACCTGAACCCCATTGAAAACCTCTGGAATGTAATCAAGAGGATGATGGATGGTCACAAGCCATCAAACAAAGAAGAACTGCTTACATTTTTGTGCCAGAAGCAGTGTGAAACACTGGTGGAAAGCATGCCAAGATCCATGAAAGCTGTGATTAAAAATCATGGTTATTCCACAAAATACTGATTTCTGAACTCTTCCTGAGTTAAAACATTAGTATTGTTGTTCCTAAATGATTATGAACTTGTTTTCTTTGCATTATTTGAGGTCTGAAAGCACTGGTTTTTTTTTTTATTTTGACCATTTTTCTTTCTCAGAAAAAAAATACAAAATATATTGCTTGGAGCTTTGGAGACATGTTGTCAGAAGTTTATAGAATAAAAGAACAATGTACATTTTACTCAAAAATATACCTGTAAAGAGAAAATCAGACAAACTAAACATTTTGCAGTGGTCTCTTAATTTTTGCCAGAGCTGTATATATAAATTAATGTCTCCTGCTGTCTTCAGATTACATAACAAAATCCTGCTGACAGATTCCATTTAATAGGGGGAAAATGTGACTTTTTTTTATTCATTATTTTTAAGACTTTTAAAAATGTTTTCTTTTTACCTTATTTATTAGTCCTCTAATGGGACTTGAAACTGCAATTATCCGATCACTTATACTGTATACTGCAATATCATTGTATTGTAATATACCGTATATACTCGAGTATAAGCTGAGGCACCTAATTTTGCCACGGAAAACTGGGAAAGCTTATTGACTCGAGCATAAGCTGGGTATGCATTGTCCCCTCATCCCTGTCCTGCTATGTATGGCTCCCCCGTTTTGTCCTGCTATATGTGGCTCCCTCTGTTGTATGCATGGCCCCCAATGTCCCACATGGCTCCCATGGTCCCGCATGGCTCCCACACTTCCCCTGTCCTTCCCACCCTCCTCGCATGTCCCTGCATCTCTGTCCCGGCAGCTCTTCCTTGTTCCTGTGCTCAGTGGTCACGTGGTACCGCTCATTAAGGTAATGCATATGCGCTCCACGCCTATGGGAGTGGAGACGCGTTCATGTTCATTACTTTAATGAGCGGTACCATGTGACCGCTGAGCACAGGAACAGAAAGAGCTGCCGGCGCCGGGACTGAGATGCAGCGATGGAGGGTGAGTATTGAAAGTTTAATGCTGCACTCTATTAGCAGCAGATCTACTGACAGTGAACGGAGCAGAGGCCGAGAATGCCCACCTCCACTCCAGACTGTGCTGTAGAGCACATTCTCAGGATCGCTGGGGATCTTGGAAGTCGGACTCAGCGATCCTCATCATATTCTATGGATAACTGTTTTTTGGGAATACCCATTTAAACGTTAGCTGGATCACAAACTATGTTTATATGCAGACATGATTTAGGAAAAAAAGGGGGCCACTTTTTTGGTAGACTTTTTGCTGTGTATACATATAGGATGTTAATAACTTTTTTTTGTTTCTCTTAAGCTATTACTTGAATATAAAAGAAGAAGAGAGGCCTCATGTGACCGAAGCTGATGGTTCTGAGGAAACAGTTGACACCTCCTCAACAAAGACAAACTCTCCACCGATACTTCCAATCTTGAAGAAGGTCAAAGTGTTGGCTGCTTGCTTATTTTACACCTTTTTCATTAGTATCATCATTTTTCCAACCATTTCTGCTGGCATTGAGTCTGTTGAGAAATTATCTGGCAGTATATGGACCAATAAGTATTTCACACCCATGACATGTTTCCTCACATATAACTTTGCTGACTGGAGTGGACGGCAGATCACTACATGGATTCAGAGCCCGGGGCCTACCAGCAAGATACTACCAACACTGGTTTTCCTCCGGACATTTTTCATTCCCTTATTTATGTTCTGTAATTACCAGCCCAGAAAACATATATATCAAGTCTTCTTCCAGAATGATGTCTATCCAGTCATGTTTATCACTCTGCTGGGGTTTAGCAATGGTTATCTGGGAACACTCTCCATGGTGTATGGACCTAAGGTAGTCCCCAAGGAATTCAGCGAGGGCACTGCAATAGTAATGTCATTCTTCCTAGGATTGGGGTTAGCGATAGGATCTGCTTTCTCCTCACTTGTTCACTTGATTTGATGTATAAAAGACACAAACTAGATTTTTATTTTTATAAATTTTTATCCAGAGACTTCGTAATGAAACAAAATCAGTTAAATCTTCTTAGAAGATGAACTTTTAATGGTTTTAAGTATTCAATTATTTGTACGTACTAAAGATCTAGTAGTCTAACCCTTGAATGCATGAAAGAAAATTCTTGATATTTTTTCCTTTAACCCCTTCACCCCCGGAGCTTTTTCCGTTTTTTCATTTTCGTTTTTTGCTCCCCTCCTTCCCAGAGCCATAATTTTTTTTATTTTTCCGTCAATATGGCCATGTGAGGGCTTATTTTTTGCGGGACGAGATGTACTTTTGAACGAGATCATTGGTTTTACCATGCCGTGTAACAGAAAACGGGAAAAAAATTCCAAGTGTGATGAAATTGCAAAAAAAGTGCAATCTCACACTTGTTTTTTGTTTGGCTTTTTTCCTAGGTTCACCAAATGCTAAAACTGAGCTGCCATTATGATTCTCCAGGTCATTACGAGTTCATAGACACCTAACATGTCTAGGTTATTTTTTATCTAAGTGGTGAAAAAAAATTCCAAAGTTTGCAAAAAAAAAAAAAAAAAATTGCGCGATTTTCCGATACCCGTAGCGTCTCCAATTTTCATGATCTGGGGTCGGGTGAGGTGTAGATACATTCTTTTGATCGCCCGTTATTGCATTTTAATGCAATGTCGCGGCGACCAAAAAAACGTAATTTTGGCGTTTTGATTTTTTTTCTCGTTACGCCATTTAGCGGTCAGGTTAATCCTTTGTTTTTGTTGATAGATCGGGCGATTCTAAACGCGGCAATACCAAATATGTGTATGTTTAATTTTTTTTTAATTGTTTTATTTTGATTGGGGCGAAAGGGGGGTGATTTGAACTTTTATATATTTTTAATTTTTTTTATATTTTTGAACACTTTTTTTTTAAAATTTTGGCATGCTTCAATAGCCTCCATAGGAGGCTAGAAGCATGCACTACTCGATCGGCTCTGCTTCATAGAGGTGAAATACAGATCACCTCTATGTAGTAGAAAGGCAGGTGTACTTTGAGCGCCGTCCACAGGGTGGCGCTCAAAGTAATCGGCCATCAACAACCATAGAGGTCTCAAGGAGATCTCTGGTTGTTATGGCAATGCACCGCTGACCCCCGATCATGTGACGGGGGTCAGCAGTGCAAGCACGTCCGGCCGCGCGGCCGGGAGCGCTAGTTAAATGCCGCTGTCAGCGCTTGACGGCGGCATTTAACTAGTTAATGGGCGCGGGCGGATCGCGATTCCGCTCGCGCTCATTGCGCGCACATGTCAGCTGTACAAAACAGCTGACATGTCGCGGCTTTAAGGTGGGCTCACCGCCGGAGCCCACCTTAAAGCAGGGGATCTGCCAGCTGACGTACTATTCCGTCAGCTGGCAGAAAGGGGTTAAAGCAGATGTTCTTATGAGGCTCTGTTAAGGGTATTCTAAAGTTGTCTACTGAACAATGTGGAGCTATGCAATCTCTTTACTTTCTGGTTGCTTGGGGGGTAGTAGCTATTCCTTAAGTGACAGTTAGGGTACGTGTCCACGTTCCGGATTTCGGTGCTTTGGACGGAGCGGAAAACCCGTTCCGCCCAAAGCGCCCCCCCCTTCTGTACGCGTGGTCATTCTGGTTGTGTTCATTGCACACATCAGGAATCGCCATACCCTATACATAGGACCCTGTTATTTACCTTGCGGCAACGGAGCGTCGGCGCAAGGTAAACAGACATGCTGCGATCTAAAAAGACGTGCCGAATGTCCGTAAACCCAGGGCCGCCAGAAGCGTGTTCGCACGCATAGTGAAGTCGGGATTTCATAAAATCCCCTCCACTATGCTGTAACATCTGGACGATGCGGGTTGAACGCTGCGGTTGTACGCAGCGTTCAATCCGCTGCCAATCCGGATGTAATCCGGCCCGTGGACACATACCCTTATAATCAGGAGCTCCATCCTGCTATTACACAGTCTGTTAGTGCTTGTTATCTTCTATATTCGTATATAGAGATAATGAGGAATTTGAACAAAAACACGTCTCAAGAAAGTGAGACCCTAGTTAGGAGAACTGTTCGGGAAATTGCCAATGCTGGGGACGGCAGGCTGCTGATCCCTGGAAACAAGCTTTACACCATGTAAGATAAAATCACTGCAGGAGAATTACAGCTGAAAAAAGCAAGTCAATTGCATATTTTCATGCTGCTAACTAAAGCAATTTAATAACTTGAAAATGCATCTTTTAAAAGGTCAGCATATCATGGAGATAGGCCCAAATAGTACAAAAATATTCTGACCTTTGGCTATTAGCAACTATCACTGTTTAGACTGGGCATGGTTATAAAGAGTCTACTCATTAGTTGGAGCATTTCCCCCCATGCCTCCGCCAACCGCCTCTTGCTGCTGTCATCAATGATTGTTAGGCTGTCATGTATCCATGAATCTCCTGAAACCTGCCAATCATAGCTTGTGGGAAGTGTCTGCTGCATTCTTTAATAGCCCATATAGCCCCATATTTTGTTTTGTGCCATAAGTGTTAATTGAAAAGCATACCTGTCTTACCATGCTACCTACTTTAAATAGGGTAACATTATTTGATTGATCCTTTTTATATTGGCATTTATAAATATAGTTAAACCTCTTCTGATAGAAAATGTTTATTTCTAAATATAGTAATAAAGGGGTTACCCACAACTCTATTAATAACCCACTGGTAGGATAGGTCTTGAATATCTTATCTTTGGGGTTCAGACACCCAGTTCCTCCACTGATCAGTTGTTATTGTTGAATTAAGGATTACAGTGTATTTATTGCATGTATACATAATTCACGTCTTATAAATCTTTCATGATATTTGTGCTGGTTGTGACGAGGCAATAATAGTCTATGGTATTTTTTGATCTAGTGATCACATGAAAAGGTTGCAAATATTCAAGCTTGACGAGAACCCATCACCAATCTGGGGCTGCCCTTTCTATTTTAATAAAACAATAGGTACCTCCAGACTGGTGATTTGTCTATTACAGTGTTTCTCAACTCCGGTCCTCAAGACCCACCAACAGGTCAAGTTTTCAGGATCTCTTAGTATTTCACAGGTGACAATTTCATCACCTGCTTCAGCATTAATTCAATCACCTATGGAAATCCTGAAAACTTGGCCTGTTGGTGGGTCTTGAGGACTGGAGTTGAGAAACACTGGTCAATTATCTATCAACAAAACCATCTGAAGTAGCTCAAATGTCCCCCCAAAAGGGCTCCGCTTTTTAGCAGAGTCAGGCTTGAACTTCCGAGTTGTGGCATCCCCCTTGCACAGCGGCAGTCCTCTGCGGGATGCTCTGGCAGTCCTAGAGCAAGATTTCGCTCTTTGCACTAAGCCCAAACTACCATGTACTTTACTAATCTATAACCAGCTGTAATGATGTTACCACTTGGTAGCTTAGTAAAGTTTGCGTTGTCTCTAGTGAAAAGAGCAAAATCTCACCCTTTCAGAACGAGAGCAGCTGCAAAGGGTTGTGGGGTCCCCCTCTTCATGCCTGGATCCCACAAACTGGAAGTTTGGGCCTGACTTTGTTAGGCTGCCGTCACACTAGCAGTATTTGGTCAGTTTTTTTACATCAGTATTTGTAAGCCAAAACCGGGAGTGGAACAAATAGAGGAAAAGTATAACAGAAACATATTCACCACTTCTGCATTTATCACCCACTCCTGGTTTTGGCTTACAAATACTGATGTAAAATACTGACCAAATACTGCTAGTGTGATGGCAGCCTTAGAAAGTAGGACGCATTCGGGGGACATTAAGAGCATATCTGAGTGGTTATGTTACTAGATTATATTTAGACAGACTGTTTTATTAAATAAGGGCAGCCCCAGATTGGTGATTAGGTCCTCTTCAAAGTTCAGATATAAAGTGTCTTTCAGTACAGAAGTCATTGCTATCTAGTTGGGAACATTCGGCTCTTCTGCCATGTATGTTTCCACAATTCTGCAGCATAATTTCCATACTCTGCATTGGGCTTTTCTGCTGTTAGTTTTCCTGCAAATATATGAACACCTTGACAACTGGGCTTTACTATTCCTATTGTTAAAAGCATAGTGTCCATCCCCTGTAGGTTATGAGCACTCATGGGTTTTCTGTCCCATTATATGTTATTTATTTGCCTGTGTTTAGTTATACTTTTTTACGTTAATTTGTTATGTACTGTAAACCTTGTTTTCACATGCACAGTGTTCGGGAATTAAGGGCACTATGAAATAAAATATACAGTGTGTAACCAGTACTGACAGTATAGGAAATGCCCCATTAATTAGGGCAGTGATGGCATCCTGTTATCTATTTTTGTGTACATTTCCAGGTAAAATAATAGTTGAACATACAAGCACAAAGTTCTTTAAAGATGTCCATGTCATTGATTCGATACCCTGTTTGGGGCAAAATGTAAGAGTGACTCCCGTTACGGCTGACCCAACATTCCCATGCGTTTCAAGATTGACCGTCAGTTTGATTTTTCATCTATATATTGCAGAAGCTGAGGAGTGTTTAGCCAGGTGTGGGATCATTAAACTATATAGTTCTATATCTATATATAATAAACTATATCAGGTATTCAGTGATGGTTAGAGACGAACCAACTTCAGTCTTCCGAAGTTTGAGCTATAGACGTCTGTTACCCTTTTATATTTGTTAAGTAATGCTGTGTTCGCTTCTCGTATGGTTTTAACATTTGGTGCAGGGTGATATTGGAAAGCCAATATTTCAACTCCTGTATTTCTCCCTCCGCCCGATTCATTAGGACTGGCATTTTGTAAGCAACGTTTATAGAAAGGAGCACTAGCAGTACATACACCAAATTCATCATTCTCCTTTAAATGAATTTGGTGCGCCTTTCAATTTCTGTGCGCCGCTGCCACAAATGTTTCTCCAGCCAAGGGCTGGCCTACATTTCTGTTAAAATTTTCACCATTTTTGTAAATGATGAACTTGTCAGGTGTGCTTTTCCACACCCTCACCCCATCCCGGAGTTCCACCAACTTTTTAAAAAGTTGTCGGAACTGTCCGAGACTGACGTAGAAACACCAAAACTTGCATAAATGTCTCATGCAAATTCATTAGTAATATCGATAGTAAAATAGAAAACGGGCCGTTAGATTGATGAACCATGACATTTGTTTTTATGGATCGGATTTTTAACGTCTCCTACTTTCTTATAAAAGTACATTTGCAACAAATTGCACATTTAAGACATGAAGTGTAGACTATTAATATGTACTGTAATATTTCATACTTTTATTTTGAGGCCAGAGTTAAGGCATCATTACTTTTTTTTAACCTTTTAAAACTGTCTAGAGGCCACCAGAACAAAATGTTATGTCTGCACAGTAGCATACGTCCAAGCCGTACATCGGGGGAGTATGTTGGGGAATACCCCTGATGTATGCACATGTTGAGACGGGAACAGAGCCAGATTTGCTTGTGAAAGCTGAACCTCCTGCCCATGAAAAGCTGATTTCAGTTCTCATTTTCAGAGCCGCCTAAACAATATGCAGTTTGCACTCGTCTGACTTTCCACTGGCGTCTGTGGGGAATTTACTGCATCATGTTGGCATCACATCTATTGTGTAAAGGAAGTAACTGCAGCTCTAGCTCTTTGATCAGTCGCAAATCTTTTTTTTTTTTTTACATCAAGTACTCGGCCATATTTGTTTTTGCTGTAATACATGAGATGCATTATAGTTCCTCATAGCTTTATAGATAACTTTTATTTCGGAACACTATCTAAATAATTGATGGATATGAGACCAATAAAACAGATGTAAAGGAATATGTTTACAGGAATCTCCTCACATTGGTACATGTGATGTATATGTATATTATTTTGGTGTGAATATGGTCCTACCACAATAAAAATGCTATCTGCTTTTATGTACAGTGTAATGGATGGTCTGAAAGTATTGACCGGTCTCAATAGATGAGTTCACAGGAGGTAAGTCTATTCCAAAGCTCCAATGTTCCGAAAAGCACATCACATGGAGCAAGTTTTTCTTTTTTGTATTAGGACCAAGGTGAGCAGCAGATGTATCAGAATGCCGGACCCCAGAATTTAATTTCACTGCTCATTGCTGGGATGTGTATTGAAGAGTAGCAAGTTCTCTTCAGCTTGGTTGGGTCAGATAAAGTATTACTTTAGACAGAAGGTAATTGGATTGTGAAATAGGCTGCGGTGAGTTGTAGCCGACACTCTGGCAGCATTAACACCATTCAAAAACAGTTTAGATAAGTACGGAACATAGCGATCCCAAAGTAGAAGTGCTGCCACAGCAGAGGGATGACCTAGTCTTCTGGTGACCTTAAGGGAAACTTGGGCATCTGAAATTCATCTTTAAGACAGATTTTTCAGGTTATGCTTAGTGACTTTCCACCCTTCGAATACGTACTGGAGGATTTGTTAAGGGAATAAGAGCAATTTAAGGATGTTCTGTGGAAATTAATATATTCCCTCTATGACTAATATGGTGAATTTACACCCTGAAGTATTTTACAATAAAATACATGGGTGGATATTTTTAAAGGATCTAATCCAATAGGAAAAAAACAGGGTATGTCAATTCACAACAGTATTTTTGCAAATCTCCATGCAACACGTAGGTTTTGCCGTTGATTTGTGGCAAATAGGTTCCTTGAATAAGCATATACCCCTGTGTTCTACCTGACACTATCATTTATTAGTTGTATTAATAGTATCAAGGACTCAGGCAGATTAAATGCAATCTGTCCACGGGTTTTTGCTATGGATCATGATTTTAGGATGGTTCTCATCCAAATCACGTAGATCTACATTGTGTTTGTAGATTTGGTACGTGACATTTGATGTATGAATTTTACCGTTGGATTTCTATTACATACTGTACATTTTTCTGCACACAGTAGAGCTGGAATTTCGCCATGTTTGCTGAATTAATTAATTAAAATGTTCTCATCTGAAATGTTTATTCTCAGCTATTAAAGTGAGAATAATTACTACCAAACATCTCAAAATGTACAAAAACACTTTTCTGGCATTTAAAAAAATATCAGTGACCAATGTAGCCACCCTTATTTTCTATAACAGTCATACGCCTTCCATCCATGAAGTCTGTCAGTTTCTAAATATGTTGATGGTCAACTTTTTGAGCAGCACCTACCACAGCCTGTTCAGAAAGGTGACTGTTTTCCTTCCCCAGTAAATGTCCTATTTAAGAAAAGCCCACAAGTTCTAACTAGGGTTTACTTCTGGTGAGGAAGGGGCCCTGTCATTGTTCTTTCATCTTTAAGGCAGCCGAGCAGTTGAGACTTCGATGTATGCAATTGAGTGTTTTCCTGCATAAAAATCCTGGTTTTCTTGCAAGATTCCTGTACCAAATCTTGAAGAAAGTGTCTTCTAAAAATGGCAGTAGGTTTGGGAGTTGATTTTGAGTCCATTTTCAACTTGAAAATATCCAACTAGCTCATCTTAAATAATACCAGCACATATCAGTATCTGACCTCCATCTTACAGGGATCTGAGTTGAAGTAGAGGTCTGTGCCCACTGATTGAGCCACGGGCCCATCCATCTGGTTCATCAAGACACCCTTATCTCATCAGTCCATAAAATCTTTGAAAAATCTGTGTTCAGGTATTTTTTGGCCCAGACTTGATGTTTAATCTTCTGTGTCTTGTTCAGTGGTGGTCGGATTTCAGCCTTGGCCTTGTCTCTGACCACTGAACACCTTGCGCCCCAGTGAGTTTGGAGTTCTGGAATATGAACACAATGGAAGGTAATTGGTTTCCAGTGGCTTCACAAAATGTATTTGTCTCACATCTTTGGCAGTTATGGTGCATCTTTTATTGTCAAAAAGCTTTTTGAGAGAGAGACTTTTGCAGCTCCCTAGCCCTTACTATGACCATTTTACAGCACCAGAGTTCTGGTCTCCATTGACTTCTACGGGGTTCGGGTAGAGTTCTGGTACCGAACTTTAGACTAAAGTTCGTTCTAACCCAATGTACCCCAACATCCACGGGTTTGCTCATCCCTAATCCTTAGACCACAGCCTCATTACACTAATACACATCATCTGATTTGCTTCGCCCAATAAGCATTCAAGATTATACAGCTTGAAGTTGGAAAATCTGCATAAAATGGTCAAAACATCTGCTTGTGTATACATGTATTGGATGTTCATTTTTGGTGTGTGTTTATATACAATGTATTATATATATTATATTTTGTTAAAAAGATGAAGACCGCACTCCTCTTTTAGAAACAATGTAGTAGTCTAATAGCCCATAGGGGCTTCTGCGACAGTGTGAGCCTTTCTCAAGGTTGATGTATATATTAGAGAGAGATAGCTATACGTAGAGAACTGCAAATGCAGCAAATTCATAAGGTATAAACCTAGATCCCCAACAAGTAAACTTAAAATACTTGCATGCAACAGCTAAAAAGTTCCAGACAGCAGATGTCACATGAATGTAGCAGATCATCATTCTTCCCATTTTCCTAGAACTGTAACTTTCTGTGAACCTGTTGAGCAATACCAAAATTATTACATTTTTTTGCACTTTATCAGCAGTACCAACACTTCATGATGCCCTCAATTTACTTCTGACTTTGGCAGATACAGAAGACTACTGTTAGTAATTTATTTGCAGACTGGTTTTACTTGTGTAGTGTGTAACTTGGGAAATTAAAGTCAGCTTGTTGCCAATGTACAGAGGAAGAAAGTGTATTCATGAGATCTCTGTCTAATGTGATAGAGGAATCCTAAACATGGCTGATATGTTGCCAGCTCTGCATCTGTCACGTTTCTGTTCAGGAAGCCTTTTCTCGTAGATTGTCAGTTTTATATTGTGATACTACAAGACCCTTTTACTATTTTATTTTCTATGATTGCAATACTCAAGGCCGCGCTGTTTAGACCTTTCTTAGGGTTTGTGCACCCGATGTCTTTAACCCCTTTCCGAAATCAGGTGTAATAGTACGCAAATGTCAGACTCCCTCCCTTTGATGTGGGCTCCAGCGGTGAGCCCACATCTTTCCGGAGACATGTCAGCTGTTTTGAACAGCTGACATGTGCCTGCAATAGCCGAGGGTGGAATCGCGATCCCCCTGCAGCTATAAAACCAGTTAAATGCATTTAACAAGCGCTTCCGGCAATGGTGCTGGAAATACGCACATCGGTGACCCCCTGTCACTTGATCACGGATCACCAGTATGTTGGCATGACAACCTGAGGTCTCCTGGATACCTCTATGGTTGTCACTGCTGGCTTGCTATGAGTGCCACATGGTGGTTGGTGCTCATAGCAAGTGGAGACTAGTGAAGCATGCCAAAAGTTTTTTTTTTTTTTTTTTTTTAAAGTGTTTTTAAAAATATAAAAAAAATATAAAAGTTCAAATCACCCCCCTTTCGCCCCATTCAAAATAAAACAATAAAAATAAAATCAAACCTACACATATTTGGTATCGCAGAGTTCAGAATTGCCCGACCTATCAATTTAAAAAAAGATTAACCTGATCGCTAAACGGCGTAGCGAGAAAAAGTCAAAACGCCAAAATTACGTTTTTTTGGTTGCCGCAACATTGCATTAAAATACAATAACGGGTGATCAAAAGAAAATATCTACACCAAAATGGTATCATTAAAAACATCAGCTCAGCACATACGAAATACGCCCTCACCCAACCCGAGATCAGGTATCGGAAAATGGCGCAATTTTTTTTTCAACTAAGTTTGGATTTTTTTTTTTTTACCTCTTAGATAAAACAGAACCTAGACATGTTAGGTGTCTATGAACTCGTAATGACTTGTAGAATCATAATGGCAGGTCAGGTTTAGCATTTGGTGAACCTAGTAAAAAGCCAAACAAAAAACAAGAGTGGGATTGCACTTTTTTTTTTGCAGTTTCACCACACTTGGAATTTTATTCACATTTTCTAGTAGACAACATGGTGAAACCAATGGTGTCGTTCAAAAGTACAATTCGTCCCGCAAAATCTAGGCCCTCACATGGCCATATTGATGGAAAAATAAAAAAGTTATGGCTCTGGGAAGAAGCGGAGCAAAAAACAAAAACGCAAAATCGAAAAAAGCTCCGGGGGTTAAGGGGTTAAGACAACGTCGCACCTGTATCGTTTTTGAAGGTGAAAACATTGATGGTGTTTTTCTTAGTGTCTCCTTAGACATCTCTTGCACCATTCTTGTTGCAGCTTTGCTGACGGCATTTTAAAAAAAAAAATGATTTCATATACAAGATAATGGAGACTTCCAAGCTGCATGAAGAATGGACTAGTCACTTCTTTTAGCCACTTCATGGCTTTCGAACCCTGAAGCGATTAAAAGAAGTGAAAAGTATATACAAATCATTTATACGTTGCCGTACATAATGTATGTTCATGTCTTTTTTACCTTTTTTTTTTTTTTTTTTTCATTTTGCTCTTTTTTTAGGTCTTTTTCAGGTGAGTTCCAGGTGGAATATATATATATATATATATATATATATATATATATATATATATATATATATATTTCTTAAGTATGTGATTTAAAATCCGCTTTACAATCTCCATTATACTGTATAACTCATTCAGATACATCACTCAGCCCCCCCAGTTCATAAACCCGAGCGTTTTGCATGCCGGTCTTGATCAAGACTATTTTGGAGTAAGTTGTACTAAATTTTATAAAAAGTGGGCTCCTCATAATTAATTTGGGACACGTTCAGCTGTTGTGCACGACTGTAAGAAATCATTAGCTGAAGTACATTACTGCTATAATGTGACAACTGTAGTAGGTCATGCCAACTCCCCTATGTTCCACCCACTTTCAAAAAGTGGCATCCATTACACAACTGATGGGCATTTCAGAGACAGTAAGTGGATGCAGGTCAGTGCACTGAGACCCCAACCACAAGGAGAGCAGGGTCATGAGTCCCCAGTTTGAGTGGAGCAATGGTAGAGCAAGGCCCATCCATTCAAAGTCAATGTGACTGTCGGAGACACTGAGAACATCGCAGTGTGATTTCTGGCAGTCTTTTTAGATTTTCAGTTGTGCAGCCGTGTGCATACCCAATCCCCAAAGAAGAGCAAGTTGTCACCTGTCCCATGGAATATTGATACCTTATACTCTTGATGCCACCCCATTAAAGGGAAGGTTTCATCATTTTTCGGTTTTGTATTTATGTAAATATGTTTGTTTATAACAATATACAACTAACTTGTAATATTTCTTTTTTTTAATCATTTATTATGTCAGCAACTGCCATTTTTATTTGCTGGTTGTGAGAGCCTGACATTTATGCTCAGCAGATCCAGCAATCCATACTAGACATAGTTGGTGTCAAGCCCTATCTCCTATGCTGCGGCTGCCCTAGTTTTGATCTATACATGCCCCCTGGGATGTGCAGTTCATTGCTGTAGCCCAGCACTGTTTTATTGTCGCCCTGCACAGTGCTGGGCTACAATGTGTATCTGTCATTGCTACTTACAGTGTTCATAATGTAGCTGTCAGATTAGTGGCGGCATCAGCGCTCTGATCACAGGAACTAGCCATGAGCACAGGTCTGGGCATCAGGATTATGGCTTTATCCAGTGGTGAGAACAGGTCACTGGATGAAGTCACCCATCCCTCTAATGCATCCTCCTGTGTTATTTGTTCCTTCAGCCGCTGTTAATTGTATCTGGGTGGCAAGCTTTCCCATAAAGTGCATTCCCAAGGACCTAGTTTTACCAAGAATAGACACAACCACCAAATCACACAGGAGGAGACATTAGAGGAGCAGGTGAAGTCTACACCTCTCTGCCAACACCACGACTGCTCATGGCTCACTGCTAAAGAAAAAAAAAAAGTTTAAATTCCGATCCCTCAGTAAAAAAAAAAAAAAAGGTTGGTATCGCTGCATCTATAATAGTCGATTCTTCCTGAGGAAGCCACAAATATCGAACGTGAAATGCGTTTTGCGGATCGTGTTCTGGTGACCGCTCTGGTTGTACTTTTACAAAGGGTAAGGCTGCATTATTTCTTACCTTGTTCATTATAAGGAAGATATTTGGGAGATCCAATACTTTTTTTTGATTGCTGTGACCATTGTGTCCATTATATGTAAGGACATATCTTTCCTCCCTTCTACCTTGCATACCCCCCATAGTCATAGATACTTACCTATACACATGAGTCAATCTATGCCCATTTAAACCCGGTTGTTTGAATATACCCAACTGATGGACATTTACATTCACTGAGGATGATAATGTCATATTTTGTTATACATGTAAAATTATTGGAGATGTAGCGCCTCATTTTCTGACCATTGTGTCCCATTTATATAAAGACTCATGAGTCCTCCTTACTGTATGTACACTTGTTACAGCAGCAAATACTTGTTTATAACCATGGAGCGCTATGTTCATTCAAACATGATTGTCAAAATATACTTAATAGCTGTATATTCACACCTGAATTTATCTTATGTTAGTAAATTGTATGCACCTCCATTAGGGCACATGTTTGTAACACCCCAGGAAGACTGTTGTTACAGTGGTGTTGCCTTCCTTTCGGGGAGGGTGATACCATGCCTGGAAGTGAGGAGGATCCCTTTAACAGGTGGTACATACATGCAACATGTTCTGATTCCAGGCCAGAAGGGGGAGCTCAGAACCCGGTTTCAGGGGAGCTTTCCTAGATATATATTCTGGCTTGGAGGAGGAGTTGGGGCAGATTGTGTGAGAGAGTGAAGGAGGAAAGAGTACAGGGGAAGAAAGGAGCTGGAGGTGAGCTGCGACTGGGCTCCCTCCACGCTGAAGCGCAGGAACCGGACACCGTGGCTGTGTGGGACTGCATGCCCCACAGCAGAAAGCGGAGGGCAGGAGATTGAAAGTTACTTGCCCACATCCACACCCGAAAGTACAGCAGCACCCAGAGCCCGGAGTCCCAGTAAATACAGACACCTGTAAAAAGGCTTGCGCTGCCTGCTATGCGAGTACTGTCCTAGGATACAGAGAGAAAGATAGGACCTTGTAAGAAGCCATAGGCAGCAAGGGACACACCTTACAGCGCAGCAAGGAAGGCTCCTAATCCCACCTGGCTAAGGGGATCACTAATAGTTTCCAGGCTGCCTGGACCTCACCAACACATGTTACCAGTACCCTGGACTGTGGCCGTTAATCGCCAGTAAACAGGTAAAGAGACTGCAACCTTGCGTCCTCTGATTATTTCTGGCACCAAACTTTCCTTGCCAAATACACCGGGAGCCCTGGGGACCCAGCTTCACCTCTGACTGAATACCACAGGTGGTGTCACGAACATTCTTATTTCTAAAAACCCCTTTAAAGGGAACCTGTCATCCCCAAAATCGAGGGTGAGCTAAGCCCACCAGCATCGGGCTTATCTTCAGCATTCTGTAATGCTATAGATGAGCCCCCGATGTATTCTAAAAGATAAGAAAAAGAGGTTAGATTATACTCACCCAGGGGCGGTCCCGGTCCGGTCCGATGGGTGTCGCGGTCCGGTCCAGGGCCTCTCATCTTCATCAGATGACGTCCTCTTCTGGCCTTCATGCTGCGGTGCAGGCTTACTTTGCCCTGTTGAGGGCAGAGCAAAGTACTGCAGTGCGCGGTCCCTGGGCCTGTCTGACCTTTCCCGGCATCTGCGCACTGCAGCACTTTGCTCTGCCCTCAACAGGACAGGCAAAGTACGCCTGCGCCGGAGACGCAGCATGAAGACCAGAAGAGGACGTCATCCTATGAAGATGGGAGGCCCCGGACCGTGACGCCCACGGGATCGGACCGCATCGGGACCGCCCCTGGGTGAGTATAATATAACCTCTTTTTCTCGTCTTTCAGGATACATCGGGGACTTATCTACAGCATTCCAGAATGCTGTAGATAAGCCCCTGATGCCGGTGGGCTTAGCTCACCCTTGATTTTGGGGGTGACAGGTTCCCTTTAAAGTTCTTTCCTTTAATTTGGATGTCCAGGGCCATGGACCAGGTTGCTGCCACCGTGACCACCCCTTTAATGACGACTGGACCTGGTACCGAGTACCCCTTGGCCCTAGCGGGCGCTCCATGTTCACACTAGAACTTTGTGCTTGACTTGCGGAATTTATGGGAGACAATGACTTTTTGATTGTTGTGACTATTTTGCCTTTTTTATGTTACGGCTCATTGTTCTTCCTTTCTACCAGACATACCTGTTATTACATATTGGCGCATTTTATGCCCATTTACATTTGGTTCAGATACATTGAAAGGAACCTGTCAGCAGGTTTTTGCTATGTAATCTGAAGACAGCAGGAGAAGGAGGCTGAAACACAGAATGCAGGGATGTGTCACTTGTCAAACTGCGTGCTGCTGTTTACTAACTGTCTGTGAATGATTTAATACTAAGAGTAACATTGCCAAACTAGTCGTCCAACGCCTCCTTCTGTGATAAGCAGCTCACTGTCTATGGACTTTGTGCACAGAGAGTCTGGTGTGGGCGGGGTTGTATAAACAATATTAACACAAAAAAAAAATAAACAAAAAAGAAGAAAATATCATGGTACAATGCATGGGTTTTTTAATATCACTAAGTGATTAGATCCAAGGTATGAAAAAGAGGCCAAAGTAAGGTCAGGACATATATATAAATTTAGTGCAGCTATAGGGCAAATAGTCTATCACTATGGCTTGCAATATGGCTCACATATCCAGCTAAATGTGCTTCAATCAATTGCCATAACATCATATTAAGTAAAACCGGGATAATTACCCATGAAGGTGACTGGTACTGCCTTTGCCTCGGCCACGTACCCCAACGCGCGTTTCCCGTTCAAAATATCGCTTCTTCAGGGGGCATTGGATTCAGCTTCTCTTTGCCTCTATTATGCTTCTCTCAGATAAGGTAGCAAAAACTGCTGACAGATTCCCTTTAATTGGTACACGTTCACACCTTTTCTTTCAAGTAAATTGTATGTACCTTACTATTGCACATGTTCACATTTTAATTTTTGTTCTAAATTGAATGCACCTTAACTATGCCTTTTTTTGGTTGCCACAAGCGCTGGAGTCTGTCTTTTTTATATATTCCTTAATTGTTTTTTTTTTCACTTGCAACCAATGAAAGGGTTTTTTTTTTTGCATTTTAGAGTCAAATTCCTATTTCTCTTGTATTTTATTCATTCACATCCTTTAGAGTGGCCTACATGGGTTCAGAGATACAGATAAAATACCAGTGTAATACCCATTTATGTTAATTAATATGCACCTTGGATTTATGGATTCTCATCTATAATAGACCGGTCGATCAAACTATTTCATTTATTTACCCCTATGGGAAATACACAAAAGTAACTGAAATGTGAGAATTGTGGATATCTGTTGCCTCAAAAAAAAAAAAAAAGTAACCTAAGCAGTACCCCAATGTACCCCAAATTGGAAGAAAACAAGACCTTGCACAGCTCTATCGCTGGAAAAATAAAAACTTTAAGGATTTTGTTAATTCGCGACACAAACTTTTTCCGTTTTTCAACAACTTCTGACTTATTTTCAAAGTTTCAATAAAAAAAAACCTATACGTCATCACCGACATCATACCGACCTGGAGAGTCGTGTTACATTGTCATTTTTACCATACAATAAAAGCTGTAAAAATGAACCCTAAAAACAATGGCCGAGTTGTTTACTACATGATTATATTGCCCTGCAGAGGCGGCGCCAGTTTAATTTTCCTCTCAGCAGAACTGCCAGAATCCGTGTTACCAGCTTTTCTCTGTGACATTGTTTATATCCCAGTTTCACGTTGCAGTCAGCAATAAAATGTCTCTGCCCTGTGATCCTAAATCTTCATCCTCCATTACCATTTTGCAAACACCCTGAAGAGGAGGGGAGGAGTAACATCACACACGTGAGCAGATCCCGCCCATATTTACTGCAGCCATAAGGCAAACTAGCAGAAAACTAGGTTTCATTGGCAAATATGAGACACTGCTCCCCCTGGTGTTTAAAAGTGGGAAATATCAAAACTATTTTTATTTTTTTCTATATTTTATGCCATATAAAATGTAAATATATATACACACACACTAAACATTAATTCTAATATTTAAAAAAAAAAAATGAATTTCCTTTTTTAATTATGCATTTCCTTCAATTAGCTGAGAGACAGCTGAGAGGTTGGGGTTAAGTAAACCAGTAGTTATTATTAGCCATACTGTGCTTTTTTTTTCTTGAGTGCAATTTTGGTTAGAATTGAAGCAAAACTGAAGAAGGCGATTTAGGGAGCGTTAACTGTAATTTTTTGTTTTTCCTTTTTTTTTTTTTCAGTTTAGCCGTGACTCCTCAGGACTGGCATTTCCTACACAGTCTCGAAGAAAAGTTAGCTAGTGTAAGATGCACCAAATTCATTAACATTTTGACCCATGTGGGGCTGCTGTGTACCCAATTCAGAAATCTGCTTCAACTACAACCTGGGGTTGATGTCTGCTATAATTTAAGCCACTTTTTGTTCTAGATCATCGTGTATTCTACCCCTTTTGCTAACTCGATATTTTAGAAAAGTGGCGGAACTGGCACAAAAAAGGCAAAAATCACAAAGTTTTTAACTTTTTTCATTCCAGTTTTTTTTTTTTTTTATAAACTCTTTCATGAATTACCCACTTAGTGGTCCTTTATTGTTGCCACTGGTGATGTCTCCTGCCTTTATGCCAACACAGACTAAAGTTAATGATTTCAGTAGCCTCCTGCTTGAGACTTACCTCTTTAATGAAGGTACTCAGTGATGTCTCATTCAGGCGTCAGCATTTTTCATGTACGCAAAAGATGAGAGCGGTTTCATCAGTGTTTTTCAAGGATGGATAAAAAAAAAAAGTCAATTACAAAGCCTCTCCTATACTTTGCATTATTAAATATAGACAGCATACGGACTGCACTCCAATTCCATCCATGTGTTTCTGTGTTTTCTACCAGTCCGAAAAAATTATATTGGCACTATTCATCCGTGATGCTGGGAAAAAAAATGAAATTTCTCCGTGATTTTTGCACACAGTCTGTGAAAAAGCATTTATATGTGAATAGAGTATAATAGGTATGTGTTGAAGCCATAATAAACAAAACTGAAAATCGTGAAAAACTGACATCTGAATGAGACCTAAGAGCTATGGGAGGGGCCTGGTATGATAATGATAGATTCCCTTTAAGCATGAAAGTAGTTATGCATTTCTATGTACGGTACCTTGTCCAATGTTTTATCAATGTAACCAAAATAAATCTGTCACTTTAATATATTTGATTTACCTGCAGACCTTTGCTACATCTGAAATGTCACATCTACGCTTTGACTACCAGGTAGTCAGCAGAATGGACCTGCTTTTTTTAATCTTTGCCACTAATGTGTTAAACCTATTATGTGTCTACATGATCTCCTTACTTATTTCTCTGTTGACGTCTGCTTTATATGAGTGTTGCCGTTTTATTTGAAGTATACTTTGATTCCACGTTATCTGAATTCCATCTTTTTGGAAAGCAATAACCTTAAGGCTTTGTATTGTACATTTTCATATTTTGACGACTCTTGATGCATCGTCACATTTTCATTTTAATTTGAATGTTTTGCTCTGAGCTTTTTCTATTTCACATCGGTAATCCAACTGACCTAAAAACAAATCTAAGGGAATTGATTGTGTTATTATTCTTTAATTTTTTTCAGCAACGATAATATAAAATACAAACAACTTAAAGGTAAATTTTTAATAAAATAAAAGTTATAGCCATATAAGCCCCACATTTTTATTTTACAGGAGTTGTCAAAGTGTATGAAAACATGACTGATTTATTTCAAAAACAGCGTGGCCCTTGACCATGGGTTGTGACTAGTGATGTGCGAACCCAAACAGTAAAATTCGGGGTTTGTATCGAATACCTAGTTCGTGCATGGACTTTTCCAGGAAGTCCGTGTTACTGTTCGGGTTTGGCACCCCAAATATCAGCTGTTTTCCACGCTGTCATCTCTGTGACAGCGCAAGAAACACCAGCGGCTTTGATTGTCAGTAAGATTGTTACCGCTGGTCAGGGAGCTTCAGTTCCCACAGCATGTGAACCAGAAGCTGTGAACGGGGGTTATACAGGTTATTGCCGGTCACAGGCTTCGGCTGATGAGAGTACTGCTCTCCTCACCATACTTCTACTGTCCCAGAGAGCAGGCGAGACTGATGAGAGTATTCATCAGCCAGCACCTGTGCAATAATTAAACAAATAATTAAACTATGATGTTGGGTCTCTTCTATTTTTGATAAAGAGGGGGACCCCACACCATTTTTTAAAATTATTTATTAAAATGGTGTCTGAACCCTCTACTCTCGCTAACCATCAATGATAAAGCAGACAGCTGGAGGTTGATCGCAGTAAGGCTTGGTGTACATTTATCCTGTGCTCTGCACTGAGCACTTACATCATGGCTTCTGTGTAAATCTCTGAAATATGTGATTGAGACAGAACCCCCGGCAGAAGATTCCCTATAATGAGGCAGATAGAGGCACTGTTGGCGCCATGGGACCTGTGATCTGGTGGTGTCCGTCTTTTTAGGATTGCATAAAAGTTCCGTTGGTCACAGTTTTATGCACTTCTGAAAAGGACACCGCTAAACATGCCAGACAGAGTCCAGAGTAAATCTGCTGCCTCATTATAGTGAATGGATCCATCGGGGGTTTCATCTGTCGCATCACTCAGAGATTTAAATGGAAACCCTGATGTAATTGCTCAGCCTAGAGTGCCGGATAAATGTGATCATAAATACTATGTAAAATGCTCCTAGTAAAAGCTTAAACTCAATCCACAGAAAAAAGCAAATCCCCAGAGCTTAACCTCTACTGTGGGTAAAATCCTGGAGGGCATTCTAAGGGATGCTATGCTGGAGTATCTGAAGAGGAATAACCTCATGACCCAGTATCAGCACGGGTTTACTAGGGACCGTTCATGTCAGACTAATTTGATCAGCTTCTATGAAGAGGTAAGTTCCGGACTGGACCAAGGGAACCCAGTGGACGTAGTATATATGGACTTTTCCAAAGCTTTTGATACGGTGCCACACAAAAGGTTGTTACATAAAATGAGAGTAATGGGGATAGGGGAAAATATGTGTAAGTGGGTTGAGAGCTGGCTCAGGGATAGGAAACAAAGGGTGGTTATTAATGGAGCACACTCGGACTGGGTCACGGTTAGCAGTGGGGTACCACAGGGGTCAGTATTGGGCCCTCTTCTTTTTAACATATTTATTAATGACCTTGTAGGGGGCATTCAGAGTAGAATTTCAATATTTGCAGATGACACTAAACTCTGCAGGGTAATCAATACAGGGGAGGACAATTTTATATTACAGGATGATTTATGTAAACTAGAAGCTTGGGCTGATAAATGGCAAATGAGCTTTAATGGGGATAAATGTAAGGTCATGCACTTGGGTAGAAGTAATAAGATGTATAATTATGTGCTTAATTCTAAAACTCTGGGCAAAACCGTCAATGAAAAAGACCTGGGTGTATGGGTGGATGACAAACTCATATTCAGTGGCCAGTGTCAGGCAGCTGCTACAAAGGCAAATAAAATAATGGGATGTATTAAAAGAGGCATAGATGCTCATGAGGAGAACATAATTTTACCTCTATACAAGTCACTAGTTCGACCACACTTAGAATACTGTGCACAGTTCTGGTCTCCGGTGTATAAGAAAGACATAGCTGAACTGGAGCGGGTGCAGAGAAGAGCGACCAAGGTTATTAGAGGACTGGGGGGTCTGCAATACCAAGATAGGTTATTACACTTGGGGCTATTTAGTTTGGAAAAACGAAGACTAAGGGGTGATCTTATTTTAATGTATAAATATATGAGGGGACAGTACAAAGACCTTTCTGATGATCTTTTTAATCATAGACCTGAGACAGGGACAAGGGGGCATCCTCTACGTCTGGAGGAAAGAAGGTTTAAGCATAATAACAGACGTGGATCCTTTACTGTAAGAGCAGCGAGACTATGGAACTCTCTGCCGTATGATGTTGTAATGAGTGATTCATTAATTAAATTTAAGAGGGGACTGGATACCTTTCTGGAAAAGTATAATGTTACAGGGTATATACACTAGATTCCTTGATAAGGCGTTGATCCAGGGAACTAGTCTGATTGCCGTATGTGGAGTCGGGAAGGAATTTTTTTCCCCATGGTGGAGTTACTCTTTGCCACATGGGGTTTTTTTGCCTTCCCCTGGATCAACATTTTAGGGCATGTTAGGTTAGGCTATGGGTTGAACTAGATGGACTTAGTCTTCCTTCAACCTTAATAACTATGTAACTATGTAACTATGTAACTCAGGTCCATCGTCTGTTAACGGAAATATAGAGGCTTCCACGTTACTGGTAGCACACAGGCTCTGGAAAAGTGAAATGGCTCCTTGCCCCCCAAAAGAAATGCAGCAAATTCTCCACTCCAAAATCCAAATGCCCCACCTCCCTTCTGAGCCCCAGTGTGCCTAAACCACATTTAGCTCCCACATGCTTGGCATTTCTGTAGTGATGAGAGCCCACCTAATTTACAGTAGTGTGTCTCCAGAAGCATGAGCTGGGCATAATGTACTGATCACTACAGTGGCAGTTTGCAATTTTCACTCAGCAACATCCACTGCTGCTTGTTTCTGGAAAACGCCCATGAAGTCAAAATTATAGCTACATCTGTAAATAAATTCCCAAAGGGGCATAATTTCCAAAATGGGGTCAGTTGAAGGGGGATTCTGCTTTTCTAGAACTTAAGGGCTCTTTATATGGAATCTGCAAATTATTCAAGGAAAATCTGCGTTCCAGAAGGTAAATAGTGTTCCATACCTCCCGAGTCTCCTAGTAGTACTGCACAGGCACATATGGGATATTACCACGTTCAGTAGACATTGTGGCACAAATTTTGGTGCCATTTTTATCCATTTCCCAGTATGAAAAAGTAAAACTTGGGGCTAACACACAATCTTGGTGGCAAAAATGTAAATTATTTTATTTTCACTGCCCAATGGTATAAAATTCTGTGACACACCTGTAGTGTCAATATAATCACTACCCCTATTTAAATTCACTGAGAGGTTTAGTTTGTAAAATGGGGTCAGATATGGGGTGTTTTTCTGCGCTGGCATCTCAGGGCCTCTCCCAATGTAACATGGCACCAGCAAACAAGTGCAGCAAAATCTGGACTATAATATGGCGTTTCTTCCCTTCTGAGCTTTGCACTGTGCCTCAAAAGTAGTTTTCCTCCTAATTTAGGTCTGGAGACTGGCTAGGCCACTCCATGACCTTAATGTGCTTATTTTTGAGCCACTTCTTTGTTGCCTTGGCTGTATGTTTTGGGTCATTGTCTTGTTGGAAGACCCAGACACGACCCATTTTTAATGTCCTGGCAGAGGGAAGGAGGTTGTCACTCAGGATTTTACGGTACATGTCTCCATCCATTCTCCCATTGATGTGGTGAAGTAGTCCTGTGCCCTTAGCAGAGAAACACTCCCAAAATTTGTTTCCTTCTCCATACTTGACAGTGAGGACAGTGTTCTTTGGGTCATAGGCAGCATTTCTCTTTCTCCAAACAGGGCGAGTTGAGTTAATGCCAAAGACCTCAATTTTTGTCTAATCTGAAAACAGCATGCTCTCCCAATCACTCACAGAATCATCTAGCTGTTCCTTGGCAATCTTCAGATGGGCCTGCACATGTGCCTTCTTGAGTACGGGGACATTTTGGGCACTGGAGGATTTTAAACCTTTACGGCATAATGTGTTACCAATGGTTTTCTTGGAGACTGTGGTCCCAGCTGCCTTGAGATCATTAATAAGTTCCCCCTTGTAGTTTCAGGCTGATCTCTCACCTTCCTCATAAACAAGGATACCCCACGAGGTGAGAGTTTGCATGGTGCCCCAGATTGATGTCAGTTGACAGTCATTTTGTCTTACTTATGGTTTTGTAACCCACTTCAGCTTTGTGCAGGTCTATGATCTTGTCCCTGACATCCTAATAAAGCTCTTTGGTCTTGTCCATGTGGTAGAGGTTAGAGTCTGACTGATTAATTAAGTCTGTGGACAGGAGTCTTTTATAAAGGTGACTATGTAAGACTGCTGTCTTTAATGCAGGTAACGAGTTGATTAGGAGCATCTAACAGGTCTGTAGGAGCCAGAACTCTCAATGGTTGGTAGGGGATCAAATACTTATTTCTCAACTGCAAAATGCAAATAAATTTATATAGCTTATACAATGTGATTTTCTGGATTTTATTTTTGATATTCTATCTCTCAATGTTAAAAGTAACCTACCCTTAAAATTATATACTGTTCATGTCTTTGTCGGTTGGCAAACTTACAAAATCAACAAGGGATCAAATAATTATTTCTCCCACTGTATGGGCTATTGATCAACTCAGGAGAAATTGCACAACAAAATTTGGGGTCCATTTTCTCCTGTTACCCATCTGAAAATGCAAAATTTGGAGTTAAAAAGATTTATTTGGGAAAAATGCGTTTGTTTTATTTTCACGGCTTAACGTTATTAACTTCTGTGAAGCACCTGGGGGTTCAAAGTGCTCAATACACATCTAGATATGTTCCTTGAGGGGTCTAGTTTCCCAAAAGGTGTCACTTGTGGGGGGTTTCCACTGTTTAGGTACATCAGGGCTCTCCAAATGCGGCATGGCATCTGCTAATTATTCCAGCAAATTTTACATTCAAAGACTCAAATGACGCTCCTTCCCTGCCAGTGGCGTAACTACAAAGTTATGGGCCCCGGTGCGAACTTCCAAATGGGGCCCCCCCCTACCCCCCCCCTACCCCCCCCCTACCCCACCCCCTACCCCCCCTACCCCCCCCCCACCTTCCCCCGCCCCCACAACCCCCCCACCTTCCCCCGCCCCGCTTCCCCTAGATACGCCTCGGACTGTTGCAGGAATCTCCTGCACTGCAACATGGTGTTGGGTGCCAGCACAGCCCACACAGTGGTATATCCAGCACAGCCCGCACAGTGGTATATCCAGCACAGACCGCACAGTGGTATATCCAGCACAGACCGCACAGTGGTATATCCAGCACAGACCGCACAGTGGTATATCCAGCACAGACCGCACAGTGGTATATCCAGCACAGACCGCACAGTGGTATATCCAGCACAGCCCGCACAGGGGTATATACAGCACAGCCCGCACAGGGGTATATACAGCACAGCCCGCACAGGGGTATATACAGCACAGCCAGCACAGGGGGTATATAGAGCACAGCCCTCACAGTGGTATATCCAGCACAGACCGCACAGTGGTATATCCAGCACAGACCGCACAGTGGTATATCCAGCACAGACCGCACAGTGGTATATCCAGCACAGCCCTCACAGTGGTATATCCAGCACAGACCGCACAGTGGTATATCCAGCACAGACCGCACAGTGGTATATCCAGCACAGCCCGCACAGTGGTATATACAGCACAGCCCGCACAGGGGTATATACAGCACAGCCCGCACAGGGGTATATACAGCACAGCCAGCACAGGGGGTATATACAGCACAGCCCTCACAGTGGTATATCCAGCACAGCCCGCACAGTGGTATATACAGCAGAGCCCGCACAGTGGTATATACAGCACAGCCCGCACAGTGGTATATACAGCACAGCCCGCACAGTGGTATATACAGCACAGCCCGCACAGTGGTATATACAGCAGAGCCCGCACAGTGGTATATACAGCACAGCCCGCACAGTGGTATATAGAGCACAGCCCGCAGTGGTATATAGAGCACAGCCCGCACAGTGGTATATAGAGCACAGCCCGCACAGTGGTATATAGAGCACAGCCCGCACAGTGGTATATACAGCAGAGCCCGCACAGGGATATATACAGCAGAGCCTGCACAGTGGTATATAGAGCACAGCCCGCACAGTGGTATATACAGCAGAGCCCGCACAGGGATATATAGAGCACAGCCCGCACAGTGGTATATCCAGCAGAGCCCGCACAGTGGTATATACAGCACAGCCCGCACAGTGGTATATACAGCACAGCCCGCACAGTGGTATATACAGCACAGCCCGCACAGTGGTATATACAGCAGAGCCCGCACAGTGGTATATACAGCACAGACCGCACAGTGGTATATAGAGCACAGCCCGCAGTGGTATATAGAGCACAGCCCGCACAGTGGTATATAGAGCACAGCCCGCACAGTGGTATATACAGCAGAGCCCGCACAGGGATATATACAGCAGAGCCTGCACAGTGGTATATAGAGCACAGCCCGCACAGTGGTATATACAGCAGAGCCCGCACAGGGATATATAGAGCACAGCCCGCACAGTGGTATATCCAGCAGAGCCCGCACAGTGGTATATACAGCACAGCCCGCACAGTGGTATATACAGCACAGCCCGCACAGTGGTATATACAGCAGAGCCCGCACAGTGGTATATACAGCACAGACCGCACAGTGGTATATAGAGCACAGCCCGCAGTGGTATATAGAGCACAGCCCGCACAGTGTTATATACAGCAGAGCCTGCACAGTGGTATATAGAGCACAGCCCGCACAGTGGTATATACAGCACAGACCGCACAGTGGTATATAGAGCACAGCCCGCAGTGGTATATAGAGCACAGCCCGCACAGTGGTATATAGAGCACAGCCCGCACAGTGGTATATAGAGCACAGCCCGCACAGTGTTATATACAGCAGAGCCTGCACAGTGGTATATAGAGCACAGCCCGCACAGTGGTATATACAGCAGAGCCCGCACAGTGGTATATAGAGCACAGCCCGCACAGTGTTATATACAGCAGAGCCCGCACAGTGGTATATACAGCACAGCCCGCACAGTGTTATATACAGCAGAGCCCGCACAGTGGTATATACAGCACAGCCCGCACAGTGTTATATACAGCAGAGCCCGCACAGTGGTATATAGAGCACAGCCCGCACAGTGTTATATACAGCAGAGCCCGCACAGTGGTATATACAGCAGAGCCCGCACAGTGGTATATACAGCAGAGCCCGCACAGGGATATATACAGCAGAGCCCGCACAGGGATATATAGAGCACAGCCCACATCTCATCTCATCCCCCCCCCCCCCGATAATGGCCCCACAGTCCGGTTAAAAAGAAAAAAAAAAAAAAAACTCTCCTCACCTTTCCTTTTGCCCGCGCTGCTCCTGGCGGCTGAAGTCTGCCCAGGACACTGCAGGTGCGCGATGATATGACGTCATCGCGCACCCGCAGTGTACTGTCAGAGGCAGAGCGGGGAATGATGGGAGAGGAAGCGTCAGGTGACGCTCTCTCCTCCCATCATTGCATTGAACTATACCGGTGTCATAGACGCCGGTATAGTTAACCCCTTCACCCCCAAGGGTGGTTTCCACGTTAATGACCGGGCCAATTTTTACAATTCTGACCACTGTCCCTTTATGAGGTTATAACTCTGGAACGCTTCAACGGATCTTGGCGATTCTGACATTGTTTTCTCGTGACATATTGTACTTCATGTTAGTCGTAAAATTTCTTCGATATAACTTGCGTTTATTTGTGAAAAAAACGAATATTTGGCGAAAATTTTGAAAATTTCGCAATTTTCCAACTTTGAATTTTTATGCCCTTAAATCACAGACATATGTCACACAAAATACTTAATAAATAACATTTCCCACATGTCTACTTTACATCAGCACAATTTTGGAACCAAAATTTTTTTTTGTGACGGAGTTATAAGAGTTAAAAGTTGACCAGCAATTTCTCATTTTTACAACACCATTTTTTTTTAGGGACCACATCTCATTTGAAGTCATTTTGACGGGTCTATATGATAGAAAATACCCAAGTGTGACACCATTCTAAAAACTGCACCCCTCAAGGTACTCAAAACCACTTTCAAGAAGTTTATTAACCCTTCAGGTGTTTCACAGGAATTTTTGGAATGTTTAAATAAAAATGAACATTTAACTTTTTTTCACACAAAATTTATTTCAGCTCCAATTTGTTTTATTTTACCAAGGGTAACAGGAGAAAATAGACCCCAAAAGTTGTTGTACAATTTGTCCTGAGTACGCTGATACCCCATATGTGGGGGTAAACCACAGTTTGGGCGCATGGCAGAGCTTGGAAGCAAAGGAGCGCCATTTGACTTTTCAATGCAAAATTGACTGGAATTGAGATGGGACGCCATGTTGCATTTGGAGAGCCCCTGATGTGCCTAAACATTGAAACCCCTAACAAGTGACACCATTTTGGAAAGTAGACCCCCTAAGGAACTTATCTAGATGTGTGGTGAGCACTTTGACCCAACAAGTGCTTTACAGAAGTTTATAATGCAGAGCCGTAAAAATAAAAAATCATATTTTTTCACAAAAATGATCTTTTCACCCCCAATTTTTTATTTTCCCAAGGGTGAGAGAAGAATTTGGACCCCAAAAATTGTTGTGCAATTTGTCCTGAGTACGCTGATACCCCATATGTGGGTGTAAACCATTGTTTGGGCGCAGGGCAGAGCTCGGAAGGGAAGGAGCGCCATTTGACTTTTCAATGCAAAATTGACTGGAATTGAGATGGGACGCCATGTTGCATTTCGAGAGCCCTTGATGTGCCTAAACATTGAAACCCCTAACAAGTGACACCATTTTGGAAAGTAGACCCCCTAAGGAACTTATCTAGATGTGTGGTGAGCACTTTGACCCAACAAGTGCTTTACAGAAGTTTATAATGCAGAGCCGTAAAAATAAAAAATCATATTTTTTCACAAAAAATGATCTTTTCACCCCCAATTTTTTATTTTCCCAAGGGTAAGAGAAGAAATTGGACCCCAAAAATTGTTGTGCAATTTGTCCTGAGTACACTGATACCCCATATGTGGGTGTAAACCATTGTTTGGGCGCAGGGCAGAGCTCAGAAGGGAAGGAGCGCCATTTGACTTTTCAATGCAAAATTGACTGGAATTGAGATGGGACGCCATGTTGCGTTTGGAGAGCCCCTAATGTGCCTAAACATTGAAACCCCCCACGAATGACACCATTTTGGAAAGTAGACCCCCTAAGGAACTTATCTAGATGTGTGGTGAGCACTTTGACCCAACAAGTGCTTCACAGAAGTTTATAATGCAGAGCCGTAAAAATAAAAAATCATATTTTTTCACAAAAATGATCTTTTCACCCCCATTTTTTTATTTCCCCAAGGGTAAGAGAAGAAATTAGACCACAAAAGTTGTTGTGCAATTTGTCCTGAGTACGACGATACCCCATATGTGGGTGTAAACCATTGTTTGGGCGCATAGCAGAGCTCAGAAGGGAAGAAGCGCTATTTTACTTTTCAATGCAAAATTGACTGGAATTAAGATGGGATGCCATGTTGCGTTTGGAGAGCCCCTGATGTGCCTAAACATTAAACCCCCCCACAAGTGACACCATTTTGGAAAGTAGACCCCCTAAGGAACTTATCTAGATGTGTTTTGAGAGCTTTGAACCCCCAAGTGTTTCACTACAGTTTATAACGCAGAGCCGTGAAAATAATTTTTTTTTTTTTTTCACAAAAATGATTTTTTAGCCCCCAGTTTTGTATTTTCACAAGGGTATCAGGATAAATTGGACCCCAAAAGTTGTTGTCCAATTTGTCTGGAGTACGCTGATACCCCATTTGTGGGGGGGGACCACTGTTTGGGCGCATGACAGAGCTCGGAAGGGAAGGAGCGCCATTTGGAATGCAGACTTAAATGGATTGGTCTGCAGGCGTCACGTTGCATTTGCAGAGCCCCTGATGTACCCAAACAGTACAAACCCCCCACAAGTGACCCCATATTGGAAACTAGACCCCCCAAGGAACTTATCTAGATGTGTTGTGAGAACTTTGAACCCCCAAGTGTTTCACTACAGTTTATAACGCAGAGCCGTGAAAATAATTTTTTTTTTTTTTTTTCACAAAAATGAAATTTAGCCCCTAGTTTTGTATTTTCACAAGGGTATCAGGATAAATTGGACCCTAAAAGTTGTTGTCCAATTTGTCCTGAGTACGCTGATACCCCCTATGTGGGGGGGAACCACTGTTTGGGCGCATGACAGAGCTCGGAAGGGAAGGAGCGCCATTTGGAATGCAGACTTAAATGGATTGGTCTGCAGGCGTCACGTTGCATTTGCAGAGCCCCTGATGTACCCAAACAGTACAAACCCCCCACAAGTGACCCCATATTGGAAACTAGACCCCCCAAGGAACTTATCTAGATGTGTTGTGAGAACTTTGAACCCCCAAGTGTTTTACTACAGTTTATAACGCAGAGCCGTGAAAATAAAAATTATGTTTTTTTCACAAAAATGATTTTTTAGCCCCCAGTTTTGTATTTTCACAAGGGTATCAGGATAAATTGGACCCTAAAAGTTGTTGTCCAATTTGTCCTGAGTACGCTGATACCCCCTATGTGGGGGGGAACCACTGTTTGGGCGCATGACAGAGCTCGGAAGGGAAGGAGCGCCATTTGGAATGCAGACTTAAATGGACTGGTCTGCAGGCGTCACGTTGCATTTGCAGAGCCCCTGATGTACCCAAATAGTACAAACCCCCCACAAGTGACCCCATATTGGAAACTAGACCTCCCAAGGAACTTATCTAGATGTGTTGTGAGAACTTTGAACCCCCAAGTGTTTCACTACAGTTTACAACGCAGAGCCGTGAAAATAAAACATATTTTTTTTCCCACAAAAATGATTTTTAGCCCCCCAAATTTTTATTTTCCCAAGGATAACAAGAGAACTTGGACCCCAGAAGTTGTTGTTCAATTTGTCCCTAGTACGCTGATACCCCATATGTTGGGGTAAACCCCTTTTTGGACGCACGGGAGAGCTCGGAAGGGAAGGAGCACCGTTTTACTTTTTCAACGCAGAATTGGCTGGAATTGAGATTGGACGCCATGTCGCGTTTGGAGAGCCCCTGATGTGCCTGAACAGTGGAAACTCCCCAATTCTACCTGAAACCCTACCCCTAACCTCACCCCTAACCGTTTACTGAACATTTTCTGACAGTCATAAGTGCCACGTATATAAGTGCCACGTATTTAAGTGCCACGTATTTCAGTGCCACGTATTTCAGTGCCACGTATTTAAGTGCCACGTATTTAAGTGCCACGTATTTAAGTGCCACGTATTTAAGTGCCACATATTTAAGTGCCACGTATTTAAGTGCCACGTATTTCAGTGCCACGTATTTAAGTGCCACGTATTTAAGTGCCACGTATTTAAGTGCCACGTATTTAAGTGCCACGTATTTCAGTGCCACGTATTTCAGTGCCACGTATTTAAGTGCCACGTATTTCAGTGCCACGATATTTCAGTGCCACGTATTTAAGTGCCACGTATTTAAGTGCCACGATATTTCAGTGCCACGTATTTCAGTGCCACGTATTTCAGGCACTGAAAAATACGTGGCACGTAAATATGTGGCACGTAAATACGTGGCACGTAAATACGTGGCACTGAAATACGTGGCACTGAAATACGTGGCACTGAAATACGTGGCACTGAAATACGTGGCACTGAAATACGTGGCACTTAAATACGTGGCACTTAAATACGTGGCACTTAAATACGTGGCCTCTGAAATATCGTGGCACTTATATACGTATATAAACGTATATTTCAGTGCCACGTATTTCAGTGCCACGTATTTCAGGTTAGGGGTAGGGTTAGGGGTAGGGTTAGGGTTTTTTGTTTTTTTCTTGTTTTCTTGTGTTTTTCTATAAAAACGCATGCGTTTTACCGCGTTTACATGCATTTTTTCACACGTGGTTTTTTAAAAAAACGCATGCAGATAAAAACGCAAGTGTGAAACCAGACTAAAAGACGCTTTTTATAGCAAAAAAGTTTTTGCGTCTCCACATTTTGAGACCTAGAATTTTTCCACATTTTGGTCCACAGAGTCATGTGAGGTCTTGTTTTTTGCGGGACGAGTTGACGTTTTTATTGGTAACATTTTCGGACACGTGACCATTTTTTATCACTTTTTATTCCGATTTTTGTGAGGCAGAATAACCAAAAACCAGCTATTCATGAATTTCTTTTGGGAGAGGCGTTTATACCGTTCTGCGCTTGGTAAAATTGATAAAGCAGTTTTATTCGTCGGGTCAGTACGATTACAGCGATACCTCATTTATATCATTTTTTTATGTTTTGACGCTTTTATACGATAAAAACTATTTTATAGAAAAAATAATTATTTTGGCATCGCTTTATTCTGAGGACTATAACTTTTTTATTTTTTTGCTGATGATGCTGTATGGCGGCTCGTTTTTTGCGGGACAAGATGACATTTTCAGCGGTACCATGGATATTTATATCCGTCTTTTTGATCGCGTGTTATTCCACTTTTTGTTCGGCGGTATGGTAATAAAGCGTTGTTTTTTGCCTCGTTTTTTTTTTTTTTTTCTTACGGCGTTTACTGAAGGGGTTAACTAGTGGGGCAGTTTTATAGGTTGGGTCGGTACGGACGCGGCGATACTAAATATGTGTACTTTAATTGTTTTTGTTTGTTTTTTTTAGATAAAGAAATGTATTTATGGGAATAATATTTTTTTTTTTATTATTATTTATTTAGGAATTTTTTTTTATTTTTTTTACACATGTGGGAATTTTTTTTTTTACTTTTTTACTTTGTCCCAGGGGGGGACATTACAGATCGCTGATCTCACAGTGTGCACAGCACTCTGTGAGATCTCCGATCTCACTTACAGCCGTGCAGGCTGCAGCTTTCATCTGCAGCCTGCTCCGACCCGGAAGTGCTCCCTGCAGGACCCGGATACAGCCCCTCGGCCATTTTGGATCTGGGGCCTGCAGGGAGAAGACGTTCGGTACGAGGTGAGTACATCACCTTGTACCGATCGTCTCAGGGAAGCCCGCAGGGAGCCCCCTCCCTGCGCGATGCTTCCCTGCACCGCCGGCACATCGCGATCATGTTTGATCGCGGTGTGCCGGGGGTTAATGTGCCGGGGGCGGTCCGTGACCGCTCCTGGCACATAGTGCCGGATGTCAGCTGCGATATGCAGCCGACACCCGGCCGCGATCGGCCGCGCTCCCCCCGTGAGCGCGGCCGATCGCGTATGACGTACTATCCCGTCGGCGGTCATGGGGGCCCACCCCACCTCGACGGGATAGTACGTCAGATGTCGGGAAGGGGTTAAATGCGGCGGCGGCACTGGGGGGGGTTCCGGGGGAGGAACAGTGCAGCGGCCCACTACTGGCATCGGCTCTTCTGGCATTTGCCAGAAGTGCCCGATGGCCAGCCTGGCCCTGCTCAGACCTGCCGGCCCGGGGCCCCTGACCTGCGGGGCCCGGTCGCAATGGCGACCGCTGCGACCGCGGTAGTTACGCCCCTGTTCCCTGCCGTGCGCCCAAACAGTAGATATGCCCCACATATGGGGTATCAGCATGCTCATGAGAAATTGCACAACAAATTTTATGGTCCATTATCTACTGTTACTCTTGGGAAATAAAAAAAAATAGGTCTAAAGGAAAATTATTGTGAAAGAAAAGTAAATGTTTATTTTTCCCTTCCACATTCCAAAAATTCCTGTGAAGCACCTGAAAGGTTCATAAATTTCTTTTGTATGGTTTTGAGTATTTTGAGGGGTGCAGTTTTTAGAATGGTGTCACTTTTGGGTATTTTCTGTCATATAGGCCCTTCGAACTGACTTCAAATGTGAGGTGATCCCTAAAAAAATGGTTTTGTAAATTTTGTTGTAAAAATGAGAAATCGTTGGTCAGCTTTTAACTTCCTAACAAAAAAAAATTGTGCTTTAAAAATTGTGCTGATGTAAAGTAGACATGTGGGAAATGTTATTTATTAACTATTTTGTGCAATATGACTAACAGATTTAAGGGTATAACAATTAAAAGTTTTAAAATTGCAAAATTTTCACCATTTTCACCAAATTTTTCACAAATAAACGCAAGTCATATCAAATAAATGTTACCACTGTGATGAAGTACTATATGTCCTGTGAATACATTCTCAGAATCAGTGGGATCCATTGAAGTGTTCTAGAGTTATGATCTTATAAAGTGACAGTGGTCAGAATTGTAAAAATTGGCCTGGTCAGGAAGGTGAACACAGGCTTTGGGGTGAAGGGGTTAAACTTTTGGCTTTATCAGTAGCACTGTAGCCGTTCAGTAATACATTTTATCATCAAATATACAAAATTTCCTGATAATTGGGCACACCGTGTATCGGCCACGTTCTCTTCGTTATTGCGATATGTTTAGTGCTGCACCGATATCCTGCACTGTGACTTACCATGTGGGAAAATTGACTGTCCTGAGAGAAATCACAAACCTGTAATCTTCAGAAGACGCATTTTGCAGCACTTTTTGTACTACATGTATTTATGGCTGTCATGAGTCCAAGATGCATGAACTGTTCTCGGGTGGAAACCTTGCCTTTTGTAATGTCCTTGGCCATTTGTTCTGCTCGTCTAGATATAATTTGCAGCTATCATCTATCACAAATCATCTGGTTCCTCCTCCTTTCTCCTTAGCTGGAAGTTTTAATGTATTACAGTGTGAATAACAATCATAGCTGCCAGCAGTCCGATGGTTAATTTAACATTTTCCACACAGACTCTTGTATCTATATAACCCAGTTTAATGACAGTGAAAGAATAGTAAATGATTGTTTCAAAAGCATCAATACTTAAGTAACTGGTGTAATTTTTACTACTCATGTTATGTTTCTAACTTAAAAAAAAGAAGGCAGGAAATGTAAGAGTTTATGCTCTTCTTATCAAATTTCTGGTGCAGTAGAGACAACAGAACCAGTCATGTACTGCCTACAATGTAGAAAATGTTTAAGCAAACTAATATTGATTTTTGAGGTGAAACAACTAGTTTTTATTTATTTCTTCATGTTCTCAGTACTTGGGAGACTGAAGTCCATGATACTGTGTGTCGAGGGAAGTGGGGATCATTATAATGTGCGTAGCTGATTTTGTTTTGGGGGGTCATATAGTGGGTGGGGGGCTGTGGGTACATTATACTGGATGGTGGGAGTGGGGGACGATGATATTGTTTGGGGTGAGCTGCAGGGGCATCAAATGGTGGGTAGGATGATTGTGGAGGAATGAAACGGTGTGTGTGGGAACTATGGAGACATCATACTGTATTGTGGGTTATTGTGTTATATTGGGGGCAATGTGAGGGCATTATCCTGTGCTGAGTGAACTGATGCGGCAATCATACTGTGTTGATTTATTGTAGTGGGTGACAACACTAAGAGGCTTCAGAAGAAGCACAATTACTGTGTTATTGCTGCAATATACAGGTGCTTCTCACAAAATTAGAATATCATCAAAAAGTTTATTTCAGTTCTTCAATACAAAAAGTGATACTCATATATTATATAGAGTCATTACAAACAGAGTGATCTATTTCAGGTGTTTATTTCTGTTAATGTTGATGATTATGGCTTACAGCCAATGAGAAACCCACAGTCATTATGTCTGTAAATTAGAACAATTAACAAAAAACGCCTGCAAAGGCTTCCTAAGCATTTTAAAAGGTCCCTTAGTCTGTTTCAGTAGGCTCCACAATCATGGGGAAGACTGCTGACTTGACAGATATCCAGAAGGCAGTCATTGACACACTCCACAAGGAGGGTTAGCCATAAAAGGTTATTGCTAAAGAAGCTGGCTGTTCACAGAGAGTTGTATCCAAGCATATTAACTCCTTAACCCTCAAGGGTGGTTGGCATGTTAATGACCAGGCCAATTTTTTCAATTCTGACCACTGTCCCATTATGAGGTAAAGCTCTGGAACGCTTCCATGGATCCCGGTGATTCTGACATTGCTTTCTTGTGACATATTTTACTTCACAATCGTGGTAAAATTTCTTTGATATGACTTGCGTTTATTTGTGAAAAAAAAGTAAATTTGGTGAACATTTTGAAAATTTCGCAATTTTCCAACTTTGAATTTTAATGCCCTTAAATCACAGAGATATGTCACACAAAATACTTAATAATTAACGTTTCCCACATATCTACTTTACATCAGCACACATTTTTTTCTCTTAGGAAGTTATAAGGGTTAAAATTTGACTAGCGATTTCCCATTTTTGCAGCACCATTTTTATTTAGGGACCACATCACATTTGAAGTTACTTTGAGGAGTCTAAATGATAGAAAATACCCAAAAGTGACAACATTCTAAAAACTGCACCCCTCAAGGTGCTCAAAACCACATTCAAGAAGTTTATTAACCCTTCAGTTGCTTCACAGGAATTTTTGGAATGTTTAAAAAAAATGAACATTTAACTTTTTTTTCACAAAAAATTTACTTCAGATCCAATTTGTATTATTTTACCAAGGGTAATAGGAGAAATTGTACAGAAAAAGTTGTTGTGCAATTTGTCCTGAGTACGCTGATACCCAATATATGGGGGTAAACCATTGTTTGGGCGCATGGCAGAGCTCAGAAGAGAAGGAGCGTCGTTTGACTTTTCAATGCAAAATTGGCTGGAATTGATATCGGACGCCATGTCGCGTTTGGAGAGCCCCTGATGTGCCTAAACAGTGGAAACCCCCACAAGTGACACCATTTTGGAAACCAGACCCCCCAAGGAACGTATCTAGATGTGTGTTGAGCACTTTGAACCCCAAAGTGCTTCACAGAAGTTTATAATGTAGAGCAGTAAATATAAAAAATCATTGTAAAATGATTTTTCACCAATTTTTATTTTCCCAAAGGTAACAGGAGAAATTGGACCCCAAAAGTTGTTATGCAATTTGTCCTGAGTAAGACGATACCCCATATGTGGCGGTAAACCACTGTTTGGGCACATGGCAGAGCTGGAAGGGAAGGAGCGTCATTTGACTTTTCAATGCAAAATTGGCTGGAATTGAGATCGGACACCATGTTGTGTTTGGAGAGCCCCTGATGTGCCTAAACAGTGGAAACCCCCCCACAAGTGAAACCATTTTGGAAACCAGACCCCCCAAGGAACGTATCTAGATGTGTGTTGAGCACTTTGAACCCCCAAGTGCTTCACAGAAGTTTATAATGTAGAGCAGTAAATATAAAAAATCGTAAAATGATTTTTCACCCCCAATTTTTTATTTTCCCATGGGTAACAGGAGAAATTTGACTGCAAAAGTTGTTGTCCAATTTTTCCTGAGTACCCTGGTACCTCATATGTGGGGGTAAACCACTGTTTGTCCGCACAGCTGAGCTCGGAAGGGCAGGACCGTTTTACTTTTTCAGTGCAGAATTGGCTGTAATTTAGAATGGATGCGATGTCGCGTTTGAAGAGCATCTGATGTGCCGAAACAATGGAAACCCCCCAATTCTAACTCAAACCCTAACCCAAACATAGCCCTAACCCTAATCCCAACCCTAACCTTAACCCTATTCACACCCCTAACCCCAACACGCCCCTAACTCGAATCCCAACCCTAACCACACCCTTAACCCCAACACACCCCTGACACTAATCCCAACCCTAATCATAACCCTAACCACACCCCTAACGCTGACACAACCCTAACCCCAACCATAAACGTAATCCAAACCCTTACCCCAACTCTAGCCCCAAACTTAACCCTAACTTTAGCCCCAATCCTAACCCTAACTTTAGCCCTAACCCCAACCCTAACCCTAATAGGAAAGTGGAAATAAATACATTTTATATTTTATTTTTCCCGAACTGAGGGGGTGATAAAGGGGGGTTTGATTTACTATTTATAGCAGGTTTTTATAGCGGGTTTTTATGTTTGGCAGCTGTCACACACTAAAAGACACTTTTTATTACAATAAATAGTTTTTGCACCACCACATTTTGAGAGCTATCATTTTTCCATGTTTTGGCCCACAGAGTCCCATTTTGGCCCATGTGAGGTCTTTGTTTTTTGGACGAGTTGACGTTTTTATTGATACCATTTTTGGGCACATGACATTTTTTGATCGCTTTTTATTACGATTTTTGGGAGACAGAATGAACAAAAACCAGCAATTCATGAATTTCTTTTGGGTGCTACGTTTATACCGTTCTGCATGTGGTAAAATTGATAAAGTAGTTTTATTCTTTAGATTAGGCTACTTTCACACTAGCGTTAACTGCATTACATTGCAAATCGTCTTTTTTCAGAAAAAACGCATCCTGCAAAAGTTTTTGCAGGATGCGTTTTTTCCCCATAGACTTGTATTGGCGACGTATTGCGACGGATTGGCATACATCGTGTCCGTCGTACGACGTATGCGTAGAAATTTGGCGACACGTCGTCGGCAAAAAACGTTGATTGTAACGTTTTTTGTCTCTGCCTAAAAAACGTGTCGCGACGCATCCTGCGGCATGCGTCGTTGGCTACAATGAAAGCCTATGAGCGACGGATGCGTCGGGACACGTCGTACGACGCAATGCAGCGCTGCAATACGTTTTTTTACACTGAGCATGCTCAGAAGCTGGATTTTGTTGCCAATTGGCCAGACACCCCCAAATCTATATAAACCTGGCCTGGGCCTTCAACCCCACATATGCCAGCAAGAAGCCTACAGAGAAGAAGCCTGCCACCAAGACTCCAGACTGCCAACAAGACTCCAGACTGCCAGCAAGACTCCAGGCTGCCAGCAAGACCCCAGCCGGCCACAAGACCCCAGCCTGCCAGAGGAGCCTGCCACAGGAGCCTGCCACAGGAGCCTGCCACAGGAGCCAGCCACAAGACTCCAGCCACCATAGAGCCAGTGTGAGTAGGGTTGAGCGACTTTCATTTTTTTAAGATCGAGTCGGGTTTTGTGAAACCCGACTTTGTCCAGAGTCGAGTCGAGTGCAGTCGGCCGATTATCGCTAAAAGTCGGGGATCGACCGAGAAACGAAACCCAATGCAAGTCAATGGGGAAGCATAGTCGACAGTGAGTGGAGGCCAGGAAAGCACCTACAGTGCCCATTTTAATGCCAAAAACATCCATTCTTGTTTCTGAAGCTTGTCAATCTTAATTAACTTTATAATAATAGTTGTTCAATGGAACTTGGGGGTCATTTGGCAAATTTGTGGGGGGTAGGGCTGGTTCAAGGTTTTAGTGGGCCCAGGAATCGTGGACTACATCACGGCGGTGGAGCAGGGAGAGGAAAGTATTTCAACGTTGCAAGTGCTGTGATCCTGAGCAAGCAGGGGGGCACACTTGTTCACATTGGCACTGGCACAGGGCCCCTCAAAGTACAGCGGTGTGTTTGCACGGCGGGGGCGCCTCCCACCAGCAGCGACACTTTTGCGTACTCTGAGGGGCCCTGTGCCAGTGACGTCGCCAACGAGTATGCCCCCCACCTGATGAAGGAACCTGCACTTTCATCTGCACCTTCCTCTTTGTCCCTGTGTAAGGTGGTATAACATGCGGGAAGGGGAACCTTACTTTCAGCAGGGTCAGATTCTGGCTGTGTAGAGTGCAAGGGGAATGTAGTGGTCTAGGTCAATGTACCAGCAGACTAATCTAGCAGTGGCTGGGCAATGGGCAGGATGAGGAGGAAACAGATATAGGGCCAAAGAATAAAGTAGGCTAAATGCAGTTCAAAATTGGTAACAGGACAGGACTAAACAGGCGGCATTGCTTTGTTCAGTGGAGTAGCAAACCCAGGAGCAGCAGACACTGTTTTAAGGGCCCAACCACACTAGTAGGCCAAATGCAGTTTAATATCTGATACTATAGGCTCAAAGCCAGAAGGTTGAAGCTCAGCTTTATTCAGTTGAGGAAAACACCACCAGGGAGGGGCAGACACCGTTAGTAGGCCCTAACCACCAATTTTTGAAAACACAGCACTTAATGAGAGCCAGAAGGATGAAGCTCAGCTTTATTCAGTTGAGGACAAACACCAGGCAGGGGCAGACACCGTTAGTAGGCCGTAACCAAAGTTGAAGGCCAAATGCAGTTTAATTTCTGATACTATAGGCCGAAAGCCAGAAGGTGGAAGCTCCGATTTAGACAGTGGAGGACAATTTGAATTAGGGACTGCAGACAGACTTAGTAGGCTGTCCCCTGTGGACCATGCATCCAACACATTAACCCATTGCGCCGTAATGGACACGTAATCTTCCGTGGCCATGCCTACAGGTCCATGCGTCTGCTGTCAGGTGCACCTTTGTACTCACAGATTGCCAGAGTGCATGGACAATGCGGTCTTTTACATGCTGGTGGAGGGTTGGGATGGCTTTTCTCGCAAAAGAAGTGTTGACTGGTTAGCTTGTAGCGTGGTACAGCGTAGTCCATCATGGCCTTATTAATAGTAAATAAAATATATAACTAGGCTCTATGAACTTTTAAATACGGTAGGTTCCAGGGGTACACGGGCAGCATTGGTGTGGTCAGTGGAGGAGTATTGCAAGTAGGGGCCGCAGACAGGTTCACAAAGGCCTAAAATAACAAACAGTAGGCAGTCATGGCAGTTTTACATCGGTTACATGGATACACAGGCAGGCAGCATTGTGGTCAGTGGAGGAGTAATGCAAGTAGGGACCGCAGACAGGCTATCAAAGGCCTAAAATAACAAACAATAGGCTCATGGCAGTTTTATATCGGTTACATGGATGCACAGGCAGGCAGCATTGTAGTCAGTGGAGGAGTATTGCAAGTAGGGGCCGCAGACAGGCTATCAAAGGCCTAAAATAACAAACAATAGGCAGGCATGGCAGTTTTATATCGGTTACATGGATGCACAGGCAGGCAGCATTGTGGTCAGTGGAGGAGTAATGCAAGTAGGGATGGCAGACAGGCTATCAAAGGCCTAAAATAACAAACAATAGGCTCATGGCAGTTTTACATCGGTTACATGGATGCACAGGCAGGCAGCATTGTGGTCAGTGGAGGAGTATTGCAAGTAGGGGCCGCAGACAGGCTCACAAAGGCCTAAAATAACAAACAGTAGGCAGTCATGGCAGTTTTATATCGGTTACATGGATACACAGGCAGGCAGCATTGTGGTCAGTGGAAGAGTATTGCAAGTAGGGGCCGCAGACAGGCTCACAAAGGCCTAAAATAACAAACAATAGGCTCATGCCAGTTTTACATCAGTTACATGGATACACAGGCAGGCAGCATTGTGGTCAGTGGAGGAGTATTGCAAGGAGTGTCTGACACAGTTAGTACTCCAAAAAAATAAATAGATGTTAATGTCTCGCAAAACAACTATAAGTAAAAAAAAGGGTGTCATGCTTAGGTACAGGGGTGGGCTCAACTGCAGAGTTTATGACAAAGTAATTTGGCAGTAAATTAGTATTTACTGGTGTCAATATAGGACACTGACCCAGACTACTTTAACTAGCATCATAGATGCAAACAAATTGGTATTGTTTGTCAGTGCCAGGCATTGAATGATGTCAGTGCATAGACTAAACATTGGTGGAGCTGTGCGAGATAATTTTGCACGTGGTACAGCACAGTTTGAGCTGGGGGGGGAACTCTCTTGTGGCCGGCGGTACCGCCCCAGGGCCCCTCTTGTTACAACGCTGTGTCTGACGTTGGGTGCGCACCACCACCGCCAGAGACACTTCATTGTACTATGAGGGACCCAGTAGCAATGCCGTCGACCAAAAGCGGGCACACCCACCTCTTCAGACAATCAGCACTGTAACGGGTGCTTGCGCTAAGTGGTGAGACAACGGCCCCGTGGGGGGATTTTTCCCATTGGGGGAGGTGTAAACATGTCGTATGCTGGACAAACAGCTGCTGCAAATTAACAGATTGGATATAGAAAGAAAAAAGAGGACCTTATAGATGGGAGTCACCACCAAAATAGTATCAAAACAGCAGCTTTATTAAACACATATCAAAAAACATATCAAAAAAGACAGAGCATGCTAAAAACATTTAAAACAGCAAAGGGATATACAATACCCACATAATATCCAGATGCCCAAAATAAGGCAAAAGCACCGCACTAGCCCTGACAGAGTGTCATACACATGCCCACAGGTGAAATGAAATGTGAATAACAGCGTAATAGCATGGCATATAGATCAAAGCCCTACCAGCCCCATGCCCACAATCATATGTGGGTACATGAGAAAACCCTAAAGGCAAACATGGCCTGAGAAAGCACCATGCAATGATATGCTATTGTGGCCACAAATAAATAAAACCTGGCTAAGCCGGTGATGGAGGCAATGTGGTGAAAATGAATGGACTATTACCCACCACAAAGGCAGCCGGCCTGAAAAAGTGAATGAGCCAGAAGAAACCACAAATCCAAGCTGTAATGATGAACCTGCGAAGTAGGGCAAGATCAAGAGGGCATGTGCACCCTGAGGCAGGAACAAGTGCGGGCAGCAGGCACCCAACGCGTGTCGCCACACACTGGTGGCTTCGTCAGGGGTGGTGCCTGCATACCCTGCCTCTTGCCTAAATACAAAATAATCGGTAACTTACCGAGCGCAGCTGTGTGGCTGCAGGAAGCGCATGGAGCTGGTATAATGGAGTCTGAGATCGCCGGGCCCGGCGTGCAGGCACTGCGCATGCGCCGGCATTGCAGAGCGGAAGTACATACTCCGCTCCTAGTTGCCAAGGCAGCAGGCGCACTGCAATAAGGGCGCTTGCGCAAAATGCAATTCAGCAATGAGGTAAGTATGAAAGAGTATACGGCGCAAGTCTATTGACAAGTATAAAGCCTGCAAATACCAAATAATGGAATATTAAGGCCAAAAAGAGAGAATAAATACTATGGGTGAAAAATAAAAAAAATAATAAAGAAAAAATACAGAAAAAATAATGAAAAAATACTAAGGGTGAAAAATAAAGAAAAAATAAAGAAAAAAAACGGCAAAGAAACACAGGAAAACATATGAAATACTGACACACTCCTGGATGCACTAATAAATGCCACATTTAAGATATATTTTTGAGGCCGCCAATATGCAGTGACCTGGAAGTGGCAAATACCAGAAGATGAACTAAAAACATACAGCTGTGCCGGTGAAACAGCTGTGCCGGTGGAAACCTACTATATGACAACAGGGGGAATCCCCTGTAGTCATAATAGTTGGAAAAAATTAATATAAATATAGATATAGAGCTGTGCCAATGAAAACATATTTACAATACTGGACGGCCTGCTAAATGACAGCAGGAGCAGAGACCCCAAACCGGGGGGGGGGGGGGGTTATTATACAAGTTGCTAAATGGAAAAAATATACTTACCTCATTGCTGAATTGCATTTTGCGCAAGCGCCCTTATTGCAGTGCGCCTGCTGCCTTGGCAACTAGGAGCGGAGTATGTACTTCCGCTCTGCAATGCCGGCGCATGCGCAGTGCCTGCACGCCGGGCCCGGCGATCTCAGACTCCATTATACAAGCTCCATGCGCTTCCTGCAGCCACACAGCTGCGCTCGGTAAGTTACCAATTATTTTGTATTTAGGCAAGAGGCAGGGTATGCAGGCACCACCCCTGACGAAGCCACCAGTGTGTGGCGACACGCGTTGGGTGCCTGCTGCCCGCACCTGTTCCTGCCTCAGGGTGCACATGCCCTCTTGATCTTGCCCTACTTCGCAGGTTCATCATTACAGCTTGGATTTGTGGTTTCTTCTGGCTCATTCACTTTTTCAGGCCGGCTGCCTTTGTGGTGGGTAATAGTCCATTCATTTTCACCACATTGCCTCCATCACCGGCTTAGCCAGGTTTTATTTATTTGTGGCCACAATAGCATATCATTGCATGGTGCTTTCTCAGGCCATGTTTGCCTTTGGGGTTTTCTCATGTACCCACATATGATTGTGGGCATGGGGCTGGTAGGGCTTTGATCTATATGCCATGCTATTACGCTGTTATTCACATTTCATTTCACCTGTGGGCATGTGTATGACACTCTGTCAGGGCTAGTGCGGTGCTTTTGCCTTATTTTGGGCATCTGGATATTATGTGGGTATTGTATATCCCTTTCCTGTTTTAAATGTTTTTAGCATGCTCTGTCTTCTTTGATATGTTTTTTGATATGTGTTTAATAAAGCTGCTGTTTTGATACTATTTTGGTGGTGACTCCCATCTATAAGGTCCTCTTTTTTCTTTCTATATTTGGTCATTGTTTAGACCTTGGTTTGAGTCCCGCCGACCGTGGTGCCCCCATTAATTTCTATTTTAAATTAACAGATTGGAACACTCAGTAAGACAAGTCCACAAGCAAGACCTTTTTATAGGAAAGCTAGGTGTCAGCCGGGAAAGGTGGGGCAAAATAATTTGAAATCCAGGAGTGGTTCATTTTAATGAAGGTGAGATCATCCACATTTTGGGTAGCCAGACGAGTCCTTTTTTCGGTTAATATTGAACCAGCAGCACTGAATACTCTTTCTGATAGCACACTAGCTATCAGCCCTGTACCCTGCCTATCACTATCCCTGCTTCCGAAGAAGCTGCAGCAACCTCTCCCTATGCTCAGATCAGCAGCAGTAAGATGGCGGTCGGCGGGAACGCCCCTTTATAGCCCCTGTGACGCCGCAGAAAGCAAGCCAATCACTGCAATGCCCTTCTCTAAGATGGTGGGGACTGAGATCTATGTCATCACGCTGCCCACACTCTGTGTCCACCTTCATTGGCTGAGAAATGGCGCTTTTAGCGTCATTGAAACGCGACTATGGCGCGAAAGTCGCGTACCGCATGGCAGACCCCACACAGGGATCGGCTCGGTTTCATGAGACGCCGACTTTGCCAAAAGTCGGCGACTTATGAAAATGAACGATCCGTTTCGCTCAACCCTAAGTGTGAGTATTGCAATTTTTGTGTGCATCTGTGTGCCTGTGCATTTGTGTGTGTATGAGGTACTGACTACAGCAAGAGCTTAAAACCTGAAGAGAACCAGAGGCCTGCCATCGTCCTGCAACAGCCAGTGCCATGCTAGAGTCCAGATCCACCCTGATGCCAGCCACTGTGAAGACCTGCTGCTTCAGCCAAAGGACTGTCAGCCTTTTTTACGTGTGTGTGTATGTGTGTGCGTATGCGTCTTCTGATTGGGTCCACCTTTCTGCCTTTGTTGTATATATGTGTATTTGCATAAAGCTTATGTGCTTGTGTGTGTGTGTGTGTGTGTGTGTGTGTATTTTTGTACGGCTGTGTGCTTTTGTAATTATGTCTTCATGTGCCTGCACCTTATTATGCCTTCGCCAATCTTATGCCTGATCATGTGAGAGGGTATGTGTCCACGTTCAGGATTTCATCAGCATTTGGTCAGGATTTTTCATCAGTATTTGTGTGGGTGATAAATGCAGAAGTGGTGCATATGTTTCTATTCGGCTGTGTGCACACGTAGCATATTTTTCGCTATAAAAACGCTATAAAACCGCGAAAAAAACACTTACATTAAGCATCCTATGTAATAGAATGCATTCCACATTTTTTGTGCACATGCTGCATTTTTTTCCTGAGCGGAATCGCATTCCAGAAAAAAATGCAGCATGTTCATTAAAATTGCGGAATCGCCGCGATTCTGTACCCATAGGAGTGCATTGATCTGCTTACTTCCCGCACGGGGCTGTGCACACCATGCGGGAAGCAAGCAGATCATGTGCGGTTGGTACCCAGGGTGGAGGAGAGGAGACTCTCCTCCACAGACTGGGCACCATATAATTGGTAAAAAATAAAGAATTAAAATAAAAAATAGTCCTATACTCACCGTCTGATGGCCCCCGAAGTGTTCCCGCCTCTGCGGTGCATGCTCTCTCTTCAGTTCCTATAGATGATGTGGTTCAGGACCTGTGATGACGTCACTGTCTTGTGATTGGTCGCGTGACCGCTCATGTGACTCACGCGACCAATCACAAGACAGTGACGTCATCGCAGGCCCTTCACTGCACTCCAGCTATAGGAACGGACGCCGCAGAGGTCTGCAGGTGAGTATAACCATGTTTTTTATTTTTTTTATTATTTTTAAACATTCGATCTTTTACTATAGATGCTGCATAGGCTGCATCTATAGTAAAAAGTTGGTCACACTTGTCAAACACTATGTTTGACAAGTGTGACCAACCTGTCAGTCAGTTTTCCAAGCGATGCTACAGATCGCTTGGAAAACTCTAGCATTCTGCAAGCTAATTATGCTTGCAAAACGCTAGTTTTCTGCGGGTATATGCATGCTAATTCTGCATGCGATATACCCGCGGCAGGAGGCGCAGAATTGCCGCGGAAATTTCCGCGGCAATTCTGCAACGTGTGAACTTAGCCTTATACTTTTCCTCTAATTGTTACACTCCTGGTTTTGGATTACAAATACTGATGGAAAATCCTGACCAAATCCTGATGCAATCCTGAACGTGGACACATACCAGGCATGTTTGTGCGCATCATGTTGATTGCATGTGCATTTGTCCATGCCTAATTGGTTAATTGCCTTTTTCTGATGGATTTACTAAGTATAGTGGTCTGCGCAGCATGTGGTTTAAATGTGTGTATTTTTTTTTTTCTTATTTTATTTATTTATTTATTTTTTTTTAAATCTGATGTATTTTTGCAAAGTCTAGTCTGCAGCTTGTGGTTTGAATGTGTGTGTTTTTTTTTTTTTTCTATTTCAAAGTGTTGATTTTCTGTTGAAACCATTTGCAGTTGATGTACCGTACTTGTATTTAAAATAAAGAGCATTTCAGCTCCCAATTGTGATGTGAAGAAAAAAAAAAAAAGGATAATAAAATGTTTGTTAAAAAAAATGTCCGTAGTATCATTTCAGAAAGGTAAATTTAAAACTGGTGTATGTACCAATGGTTACACATGCAATAAAGAGTTGGTTGACATTTCATTTTTTAATAAAGGTTATACTGTAAAGGTTTTTGGGGGGAGGTGATTTTTGAAAATAAAATGTGGTAAATATATTTTTACATGGTGGGTTCACATTTTTAAATATTTTTTTTGGGACATGGAAATGAATGGTATAACGTGCACCTGTTTTTGGGTTTTGGTGTTTACCTTTAATGAACATTTCTCACATCAATTCAGCAGGGTGTTTATCTTAAACATTACCTAGTTCAGGGGGTGGTCTGTTGTGAACTCTGTTTTTGGGCTCCCTCTTGTGGTCACAACTGGTACTGTGTAGTGCTGTCTTTGGGCTCCCTCTGGTGGTTCTTTGTGTCATTCTGCAGGTCTGAGGCTTATCAGCTGTCTCGTTATCTGTTAGCTGGTTTCCTATTTAGTTCACCTGGACTCTCAGTTGTTGCCTGCTGTCAATGTCTTCAGTGCTATTTTTGGAGCTCTCCTGCAGTCCTTCGTTATCAGTCTCTTCAAGAGAAGCTAAGTTTTGCTTGATTCATTTTTTGACCATTAGTGGTCATATGTTTCTTGGTTTATTTTTGTTTTCTTGCCCAGCTTGCTAATATGTGATTTCCTTGCTTGCTGGTAGCTCTAGGGGGCTGAGTTTCAACCCTCACACCGTTAGTTGGTGTGGGGGTTCTTGTATTCTCAGCGTGGATATTTTGCATAGGGTTTTTTACTGACCGCACAGTTCACTATCTGTCTTCTGCTATCTAGTATTAGCGGGCCTCATTTGCTGAATCTGTTTTCATTTCTACGTTTGTGTTTTCCCCTTACCTCACCGTTATTATTTGTTGGGGGCTTCCTATATCTTTGGGGTGATTTCTCTTGAGGCAAGTGAGGTCTTACTTTCCCTCCAGGAGTAGATAGTTTCTCAGGCTGTGTCGAGACATCCAGGATTTTAGGCACGTTCACCAGCTACCTTTAGTGTGTTGGTTAGGATCAGGTTTGCGGTCAGTTCAGTTACCACCTCCCTAGAGCTCGTGTCTATGTTCATAAACTTAGCTAGTCCGTTTTGTGATCCTCAGCCACTAGGATCATAACAGTACAGCAGGCCAACAAGTGTTTAATGCATCGCAGAAGTGGGATAAGAGAAGCCCTGAATACAATTTTTTTTTTCCTCTCTATCTTTGCTGCAGTCTGTCCAGCTTCTCTCATCCCCTTAATCTCTGGGTGATTTTGTGTTCAGCTGCAGACATGGATATTCAGAGTCTGACTGCTAGTGTGGATCGTCTTGCTGCAAGGGTGCAAAGCATTCAGGATTTTGTTGTTCATAGCCCTATGTCAGAGCCAAAAATACCTATTCCTGAGTTGTTTTCTGGAGATAGATCTAGGTTTCTGAATTTTAAGAATAATTGTAAATTATTTCTATCATTGAGACCTCGTTCCTCTGGTGATTCCGCTCAGCAAGTTAAAATTGTTATCTCCTTGTTACGTGGCGACCCCCAAGATTGGGCTTTCTCTCTGGTGCCAGGAGATCCTGCATTGCTGAATGTGGATGCATTTTTTCTGGCGCTTGGACTGCTTTATGAGGAACCTAATCTTGAGAACCAGGCAGAAAAGGCCTTGCTGGCTCTTTCTCAGGGCCAGGATGAAGCGGAGGTGTATTGTCAAAAATTTCGGAAATGGTCGGTGCTTACTCAATGGAATGAGTGTGCCCTGGCTGCAAATTTCAGAGAAGGTCTTTCTGAAGCCATTAAGAATGTTATGGTGGGGTTCCCCATGCCTGCAAGTCTGAATGACTCAATGGCTTTGGCCATTCAGATTGATCGGCGTTTGCGGGAGCGCAAATCTGCGCACCATCTGGCGGTGTTTTCTGAACAGAGACCTGAGTCTATGCAATGTGACCGAGTTCTGACCAGAATTGAGCAGCAAAATCATAGACGTCAAAATGGGTTGTGCTTTTACTGTGGTGATTCAACTCATGTTATCTCAGCATGCTCTAAGCGCGTTAAAAAAAATCGCTAAACCTGTCACCATTGGTACTATACAGCCTAAATTCATTTTGTCTGTTACTTTAATTTATTCTTTGTCATCCTACTCGGTTATGGCTTTTGCGGATTCAGGTGCTGCCCTGAATCTGATGGATTTGTCGTTTGCCAGGCGCTGTGGTTTTGTCCTGGAGCCTTTGGGATTCCCTATTCCACTGAGGGGAATTGATGCTACACCATTGGCTGAGAATAAGCCTCAATATTGGACTCAAGTGACCATGTGCATGACTCCTGTGCATCAGGAGGTGATTCGCTTTCTTGTGCTGCATAATTTGCATGATGTTGTCGTGTTGGGTCTGCCATGGCTGCAGGCCCATAATCCAGTTCTGGATTGGAAAGCTATGTCTGTGTCAAGTTGGGGTTGCCAGGGGATTCATGGCGATGCTCCTTTGGTATCAATTGCTTCTTCCACTCATTCTGAGGTCCCTGAGTTTTTGTCGGACTACCAGGATGTATTTGATGAGCCCAGATCCGGTGCCCTGCCTCCTCACAGGGATTGTGATTGTGCTATAAATTTGATTCCTGGTAGTAAGTTCCCTAAGGGACGACTTTTTAATTTCTCTGTACCAGAACATGCCGCAATGCGGAGCTATATAAAGGAGTCTTTAAAGAAGGGACATATTCGCCCGTCCTCCTCCCCTCTTGGTGCAGGATTCTTTTTTGTGGCCAAGAAGGATGGTTCTCTGAGACCTTGTATAGATTATCGTCTTCTAAATAAAATCACGGTGAAATTTCAGTATCCTTTGCCATTGTTGTCTGATCTATTTGCTTGGATTAAGGGGTCCAGTTGGTTCACCAAGATAGATCTTCGTGGTGCGTATAATCTTGTGCGCATTAAGCAGGGGGATGAATGGAAAACTGCATTTAATACGCCCGAAGGTCATTTTGAGTACTTGGTGATGCCTTTTGGACTCTCTAATGCTCCTTCTGTGTTCCAGTCCTTCATGCATGACATCTTCCGAGAATATCTGGATAAATTTATGATTGTGTATCTGGATGACATTTTGGTCTTTTCTGAGGACTGAGAGTCCCATGTGAAGCAGGTCAGGATGGTATTTCAGGTCCTGCGTGCTAATGCCTTATTTGTGAAGGGCTCAAAATGTCTCTTCGGAGTACAGAAGGTTTCCTTTTTGGGTTTTATTTTTTCTCCTTCTACTATTGAGATGGACCCAGTCAAGGTCCAGGCTATTCATGACTGGACTCAGCCTACATCTGTTAAGAGTCTTCAGAAGTTCTTGGGTTTTGCTAATTTTTACCGTCGCTTCATTGCTAATTTTTCTGGCGTGGTTAAACCCTTGATGGATTTGACCAAGAAGGGTTCTGATGTGAATAATTGGTCTCCTGCGGCCGTGGAAGCCTTTCGGGAGCTGAAGCGCCGGTTTTCTTCGGCTCCAGTTTTGTGTCCGCCTGATGTCTCTCTTCCTTTTCAGGTCGAGGTTGATGCTTCTGAGATTGGAGCAGGGGCTGTTTTGTCACAGAGAAGCTCTGATTGCTCTGTGATGAAGCCTTGTGCTTTCTTTTCAAGAAAGTTTTCGCCTGCCGAGCAGAATTATGATGTTGGTAATCGGGAATTGTTGGCTATGAAGTGGGCATTTGAGGAGTGGCGACATTGGCTCGAGGGAGCTAAGCATCGTGTAGTGGTCTTAACTGATCACAAAAATCTGATTTATCTCGAGTCTGCCAAGCGGCTGAATCCTAGACAGGCTCGTTGGTCGTTGTTTTTCTCCCGTTTCGATTTCGTGGTCTCGTACCTGCCTGGTTCGAAGAACGTGAAGGCTGATGCTCTTTCTCGGAGTTTTGTGCCTGACTCTCCGGGAGTTTCAGAGCCGGCTGGTATCCTCAGAGAGGGAGTGATTTTGTCTGCCATTTCCCCAGATTTGCGACGAGTGCTGCAGAAATTTCAGGCGGATAGACCTGACCGTTGCCCACCAGAGAGACTGTTTGTCCCAGATAGATGGACCAGCAGAGTTATTTCCGAGGTTCATTCTTCGGTGTTGGCAGGCCATCCTGGGATTTTTGGTTCCAGAGATTTGGTGGCTAGGTCCTTCTGGTGGCCTTCCTTGTCGCGGGATGTGCGTTCCTTTGTGCAGTCCTGTGGGATTTGTGCTCGGGCAAAGCCTTGCTGTTCTCGTGCCAGCAGTTTGCTTTTGCCTTTGCCTGTCCCGAAGAGGCCTTGGACGCACATTTCCATGGATTTCATTTCGGATCTTCCAGTCTCTCAGAGAATGTCTGTCCTCTGGGTGGTGTGTGATCGTTTTTCCAAAATGGTCCATTTGGTGCCCTTGCCAAAGTTGCCTTCCTCCTCCGATTTGGTTCCTCTATTTTTTCAGAATGTGGTTCGCTTGCACGGCATCCCTGAGAATATTGTGTCTCACAGAGGATCCCAGTTTGTGTCCAGATTTTGGCGGATCTTTTGTGCTAAGATGGGCATTGATTTGTCTTTTTCGTCGGCCTTCCATCCTCAGACGAATGGCCAAACCGAGCGAACTAATCAGACATTGGAAACTTATTTGAGATGTTTTGTTTCTGCTGATCAGGATGATTGGGTGACTTTTTTGCAATTGGCCGAGTTTGCCCTTAATAATCGGGCTAGTTCTGCTACTTTGGTTTCGCCTTTTTTCTGCAATTCTGGTTTTCATCCTCCTTTTTCCTCGGGTCAGGTTGAGCCTTCTGACTGTCCTGGGGTGGATTCTGTGGTGGATAGGTTGCAACAGATTTGGAACTATGTGGTGGACAATTTGAAGTTGTCACAGGAGAAGGCTCAGCGCTTTGCCAACTGCCGTCGCTGTGTGGGTCCCCGACTTCTTGTTGGGGATTTGGTGTGGCTGTCTTCTCGGTATGTTCCTATGAAGATTTCCTCTCCTAAATTCAATCCTCGCTTCATCGGTCCTTATAAGATTTTGGAAATCCTTAACCCGGTGTCATTTCGTTTGGACCTCCCAGCGTCGTTTGCCATTCATAACGTGTTCCATAGGTCTTTGTTGCGGAGGTATGTGGTGCCTGTGGTTCCTTCTGTTGAACCCCCTGCTCTGGTGCTGGTTGAGGGCGAATTGGAGTACGTGGTGGAGAAGATCTTGGATTCTCGTATTTCTAGACGGAGGCTTCAGTATTTGGTTAAGTGGAAGGGCTATGGTCAGGAGGATAATTCCTGGGTTGTCGCCTCCGATGTTCATGCGGCCGATTTGGTTCATGCCTTCCATGTGGCTCATCCTGATCGCCCTGGGGGTTTTGATGAGGGTTCGGTGACCCCTCCTCAAGGGGGGGGTACTGTTGTGAACTCTGTTTTTGGGCTCCCTCTTGTGGTCACAACTGGTACTGTGTAGTGCTGTCTTTGGGCTCCCTCTGGTGGTTCTTTGTGTCATTCTGCAGGTCTGAGGCTTATCAGCTGTCTCGTTATCTGTTAGCTGTTTTCCTATTTAGTTCACCTGGACTCTCAGTTGTTGCCTGCTGTCAATGTCTTCAGTGCTATTTTTGGAGCTCTCCTGCAGTCCTTCGTTATCAGTCTCTTCAAGAGAAGCTAAGTTTTGCTTGATTCATTTTTTGACCATCAGTGGTCATATGTTTCTTGGTTTATTTTTGTTTTCTTGCCCAGCTTGCTAATATGTGATTTCCTTGCTTGCTGGTAGCTCTAGGGGGCTGAGTTTCTCCCCTCACACCGTTAGTTGGTGTGGGGGTTCTTGTATTCTCAGCGAGGATATTTTGCATAGGGTTTTTTACTGACCGCACAGTTCACTATCTGTCTTCTGCTATCTAGTATTAGCGGGCCTCATTTGCTGAATCTGTTTTCATTTCTACGTTTGTGTTTTCCCCTTACCTCACCGTTATTATTTGTTGGGGGCTTCCTATATCTTTGGAGTGATTTCTCTTGAGGCAAGTGAGGTCTTACTTTCCCTCCAGGAGTAGATAGTTTCTCAGGCTGCGTGTCGAGACGTCCAGGATTTTAGGCACTTTCACCAGCTACCTTTAGTGTGTTGGTTAGGATCAGGTTTGCGGTCAGTTCAGTTACCACCTCCCTAGAGCTCGTGTCTATGTTCATAAACTTAGCTAGTCCGTTTTGTGATCCTCAGCCACTAGGATCATAACAGTGGTCTAACTATAAATCCATTATACATATTACAGATACACCAGGGACCAGGACCACATCCGCCGCCTCTAGTCCCAACCAGGACCACAGCCACCGGTCATCCCACAGGACCACAGCCATACCCACATCTTGAAATCTTTCAAAGTAAGTTTTGAAGACCCCAAATCTGCTACTTCAATGTGTAGAGCAGATGATTGCAAGTGTCTTTTAACTTACAGATACACCAGGACCACAGCCGCAGCAAGCCGCCTCTAGTCCAAACCAGGACCACAGCCGCAGCAAGCCGCCTCTAGTCCCAACCAGGACCACAGCCGCAGCAAGCCGCCTCTAGTCCCAACCAGGACCACAGCCACCAATCTTTTCAAGTAAGTTTTGAAGACCCCAAATCTGCTACTTCAATGTGTAGAGCAGATTGCAAGTGTCTCTTAACTTACAGATACACCAGGACCACAGCCGCAGCAAGCCGCCTCTAGTCCCAACCAGGACCACAGCAAGCCGCCTCTAGTCCCAACCAGGACCACAGCCGCAGCAAGCCGCCTCTAGTCCCAACCAGGACCACAGCCACCAATCTTTTCAAGTAAGTTTTGAAGACCCCAAATCTGCTACTTCAATGTGTAGAGCAGATTGCAAGTGTCTTTTAACTTACAGATACACCAGGACCACAGCCGCAGCAAGCCGCCGCAACAATGTCCTCTTCTGACAGCCCTCCTCCACAGCAACAGCGTGTATCGGTAAGTTAACACAAAAAATGTTTTTTTTTTAGTTTTTTTAAATTAAATTTTTATGGATCACTACATGCATAAATTATGTTTCAACAGGAAGCTGAATCAGATGTGGAGCTGTCAGAAGGGGGCGAGACGGGTGGAGAGATGCAAGTGGAGGAGGAACCAAGTGTAAGTAGTGGTGAAACAGTTGCTTCACACATCACACTGCACCATATACAAAACAGATTTTCATGCATAACTAAACACAGAAAACATATGCCTACATTACAGAGAATTTGTTTCCTTTATTTCAGTCTCCTGCTGCTGCTGACCAGTCAGCAAATCGTGAAGGTTCTCCCAGCCGCTCCCAGAGTCAGCGGAATCGTCGCCGCGGTCGGCCATCAGTGAGTTTTTTTTGGGGGAGGGGGATTCTATTGGTACTTTAGTGTTTCAGTGTACTAATTTGTTTGTTTTTCTTCTTCTTTTTTTGCACAGGCTTCACAGCGTGCTCCCGCAGAGGAGTTCGATGATGACATTGACATAGACAGTCTCATCGAGGAGGTTCGCGAGCGGGAGCCGCTGTGGAACATGGCGCACCGCAGCCATGCCGATACCGGTGTCACCCGTCGGCTCTGGGACGAAGTGTGTCGTAACATCTTTCCAAGGTGGGAGGACCTTCATCCACAGCAGCAGAGCAAACTATGTAAGTATTCACTTTTCAGTGATGTTTTGAGCTGACTGTAATGTATTGCATTTACCAACTTTTTTATTTTCTTTTTATTCTTGTCTTCACAGGTGGAAAGGTTAGGAAGCGGTGGCGGTCACTGAGGGATCGCTTTAAGAGGGAATTCAACACGGAGATGCAGGCCCCGAGTGGCTCAGCAGGAAGGAAGAGGAGCAGATATAAATATGGCATGGCCCTCTCCTTCCTGAGGTGAACCATGCTGAGCAGAGTGTAAGTATTCTACAGCCCACTAATAACCATGTTAACCTGTCTAACTTAGTTTGGTTTCAGTCAGGGCTTTTTCATATCAATATATTAATTTCTTTTGTTTTTTCTTTCACAGCACCTTCTCCAGCCACCAGGGACCTGCATCTTCCTCTGCACCCTCTGGAGCGATCCCTCCTGAGTCCGCCACTGAGGGCCACGTCAGTAGGCCCCACACCACTGACCCCTCCTCTGACCCCTCTGTCCCCTCCACCTCATCTGCCCCAAGCAGTGGAGCATTATTGCAGCCTTCATTGCTCGCATCTGATGCTGAACAGATAGCGTTCCCTTTACCCCACCCCTCTGATCCTGCCACCTCGAGACCACCATTAGGTTCGTGGCGGCAGCGACAGAGGGGTCAGGAAAAGAGCTATGCTCCTGAGTTCTTACATCTGAATGCATCCTTCCAAAGCTCTTTCAAAATTTTGGGAGAGCAAGTGACTGCTGGTTTCAACATGGTGCAATCACGCATCAGTGAAACAAGCCATGAAACCAGCAGTCGCTTGGATAGGCTGCATTCAGATGTAAGTCAGTCTCTGGCCAATCTTTTTTTTCAATCCATGCTCAGGAGCATGGAGAAGCTTTCTCTTCAGCAACAGATGCGGGTAATGAATACCTGCCATAATGCTCTAATGAAGGCCCTTAACGAACCCCAATCTACCCACACATCCACTACAATTCCACCCCAGGCCCCACCCCAGGCCCCATTTCCACACCATGCCCCACCCCAGGCCCCATTTCCACACCATACCACCCATTACCAAACCCAGCCCCAATACTCACACCAGCCCCATTACCAAACCCAGCCTCAATCCCCACACCAGCCCCATTACCAAACCCAGCCCCAATCCCCACACCAGCACCATTACCAATCCCAGCCACAAACCCCACACCAGCCCCATTACCCAACCCAGTCCCACTACCCAACCCAGTCACAATACCCAACCCAGTCCCAACCCAGTCCCCATACCCATCCCGGCCCCCAAACCAAATTCCTTCGCCAATGTTTTCTTCCTTGCCCAGCTTCGCTTCCCCAGTAAGTATTCCCCCTACCCCAACACCACCCCCCTCTGGTCAGCCTCCTGGTTTTACCCCCCTCCCACTGCACCCCAAACAAGTAGGGTTTCCCCACCTATCGACGTGGTCCAACCTTCCTGCCCCTCCTCCCCTCGTATCTCCACCCCACACTTTGAAGACTTGTAAAGTAGTTTTGTAAATGTTTATGTAAATGTTATTTAAAAAAATTTGCAAAGTTTTCAAAAAAAAAATTTGAAAATAAAAAATATCTAATTTTTTGGCAAAATTAAAAAAAAAAAAAAAAAAAGAGTTAAAATAAAATTCTCTCTGATTTAAATTCTAGTCTTTGTGTGTGTGTGGATTTATTAAGGTAATATGGCAACTAAATAAAAAAGGTAAAATAAAAACAAACACCAGACGTGTGAAAGGTATAACATATTGGTTTTACTAGCAATAAAACCACGCTTTTGGGCCTTTTTTTTGGGGGGGAGAAACACATTTTTTACATAAACCGAACACATGGAAAACAGGTTACACAATTATGTCTTGCCATGGGATCCGCCCGACAGGTGACAAAAAATAATCCGCAAACTGGTCCCTCATCCTTGTAACAGAACCTGTGGAGCGAACCAAGCTGCCGCGGTAGTCCCACAAGGTTGTCTCCAACTCTTCGTCATCCAAGGAAATGGGCTCCTTTGAAAGGACAAAGTTGTGGAGCACCACACAGGCTTTAACAACCTCGTCTATAGTTGTGGTTTTCAGTTTGATTGCCGTCAGTAGAACTCGCCACTTCGCCGTCAATATACCGAAAGAACACTCTACTACTCTTCGTGCTCTAGTAAGCCGGTAATTAAATACCCGCTTGGTACGGGTTAAGTTCCGGCTACTATACGGTTTCAGTAGGTGCGGCGACAGTTGAAAGGCTTCATCACCTACACAAACATATTCCATGGCTGGTTCACTTGTTCCTGGCAGTGGTCTGGCTGATGGGAAATCGTAGGTCTCTCCATAAAGGCAACGACCCATTGGAGAGTTTTTAAAAACTTGCGAATCGTTGGACCGGCCATACGCTCCTATGTCCACGGCAAGGAACTTGCAGTTGGCGTCTGCAATAGCCATAAGAACGATGGAGAAATACTTCTTGTAATTATAGTACTCCGATCCTGTTCCTGCCGGTTTCGCAATCCTTATATGTTTCCCGTCAACTGCACCCACACAATTAGGGAAATTGCAAAATTGCTGAAACTGTTCGGCACTTCTCAATCAGATTTCCATGGATGGTTGGGGGATATACTCTGGCTGTAAAGTGGTCCAAAGAGCCCGACATGTCTCCTTCACTATTCCTGAAATAGTGGAAATGCCCAGCCGGAATTGGTAATGGAGCGAAGTCATCGATTCACCAGTAGCTAGGAAGCTGAAAAAAAAAAAAAATGTTAGAAAAAATTGCACAGACCAAAAAGTTTCAATAAATGGCACTGTGAAAATTTTTTTTAGGACGGGACACACAATAAAACCTGCATGAAACCGGTGTAAAAAAGCAGTGGAATGGCCGCAAACAAAACAAAAATTACATGCAGAAAATAGTGCGCAATATGTCAGCGCAGTATTGTCTGCAGCATGTAATCTAACATTAAAAATGACCAATGACAAAAAAAAAAGCAGTTGCATGTCAACAAACCCCACAAAAAAAAAAAAAACTGCAGAAAATGCAACGCAATATTTCAGCGCAGTATTTTCTGAAGTCTGTTATAGGACATTCAATGTGAGCAATGACATTAAAAAAAAAGCTGTAGAATGGCCGCAAACAAAACAAAAATTACATGCTGCAGAAAATAGTGCGCAATATGTCAGCGCAGTATTGTCTGCAGCATGTAATATAACATTCAATATCAGCAATCACAGAAAAAAAAGAGGCTTACCGCAGGGTCACCATCAGCCGCTCCGCCGGTGTGATGGCAAGCCTCATCCTTGTGTCCTGCCTTTGGATGACATCCTCCAGTTTTTGAAGCAAAAAGTCAAAATGTTCCATCCTCATTTGCACGTAATTGTAGAATTTGTGTGGGTTGTGCCGCAACTCCAGGTACAGAGTGGACTGGACACCCCGGGTCATCCGTAGTTCATTAATCGGATGTATCCAGAGTCGCCTCCGTCTCCGTTCCTGCAGAAGCATCCTATGTTTTTCCGCTGCCGCCTCCTTCTCCCGCACTATGATATCCAGGTGATTCATCTCAAAGATAACGTCGGTAACCAAACTAGCAATCCTCACAAGAACACCTTCCATCGCTACCACAAAACTAAAACCCTCAAAGATGGGCTGTAAAAACAGTAACTATATAGTTTTCCATATTTTCCAGTAGCCAATCAAATTTGGGAGCCTCCCATTTTAAAAACGGATCCGTCGTAAAAACGGATGGTAAAAACGGATGCAACGCATCCAGTATTTCGACGGAAACGTTTAGCGGATTTGCGACGGATCCGTCGAAATGCTGTATGCGTTGCATACGTTTTTCACTTTTTTGACGCATCCGTTTTTTCGACAAAAAAGACGATTTGCGACGTAATGCAGTTAACGCTAGTGTGAAAGTAGCCTTAAAGTTTTTTAAGTTTTGATGCTTTTATACAATAAAAATTATTTTATGTAGCAAATAATTATTTTTGCACCGCTTTATTCTGAGGGCAATAACTTTTATATTTTTTCGCTGATGATGCTGTGTGGCAACTCATTTTTTGCGGGAAAGATGGCGTTTTCAGCTGTACCATGTTTATTTATATCCATCTTTTTGATTGCGTGTTATTCCACTTTTTTGTTCGGCAGTATGATGATAAAGCATTGTTTTTTGCCTCGTTTTTTTTTTTAAGGTGTTTACTGAAGTGGTTAACTGTTAGGTCTGGTCGTTAGGGATGCGGCGATACTAAATATGTGTACTTTTATTGTTTTTTTATTTACATAAAGAAATGTATTTATTGGAACAATATTTATTTTTTTTTTTTTCTTTATTTAAGAATTTTAAAAATATATATTTTTACACAGTATAAAGTCAGATCGCTGATCTGACACTTTGCACAGCATTGTGTCAGATCAGCCATCTCCCCGCAGGACCCGGAAGGACCCTGCGGCCATCTAGGATCCAGGGGTCAGGGAGGACCTCAGAACAATGCAATCACATCTCGTTGTTCTGAGGGTCTGAGGGAAGCACGCAGGGAGCCCCCTCCCTGTGCGATGTTTCTCTATGCCACCGAAACGCAACGATCTTGTTTGATCGCAGTGTTCCGGGGGTTAAAGTGCCAGGAGCCGTCTGTTTATATATTGCTGTTTATATCTGTAAAATGTTCTGATAGACCTTTAGCCACAAATTTAAAAAAGTATAACAGTCTAAACTTAAAATGAGAACTAATTTTCCATTATTAATGTTTATACTTTTTGTTCAATTGTATTTTATTTTAGTTATCTTTGTAAATTTTGTAATGTTTTTAGTTCACCTGTTTATGTGTGTCTTTTATGCATAGCATCATGTGCTGTTCTTATCCAATCATGACATCCTATCAATTCACTGACTATGTGTTGTAATTTGTTAATAGCCATTTAAATTACTTTGCACTCAGCACATGTACAGCTTTGTAAAAGAACGCGTAGCTGTGTCCACACCATGATGGAATCTTTTTAATTCAATACATTTTGCTTTTGGAAGCTGGATCATCTTTTTCCTATATCCTCCCATAAGTGGTCCCTTGCAGTTCCGTGCTTTGTAGGACGCCTAGCTGGGGTAAGCTGATTATTGTTACTTCTACAGACTGATATTATCCAGGAAGTACATGGATTGGACTGCAGAGGAGTGGGGGCACATTATTTTCTCTGATGGATTCCCCTTCAGACTGATTGGGATATCTGGGAGAATAATTGCCCAAAGTTAAGCACAACAATGAGTACTATCTCATAACAACAATAAAGCATCCTCTAACTGTTCATGTTTGGTGTTGCTGTTCTTCCAAGAAATCGGGCTCACTCACAATTTTGCCAAGGATCCCTGCTAGCGATGAGCAAACGTGCTCGCCACTACTCGGTACTCGCCCGAGTATCACTATGCTCGGTGTACTCGGTGAGCTCCGAGTATTTCTGGGATTATTCAGCGGGAGCTCGGCTCTCCGCCCTGGAATTCTGGTGCCCTTTAGAGTGTCAATGAAAGTGCAGGGATTGTAGGCCATGCACTGTAATGCCGCAGCCTTCTTTGTTGTGGTATTGCAGTGATTGGCTGGCCGCACTGTGTCATCAGGTCTATAAGAGACCTGGCGCCACCCAGCTCACCTTATTCTGCTCCGGACTTAGCGAGTGTCGGGAGAGCTGCTGCTGAGATAGGGTCAGAATTGTGCTTTTAATAGTTAGTGTAGGTCTGCAACTGTTCACAACTCCTGAGAAACCAACAGTCCTTTTTAGGGCTAATTTGGGGGTCCCGAGATTGCAGCACTAGGTAGGCAGGGGAATCTATGTGCGCATATCCACATCAGTGCAAGTCCTGCAGGCACTGTATGTGAGTACATAGCTCTCACTGCATACCTCCAAAAGCTCCATTACTGTCTGCTGCCTCTGCTCATTTAATATATAAGGCTGCCGGAAAGAAGCAGGGCGCGTCCGAGGGTGAGTATATACCTAATAGGAATATACTCACCCTCGGCTTCTTTCCGGCAGCCTTCATTCCTAAGAATCAGCCCTTCCAGGACCTTCGGTGACGTCACGGTGACGTCGCGGCTTGTGATTGGTCGCGCGAGCGGTCACATGGGCGGCCGCGTGACCAATCACAAGCCGCGACGTCACCGCGACGTCACCGCAAGGTCCTGGAAGGCTGATTCTAAGGAAGGAAGGTTCCCGCTTAGTACCAGGGCGCATCAGATGGTAAGTATGGCGATATTTTTTATTTTAATTCTTTATTTTACACTTAAATATGGATCCCAGGGCCTGAAGGAGAGTTTCCGCTCCTTCAGACCCTGGGAACCATTGGAAACCCAATGCACTGCATTGGGTTTCGAGTTTCGGCCGACCCCGACCCTGACTTTTTTATAGGATCGGCCGATTTCACTCGACCCGACTTTTGAAAAAGTCGCGTTTCGTGAAACCCGACCCGATCCTATAAATGTAAAGGTCGCTCAACCCTAGACACCACTGCTTCTTCCACTGTTTTGTGTAGAAACTAATCCCCAGTCCACCGTGCATGTGAAGATGCCTCTAGCCCTGCACCTGTTGTTGCCCCCAGTCAAGCAGCACCATCATCAAGCCCGTCCACTTTTTGTCCCAGCACAGCATTTAGTTGTCTATACCCCAGTCATTGGAACGCAAGCGGAAATACCCAGCCAATGCCCCACAGGCCACAGTACTAAATTCTAACATTTCTCTTCTGCTTGCGCTTGAAATGTTGCCTTTTAGGCTTGTTGAGATGGAAGCTTTCCGCAACCTGATGGTGGAGGCCGTCCCAAGGTACTCGGTCCCCAGTCGCCACTTTTTCTCCCAGTGTGCTGTAACGGCATTACACCAGCATTTGTCCCACAACATTACCCGTGCTCTCAACAATGCTGTTACTGGAAGAGTCCACCTAACCACGGACATGAGAACAAGTGCTTGTGGCCAGGGACGGTACATCTCACTGACGGCACACTGAGTTAACATAGTGGAAGCCGGGACCCAGTCTGACCTTGGGATGGAACAAATCCTCCCCACGCTGAAGATTGCGGGCCCTACATCAATCAGGGTTGCCCCCACAGTCTACAGCTCCTGCACCTCCTCTTCAGCCTCCATCTCTGGAATCAATACATCAGTCAGAAGCTGAAAGCACTGTAGCACTGCCTCAGCCAAGTGGCAACAGGCTGTGCTGAAGCTAATCTGCATAGGTGACAAACCGCACAATGCAGAAGAGTTGTGGACAGCACTGAAAGAGCAGTCAGATATTTGGATGACACCACTGAACCTACAGCCAGGCATGGTCGTGTGTGACAATGGCCGTAACCAGGTGGAGGCTCTGAGGCAAGGTGAGCTCACACACGTACCTTGCCTGGCCCATGTGTTTAACCTCGTGGTTCACCATTTTCTGAAAAGCTACCCGGAGCTGCCGAATCTGCTAGTGAAAGTACGCCATCTGTTTGCCCATTTTAGAAAGTCAGCTACAGCTTCTGCCGCCCTTGCCGTGCTTCAGCAGCCTTTGCAGCTTGCGGCTCACCGACTGGTGTGTGATGTCCCCACGCATTGGAACTCTGCATATGTTGGAAAGGATTTGTGAGCAGAAGAGGGCAGTTGTTGACTGCCGTCTGCCAACATCAACAAGGCCGTCGATATTCAGTTCAGACTCCACACATAAGACCTTAGGAGTGGACATGGATGTCAGACATACTGTATGTACCATCCTACAAAACTTTGAGGACTGCACCAAGATGGTGAGCGACGATGACACCATAATTAGCATCACCATCCCGCTTCTCAGCATTCTGAAAACCACTCTGCTCACAATTAAAGAGGATGCATTACAGGCAGAAAAAGAGGACATGGACCAAGGAACCATACAGGGGGATTACACTCAACCCAGCCTCATGTCTTCCCAACATGGATTAGTAGGCAATGAGGAGGAGGAGGAAGAACAGGAGCTACTTTCAGGCACTACAGACGGTACTACAAGCACAGCTGTCATACCGTCTGTTCAGTGGGGATGGCCTGAAGACAGGGAGGAGGAGGATGAGGAGAACAGCATGGTCAGTCGTCCTGTTGGCGAGGACACGGAAGCCTTGCGTGTTAGTCTGGCACGCATGGCTGACTTTATGTTGCGATGCGTTTCACGTGACCCTCGCATTATAAAATTTTTTGGTGATATTCATTACTGGTTGGTGACACTTCTAGACCCACGCTACAAGGAAACTTTCAATCTCTTCTTCCAGAGGCAGAGAGGTGTACTAAAATGTTGCAGTACCAGAGGGCCCTTGTAGCGGAATTACTTAGAAAATTCCCATGTGAGAGCACTGGCAGCAGACGTCAGAGTTTGTTGTACAACCAAGGAGTCCAAGCGAGAGAGACAGAAGTACAATCCAGCTCAGGCAGGGGAGCAATGGCAAAGTTCTGGGACAATTTTCTCAGACCCTCTCATCGTGCCGGCACAGAGGCAAGGGGTGCTGTCACAAGAAGTGCAATGTTTGGGAAGATGCTGAGGGAGTACCTTGCAGATTGTACAAATGTCATCCGTGATTCCTCTGTGCCTTTTAATTATTGGGTATCCAAGCTGGACATTAGGCATGAACTGGTTCTCTACGCCTTGGAGGTTCTGGCCTACCCTGCTGCTAGCGTTCTGTCAGAGCGGGTTTTTAGTGCCACTGGTGGAATTATAACAGATAAGCGCATCCGTCTGTTTGCTGACAGGCTGACACTTATAAAAATGTACAAGGGATGGATTGGGCAAGATTTCTGTACACCACCAAGTGAAAACAGCTAAACATAACCTATAATACATTGTCTTTTTTGTGGAGGTGTATTGTCATGCACCTCTCCCCAACCACACATGGCTATCCGCTTCCTGATTTCATCTGTTTGGTGTTATCCTCCTCCTTAAGGCTCATTTCCACATGCGAGGCACACGTCCATATCTCGCATGTGGAAACCAAGCTCTGGCGCCGGCACTTTGACATGCAGCTCCATGTGTTCCTATGCGGCCGCACGCTCCGCTCTGGAGTGCCGGCTCCACAGCTTGGTTTCCACATGCGAGATACGGACGTGTGCCTCGCATGTGGAAATGAGCCCTTATTCTCAGCCTCATCATCCACAACCAGTACAACACCAGGGTGATCGTATTCCGTGATGCAAAAGTCACTTAATTTTTGTGTAAGGGTGTTTTTCAGATGCCGGTTACTAATTAGAAACCAAAATAAACTCCCCCAGGGGGAACTGTCATCAAAATGAGATGTACGTATATTTTTCCCATTTATTCCTATATATTCCAGTTTTAATATCTCTGCACCGTTCTTTTATGACCCAGTGTATACCTCTACAATATGAAAATATTGAAATACTATCATATATTTTTTTATATCCCAGTCTCTGAGCTGTTACTAGGGACAAACATACGTATCTCATTGGACATAATCTGGCATCATATATATGAACCTGTGTTTGCCCCTCCCTTTTGTTATTTACTTTCATCGGTGGATTCATATCCTTTTTTTATTATTTCAATATGATTTATCTTTATGTCTCCTCATTCTCCACCACTAGATAACCAGGCTTAATGTATTCCCATGGGCATTACAATCTAGGAGACCCCTTCCTTTAAATTGGGCCTAAATTTTAATGAGGCCTTCCTCCACCTCTCATCATTTTCCACCTCTAGATCACCAGAGTTCACTTGTTCCGTGCTGCTACGGACAGTCATTTTTTTGGCAAGTTTGTCTGTGATCCCCATTAAATATTTTTTTTAAAATTTACCCTCCATGGGGAAATGTTTGTCAGCCCATACACTTAGTGTTTTGCATTACAAGTGTAGGAGACCCGCTCTTTTGTAATGGGACACTTTTTTATGAGGCCCTCCTCCATGTTTTTTCCAAGGGGAATTGAGGTGCGTGCAAATTTGGGTCAAGGCGGCCCTTGCATTCAATGCACAAGAAAACAGTATGGCAGGACCGACTGAAGAATGTGAAGTGGGTTTTCCTGTGTCCATCCAGTACCTGGGTTCTAAGGCTTATTGGGATGCATATGACTTGATAGCAGGGCAGGCCTTGCAGGTAATACATAAGAAAACAGTATGGCAGGACCAACTGAAGAATGTGAAGTGGGTTTTCCTGTGGCCATCCAGTACCTGGGTTCAAAGGCTTATTGGGGTGCATATGACTTGATAGCAGGGCAGGCCTTGCAGGTAATACATAAGAAAACAGTATGGCAGGACCAACTGAAGAATGTGAAGTTGTTTTTTCTGTGGCCATCCAGTACCTGGGTTAAATGGCTTATTGGGGTGCATATAACTTGATAGCAGGGCAGGCCTTGCATTTAATGCAACATTTTTTCAGGAAGCCATCCTGTACCTTTCGTGAAAGGGGTATTGGGGTGCGTTGTAATTGTTGACAGCCCAGCCACTCACTTCATAGGCAATAGCAGCATTGGAGACCCCAGAGGTGTGTCTAGTGTTTCTGGCACCCAGGGCAAGAATTCATTTTGGCGCCCCCCAAAGGACATATGCCCCCCGTCAGCCCCATTGCCTTCTCCTCCTCCACCATCCCCATCATTGCTCTCTCCCCGTCAGCCCCATCATTGCCCTCTCCTCCCCCCACACACACACACCATTCACTTCTCTGCACATTCCCCTGCAGCTCGACACACACACACACCCAATACTGAGCCACACACATACACACACTCACATACACACACATATTCACACACACACATTCGCACACACATACACACACACACTCACGTACACACATTCACACACACACACACACACATTCACACACACATACACACATACACACACATTCACATACATTCACACACACATACACACACACATACACACACATTCACACACACACACACACTCACCACACTCAAACACATACACACACACACACATTCACAAACACACACATACACACACATTCACACACACACACATTCACACACACCTCTCACCTCTCCTCGCGCTCTGCTGCAACATCTCCATCGCCTTCTTCTGACACAGAATGATGACGTCCTCCAGCGGCGCGTCTGTGTGAGAGGAAGCAAGAGGAAGCAGGAAGACAGATCGCTGGACAGTGGAACTGCAGGGATTTCTCCCTGCCCGCCGCAGCCACTCTGCAGGGGCTCCCCTCCACCTCTGCACATGTTGGGAGCCGGCGCTCTGCAGCTTATCTGTGTCGGCTGTCAGCTTGACAGTCGGCACAGAGAACAGCTGACTCCCCAGCTGCCCCCCCTAGATACGCCACTGGGAGACCCACTATTTAATAATGGCCCTTTAAGAATATTAATGCCACCTGATGCCCCTCTAAAAATAGGCTTTGAGACTTTAAGGCTGAGTCCCTCTTTCATAAATGAAACAAAATGTGTCACCCACCACATGGCCAGCTAGGGTTGCAAAATGTTGCAATGACATTTCCCAGTGAATGCATTTGTATTGGTTGAAAGCAATGTAAAAGTTGTAAAACGCATCAAAAACGCTGCATGTGAACATAGACCAAGTGGTGGAGAAACATTTTGGTCTGAGGTTAATTATTTTGCCTTATATACAAGTCATTACCCTGGAAAGGATGTATCTTAACATATTTCCCAGCAAAATCCATTTTGGTCTAGTTTTTGTATGTTTTTTGGTGCACCTGTAAAAATGGTGTGAAACTCTTGACCACATTGCTTACAGCTGTGACCTTGGAGTCAGAAATACTTCCAGGGGTGATCCCCGTGATGTTCCCATGTCAAGTGAGCAGTGTTTACATCATTTTCAGACGTTTTTAGACCTTAAAAGGACCCCAGGAGGGGTCGCAGTAAAAATACTCGAGTTTCCTATAGACTTATATTGGGCTCGTTGCTTGGGTCGAGTACCCAAATATTCCAATTTGCTCGACCCGAGCAACGAGCACCCGAGCATTTTAGTGCTCGCTCATCACTAATCCCTGCCATGAATAAAGAATGGGATCTAAGCCTCCTCCAGAAGCTACTTCTCCCAACGATCCCAACAATACTCTTTCCAGCTTGATGGAAAACATGTCACAAGGCAAAATAGATAACTAAGAGGCTCCGTGAACAAAAAAATTAAGTTTTGTGTCTGAGGGGAAGCTTCACAGATCTCAATGCCATTGAGAATCAGTGATCAATCCTCAAAAAGTGGGTGGATAAACAAAAACACAGAAATTGTGATTAACTCCAAGCACTGATTAGGAAGGAATGCTCTATGCCAGGGTGAATTGCAGAAGACTTGAAAAACAAGGGTCAACACTACATATTGACTTTTTGAATAAATTTGATGTATATGTAAATATAAATATGTATCTAAATATAAGTATACCCCATTTCCGACATTGGGCTTAAAAATATGCCCATGTTGGACTCCCTCCCTTTGATTTGGGCTCCGGCACTAAACCCACATCTTTCCCGGCACATGTCAGCTGTTTTAAACAGCTGACATGTGCCTCTAAGGCTAGGTTCACATTAGCGTTTCTTTGCACAGCGTATCATCTGCATGCACAAATGCATGCGAAAACGCATGCAAAAGCATGTTTACGCAGCGTATTTTATCCACATTATCTTACGCATGACGGCAAAAATAACGCTGCTTGTGCATGTGCTTGTATGCGTTTCGGCATGCGTTTGTGTTGTTTATGCGCATGTGTTCGATAGGACAATGCTTTTCCAGGAGAATTTCCTTGATACAAGACACACACAATAGGCGTAATAATCCAAAAATCAACTTTATTCAGCCATGTCACAGCAATGTTTCGACCATAAGGTCTTTATCAAGCATAACACACAATGCAAGGGGTCAGCTTTAAATAGCGTGGATGCCACACAGTGCACCAATCGCCATCAAGCCCCCTCCCACTACAAAATACATCACATTAAAAATACAATAATAGACATCAAATACATAGACAGTAAAAATCCACCACCGCAGATATAATCACCATATACAAAATCTTGAAAATATGCACATATTCGATGTTGAGCAGGTTGTTTACAATCCCTTTAGCCTATCAGCCTAATGCATCCACCGTTACCATGTGGATAGTCACCCAATCCTAGGAAGACCATATATTTATATACAAATCCGATTGAACCAATGGGTTTTCTATCAAATCGGCGCCTAAATGTACCTGATACCTATCGATGGTCACATTACAACCAGGGATTCGCAGCCTCACCAATAGAATGCCACGTATCATACTTCACCGACATCACCATATCCCTGTGCCTTTACCACATCATCCATTAGCCACCAGCCCCATAGACGCCGCATACTGAGTGCGCACGCACATACCCAGCTGGGGAGACGCCACACAAGTGCAGCGAAATCCAACCGGCAGGAGTACCCGCCCACACACACAGCAGCGGCATCATGTGACAGCGCCTTTACCACGTCATCCATCGCGGTCCAACCCCAGCCACCAGTCCCATAGAAGCCGCATCCCGAGTGCGCACGCACATACCCAGCCGGAGGAGCGCCACACTAGTGCAGCGAAATCCAACCGGCAGGAGTACCCGCCCACACACACATCAGCGGCACCATGTGACAGAGGCCGGGAAAGATCACCTAGGTGATCTATATCAACAAAACCACCGCAGAGAACATCTTGTTCATCTCCAAGAGAACGCATATATCAAAAGGATCAACATAACAAAACCCCATATCAAACGCCGAAAACTACCCAATAAATCCCATAATTCACTGTATTAATGAGGGAAGGGAAGGGAAAGAGGAGGAAAAGGCCAGAAGACATAAGGGGTGGATCCCAAAACTCAATAGTCATATATGACTTAACAGTTGTCCAACCCTGGTACAAATCATCTTCAATGGACCTAGTCCCCTGGTCAATCGACTGTGACCATAACAACCTACAAAACAAAATACAGTGAATATATAAATACCAAACCGCGAAATAGATAAGAATAAAATTAAAAAAGAATAAAAACATTACCGATGACAACCAACCCGATCCTATATATATATGTTAATCCTAGAACACACAGGTCTGTAAATTGAAATCTATGTTGAGACCCCTAGGCTGTAAGGATCCCAGCATATATATCCACTTTAATTCCTTCTTCTTGAGTAATTGCAGTCTGTTACCCTCCCTCCTAAGGACTGGAACACTATCTATAACCCTGAATCTCAACTGATTCACTGAATGTTTATGTTCAAGAAAATGTTTAGGTATTGGTAACTCAGTCAGGCCCGTCCTTATAGTGCTCTTATGTTTACTAATGCGGGCCCTAACCTCCATGGTCGTCTTACCCACATAGGTGAGCCCACAAGGGCACACAATCATGTACACAACATAACTGGACGCACTAGTGTACCTTTCTTTAAGGAAAATCCTTTTACCCGTATGGGGATGGCAAAAGAATTCCCCTTTCAACATATTGTTACAACATGCACAGCCCAAACATGGAAAATTCCCATGTCTAACCGTGCTAAGAGTCTTCTGTACTGAGGTTTTTGATGTCCCAATATCGGATCGGACCAATCTATCCCTCAGATTCCGTCCTCTTCTGAAGGACATTAGCCGATATGTCCCAAAACTAGGAATAGAAGGCAGACCACGTTGTAGAAGGACCCAATGTTTTCTTATCACTCTACCAATCTGATTACTCACTGGATTATATGTCGTCACTAACGGAATGCGATCACATATCCGTTTACCACGTGTTTTGTTGCGAATGCTCTCACGCGAGCAACTCAAAGTCTTTTCTTTATATCTCACCACCTCCCTACCGGGATAGCCTCTTGCCGGAAACCTAGAACACATCTCCTCCAAACGCTGATCAACCTTCCCTTCATCAGATACTATCCTCCGAACCCTCAATAATTGACTCCATGGCAAGGAATTCACCATTCTCCTTGGATGGTTACTGTCAAACATCAACAAACTGTTCCCATCTGTTTCTTTAACAAAAATATCAGTTTTTAATTTATTCCCTTCCTTATAAACCAGGGTATCTAGGAACTGTATTTGTGTCATTGAATGTGTCAAAGTAAATTGTAGTTCTGGATATATCTGATTCAAAAACATCTGAAAATCATGCAACTCCTCAGAGCTACCATCCCATATCACAAATATGTCATCTATATATCGCCACCAGGCTCTGACATGGCGCCAGAGGCTGGAATTGTACATGAACCTGTCCTTGAGCAATTGATGAGGTAGTGAAAGCTTGTGTTGTTATGCACAATTACACCCTAGCAAAAGAGCGACCCCACTTGAGGAACCTGTTAATACCACATTGCAGGATTACCAAGCTCGCCCTCTGAAGACTACAGAGGAAGTAGCCCATATGAGGGATAAATTTGCTTCCTTAATTTGTTTCAGATATTGGACGTGTGGCATGGCTAGACAAAATGGTTTAAGCCGCTAAGTAAAAGCAAACGAGCAAGTGAGTATTTGATCTAATCATCACCTGTATGTAGCAGAGCTGATCAGAAAATGCAGCTTCTAGTCTCCCATGGAGAATATTGAAGTATGCAAAAAGTAAAAAAATGTTTTGAAAAATATTTAAAAAATAGAAAAAATCAAATGTCCCTCCATTCACCCCATTCAAAATAAAACAGTAAAAAAAAAATCAAACATACATATATTTGGTATCACCATGTTCAGAATGAACTGATCTATCAAACGGTGTAAAGAGAAAAAAAGTCAAAACGCCAGAATTACGTTTTTTTTACGCCACTAAATTGCAATAAAATGCATTAATGAGCGATCAAAAGATTGTATCTACACCAAGATGGTATCAATAAAAATGTCAGCTTGGCGCGCAAAAAATAAGCCCTCATCCAGCCCCAATTCATGAAAAGTGGAGATGCTACAGGTCTCGGAATATGGCGCCTTTTTTTTAATCAAAGTTTGGATTTTTTTTTTTTACCACCTAAATAAAAAAGAGCATAGACATGTTTGGTGTCTGTGAGCTCATAATGACCTGGAAAATCATAATGGCAAGTCAATTTTAGCATTTAGTGAATATGGTAAAAAAACAAAAACAAAAAAAAAACAACTGTGGAATTGCACTTTTTTTGCAATTTGACCGCACTTGGATTTTTTTTTTCCAGTTTCACCAGTACACAATATATTAAAACCAATGGTGTCATTCCAAAGTACAACTTGTCCCCCAAAAAACAAGCCCTCACATGGCCACTTTGACAGCAAAATAAAGAAGTTATGGTTCTGGGTAGAAGGGGAGCAAAAAACGAAAACGCAAAAATTGAAAATGGCCCTGGAGTTAAGGGGTAAAAAATTTATGAAATGGTTATAATTTTACTTCAGTAACCACAGAAATATCTATAAAAGATCAAACATTGAAGAAGCAAACTTTGTGAAAACCAAAATGTGTGCCCGTCTCAAAACTTATGGCCACAACTAAGAAGGACTAGAAATTCAGCAAAAAAATCTACAACAAAAGTATGTCTGATTTAGTGCTGATTTGTCATGCAGATTTTCCTGTGGATTTCTCAGGATTTGCAGCTGCAAATTTTGTACATGTGCAAGTATACGTACGAGGCTAAAAGAGCTCTGGGTAGACATTCTTTCTGAAAGGAAACTAAAATAACCCAAGTGGGTACCGTAACAAATATGTAGACAAAAGAGCATTTTTTTTTATTATCCCAATTTAAAACATGTTTTGCATGATATAACAGAGTGAATGAATAATTAATCATATTAATTATATTTAATATCTTAGAAGTATGAACAATTCCAATATAGAAGACTGTTCTGCATAAAGTGATTATTCAGTCCTTTAAATGTTTCACTGGAGATGGTATTTTTCTATTCATTGTATGATTGGAGATGGGATAGTTTAGAAAGGATTTGTAGCTGAAATAATACATTATGCCAGATTCTTTTCTAGGTAACTGTTTTTGCTCAGTACTTTTATGAAGTTTAATTAGGTTATGCTGATTTCAATTCCGATCAACTAGTGTAATTTCCATTTAAGTATATGTTAGTAAAAATGATGTACAACTAAATAGGTTATAGGGGCTGGACCACGTCTATAGGTTTGAGCACTTTATACTGATAATGTTTGCAGTTTACATGTGTGCTCTTCAATCTAGGATCAGATTCAGCACCAAGAGACCTCATGGAAATATCTCTTATGCAGATCTATAAAATTGTGCCAATAGTATTCTACGGGCCCATATTGTACATCTGTGTGCCTCCAAATTTTTTTTCTCATTGATTTTTTTTCGAACCATACTATATTACTAATTCACTTTATTAATGTGGACCTGCACGCGCTACTGACATGTTTACGGTAGCAAATAATTGTACTCTCAATTAACCCCCGCTACTGCTAGTTTTACATTTTATTACTTTTGCTTTTAATCTCTGCTGTTATGAACTATACTTTTGGGCTCCCTCTTGTGGTCACTCGCGGTATGGCTCTTGGATTCTCTTTCCTCCGCTTGGTAGTCACCTGTTCGTTAAGACTCTGGGTGTTTCTATTTAAACTTCCTGGAGTCTTAGTCCATTGCCTGGCATCCATGTAATCAGTCCTTGTCTGGTTGCTCTTGTCTACTGGTCCTGATTTTTGCAACATAAGCTAAGTCCTGCTTTCTTGTTTTTTGTTTATTTGTATTATTCTGTTTTTTGTCCAGCTTGTTCATAATGTGATTCCTGATTTTGCTGGAAGCTCTTAGGGGGCTGATATTCTCCCCCCATACCGTTAGTCGGTACGGGCTTCTTGGATATTCAGCGTGGATATTTTAGTAGGGTTTTTCGCTGACCACATAAGTCCGCTTTCTATATTTCTGCTATTATTTAGTGGGCCTCTCTTTGCTGAATCTAGTTCATACTTACGTTTGTCCTTTCCTCTTACCTCACCGTTATTATTTGTTGGGGGCCTGTATCTACTTTGGGGTATCTTTCTCTGGAGGCAAGTGAGGTCTGTATTTTCTCTGAAAGGGTTAGTTAGATCTCCGGCTGGCGCGAGACGTCTAGAACCAACGTAGGCACGTTCCCCGGCTGCTATTATTTGTGGGCTAGGATCAGGTATGTGGTCAGCTCAGTTACCACCTCCCTAAGAGCTAGTTTTTATGTTTGCAGACTTTGCTGAAGACCCTGAGATCCTCTGCCATTAGGATCACAACAGTATGCCAGGCCACTGAATAGTTAATGCATTGCAGAAGTGGGATTAAAAGAAAAAAAGAAGTTCTGAGTTTTTTTTTTTTTTTCTTCCTTCCCCTTTACCTCTGAATGGCTTGAAACTCTGCTGCAGACATGAATGTGCAAACTCTGATTACTGGTGTGGATCAGCTTGCTGCTCGTGTGCAGAGCATTCAGAATTTTGTTATTGGCAGTCCTATGTCAGAGCCTAAGATTCCTATTCCTAAGCTGTTCTCTAGAGATCGATTTAAATTTAGGAATTTTAGGAATAATTGTAAATTGTTTCTATCTTTGAGACCTCGTTCGTCTGGAGACTCAGCTCAGCAAGTTAAAATTGTTATCTCCTTCTTGCGGGGCGACCCTCAGGATTGGGCTTTCTCATTGGCGTCAGGAGATCCGGCATTGGCGAATATTGATGCGTTTTTTCTGGCGCTCGGATTGCTTTATGAGGAGCCCAATCTTGAAATTCAGGCAGAGAAGGCTTTGCTGGCTATTTCTCAGTGCCAGGATGAAGCCGAAGTGTATTGCCAGAAATTTCGGAAATGGTCCGTGCTTACTCAGTGGAATGAGTGTGCTCTGGCCGCAAATTTCAGAAATGGCCTTTCTGAAACTATTAAGAATGTGATGGTGGGCTTTCCCATTCCTACAAGTCTGAATGATTCTATGACGCTGGCCATTCAGATTGATCGGCGTTTGCGGGAGCGCAAATCCGCTAATCCTTTGGCGGTGTTGTCTGAACAGACGCCTGATTTAATGCAATGTGATAGAATTCAGACTAGAACTGAACGGCAAAATCATAGACATCAGAATGGGTTGTGTTTTTACTGTGGTGATTCTACACATGTTATATCAGCATGCTCTAAACGCCTAACAAAGTTTGTTAGTCCTGTCGCCGTTGGTAACCTGCAGCCTAAATTTATTTTGTCTGTGACTTTAATTTGCTCATTGTCTTCCTACCCTGTTATGGCGTTTGTGGATTCAGGCACTGCCCTGAGTCTTATGGACTTGTCGTTTGCCAGGCGCTGTGGTTTTGTCCTGGAGCCTTTGGAAAATCCTATTCCTCTTAAAGGAATTGATGCTACGCCATTGGCGGAGAATAAACCGCAGTATTGGACACAAGTGACCATGTGCATGACTCCTGAACATCGGGAGGTGATTCGTTTTCTTGTTCTGCATAAAATGCATGATTTGGTCGTTTTGGGTCTGCCATGGTTACAGGCTCATAATCCTGTTCTGGATTGGAGGGCTATGTCTGTGTCAAGTTGGGGTTGTCAGGGAATTCATTGCGATTCCCCGTCGGTGTCTATTGCTTCCTCCACTCCTTCAGAAGTTCCTGAGTTTTTGCTTGACTATCAGGATGTGTTCAGTGAGTCCAGGTCCAGTGCTCTTCCTCCTCATAGGGACTGTGACTGTGTTATAGATTTGATTCCTGGTAGCAAGTTTCCTAAGGGACGATTATTTAATCTGTCGGTACCTGAGCATGCCGCGATGCGTTCTTATATAAAGGAGTCTTTGGAGAAAGGACATATTCGTCCATCCTCTTCCCCTCTTGGTGCGGGATTCTTTTTTGTGGCCAAGAATGACGGATCTTTGAGACCTTGTATAGACTATCGGCTTCTGAATAAAATCACGGTTAAATTTCAGTACCCTCTGCCACTATTGTCGGACTTGTTTGCTCGGATTAAGGGTGCCTGTTGGTTCACCAAGATAGATCTTCGTGGTGCGTACAACCTTGTGCGCATTAGGCAGGGAGATGAATGGAAAACTGCATTTAATATGCCCGAAGGTCATTTTGAGTACTTGGTGATGCCTTTTGGGCTCTCTAATGCTCCTTCAGTGTTTCAGTCCTTTATGCATGACATCTTCCGGAAGTATCTAGATAAATTTGTGATTGTTTATCTGGATGACATTTTGTTTTTTTCTGATGATTGGGATTCTCATGTAAAGCAGGTCAGGATGGTGTTTCAGGTTTTGCGTGATAATGCTTTGTTTGTGAAGGGCTCAAAGTGTCTCTTTGGAGTGCAGAAGGTTTCCTTTTTGGGTTTTATCTTTTCCCCTTCTGCTGTGGAGATGGACCCAGTCAAGGTCCGAGCTATTCATGATTGGACTCAACCCACGTCTGTTAAGAGTCTTCAGAAGTTTTTGGGTTTTGCTAATTTCTACCGTCGTTTTATTGCTAACTTTTCTAGCGTTGTTAAACCTCTGACGGATATGACCAAGAAAGGTTCTGATGTCGCTAATTGGGCTCCTGCGGCCATTGAGGCCTTCCGGGAGCTGAAGCGCCGGTTTACTTCGTCGCCTGTTTTGTGCCAGCCTGATGTCTCACTTCCCTTTCAGGTTGAAGTGGATGCTTCTGAGATTGGTGCAGGAGCTGTTTTGTCGCAGAGAGGCTCTGGTTGCTCTAATGTGAAACCATGTGCTTTCTTTTCCAGGAAGTTTTCGCCGGCTGAGTGGAACTATGATGTTGGTAATCGGGAGTTGTTGGCCATAAAGTGGGCATTTGAGGAGTGGCGTCATTGGCTCGAGGGAGCTAAGCATCGTGTGGTGGTCTTGACTGATCACAAGAACCTGATGTATCTCGAGTCTGCTAAACGCCTGAATCCTAGACAGGCTCGTTGGTCATTGTTTTTCTCCCGTTTTGACTTTGTGGTCTCATACCTGCCTGGTTCGAAAAATGTGAAGGCTGATGCTCTCTCTAGGAGCTTTGTGCCTGATTCTCCTGGAGTCTCAGAGCCGGCTGGTATTCTTAAAGAGGGAGTGATTTTGTCGGCCATTTCTCCTGATTTGCGATGTGTGTTGCAGAGATTTCAGGCTGGTAGACCTGACTCTTGTCCACCTGATAGACTGTTTGTTCCTGATAAATGGACCAGCAGAGTTATTTCCGAGGTTCATTCCTCGGTGTTGGCGGGGCATCCTGGGATTTTTGGTACCAGAGATTTGGTGGCTAGGTCCTTTTGGTGGCCTTCCTTGTCACGGGATGTGCGTGCTTTTGTGCAGTCCTGTGGGACTTGTGCTCGGGCTAAGCCTTGCTGTTCTCGTGCCAGCGGGTTGCTTTTGCCCTTGCCCGTCCCGAAGAGGCCTTGGACACACATTTCCATGGATTTCATTTCAGATCCTCCGGTGTCTCAGGGAATGTCTGTCATCTGGGTGGTGTGTGATCGTTTTTCCAAGATGGTCCATTTAGTGCCCTTGCCTAAGTTGCCTTCCTCTTCCGATCTGGTTCCTTTGTTTTTTCAGAATGTGGTTCGTTTGCACGGCATTCCTGAGAATATCGTGTCTGACAGAGGATCCCAGTTTGTGTCCAGATTCTGGCGATCTTTTTGTGCTAAGATGGGCATTGATCTGTCGTTTTCGTCTGCCTTTCATCCTCAGACTAATGGCCAAACGGAGCAAACTAATCAGACGCTGGAGGCTTATTTGAGATGTTTTGTTTCTGCGGATCTGGATGATTGGATGACCTTCTTGCCATTGGCTGAGTTTGCCCTCAATAATCGGGCTAGTTCCGCTACTTTGGTTTCGCCATTTTTCTGCAACTCTGGTTTTCATCCTCGTTTCTCCTCGGGTGATGTTAAGCCTTCTGACTGTCCTGGGGTGGATTCTGTGGTTGATAGGTTGCAGCGGACTTGGAATCATGTGGTGGACAACTTGAAGTTGTCACAGGAGAAGGCTCAGCGTTTTGCCAACCGCCGCCGCGGTGTGGGTCCCCGACTTCGTGTTGGGGATTTGGTTTGGTTGTCTTCTCGGTTTGTCCCTCTGAAGGTTTCCTCTCCTAAGTTTAAGCCTCGCTTTATTGGTCCTTATAGAATTTTGGAGGTCCTTAATCCGGTGTCTTTTCGTTTGGATCTTCCTGCGTCGTTTGCCATTCACAATGTGTTCCATAGGTCTTTGTTGCGGCGGTACATTGTGCCTGTGGTTCCTGCTGTTGACCCTCCTGCTCCGGTCTTGGTTGAGGGCGAGTTGGAGTATGTGGTGGAGAAGATCTTAGATTCTCGTCTCTCTAGACGGAGGCTTCAGTATCTGGTCAAATGGAAGGGCTATGGTCAGGAGGATAATTCCTGGGTGGTCGCCTCTGATGTTCATGCGGCCGATTTGGTTCGTGCTTTTCACGCTGCCCATCCTGATCGCCCTGGTGGTCGTAGTGAGGGTTCGGTGACCCCTCCTTAAAGGGGGGGTACTGTTATGAACTATACTTTTGGGCTCCCTCTTGTGGTCACTCGCGGTATGGCTCTTGGATTCTCTTTCCTCAGCTTGGTAGTCACCTGTTCGTTAAGACTCTGGGTGTTTCTATTTAAACTTCCTGGAGTCTTAGTCCATTGCCTGGCATCCATGTAATCAGTCCTTGTCTGGTTGCTCTTGTCTACTGGTCCTGATTTTTGCAACATAAGCTAAGTCCTGCTTTCTTGTTTTTTGTTTATTTGTATTATTCTGTTTTTTGTCCAGCTTGTTCATAATGTGATTCCTGATTTTGCTGGAAGCTCTTAGGGGGCTGATATTCTCCCCCCATACCGTTAGTCGGTACGGGGGTTCTTGGATATTCAGCGTGGATATTTTAGTAGGGTTTTTCGCTGACCACATAAGTCCGCTTTCTATATTTCTGCTATTATTTAGTGGGCCTCTCTTTGCTGAATCTAGTTCATACTTACGTTTGTCCTTTCCTCTTACCTCACCGTTATTATTTGTTGGGGGCCTGTATCTACTTTGGGGTATCTTTCTCTGGAGGCAAGTGAGGTCTGTATTTTCTCTGAAAGGGTTAGTTAGATCTCCGGCTGGCGCGAGACGTCTAGAACCAACGTAGGCACGTTCCCCGGCTGCTATTATTTGTGGGCTAGGATCAGGTATGTGGTCAGCTCAGTTACCACCTCCCTAAGAGCTAGTTTTTATGTTTGCAGACTTTGCTGAAGACCCTGAGATCCTCTGCCATTAGGATCACAACACTCTGCCTTCCAAAGTCCATAACTTTTAATTTTTATCAAAATAGTTGTATGCTGACCAGAGGCTTAACTAGGGATTTGGTTCGGGGATGTGGGGGGAAGTGAAACTTCTGAGTGGGCCCCTAACCAGGTAACCTTGATTACAACTATGGTGGTGCACCCTTATAGTGGAGGAGAACCTCACCAGCTGACCACGCTTTTACTGAAAATAATCTCTGTACTAAGATACAAAGTATAATGCATGAAAAAAAGTACAATGCTCACCTCTCCTCCTCGATCCCTCGCTGTTCCAGTTTCTGCAGCAAGCACTCTGAACCTCTGCACATCTCAGAGAAATGAATTGACGTTATTGGGCCAGCTGTGATAAGATGTCAGACGCAGAGGGAGAATGATGGGAGAGAGTGCCTTAACTGATGCTCCCTCTTCCATCATTGCTTTCAATTGTGTCGGCATCCAGGATGAAGATATAGTTGAACTTGAGATGAAGGGCAGGGGACTCACTATGCCCTGGCATTGCATTGACTCACCCGGCTCAGAGGTCTATAACGGCCATGTGACAGTATAGGGAGGTTGTGTCTACCTGTTCTGTCAGAGAGTTTAACTGTATTGGCACACAGTCTTTATAGTAAAGAGGAGATCAAATACCTAACTCTCATACGCTAGCCAGTAGTTAGCAGCAAAGTACAAAGAACATTAAACAGAGTCTTTAACCCCCCAAAATGCATTTTAAATAGACTATACAGTGTTGTAGGGGACTTGGCCCCTCTAACAACCATATCATCAGAGTAACTGTTACTGGTACAGTCCCTGAAAAAGATAACTTTTATTCATAAGCAAATGAGGTTTTGGTGCATCCTTGGCATGGCCAAGAGTTTGGTGCATGGTAATTCCACCTCATTTGCATATTGGGGGACTTCCTCTGCTTCCGATTGACAAGGCTTGCTTCCCAGAATGAGTACTGTGTAATTACTACCGGCATATGAGCGGCCACTTGTGCGCACACTGACTGAGTGTTCTCCTCTCTTTTCCTTTCTTCTGAGGCATTGTACTTCCAGGTGTGTTACTGGCATTTTAAAGTGGGCACTGTCAATTGGAAGTGAAAGAGGCCCCTAATATGCAAATGAGGAGGCGTGATGGTGCTCCAAAGTCTTGGCCACAACAAGGGTGCACCAAAGCCTCCTTATTTATATTTATATCAAAAGTTATTTTCTCAGGCCCTGTCCCAGTCGGGTAGTGGTTGTTATAGGGGCCCCTATAACTCCGTATAGCCTATTTAAAATGCATTATACATCTTCTGACACACTCCCCAAAGGGAATTCTGGCACACTAACAGATCTAGTGCAATAAAGAAAAAGTGATCAGCTCACCTATCTTCGGGTGCGCAAAATTCCACAATCCAAAGGGAAATAGCACATGTAGAAAAATAAGAAATGGATCCATCACCTCTGTTAAAATCCCAGGCTGTATTTCATGTTTTAAAGCATAGTTTCAGGGTAAAGTTCACACTTGACTTGGATTTTATATCATATCAAGGAGACAGTCCCGCGAGAAATTCAAAAACAGGGTTGATACATTTCGAAGCAATGCTTCTTAATCATAACCTGAAAAATCCTTTTTCTCTTGTACTAATACCAAAAGATGTTACTGATGCGTGCCACATCATTGATATCACCAGTTAAAATGCCTATGGATATACTCTTTGGAGAATGAATACCCAATATAGAAACGGTCAGCAGTGATATGCACTTCCAATATCAATATACCACAACAACAAAGGGAAGCATGATGGCAAGAAAATGCGTTTAAAAATAATGGAAACTTTATTAATACAATAATACAAATATTAAAAATGCCATAAAAAGCAGGGAGAAGTATCAAACGAGTGAGTACAGCAGCAGGAGTACAAAATAAACCCTGTAACCAGGGATACAAATTGGTAAGACGTAAGGTAATAGTCTGCGACAACAGTATGACACAAGATGGAATAGATATGAACTGGTATTAAGGCAGAGGAAAGATCTATGTATGATCATAGATATTGGTGCTAGCAATTCAAAATGATTATGTAGCCTAGTGGAGACATTGCATAGATTAAGATAGATATTGTAGACACCATATAAATGGAAAGATCAACATGTACTCATCACTCATAAATAGTATCAACAGGTCCCATAGGAAAAGCAGAGCACAAGAGTATGTCATACATATTACCTGGTGCTGGGCAAGGACAAACCCCAACGTGCGTTTTGCGTCGGTTTCTTCGCGGGGCGTGTAGGGATGCAAAGGGAGGCTCTTTGAATAGAGGTAATCTGGTAATGAGATGCAGAATGAATTAGACTCCTGTTGTGGAGTGTCTAGCTAGTTTGGATTTCTCAGTTCTGAAGATGTTTGGTCTAGAATAGAAGATTTGGACTTTCACAAGTGCTAAATGAGAGTTCTTCTCACTGGATTACAATTCTAAAAACTAAATTAGCAATGCCAATATCTCCATAGCTTGGAGTGTGAAAAAAAAATGCTTTTGGTTAGTCTTTGGGCGAGATCTTACATATTTAGCCATAATTATTTAGGTGCCATTTTTTTATTTTGGCTGTAATTTTACCTTTGAGAAATCACAGTCTTTTATAATCTGATTATATCCACCAACATATTACATCTTTATGTGACTCAATATATGACTTTCTGCCGTGGGCAACAAGGCTATAGACCAGACAGAAAAATATTCATTAGTACATTGTTTCTGCTGAATGAGCTGCACTGGACTAGACTGGTACAGAGATTATTTCCAGCTGTGGTTGATGGTATTTGATATTGATTGCAGAAATGCTTGAAGATATGAGGCTATTGATTTCTGTACAAGGCAAATTACGCTACTGGAATTTCCTTGCCTGTGCTTCAAACTAGCAAAGAACAATTTCATGGAGAATGCACCACGAGAGACACAAAGTGAGTGTAGCTTGCATTATATTTGTAGTGTCAAAATAAATACATTATGTATATTCACTGGGAAAAGAACCGTAAGTTCTGTGAGAGGTGCCAAAATGGTATTCAGAATATCAAAGTGGGCTCAAAAGATTTTGTGAGTCATATATTAATGAGTGCTAGATAAATTTGTGTATTCATGCAAAACACGGCATTTGGCCCCCTGCTGAGTTCAAAGTCAAACACTAAGATATGCTGCTTTTCTAAGCTTTTATGGAGCTAAATCCAATCATTTATCATGTATTCCACCAGGCAGAAAACTCCAATTTCACTCTTAAGGATTGATGCACTGTCATCTGTTCTGCAGACTCTTTCACCCCGGTGTAAGCTCTATACAGTGTGTGATTTCAGGATGCAGAACACAAACAGTCATATAACCATCAGATCCTAAATGTTCTGCATATTACCATAAATTTGTATTATATTTAAATATTGTTATGTCTCCAATGATGGAAACATATTATTACTGCAATGCTGATACTGAACTAGGCTTAGATAACTCTAGGACCCTATGAAGATCTAAGTCAAGTTCAGCAGAACTGCCGTAGGTCTGGACAAGATGGCCATAACACATACCCTTTATACTAATGAAAGGTCCAGGAGGGCACCAACAGAGATTATAGAATTCTAAGAAAATCTACACATTATTAAATTGATTCCACTTTTAAAAAAATCAGAATAATTTACTTGAAAAAGATAGCCTACACAGGGGTCGTCTGCTTTCAGGAACGTGGACTCCAAACATTGTCATTGCTATATTAGACAAACTCAGCGGGTAATTCACCCTTCTTGGGTCTAACATGGACTCTCTGCCACTGCTTCAGTCTCGCCACCTCCTGTCACCTCCAGCTCCAAAATATTTCCAGATTTTTTCCTTTCCTCAACCCTCACTCTACCAAAATGCTTGTGCATGCCCTAATCATCTCCTTTCCTCAACCCTCACTCTACCAAAATGCTTGTGCATGCCCTAATCATCTCCTGCCTTGACTATTGCAACATCCTCCTCTGTGGCCTACCTTCTAACACTCTTGCACCCCTCCAGTCTGTCCTTAACTCTGCTGCCAGACTAATTAATCTCTCTCCTCGCTACACTCCTGCTTCCCCTCTTTGCAAATCCCTTCACTGGCTCCCATTCCCTCAGCGTATCCAGTTTAAACTACTAGCACTGACCTACAAAGCCACCCATAACCTTTCTCCTCCGTATATTTCCGAACTAATCCCTCAATATCTTTCCTCACGCAATCTCCGGTCCTCCCAAGACCTCCTTCTCTCCTCCATGCTTATTTGCTCCTCACCCAATCACCTCCAAGACTTCTCCCGAATATCCCCCATCATCTGGAATTCTGTGCCTCAACATGTCCAATTATCCACCACATTTGAATCCTTCAAATGGAACCTGAAAACCCATCTCTTCAAAAAAGCTTACGACCTGTAATAACCACAAGGACATCTCAACACCATCGGAGCTACAGTAATCCCTGACCTACTGTCTCCTTCCCCATGATCCTGTAGAATGTAAGCTCGCAAGGGCAGGGTCCTCTTCCCTCTGTATCAGTCTGTCATTGTTAGTTTGTTTACTGTAAGTGATATTTGTATTTTGATGTAACCCCATCTAATGTACAGCACCATGGAATTAATTGCTATATAAATAAATAAATGAATAAAAAGTGTTTTGGCTGCAGCAATGACAAAAGCCCACATCACTGTTTCAGTTAACCCCATAACCCCTGGGGTCATTTTCCGGTTTTGCGTTTTGGTTTTTTGCTCCCCTTCTTCCCAGAGCCATAACTTTTTTTTATTTTTCTCTGTAAATATGGCCATGTGAGGGCTTGTTTTTTGAGGGACAAGTTGTACTTTTGAATGACACCATGCAGTTCCACATTTTTTTTTTATCATGTTTACTAAATGCTAAAACTGACCTGGAATTATGATTTTCCAGGTTATTATGAGTTCATAGACAAAAAAAAACACCATAAGAGGAAAAAACCTCCACTATTCTTGACAAAAAAACAGTACACAGGCAGAGATGCTTACCTGTCCAAGGCCTCCAAACAATTACACTAACCAAAGTGCAGCGGACCCAAGTTAAGATGGTGGATGACAGATGCACAGGTGCAATAATACCAATAATACAGCCAGCCTACAATCAGGATTTGGCCGCCTGGCACACCTGTGCAAATTGATCTGTATGTGGCATGTTCACACAGAAGTGCAGAGCATATGGCTCAAGGCCTATTAATAACGCCATATAGCGGGCCAGCCATTGCTATAATGCATCCTGTGTGAACAGAGGCCACAGTTTACAGAGCCATCTAGGGCCCAGCTGCACCCTGACAAAATGATGTGCCCAAAAACATAACAATGAATGCAAGGCATTGGTTGGTATTATGGCCACAATACTTAAGCTGGCAACCCGTGTCAAGGGTCCTTACGTATTGCCAGTCCTACTCTAACAAAAAAACACCATAAGAGGAAAAAACCTCCACTATTCTTGACAAAAAAACAGTACACAGGCAGAGATGCTTACCTGTCCAAGGCCTCCAAACAATTACACTAACCAAAGTGCAGCGGACCCAAGTTAAGTTGGTGGATGACAGATGCACAGGTGCAATAATACCAATAATACAGCCAGCCTACAATCAGGATTTGGCCACCTGGCACACCTGTGCAAAATGATCTGTATGTGGCATGTTCACACAGAAGTGCAGAGCATATGGCTCAAGGTCCTAGATGGCTCTGTAAACTGTGGCCTCTTTTCACACAGGATGCATTATAGCAATGGCTGGCCCGCTATATGGCGTTATTAATAGGCCTTGAGCCATAGTTTCTGCACTTCTGTGTGAACATGCCACATACAGATCATTTTGCACAGGTGTGCCATGCGGCCAAATCCTGATTGTAAGCTGGCTGCATTATTGGTATTATTGCACCTGTGCATCTGTCATCCACCATCTTAACTTGGGTCCGCTGCACTTTGGTTAGTGTAATTGTTTGGAGGCCTTGGACAGGTAAGCATCTCTGCCTGTGTACTGTTTTTTTGTCAAGAGTAGGGTTGAGCGAAACGGATCGGACATTTTCAAAAGTCGCCGACTTTCAGCAAAGTCGGGTTTCATGAAACCCGACCCGATCCCACTGTGGGATCGGCCATGCAGTCAGCGATCTTCGCGCCAAAGTCGCGTTTCATATGATGCTTTCCCCGCCATTTTTTCAGCCAATGAAGGAGTGTGGGCAGCGTGATGACATAGGTTCCGGCTTGCTTTGTGCGGCGTCACAGGGGGTAAAACCGCCATCTTAACGTTTGGGATATAGCGATTTGCACAATGAAACACAAACTTTGCAGGGACGAGAGAGAGAGAGAGAGAGAGAGAGAGAGAGAGAAATATTTTTTCCCCGTTGAAGTGCATAGGGTTTCGTGTTCCGGCTGATCCACGACTTTTCACAATAATCGGCCGATTTCACACGATCCGACTTTCGAGACAGTCGGGTTTCACGAAACCCGACTCGATCCTAAAAAAGCAAAAGTCGCTCAACCCTAGTCAAGAGTTCATAGACACCAAACATGTCTAGGTTCTTTTTTATTTAAATGGTGAAAAAAATCCCAACTTTAAAGAAAAAAAAAAAAAAAAAGGTGTCATATTCTGAGACATGTAGCGGCTCCATTTTTCGAGATCTGGGGCTGGGTAAGGGCTTATTTTTTGTGCACCAAGCTGATTTTTTTATTGATACAAATTTGATGTAGATATAATGTTTTGATCTCCCGTTATTGCGTTTTATTGCAATGTAGTGGAGACCCAAAAAAAAACCATAATTCTGGTGCTTTGAATATTTTTATCGCTATCCTTTTTTACGAAAGCGTCAATTTTTTTTATATTGATAGATTGGGTGATTCTGATTGCGGCGCTACCAAATATGTATATATCTGATTTTTTTATTGTTTTATTTGGAATGGGGCGAATGGGGGGTTATTTGAAATTTTAGGTATTTTTTATTTTTTAAAAAACTTTTTTTTTTCACCTTTCACATGCTTCAATATTCTCCATGGGAGATTGGAAGCTGCAGTACTTTGATCGCCTCTGCTACCCACAAACGTTTTACTTTGACACCGCAGTTATTTCAACAGCTGGGAATTAACATTCATCTCCTCTCTTCACACAGGTACAATCTCTGCTGTCAAGTGCTGCCTATCATCCTGCAACATTCCCTTTAATGGTACAATCTCTGCTTCCTGTCAACTGCTGCCTATTATCCTGTAACTATTCCTTTAATATGCCTGCTGAATGTTTGCTAAATTCATTTGTTGTATTGCATTAAATACTTACTGCTGTACATCCATGCTGGGGTCACAGGAGATATTTTCTTGTGCAAGGAGGTGTTAGAGCACATGGTTGTAGCCAGGCTCAGTGCCTTTGATCATGTAACCTCCCCTGGGGTGTTGGCCAATTGCTAATTTATCCCCAATCAGGCCCCACAATCCCTCTCACCTGATCCTTTACTCAGTCCTATAAATTTAGTAGCATCTTAAGGGGTGCACGCGTGTGGGGTCAGGCACGCGTATCTCTGCAGCAAAGCATCACGCAGCTAAGCGTACAGACTCCGCAGTTATTTCAATGGCAGTTAGTCACGGCAGGAGTCAGGACCTCACTTTATGGATCTGTCTCTTTTGGGAATGTCTGCGGAATAAGCACTTCTAATTACTTGAACCTAGGTTAAACGAAAAGCTATCTTACTCAATCATGTTTACATATGCCCTTACAGTGTTTGCTCCATTAATCCTCTCTCCTCAAACCACAGCACCCGCTAACCAAATAATCATCTCCACTACACTCTTAAGGCCCCGTCACACATAGCGATTTACCAACGATCACGACCAGCGATACGACCTGGCCGTGATCGTTGGTAAGTCGCTGTGTGGTCGCTGGGGAGCTGTCACACAGACAGCTCTCTCCAGCGACCAACGATCAGGGGAACGACTTTGGCATCATTGAAACGGTCTTCAACGATGCCGAAGTCCCCCTGCAGCACCCGGGTAACCAGGGTAAACATCGGGTTACTAAGCGCAGGGCCGCGCTTAGTAACCCGATGTTTACCCTGGTTACCAAAAAAAACAAACAGTACATACTCGCCATCTGATGTTCGTCAGGTCCCTTGCCGTCTGCTTCCTGCTCTGACTGAGCCGCCGTACAGTGAGAGCAGAGCGCAGCGGTGACGTCACTGCTGTGCTGCGCTCTCACTGTACGGCCGGATCTCAGTCAGAGCAGGAAGCAGACGGCAAGGGACCTGACGGACATCAGATGGTGAGTATGTAGTGTTTGTTTTTTTTGGTAACCAGGGTAAACATTGGGTTACTAAGCGCGGCCCTGCGCTTAGTAACCCGATGTTTACCCTGGTTACCAGTGAAGACATCGCTGGATCGGTGTCACACACACCGATTCAGCGATGTCAGCGGGACCTCAACGACCAAAAAACGGCCCAGGCCGTTCCGACATGACCAGCGATCTCACAGCAGGGGCCTGATCGCTGGTACGTGTCACACATAGCGAGATCGCTACTGAGGTCGCTGTTGCGTCACAAAACTTGTGACTCAGCAGCGATCTCGCTAGCGATCTCGCTATGTGTGACGGGGCCTTTACCTCCCCACCTGTAATCCTCTGCTGACCTGCTCCTCAACCTCAAATCTGTCCTAATAAAACATAAAACAAGTCGCCCATTCTCCTTCTCCCACCTGCTCAACCTTTCTCTGCTTCTCCACACTGTTGGCGACATATCTCCCAACCCTGGACCCCCACAGCTCATACCTCCCATGACTACCCCCCCTATCGCTCCCTATCTAATACGAACTACCACAATCTTTCCAACATAAAACCCGTGCCCCTGACGCTCACCCCCCTGCTCCCTCTCTCTGGAGCACTCTGGAATGCCCGCTCAATCTGCAATAAGCTTCATGTGATTCATGACCTTTTTCTCTCTCACAAGCTTGCCTTCCTTGGCCTCACAGAAACATGGCTAACACCCTCTGACACCACCTCCCCATCTATGCTGTGTTACGGCGGCCTCCACTTCACCCACACCCCTCGTCCCGGCAACAGACATGGTGGAGGAGTGGGTCTTCTCCTTTCTTCTAACTGCACCTTTAACCCAATCCCACCTCTACCCCCCTTATCCTCCCTTCTTTTGAAGTCCACTCTGTCAGCATCTACTCTCCCTTCCACCTCCAAGTGGCTGTCATATACCGACCTCCTGGCCCAGCCACTGCCTTTATTGAACAATTCTCCACCTGGCTTCTTCACTTTCTTTCTGTTGACATTCCCACCATCATCATGGGTGACTTCAACATCCCCACTGATACCCCTCAGTCAACAGCCTCCAAACGTCTGTCCCTTACTTCATCTTTTGGACTTACTCAGTGGTGTTCCGCAGCCACCCACACAGGCAGACATACACTAGACCTGGTCTTCACCCATCTCTGCTCTCTATCTAACTTCACCACCTCCCCTCTCCCTCTATCCGACCACCATCTGCTCACTTTCTCATCCCTGTCCTCTTCACCGGTCACCCATGTCCAGCAACATGCACACCCCGCAGAAACCTTGCACACCTAGACTACCACTGATATCCATATCCTCACTCCACGACACAGACAGTGCCACTGCTTTCTACAATGCCACTTTCGCATCAGCTATTGACATGGTCGCCCTCTCATTCATGGCAGAGTGCGACGTATCAATAGACAACCCTGGCACAATAACACCACTAAAAAGCTCCGGCAACTGTCTAGTGTTGCAGAGCGGCATTGGAAGAAAACACATTCGCAAGACGACTTCACTGCATTCAAACAGGCAACACTCGCTTTTAAATCTGCTCTCACCTCTGGTAAACAGGCCTACTTCACAACCCTCATATCTACACTATCCTACAACCCCAGTTATTCAAAACCTTTAACTCCCTCCTCCACCCCCCACTGCCCCCTCCAACCTCCCTCATCTCTGCTGAGGACTTTGCCAAACATTTTAAAAATAAGATCGACCAAACAAGGCAAGTCTTCATTGTTCAACCACCACAACCCCTTTGTATACCAGACCAATGCCCAAACCCCATAACCTCCCTCTTCAAGATCGCTGAAGGGGAGCTTAATTGTCTCCTCTCCAAATTGCACCTCACCACCTGTGCGCTTGACCCCATCCCATCCCACCTCCTCCCCAACCTCACCACCACACTTATCCCATCCCTAACCCACCTTTTCAACCTATCACTAACTTCTGGCACCTTCCCTTCTGCTTTCAAACATGCCACAATCACGCATTTCCTTAAAAAGCCAACCCTCGACCCAACAGCTATGTCCAGGTATTGCCCAATATCGCTGCTTCCATTCACTTCCAAAATCCTGGAGCAGCACGTCCATGCTCAACTTTCCTCCCACCTCTCATCTAACTTGCTCTTTGACAATCTACAGTGGAGTTTCCGCCCCCATCACTCAACTGAGACAGCCCTGACCAAAATCACTAATGACCTACTTACAGCCAAAGCTAATAGACAATACTCTGTACTCCTTTTAGACCTATCCTCTGATTTTGACACAGTTGACCACTGCCTCCTACTACAGATCCTCTCCTCCTTTGGCATCAAAGACCTCGCCCTATCCTGGATCTCCTCATACCTTTCCAACCGCACATTCAGCGTCTCCCACTCCTACACTACCTCCTCATCCCACCCTCTCTCTGTTGGGAATCCCCCAAGGCTCTGTTTTAGAACCCCTACTCTTCTCAATCTATACACTTGGCCTGGGACAACTCATAAAGTCCTATGGATTCCAGTACCTCCTTTATGCTGATGACACTCAGATCTACCTTTCTGGCCCAGACGTCACCTCTCTGCTGTCCAGAATCCCGGAGTGTCTATCAGCCATATCCTCCTTCTTCTCCTCTTGCTTCCTCAAACTCAATGTGGACAAATCTGAACTCATCATCTTTCCTCTATCTCATAGATCTTCCATACCTGAACTATCTATCGCAATTCACGACATCATGCTTTCCCCGTACCTGAAGACCGCTGCCTCAGAGTAACCCTTGACTCTGCCTTGTCCTTCAAACCGCACATCCAAGCTCTTTCCACCTCCTGTCGCCTCCAGCTCAAAAATATCTCCAGAATCCGTCCCTTCCTCAACCGTCAATCTACTAAAATGCTTGTGCATGCCCTTATCATCTCCCGCTTTGACTACTGCAACATCCTTTTCTGTGGCCTCCCTGCTAACACCCTTGAACCTCTCCAGTCCATCCTTAACTCTGCTGCCCGACTAATTCATGTCTCTCCTCGCTACTGCTCCGCTTCCCCCTCTGCAAATCTCTTCACTGGCTCCCATTCCCTCAGCGTATCCAGTTCAAATTACTAATACTGACCTACAAAGCCATCCATAACCTGTCTCCTCCATATATCTCTGAAATAATCTCCCGATATCTTCCCTCACGCAATCTCCAGTCCTCCCAAGACCTCCTTCTCTCCTCCACACTTACCTGCTCCTCACCCAACCGCCTCCAAGACTTCTCCAGAATTTCCCCCATCCTCTGGAATTCTTTGCCCCAACACATCCGACTATAAACCACATTTGGATCCTTCAGACGGAACCTGAAAACCCACCTCTTCAGGAAAGCCTACAGCCTGCACTGACCCTCCTGCCTCCTCACCACTACCGAAGCTACCGCCTCCCCCACCCCAGGAGCTCCTACAACCCACAACCTATTGTCTTCATCCCTACCATCCTGTAGAATGTAAGCCTGCAAGGGCAGGGTCGTCACCCCTCTGTATCAGTCTGTAATTGTTAGTTTGCTTACTGTAAGTGATATCTGTAATTTGTATGCAACCCCTTCTCATGTACAGCACCATGGAATTAATGGTGCTATATAAATAAATAATAATAATAACTTTGCAGTAAGAAATAAAAATGCCTTAACATTCTCTCTCTCATTATTCTGGCATTTTGCAAATATTAATAATTATGGTAATCCTAATTGACCTACAATGGGAAAGGTTTATTTTGATTTCATGTCAGATATTGAGAAAAACATGCATATGTGTCTTTTTATATAGGGTATGTAAACTTCTGGCTTAAACTGTAAATTACCACCTACAGGTAGGCTGATTGGTAGTCATTTAGTGGCTTGTTTAGACAGGCTGACCTAAATCTGAAATCTACACTTTCAAGCAAAAGGGTAACAATTAGTGATGACCGAACGTGCTCGCCACTACTCGTTACTCACCCGTATTTCTTAGATTACTCGGCAGGAACTTTGGTCTCCACCCTGCATTTTTGGCACTCTTTAGAGACCCAATCAACATACAGGGATTGTCTGCCAGGCACTGTAATGCCACAGCCATACATAATCTAGTTTTTTTGCTGTCTGTTTCCCTACTTGTTGACAACAATTTGATAACCAAAAAAACATTTTTAACTGCAGTCCAGATAGTTTAAAGTGTGGTTTTCCCGCACACGTTGTTAGGGGTCGAGTTCCCCTCTCTGCACAATCTCGAGCCATCTCCACTGCGGTCTCCCATTCTTCTCCTGCTGCAGTGGAGCCTGCTCGGCGGAGACGTTGGTCCCAGTGTCTCGCTCAGTCTGACTCTGTGCAAAGGGTTACTGCTGCTTTCCAGCTTCTGCCATTGAAGCCAGTGCTGGGCAGCGGTGAGCAGATGCTTTTGGGACTAAGTCCTGCTTTTCTCCTTCTGAGCATGCCCAGAGTAAGATCTCTCTTTGGACATCGAGGGTCACATGCTTAGATACTGCAGCAAAACCCATTGGTTCTCCAGGAAGGTCCTGAAGTTCCTCAGGCTCTGTGGCAGCCTCTCATTGGTCCTTCTAGGAAGGTCCTGTACTTGCAGCAGCTATAAAAGGTTCGCATGGCCACACGGCCATGCTCTAGTATCAAATCTAAGTTATGTGCTTTGCGCCAGTGTGGTTACGTTTGTATGTGTTCAGGGACCCAGCTGAAATAAGCCCCTAGAATACTGACACCTCCTGTGAGGAGATTGTGTGCATGGATTCAGGACCCCGGCTGAAATAAGGAGGAGAGGAGGAGATTGTATGATCGCGTAACCACCAACTGCTATCTGGGCTACAATGGGCATGGCACATGGCAAGAGACGGGGAGGTGGACATGATGGTGAGGCCGAGGCCATGGGCAAGCTGAAATTGGGCCACAAAAAACACCCACATCTTCTCGCTGGACCTTAGTGTCCGAAGTTCTAGGGAACAGCAGCAAGACAGCACCATTGAAGCCAGAGCAGTGTGAAAAGGTTGTTGGTTGGATAGCGGATAATACTTCCAGTTACTTGGCCATCAGCACCCTGTCTTCCACATGGTCAAGTCTGAGTAGCCGTAAATCTGGACCGCATAATACTCACCCTGATCCTCCTTCCTCCCACCATGCTGAGTGCCCTGAGACAACTGATTCCACACTTAGACACTACAAAGAGCTGTTCACTTTTCCATTTATAGATTCGGGCCTCTCGCCCAGTTCACTTGAAGCAGGGCAAGATGACATTCCATGTAGCTATGGCCAAATATTTGAGCAGCCACGGTCACAACAGGTGGACGATAATGAGACACAATTGCCAGAAAGTCAGATAAGCAAAATCGCCTGTCAACAGAAAATGCATACAGGCTGACTCATAACAAAATGGATTGGGCCAGACTTCTCTACACCACCAAATGACAGCGAAACATAACCTGCAATACAGTGTCTTTTTGGGAGGTATAATCCCATGCACCTCTTCACACCCACACATTGGTATACGCTTCCTGATTTTGTCTATTTGGTGTACTCCTCCTCCTCCTCCTCCTTTTCCTCATCCTCATCATCCACCACCACTAGAACACCAGGGTGAAAGTGTTATATGCTGCTACAGCCATTTAATTTTTTGGCAAGGGTGTATATGATCCCCATAAAATATATTTTTTTTAAATGTACCCCCAATGGGAAATGTTTGTCAGCCAATGCACTTAATGTATGGGCATTAGAAGTCTAGGAGACCCGCTCCTTTAAATTGGGCCTATTTTTTTAATGAGGCCTTCCTCCACATCTCATCATCCACCACCACTAGATCACCAGGGTTAATGTGTTCCGTGCTGCTACGGCCACTCTAGTTTTTTGCAAGGGTGTTTATGATGCCCATAAACAATTTTTTTTAAACATTTACTCCCCATGGTGAAATGTTTGTCAGCCCATACAATTAGTGTATGATTACAAATCTAGGAGACCTGCTCCTTTAAATTGGGTCTATTTGTTAATGAGGTCTTCCTCCATGTTTCATCATCCACCGCCACTAGATCACCAGGGTTAATGTGTTCTGTGCTGCTACGGCCACTCTAGATTATTGCAAGGGTTTTTATGATGCCCGTAAAGAAATGAAAAATTTTTTTTTACCCCCTATGGGGGTAAAGGGGGTAAGTCTAGGAGACCTGCTCCTTTGTAATGGGACAGTTTTTTTATGAGGCCCTCCTCCATGTTTCTTCCAAAGGGGATTGGGGTGCATGCAAATTTGGGTCAAGGTGGCCCTTGCATTCAATGCATAAGGAAACAGTATGGTAGGACCAACTGAAGAATGTGAAGTGGGTTTTCCTGTGGCCATCCAGTACATGGGTTCAAAGGCTTATTGAGGTGCATATGACTTGGTAGCAGGGCATGCCTTGCAATCTATGCATAAGAAAACTGTATGGGAGTGCAAAATGAATAATGTGAAGTGGATTTTCCAGTGGCCATCCAGTACCTGGGTTCAAAGGCTTATTGGGGTGCATATGATTTGGTAGCAGGGCAGGCCTTGCAGGTAATACATAAGAAAACAGTATGGGAGTACACAATGAATAATGTGAAATGGATTTTCCTGTGGCCATCCAGTACTTGGGTTCAAAAGCTTATTGGGATGCATATGACTTGGTAAAAGGCAGGCCTTGCAGTCAATACATAAGAAAACAGTATGGGAGTACAAAATGAATAATTTGAAGTGGTTTCCTGTGGCCATGCAGTATGTGGTTTCAAAGGCTTATTGAGGTGCATATGACTTGGTAGGAGGGCATGTCTTGCAATCTATGCATAAGAAAACAGTATGGGAGTACAAAATGAATAATGTGAAGTGGATTTTCCTATGGCCATACAGTATCTGGGTTCAAAGGCTTCTTGGGGTGCATGTGACTTGATAGCAGGGCAGGCCTTGCATTCAAGGCAAACAATTTTCAGGAAGCCCTTCTGTACCTCGCGTGAAGGGGTATTGGGGTGCGTCGTAATTCTTGGCATACCAGCCACTCACTGCATAGGCAATAACAGAATAGGAAACCCACTGTTTAATAATGGCCCTTTAAGAATATTAATGCCGCCTGATGCCCCTCTAAAAATAGGCATTGTGACTTTAAGAGTCCCTCCTTCATAAATGAAACAAGATAGGTCTGCTTATGTGTCACACACCACATGGCCAGCTAGGGTTGTTAAATGTTACTATGCCATTTCCCAGTGAATGTATTTGTGTTGTTTGAAAGCAATGTTAAAGGGAACCTGTCACCTGAATTTGGCGGGACCAGTTTTGGGTCATATGGGCGGGGTTTTCGGGTGTTTGATTCACCCTTTCCTTACCCGCTGGCTGCATGCTGGCCGCAATATTGGATTGAAGTTCATTCTCTGTCCTCCGGAGTACACGCCAGCGCAAGGAAATATTGCCTTGCGCAGGCATGTACTCCGGAGGACAAAGGTTTATCAGTTCTTGTGAGCGAACACGGCAGTGGAGGTGGTTTGTATGCTGTTATAGTGATATCACAAATGTCCATGCATGCACCAACACATGTTACACAAGTTGGGAATGATGGGCCAAAAAAAGGAGAAGAGGCCTCGACTTCAAAATAGCATCTCCTCGAATTTGCAAAAAAGCACAAAAAGTTGTTGAAATAATGCTTATTACTGTATTGTATATATTGCACCAAATACTACTTACTACTATTTAATAGTGCTTGAGTTTCTGTCTCTAGTAATAGTATTATATTGCCAGTAAAGCACTGTAAAAAAACTCAAAAAATAGAAAGTTCCTGCTCACTGTGGGTGTGTATCTGAAACATATTTTTTACTTTCACTTTGCAAGCTGATAGACAAGATGCTTAGAAACTAAGCTACAAGGCTAAGTTCACATTAGCGTTCGGGGGCTTTGCGGAGGGCTGCGTACTTTCTCCGCTAAGCCCTGCCTACTTCCACATACTTCTGCATGTGTCCTGCGTGACTACCTCTTGAAGCTCCTCAAGAGAATGCCAAGAGTGTGCAAAGCAGTCATCAAAGCAAAAGGTGGCTACTTTGAAGAACCTAGAATGTAAGACATAATTTCAGTTGTTTTACACTTTTTTTGTTAAGTATATAATTCCACATGTGTTAATTCATAGTTTTGATGCCTTCAGTGTGAATGTACAATTTTCACAGACATGAAAATACAGAAAAATCTTTAAATGAGAAGGTGTGTCCAAACTTTTGGTCTGTACTGTATATATTCACTGTTGAACAGCAGAACAGTACAGAGACTAATGTGCTGCCAACAAAAGTGGACAGTAGAAGATTGGAAACGGGTGATTTGGAGTAATAAGTAGTGTTGAGCATTCCGATGCTGCAAGTATCGGGTATCGGCCGATACTTGCTGTATCGGAATTCCGATACCGGGATTCCGATACTCTTGTGGTATCGGGTATCGGGTATCGGAACAACATTTTATTTTAATTCTCTCTTTTACACATTTTAACATTGTTAAAATGTGTAAAAGAGAGAATTAAAATAAAAAATATCGCTATACTCACCTGTCCGACGCAGCCGGGACCTCAGCGCAGGAACCGGCAGCGTTGTTTGTTTAAAATTCCCGCTTTTACATGGTTACGCGAACTCCCGGCTTGTGATTGGTCAGGGCGCCCATGTTGCCGGGCCGCGGACCAATCACAGCAAGCCGTGACGAAAATACGTCACGGCTTGCTGTGATTGGTCCGCGTCCCGGCAACATGGCCGCCATTAACCAATCACAAGCCGTGACGTCACGGGAGGCTGGACTTGCGCGCTTTTGAAAAAGCGCGCGTGTCCAGCCTCCAGTGACGTCCCGGCTTATGATTGGTTGCGCCGCGATCAACCAATCACAAGCCGGGAGGCTGGACACGCGCGCAATTTTAAAATGCGCGCTTGTCCTGCCTCCCGTGACGTCACGGCTTGTGATTGGTTAATGGCGGCCATGTTGCCGGGCCGCGGACCAATCACAGCAAGCCGTGACGTATTTTCGTCACGGCTTGCTGTGATTGGTCCGCGTCCCGGCAACATGGCGCCGTGACCAATCATAAGCCGGGACGTCACTGGAGGCTGGACACGCGCGCTTTTTCAAAAGCGCGCAAGTCCAGCCTTCCGTGACGTCACGGCTTGTGATTGGTTAATGGCGGCCATGTTGCCGGGACGCGGACCAATCACAGCAAGCCGTGACGTATTTTCGTCACGGCTTGCTGTGATTGGTCCGCGGCCCGGCAACATGGGCGCCCTGACCAATCACAAGCCGGGAGTTCGCGTAACCATGTAAAAGCGGGAATTTTAAACAAACAACGCTGCCGGTTCCTGCGCTGAGGTCCCGGCTGCGTCGGAGAGGTAAAGTATAGCGATATTTTTTATTTTAATTCTTTCTTTTACACATTTATATGGTTCCCAGGGCCTGAAGGAGAGTTTCCTCTCCTTCAGACCCTGGGAACCATCAGGAATACCGTCCGATACTTGAGTCCCATTGACTTGTATTGGTATCGGGTATCGGTATCGGATTGGATCCGATACTTTGCCGGTATCGGCCGATACTTTCCGATACCGATACTTTCAAGTATCGGACGGTATCGCTCAACACTAGTAATAAGATGAAAGCTGATAAACTAGGCTCTGATGGATGCAAATGGGTCTGGAAGATAAAAGAGAAAAAGGGGATAATGAATCAAGAAAATCAAGATCAAGAAATTGAAGGACCTGTCAAGTTTGGAGGAGGAAGCGTGATGATATGGGGTTGTTTCACAGTCCAAAGTGTTAACTCCTTGACCAGGATCGATCGTGGTCTCAATGCTGAGCTACTGTATATGTGAGTATCCTATATGATGAGTTACTTTGTACCCTCGAGTAACACGAAAAGGATAACATAACGTTCCTGCAGGGCAAAAACCAGGAGCATACATTGAGTTTGGTGAAGACATGGTTCAATGACAATGAAGTAGAGATGCTCGATGGGCCCCCAAAGTTCAATGACAATGAAGCAGAGATGCTGGATTGTCCCCCATAGCCCTCATACCAAAACCCAATGGAACACTTGTGAGAAGAGTTAAAGAAAAAACTGTATACATACTCAAGTAACTTGACCAGTATTCATTAACTTTGAGAATATGTGGAAGAGACCAGGAATCAGATTTTGGTTGAGACATGCTTGAATCTGATCAAGAGCATGCCCAGAATGATTCAGGCAATGTTGAAAGCCAAAGGGGGATTTACAAAAAAACACTAACAAAATAGTAAAAAATAACACTTAGATTTTTAGGAGCAAAATAGTGACAGTGTAGTAACATAACAAGAATCTTCATAGCTAATCATATTCTAAATATTTGCAAGTCAAATTTATGTATGAGATAGCCAAGATGACTGTCTATAAAATGATAGTAGTCTCAAATTCGAAGCAGTAGTGGATGGTGAGATATGGAGCCTGAAACTGAAAAGTTTAAAACATTGTCACTAGTGTTTTGCATTCCGATACCGCAAGTATCGGGTATCGGCCGATACTTGCGGGTATCGGAATTCCGATACCGAGATCCGATACTTTTGTGGTATCGGGTATCGGTATCGAAACAACATTAATGTGTAAAATAAAGAATTAAAATAAAAAATATTGCTATACTCACCTCTCCGACGCAGCCTGGACCTCAGCGAGGGAACCGGCAGCGTTGTTTGCTTAAAATGCGCGCTTTTACTTCCTTTCGTGACGTCACGGCTTGTGATTGGTCGCGTGCCGCCCATGTGGCCGCGACGCGACCAATCACAGCAAGCCGTGACGTAATTTTCAGGTCCTCAATGCCTAATTCTAGGCATTCATGATTTTAAAATTACGTTCCGGCTTGTGATTGGTCGCGTCGCGGTCACATGGGCGACGCGACCAATCACAAGCCGTGACGTCACGGGAGGCAGGAGACGCGCGCATTTTTAAAATTACGTCACGGCTTGTGATTGGTTGCATGCCGCCCATGTGACCGCGACGCGACCAATCACAGCAAGCCGTGACGTAATTTCAGGTCCTGATGCCTATTTCTGCATTCAGGACCTGAAATTACGTCACGGCTTGCTGTGATTGGTCGCGTCGCGGTCACATGGGCGGCACGCAACCAATCACAAGCCGTGACGTAATTTTAAAAATGCACGCGTCTCCTGCCTCCCGTGACGTCACGGCTTGTGATTGGTCGCGTCGCCCATGTGACCGCGACGCGACCAATCACAAGCCGGAACGTAATTTTAAAATCAAGAATGCCTAGAATTAGGCATCCAGGACCTGAAAATTACGTCACGGCTTGCTGTGATTGGTCGCGTCGCGGCCACATGGGCGGCACGCGACCAATCACAAGCCGTGACGTCACGGAAGGAAGTAAAAGCGCGCATTTTAAGCAAACAACGCTGCCGGTTCCCTCGGTGAGGTGAGTATAGCAATATTTTTTATTTTAATTCTTTATTTTACACATTAAAATGGATCCCAGGGCCTGAAGGAGAGTTTCCTCTCCTTCAGACCCTGGGAACCATCAGGAATACCGTCCGATACTTGAGTCCCATTGACTTGTATTGGTATCGGGTATCGGTATCGGATTAGATCCGATACTTTGCCGGTATCGGCCGATACTTTCCGATACCGATACTTTCAAGTATCGGACGGTATCGCTCAACACTAATTGTCACCCTTTTGCTCATGAGTGTATGTGCACAGAAGGATCGTTAACATGATATGCTATGCACTCAGAAGGATTGCAGTACACCTCCTCCATTTACAGGACAATGTGCTGTCAGGAACAATGATTTTTAATCTTTCTTAGAATCATTGCTGCTGATGAATGAGCTAAATCTTTGTATCCTGGCATCTTTGGATTGGTTGATAATAGAGAATGAGCTTTCCTTTGATGCTTACTAGCCCTTCTAAATGAGTCCTCAATCCTTGCCTGATGACTTTATTAAATGGGTTGTCCCACGAACAAAGTACACTTTAATCAATAGATGTTGGAATAAAAATAAGTGTCACAATTAGATATGTTATAAAAAAAAATGTTCCTGTGCTGAGATAATCTTATAAATGTGCCCCTGCTGTGTACTGTGTAATGGCTGTGTCTGACCGTGCAGGGACACGGGCTGTTCATACCACAGCTCCTGGGCAAGGGAGGAAGCAAAAGAGTATACAGACAGGACAGTCTGGGATAGCAGCTGATGATTTCTGTGAGGAAAAACATTTCCCTGCCTGTTTAAAAATGTGTTTTACTTCACAAAAAATCAGCTGATGCCATGATGTTCTGTCTGTATACTCTTTTGCTTCCTCCACAGCCCAAGTGCTGAGATATATCCAACTATGTTTGTGCATGGTCAGACAATATATTACATACAGTATATTACACAGGGGCACATTTATAAGATTATCTCAGAACAGGAACATTTTGGTTTTAACACATCCAATTGTGAAACTTATATTTATTCTAAGATCTATTAATTAAATGTAGTTAATGGGACAACCCCTTTAAGGCTTCCAAACACAAAGGGAAGCATTAAAGAGGACCTGTTACTAAGTCAAAAGTGGACAGTTTTTGCTCTTTTTCTGTTATTTCACTTTTACCAACCCAAACCCATCCTGCAAACCCAAAGTTTTGGCCTAAATTGAATACGGTTATGTGTATCTTATGGTTTAGTAGATGTACTCATACCCTTCGGTAGATGTACTATGAGTACCTATGCATCAAATTTTGGATTTTTTAGTCCCATGTGTGCATTTATCCCTGTCTAGAGACATATAGGGAAATTAAAGGACATGCGACTTGTGAGTGAGGGCACCACTGGCATGCTGATGTAGGGTGCCAACCTCCACGGACAGGAAGGGTGAGTGTAGGAGATATTTAGTAACAGTATGTTTTCTTTTTTTGGGTACTTATAACATCCACAAACTTTCCAATTATAGTAAATGGAAATCATTCCTTTTGAAGTGGTTGTTGTATTCTGGTCATGCTATACTGATTTAAGGAGTACAGCTTATGACCTAGTGTGTGCACCTTTATCCTCTCTAGTAATTCTGCTGGTCTCCAATTGTTTATTTCCACTTGTCCTGAATCCATCCCTGTCTAGTGACATATAGGAATATTAAGGGACAGACGACATGTGAGTGGGAGCGCCACTGGCGTCATCCTCTGCAGTCAGAAAGGGTAATTCTGGGGCTATGTAGGATAACAGTTATTCCCCATTCCTTGATATTTTGAACATCCACATTTCTGTTTAAGTGGTTATTGCATTTATTGCTATACAGGTGTGGCCACATTATACCACACCTGTATAACATAAATAACCCACTGACAGTGATATCAAGTTTTAGTGAAGGTTTTGTACTTTTAACTTTAAAAACTTTATTCACTTATTCATGTGGAATTTTTAATTTGGAATATTTTAATAAGACTATAGTTTTAAAGGGGTTGTTTATGTAAAATTTTATGTCCATGCCTTTAATACAGTTGTGCTCAAAAGTTTACATACTCCAGCAGTATTTTTGCTTTCTTGGCCTTTTATTCAGAGAATATGAATGATAACACCAAACCTTTTTCTCCACTCATGGTTAGTGGTTGGGTGAAGCCATTTATTGTCAAACTACTGTGTTTTCTCTATTAAATCATAATGACAACCCAAAACATCCAAATGACCCTGATCAAAAGTTTACATACCCTGGTGATTTTTGCCCGATAACATGCACAGATGTTGGCACAAATGGGTTTGAATGGCTACTAAAGGTAACATCCTCACCTGTGACCTGTTTGCTTGTAATCACTGTGTGTGCATAAAAGCTGAGTGAGTTTCTGGGATCCAGACAGACTCATAGTAACATAGTTAGCAAGGCCAACAAAATACATTTGTCCATCCAGTTCAGCCTATAATCCGTCAGAATAAATCCCCAGATCTACGTCCTTCTAAAGATCCTAATCACTGTAAGATACAATACTGTTACACTCCAGGAAGACATCCAGGCCTCTCTTGAACACCTCAACTGAGTTCGCCATCACAACCTCCTCAGACAAGGAATTCCAGATTCTCACTGCCCTAACAGTAAAGAATCCTCTTCTATGTTGGTGGAAAAACCTTCTCTCCTCCAGGCGCAGAGAATGCCCCCTTGTGACCGTCACCTTCCTTGGTATAAACAGCTCCTCGGAGAGATATTTGTGTTGTCCCCTTATATACTTAAAACATGGTTATTAGATCGCCCCTCAGTCGTCTTTTTTCTAGACTAAATAATCCTAATTTTGCTAATCTCTCTGGGTATTGTAGTTCCACCATCCCCTGTATTAATTTTGTTGCCCTCTTTTGTACTCGCTCTAGTTCCATTATATCCTTCCTGAGCACTGGTGCCCAAAACTGTACACAGTACTCCATGTGCGGTCTAACCAGGGATTTGTACAGAGGCAGTATAACGCTCTCATCATGTGTATCCAGACCTCTCTTAATGCACCCCATGATCCTGTTTGCTTTGGCAGCCGCTGCCTGGCACTGGCTGCTCCAGGTAAGCTTATCATTAACTAGGATCCCCAAGTCTTTCTCCATGTCAGATTTACCGAGTGGTCTCCTGTTCAGTGTGTAATGGTGATATTGATTCCTTTTTCCCATGTGTATAACCTTACATTTATCATTGTTAAACCGCATCTGCCACCTTTTGGCCCAAGTTTCCAACTTATCCAGATCCATCTGTAGCAGAATACTATCTTCTTTTGTATTGACTGCTCTACATAGTTTTGTATCATCTGCAAATATTGATATTTTACTGTGTAAACCTTCTACCAGATCGTTAATAAATATGTTGAAGATAATAGGTCCCAACACCGACCCCTGCGGTACCCCCACTGGTCACAGTGACCCAGTTAGAGAATATACAATTTATAACCACCCTCTGCTTTCTATCACTAAGCCAGTTACTTGCCCATTTACACACATTTTCCCCCAGACCCAACATTCTCATTTTGTGTACCAACCTCTTGTGTGGCAAGGTATCAAACGCTTTGGAAAAATCAAGATATACCATGTCCAATCACTCACCTTGATCCAGTCTATAGCTTACCTCTTCATAAAAGCTGATTAGATTGGTTTGACAGGAGCGAAACCCATGCTGATATGGAGGTAAACAGTTATTCTCATTGAGATAATCCAGAATAACATCCCTCAGAAACCCATCAAATATTTTACCAACAATAGAGGTTAGACTTACTGGCCTATAATTTCCAGGTTCACTTTTAGAGCCCTTTTTGAATATTGGTACCACATTTGCTATGCGCCAGTCCTGTGGAACAGACCCTGCTATGGAGTCCTTAAATATAAGAAATAATGGTTTGTCTATTACATTACTTAGTTCTCTTAGTCCTCGTGGGTGTATGCCATCCGGATCCTGAGATTTATCTATTTTATTCTTATTTAGCCAGTTTTGCACCTCTTTTTGGTTTAGATTGGTGACCCTTAAGGGTTTTCTTTGCTTCTCGGCATTTCAACTAGCATTTCCTTTTCCACTGTGAATACCGGGGAGAAGAAATGTTTAATATATTAGATTTTTCCTCGTCATTTACAACCATTCTTTCCTCACAATTTTTTAAGGGCCTACACTTTCAGTTATGATTCTTTTACTATTGATATAGTTGAAGAACAGTTTGGGATTAGTTTTACTCTCCTTAGCAATGTGCTTCTCTGTTTCCTTTTTGGTAGCTTTAATTAGTTTTTTATATAAAGTATTTTTCTCCCTATAGTTTTTTAGAGCTTCAACTGTGCCATCCTGCTTTAGTAGTTTAAATGATTTCTTTTTACTGTTAATTGCCCCTCTTACTTCTTTGTTTAGCCACATTGGGTTTCCTATTTCTTGTCCTTTTATTCCCACAAGGTATCTTTCATCCAGCCACTGATGTTTCTGGATTGAGAGTCATGGGGAAAGCAAAAAAATTGTCAACAGATCTACGGGAAAAGGTAGTTGAACTGTATAAAACAGGAAAGGAATACAAGAAGGTATCCAAGGAATTGATAATGCCAGTCAGCAGCGTTCAAACTGTGATTAACAAATGGAAAATCAGGGGCTCTGTAAAAACAAAACTCCAGTCAGGTAAACCAACAAAAATGTCATCCACAACTGCCAGGTAATACACGACTCTCTGAAAACTAGCGGTGTGGCTGTTTCAAGACACACAATAAGGAGGCACGTGAAGAAAAATGGTCTGCATGGTGGAGTCACCAGAAGAAAGCCATTACTGCACAAATGCCACAAAGTAACTTACCTACAATATGCAAAACAGCACAGAGATAAGCCTCCAAACTACAGGAACAAGGTAATTTTTGAATGATGAGACCAAAATTGAACTTTTGAGAGAGGTCAACAAGGCCTATAATAAAAGGAACACCATTCCTACTGTAAAGCATGGAGGTGGATTGCTGATGTTTTTTGGATGTGTGAGATATAAAGGCACAGGAAACTTGGTCAAAGTTGAAGGAAAGATGAATGCAGCACATTAGCAAATACTGGAGGCAAATTTGCACTCATCAGCGTGGAGGCTGCTGTTATGATCCTTAGTGGTTGAGGATCACGAATTACTCCAGCTAAGTAACAAACATAGGACAAGCTCTAGGGAGGTGGCAAACTGGACTAACCGCAAATCTGGACCTATCCAAACACACTAGAAGTAGCCGGTGAACGTGCCTAAAAAATCCTAGACGTCTCGAGCCAGCCTGAGGAACTAACTACCGCTAGAGAGAAAGAAAGACCTCTCTTGCCTCCAGAGAAATAATCCCCAAAGATATAGAAGCCCCCAACAAATAATAACGGTGAGGTAAGAGGAAGGCACATACACAGGGGTGAAAACAGATTCAGCAAATGAAGCCCACTAATACTAGATAGCAGAAAATAGTAAGGGGTCTGTGCGGTCAGTAAAAAACCCTAACAAAATATCCACACTGAGATTTCAAGAACCCCCGCACCAACTAACGGTGTGGGGGGAGAAACTCAGTCCCCTAGAGCAACCAGCAAGCGAGGAGATCACATCTTAGCAAGCTGGACAAGAAACATGATGAATGCTGATAATCAAAAAATGAACGGACAAAAACTTAGCTTGTCTTGGAGAGGCTGGGAGCAAGGTAATCACAAGGAATCTGAAGAGCACTGAATACATTGATAGCAGGCAAGGAACTGAGTATCCAGGTGAGTTAAATAGGAAACGAACCAAGGATAACGAACCAGCTGATGCAGCCAACCTGCAGAAGACAACACTACACAGTACCGCTTGTGACCACTAGAGGGAGCCTAAAAATAGAGTTCACAACAGTACCCCCCCTTTGAGGAGGGGTCACCGAACCCTCATCAAGACCCCCAGGGCGATCAGGATGAGCCGCGTGGAAGGCACAAACCAAATCGGCCGCATGAACATCAGAGGCGACAACCCAGGAATTATCCTCCTGACCATAGCCCTTCCACTTCACCAAATACTGAAGCCTCCGTCTAGAGATACGAGAATCCAAAATCTTCTCCACCACGTACTCCAATTCACCCTCGACCAGCACCGGAGCAGGAGGGTCAACAGAAGGAACCACAGGTACCACATACCTCCGCAACAAAGACCTATGGAACACATTATGAATGGCAAACGATGCTGGGAGATCCAAACGAAAAGACACCGGATTAAGGATTTCCAAGATCTTATAAGGACCGATGAAGCGAGGCTTGAATTTAGGAGAGGAGACCTTCATAGGAACATACCGAGAAGACAGCCACACCAAATCCCCAACATGAAGTTGGGGACCCACACCGCGGCGGCGGTTGGCAAAGCGCTGAGCCTTCTCCTGTGACAACCTCAAATTGTCCACCACATGGTTCCAAATCTGCTGCAACCTATCCACCACAGATTCCACCCCAGGACAGTCAGAAGACTCAACTTGACCCGAGGAAAAACGAGGATGGAAACCAGAATAGGGCAAACTCGGCCAATGGCAAAAAAGTCACCCAATCATCCTGATCAGCAGAAACAAAACATCTCAAATAAGTTTCCAACGTCTGATTAGTTCGCTCGGTTTGGCCATTAGTCTGAGGATGGAAGGCCGACGAAAAAGATAAATCAATGCCCATCTTAGCACGAAAAGTCCGCCAAAACCTGGACACAAACTGGGATCCTCTATCAGACACAATATTTTCAGGAATGCCGTGCAAGCGAACCACATTCTGAAAAAATAGAGGAACCAAATCGGAGGAGGAAGGCAACTTAGGCAAGGGCACCAAATGGACCATCTTGGAAAAACGATCACACACCACCCAGATGACAGACATTTTCTGAGATACTGGAAGATCCGAAATAAAATCCATGGAAATGTGCGTCCAAGGCCTCTTCGGGACAGGCAAAGGCAAAAGTAAACCACTGGCACGAGAACAGCAAGGCTTAGCCTGAGCACAAATCCCACAAGACTGCACAAAGGAACGCACATCCTGCGACAAGGAAGGCCACCAGAAGGACCTAGCCACCAAATCTCTGGTACCAAAAATCCCAGGATGACCCGCCAACACCGAAGAATGAACCTCGGAAATAACTCTGCTGGTCCATCTATCCGGAACAAACAGTCTCTCTGGTGGACAACGGTCAGGTCTATCCGCCTGAAATTTCTGCAGCACTCGTCGCAAATCTGGGGAAATGGCAGACAAAATCACTCCCTCTCTGAGAATACCAGCCGGCTCAGAAACTCCCGGAGAGTCAGGCACAAAAGTCCTAGAAAGTGCATCAGCCTTCACGTTCTTCGAACCAGGCAGGTATGAGACCACAAAGTTGAAACGGGAGAAAAACAGCGACCAACGAGCCTGTCTAGGATTCAGGCGCTTGGCAGATTCGAGGTAAATCAGGTTTTTGTGATCAGTCAAGACCACCACACGATGTTTAGCTCCTTCGAGCCAATGTCGCCACTCCTCAAATGCCCACTTCATAGCCAACAACTCCCGATTACCAACATCATAATTCCGCTCGGCAGGCGAAAACTTTCTTGAAAAGAAAGCACATGGCTTCATCACAGAGCCATCAGAGCTTCTCTGCGACAAAACAGCCCCTGCTCCAATCTCAGAAGCATCAACCTCGACCTGGAAGGGGAGAGAGACATCTGGTTGACATAAGACTGGAGCTGAAGAAAACCGGTGCTTCAGTTCCCGAAAGGCCTCCCCGGCCGCAGGAGACCAATTAGTCACATCAGAACCCTTCTTGGTCAAATCCGTCAAAGGTTTAACCACGCTAGAAAAATTATCGATGAAACGACGGTAAAAATTAGCAAAACCCAAGAACTTCTGAAGACTCTTAACAGACGTAGGCTGAGTCCAGTCATGAATAGCCTGGACCTTGACTGGGTCCATCTCCACAGTAGAAGGAGAAAAAATAAAACCCAAAAAGGAGACCTTCTGTACCCCGAAGAGGCATTTTGAGCCCTTCACAAATAAAGCATTAGCACACAGGACCTGAAACACCATCCTGACCTGCTTCACATGGGACTCCCAATCATCAGAAAAGACCAAAATGTCATCCAGATAAACAATCATAAATTTATCCAGATATTCTCAGAAGATGTCATGCATGAAGGACTGAAACACAGAAGAAGCATTAGAGAGTCCAAAAGGCATCACTAAGTACTCAAAATGGCCTTCGGGCGTATTAAATGCTGTTTTCCATTCATCTCCCTGCTTAATGCGCACAAGGTTATACGCACCACGGAGATCTATCTTATTGAACCAACTGGCCCCCTTAATCCGAGCAAACAAATCAGACAATAGTGGCAAAGGATACTGAAATTTGACTGTGATTTTATTCAGAAGACGATAATCTATACAAGGTCTCAAAGAACCGTCCTTCTTGGCCACAAAAAAAAATCCTGCACCAAGAGGGGAAGAGGATGGGCGAATATGTCCCTTCTCCAAAGACTCCTTTATATAACTCCGCATCGCGGCATGCTCTGGTATAGACAAATTAAAAAGTCGTCCCTTAGGGAATTTACTACCAGGAATTAAATTTATAGCACAGTCACAATCCCTATGAGGGGGCAGGGCACTGGACCTGGGCTCATTAAATACATCCTGGTAGTCAGACAAAAACTCAGGGACCTCAGAAGGAGTGGAAGAAGCAATAGACACCAACGGAGTATCGCCATGAATTCCCTGACAACCCCAACTTGACACAGACATAGCTTTCCAATCTAAAACTGGATTATGAGCCTGCAGCCATGGCCCCCTGACGAAGGGTTCCGAAACGCGCGTCGGGGCGGACACCGGGACTCTGCAGCTGTTTAATACCAGACCTTGGGGTGATGTATTTATCCACTGTGTTTTGTTTATTTCTAAGTTTCATTCTATACTAATGTTGCACTAGCTTGTATGTTGTATTGAGACATTGTTCCTTATGACATGTGATGGTCCTGCCGGATGCCACTGCGACATTTGGTCCTTTAACCCTGTTGGTCTAGAAACGTTTTACCCTTATGCTGATCGCTATATTTATAGTTCCCAAATATTATATATATTTTTTGGGTCAGTTGCTGCTTTGTCCTAGTGTCTCTGTGTGCTACCTGTTTTTATGATATTTGTTGGGTGACTGTGTTGTCACCATTGCCTTCTGATATTTGCACTTTAATAAAGCAATTTTTACTCAAAAGACATATAGTTATCTTTTTTTGGATTTATTTCCTCGTTCTTTGTTCTTGTAGCCATGGCAGACCCAAAACGACAACATCATGCAAATTATGCAGAACGAGAAAACGAATCACCTCCTGATGTACGGGAGTCATGCACATGGTCATTTGCGTCCAATACTGAGGCTTATTCTCAGCCAATGGCGTAGCATCAATTCCCCTCAGAGGAATAGGAAATTCCAAAGGCTCCAGGACAAAACCACAGCGCCTGGCAAACGACAAATCCATCAGATTCAGGGCAGCACCCGAATACACAAAAGCCATAACCGGGTAGGACGACAAAGAACAAATCAAAGTAACAGACAAAATAAATTTAGGCTGTATCGTACCAATGGTGACAGGTTTAGCGATTTTTTTTAAACGTTTAGAGCATGCTGAGATAACATGAGTAGAATCACCACAGTAAAAGCACAACCCATTTTGACGTCTATGACTTTGTCGCTCAATTCTGGTCAGAGTTCGGTCACATTGCATAGACTCAGGTCTCTGTTCAGAAAATACCGCCAAAGGATGAACAGATTTGCGCTCCCGCAAACGCCGATCAACCTGAATGGCTAAAGCCATAGAATCACTCAAGACTTGTAGGGGTGGGAAACCCCACCATAACATTCTTAGTGGCCTCAGAAAGACCTTCTCTGAAATTTGCAGCCAGGGCACACTCATTCCATTGAGTAAGCACCGACCATTTCCGAAATTTTTGACAATACACCTCTGCTTCATCCAGACCTTGAGAGATAGCCAGCAACGCTTTTTCTGCCTGATTCTCAAGATTAGGCTCCTCATAAAGCAGTCCAAGAGCCAGAAAAAATGCATCTACATTAAGCAATGCAGGATCTCCTGGCGCCAGAGAGAAGGCCCAATCTTGAGGGTCGCCGCGCAACAAGGAGATAACAATTTTAACTTGCTGAGCGGAATCACCAGAGGAACGAGGTCTCAGAGACAGAAATAACTTACAATTATTTTTAAAATTCTGAAACCTAGATCTATCTCCAGAAAACAACTAAGGAATGGGTATCTTTGGTTCTGACATAGGGCTATGAATAACAAAATCCTGAATACTTTGCACCCGTGCAGTAAGATGATCCACACTAGAAGTCAGAGTCTGAATATTCATGTCTGCAGCTGAGCTCAAAACCACCCAGAGTTCAAGGGGATGAAAGAAACTAAACAGACTGCAGCAAAGGAAAAGTGGGAAAAAAAAAAAATGTACTCAGGTCTTCTTTTTATCCCACTTCTGCGATGCATTAAACACTTTTTTGGCCTGCTATACTGTGATGATCCTTAGTGGTTGAGGATCACGAATTACTCCAGCTAAGTAACAAACATAGGACAAGCTCTAGGGAGGTGGCAAACTGGACTAACCGCAAATCTGAACCTATCCAAACACACTAGAAGTAGCCGGTGAACGTGCCTAAAAAATCCTAGACGTCTCGAGCCAGCCTGAGGAACTAACTACCCCTAGAGAGAAAGAAAGACGTCTCTTGCCTCCAGAGAAATAATCCCCAAAGATATAGAAGCCCCCAACAAATAATAACGGTGAGGTAAGAGGAAGGCACATACACAGGGGTGAAAACAGATTCAGCAAATGAGGCCCACTAATACTAGATAGCAGAAAATAGTAAGGGGTCTGTGCGGTCAGTAACAAACCCTAACAAAATATCCACACTGAGATTTCAAGAACCCCCGCACTAACTAACGGTGTGGGGGGAGAAACTCAGTCCCCTAGAGCAACCAGCAAGCGAGGAGATCACATCTTAGCAAGCTGGACAAGAAACATGATGAATGCTGATAATCAAAAAATGAACGGACAAAAACTTAGCTTGTCTTGGAGAGGCTGGGAGCAAGGTAATCACAAGGAATCTGAAGAGCACTGAATACATTGATAGCAGGCAAGGAACTGAGTATCCAGGTGAGTTAAATAGGAAACGAACCAAGGATAACGAACCAGCTGATGCAGCCAACCTGCAGAAGACAACACTACACAGTACCGCTTGTGACCACTAGAGGGAGCCTAAAAATAGAGTTCACAACAGGCTGCGCATTGGACGTACTTGGACGTTCCAACATGACAATGATCTAAAGCACAAGGCAAAGTCGACCTGTCATTGGCTACAGCAGAAGAAAGTGAAGGTTCTGGAGTGGCCATCTCAATCTCCTGACCTCAATACCATTGAACCACTCTGGGGAGATCTCAAGTGTAGACAGCCCAGGAATTTACAGGAACTGGAGGCTTTTTGCCCAGAAGAGTGGGCAGCTTTACCATCTGAGAAAATAAGAACCTCATCCACAGCTACCACAAAAGACTTCTAGCTGTCATTGATGTTAGAGGGGGCAATACACAGTATGTGAACTTTTGATCGGGGTCATTTGGATGTTTTGGGTTGTCATTATGATTTAAAAAGAGAAATCACAGAAATTTGACAACAAGTGGCTTCACCCAAGCACTAGCCATGAGTGGAGAAAAAGTCTTGGTGTTGTCATTCATATTCTCTGAAAAAAGGGAGAAAAAAGGAAAAATTCTGCTGGGGTATGTAAACTTTTGAGCACAACTGTATATATATATATACTTTGTTAGCTGCAGTAAGGGAGTGGTGAGCTGGCTGTCAATTAGCATCATGGCAGTCACGCCCTGTCAACAAAACAGCTGAAGAGAAGCCAATTCTCTGTCAACGTGACGTCAGCAGAAGCCATAAAATCGCTGTCAGGAGCGGTATGTGAATGTTCTCTACTGGAAGAGATCTGTGCTGGGCAACTACCTGCCTGACAGTTCATAGACCTATAGCAAAACATTAATATAGTCCAGAATAACCCCTTTACATACATGACACATTTTATGGCGCTTCACTTTCTAAATGATACATAATTTCCACTGGATTATTTCAGTGCCGTAGTCATATGAGACACACATACCATAGACTGTAACGCAATAGTCTGATAATATTCTGATTATTACACAATAAAGCAATATCTTCACGGAGGTAATTTACCATGGGACTAAATTCTAAACTATAACTACATTGACACAAAGGCTGGTGAATCTTGAAGATCTGTATTGATATGGAAAATAACAAATCAGAGGCAAAAATTCTATCAATGTCTTATTTAAAACATGAGGCAATGTTACCGGGTAGATAATGCACATTTACAATAGCCCCAGGATGCCTACTGCCTGTAATTTCCAGCAAAAATATTTCCGGAATTTTGAAAGTGACTATTTCATGCCTTATTTTAATCTGTCATTTTATCATAACTGTCCCATAATAGGTTTTGTGTATAGATCGGGTGCTCTAAATGCGAATGTCACAAGCTTATAGCTTCTAATGGCCTCATGCTGCAATGCAGTGCGAACTACACAATGTACTGGAAGATCAGACAAAGAAACGTCTTCCTAAGAAATGAGCTCCACTTTCCCCAAAGTCAACTTTTTAAATGAGGTGATTCAGAATAATATAGATACAAAATAACCGCAGTCTTCATTTACAAAACAATCAACCGTACCATCTCTTAGGCATAACAAACCTCCATTGTGCAAGTGTACTCATTTCTGATGAGGTTCTGGTTCATCTATTATTCAGCCGCTACATATGGATGTTCTCCGGTGACAGTACAGTAACATATCACATTAGCACAGCAAACTGTTAGACATGGAGAATTTTAACTCTAAGCTGGCTGCAGAATGTAAAGAGACGGTGTGTAAAACAAAGCGGAGATTAGCCTGAGGCCCCAGGCTTGGGGATACACACATCATCACACATTGTCAGATCTGCGGTTTCCGCGATAGTCTACTAATGTAGCTCAAATGATAGTGTTCTAGGCAGACTATTAAATACCTTCCCGCAGTATGTGTTAGGCGGGCTATAAACCATGCCAATCCAGCCCACTAGGCTATCCATATGGTAAATACTTCCTAAATGGAAATCTCCATTCAATTAAGGGTTTGTGCACACGGTGTTTTTTTTTAGTATTCCGCCATCAATTTTCCGCAAAAACGCTCCATAAAAAGAACGTAGTGCACAACAATGTCAAAAACGCAAGTGAACATGTTCATTCTTATGTCACTTCTTTTTACTGCTTCAGAGTCTGAAAACCGTGAAACACAGTTTGGCTGCTTTGTCTAAGAAAACTCGTCTGCCGCGTCGGCGTCTAAACGATGCCGTGTGCACATACCTTGTACAAATTTCCTTTACAAATCAGAGGTCACATGTTTCTCCTCTCAGTCTTGGCCTTATTTTATAGTCTAAATGAAAGACTGAAAGAAGAATAGACAGAGGTAAGGGACCAAAACGTGACTTTAATCTACACCCCAGGAGATAAATAAACCCCGAATGGACAAAAGTACTGGGACACACCTAGGGATGGGATACAAATTAGATTACCTATTTGTGTGTCGAGAACACACCTTTTACAGATCCCACCCGTTTACACGCCTCATAAACTCTGAGCAATATTAAACAAAATGAAAGGCACATTACTTTTCTATAAAAAAAATATAGTAAAGGTCAACTGCAGTCTTATGTAAAATCACTGATAACACAATGAATACTCTTGGAGTACAGATTTTGTATTAATGGATACTTGTAAATCTATTGTAACGCCAAAGATACCAGAATGATAACTCTCCCATTACAGATAATGTAGTAGATGTTGCCCGCAGGCCTATGTAACACCACAAATATCACTGTGACAACTCTATTTAGGGATAATTTAGTAGATGATAGATACAGTCCTAAGTAACACTACAGAGAACACAGTGTCAACTCTCTACGTAGAGATAATGCAGTATATCCCAGAATTGTGGCCAGAAAAGTAATATATGTCACAATCCATTTTTGGATTCGTGGCAGCTCTGGTTCCACCCTGTTTTAAATGTTGCTTTTTTCCTTTCAGGACTATGGGGGGTTAATGTCAGTTTTCTCCCCACTGGCAATATGGTGCAACTGCAGTGCTCTTGGGTCAACTGATGTGGTGGTGACCATTCCCACCATACCTTTAAATGGTCACTTGATGCATCAGCTGACTGTTGGTGATAGAGTTTCTCTATGGACACCAGCCTTGCAGGAGCAGCTTTCTCGTGTCATCCTCTTCTGGTGTTTTGGAGTCCTGTTGCTGTGCTCTCTGCGGTGTGGAGCTTGGCAGCGGTGTCTGGAAGCTAAGTGCTCTGTTTTCTCCTTGTCCCTTTTGTGTTTATCACTATCCCCTGTGTGGTACCATCTGCAGTGGTGAGGCTAGCGCTCCTTGCTGGCCAGTGCATTAGCCAGGGCAGTGTGAGGTGACAGCGAGGGACAAGGTTCCTGATGGGGGTGGGGGGAAGGACCCACTTACGGCATTAGGAGAGTGCAGGGACAGGCTCAGATTTGAGCAGGAGGTGACCATGCCTTAATTTCCCTATTGATAGGGCCTTCCTTCCATCCTGTTGTGTGTTTGCCCGCTGGGTCGTGTCACATCGTGACAATATGTGAGTGGGTGTAAGATAGGTGGCAAACCAGGTGGGTGGAAATAACCTGCAGAGTATGAAGTCCTGTCTCCTCTCAGGTTCTCTCCTATGTGGGCAGCACTGCCTTCCTGATTTGGTGAACCAGCTGTAATTTTAAAAACCAATTCAGTCAAATCTGAAGGAACCAGTTGAACCTCATCCATGGACACACCTCTTAATCATTGCATTCAGGTTTTTCATTCACTTCCATTGTCACAGGTGTAAATAACCAAGCACTTGGCCATGTAGTCTGCCTTTACTAACATTTGTGTAAGCAATGAGTTCATTGTAATAAGATGTATCTATTGCAACATTTTCAACTTTCACTTATTCAAATATTTCAAATATTGAATTTTCAACTGTGAGGTATTTTTGAAAAGTAAGTAATTAGGAACAATAGCAACTGAGCCACAAGGTGGAGGACCTCATAATCTTACAGACTGAGGTCACAGAGATCTGAGACATGTAATAGTTACCAACGTTCTGCTTGCTCAATAAATGAAGAGTCCAAATCTTCTTTAACATTAACATCGTCACTAGTGTTGAGCGATACCGTCCGATACTTGAAAGTATCGGTATCGGAAAGTATCGGCCGATACCGGCAAAGTATCGGATCTAATCCGATACCGATACCCGATACCAATACAAGTCAATGGGACACCAAGTATCGGATGGTATCCCTGATGGTTCCCAGGGTCTGAAGGAGAGGAAACTCTCCTTCAGGCCCTGGGATCCATATCAATGTGTAAAAGAAAGAATTAAAATAAAAAATAGGGATATACTCACCCTCCGACGCAGCCTGGACTTTACCGCCGTAACCGGGAGCCGTTGTACCTAAGAATGCGCGCTTGAAGGGCCTTAGATGAGGTCACTGCGCTCTGATTGGTCCGTAGCGGTCGCGTGACCGCTACGCGACCAATCACAAAGCAGTGACGTCACCTAAGGTCTTTCAAGCGCTTGAAATACCTTAGAAGACGTCCGCAGCTTCTGATTGGTCGCGTAGCGGTCGCGTGACCGCTACGCGACCAATCACAAAGCAGTGACGTCTTCTAAGGTATTTCAAGTGCTTGAAAGACCTTAGTTGACGTCACTGCTTTGTGATTGGTCGCGTAGCGGTCACGCGACCGCTACGGACCAATCAGAGCGCAGTGACCTCATCTAAGGCCCTTCAAGCGCGCATTCTTAGGTACAATGGCTCCCGGTTACGGCGGTAAAGTCCAGGAGCCGCCGGAGAGGTGAGTATATCCCTATTTTTTATTTTAATTCTTTATTTTACACATTGATATTAATCCCGATACCGATTCCCGATACCACAAAAGTATCGGATCTCGGTATCGGAATTCCGATACCCGCAAGTATCGGCCGATACCCGATACTTGCGGTATCGGAATGCTCAACACTAATCGTCACAAAATTTGTACATTTTGAGCTTCATGGCATGGGTTTCCATGGCCAACAAGCTGCATGCAAGCCTTACATCACTGAGCACAATGCAAAGCATCAGACAGAGTGATGCAAAACCACCACAACTGGACTCTGGAGCAGTAGAAATGTGTTCTGTGGATTGACAGATCACACTTCTACATCTGTCAATCTGATACACAGTTTTGGGTTTGCTGAATGCCAGGAGACCATTACCTGCCTGGCTTAATTGTGTAAAATGTAAAGATTGGTAGAAGAGGGATAATGCTATGGGTTTGTTCTCATCGTTTGGCCTAAGCACATTAGTGCAAAAGAAATCTCTATATTCAGCAATGCAAGACATTTTGGACAATTGTAATCTTCCAAATGTGCGGGAACAGTTTTGGGATCTACCAATATGAGTGGATAAAAGTTCCATTAAACATAGTTGGTTGACTTTGGTTTAGGTCATCTTGACTGGCGGCACACAGCTCTGACCTCGACCTATTCAAATACCTTTGAGTACTGAGCAAGAATAGAATTTCTCATCAGACCAACTCACCCAAGATGAGTGTCTGACCTCTTGAATGCTCTTCTGGATCATTTGACAAAAATTCCTAAAGCCACCTCCAAAATCTTGTGAAAAGCCTTCCTAAAAGAGTGGAAGCAATTTTAGTTGCAAAGGGGGATGTATAACATTAATGTAGTATTAATGGCTTTAGAGTTAGAATGGGATGTTATAAAGGCTCCTGTAGTACATATTAGCTATTCCATTAAAACCAAGTGCATATCATTAAGTTAAACTGCATCTTTCAAGTGATGAGTAATATTGGATGGTAAGTAAAGAGTCACTTATTTAAGTTCCTGTGTTGAAAGCAATAAAATAGGTTTGGTGAATGATCTGAGACAAATTGTCTGGGTTGATTGCTGGAACAGAGTATCTCCAAAACAGGTCTTCTGCAGTCTTCCAGGTATAGAGTGGTTATCAAAAGCAGTCTATGGAAGGAAAATTGATTGACTGGCAACAGGTTCGTGGGTGCCCAAGGTTCAGAGAAACATTTGTGGTACGAAGACTAGCCCATCAATTCTTATCCCACAGAAGAATGACTGTAGCACAAATTCCTGAAAGCGATCTCACTGGCTATAATAGAATTGGAGTGCAGCATAGCTTCCCATGTGTAGTCACAGACTGGTCACAGTGTCCGGCTTACTATGTTCTCAGTTGAAGGCATCTGCAATGGTCCAAAGTGAACCAATAACGAGCAATGTGAATTAGTGACCTGGCATAGTTTTCTTTTACATCATGTGGACAGGTAGGTGCATTACTTATAGAAGAGATACAGTATTGGAATATAGCAGGCATTGAGATGCTTTGGGCAATGTTCTGCTAGGAATGTTTGTGTCCTGGTTTGGAATCTTTGGGTCAATGTGGATATTACTTTAAAATGTAGCACAAACCAAAAAAATTGTGTCTAAACAGGACATGTACACCCCTTCTAATAAATAAAACTCTCTAATGTGTTTGGTCTCCTTCATAAAGAGAATGAGACCTACGTCACCGCAAACATTGTTCAGGATTGGTTTGAGTGACAAGACAAAGAGCTCAGATTGGTGACGTGGCCTCCCAAATATCAGTCCAGAAAATAGTGAGATTCTTCTTATTATTATTTTTTAGTATAAGTCTTACAGTCAGACCATTGGAAAATGTATTGTTACAATTCCTCATTCGGCAGTGTACAGCAGCTTGCTAATTATATATTCATTTGCATTAAATGTGTTCCTAGAATCATAAAATATTATGGGCATTATGACCACTTCCATCTTCATTATATGTAGTTTATATGTACCATGCTCCACTAAAGTTTACAAAAGATCCCAGTGGGATAAATGTGACTGCTCACTAGCCAGGCTCTGTGTGTACTAAGGAACCAGCATCTTTAAGAATCTTGGAGATATTGGAAATACACAGTTTATGGTGGTAACATGCAATAACCATCACGAAGAGCAAGCAATATGCAGAGTAGAATTAAAAAAAAAATCCCACAGTAGTAGAATATTAGTGATGATAAACACTGACAATCTAGTAAAAGCTGAAAGTAATGGCCTCATTCCGTATGCATAGAATAATATACGGTGAAGGTAAGGTGATATTTTATGTAAACGAGCATTCTTTCCTCATTAGAAATGCAGCTACTTTATAATGAGCACTAGTGAGCTGTCATCATTTACCTCAAGCTTTATCAACAATGATCCTCTCCTATGAGACAATCCATTGTAAAAGAACATACTTTATCTTGTTAAAGTAGATTTAATAAAAATAATGAATAGATATTTCCCATTATTGATTTAAAGAGGAATATTTGACCATCTAACAGAGCCAATTCAGTTACAATTTCCATTTCTTAGTGGAAGTATCTGCTTCACAATCCTGTTCTTTGTCGCCCAACTGTGCCAATCGATATTGTTATCTTGAAGCATTTGGATCCCCATGAAAATTCTGTAACAGAACCCCCTCTCTATTATAAGCATTTTTAATACTATTCAGGGATGTACAAAGAAATAATGGGGCCCCATTGCAGAAGTCCTACTTGGGCCCCTCCTCCCAAAAAAATAAATAATATTTGGTGGGATCACAAAAAAGCATATCCCACAACTTTTCAGCCCTTTCAAAGTAATTTTGCCCGTATTGAAGACCCCTAGTGTTCACACTAAGATATCCCTTTCATGGCCCCCGTAAAATATGATGCCAACATATTGGCCCCCAAACACAGAAAGATACCCACACAGTAAATTCTTCCACATGCACAGTATGATGACCAAATAGTACCCCTCACAAAGTATGATACCCCCACAGTGACCCCCAAAGTATGATGGCCACCACAGTCCCTTACACACAGTATGATGGTCCTGACACAGCCCACCATACAGTATGATGGCCCTTTATGCAATATAGTGGCCCTCAATACAGTATAGTGGCAGCCATACAGCATAGTGGTCCCCACGCAACCTTCCACAGTCTATAATGGCCAGCATACATTACAATGGCTCCCATTTAACCCTTCAAACAGTATAATGACCCCCAATATAGCCCTCCAGACAGGGACCGACTGGGACTGAAATGGAACCCTGTCATTTCAAATCACACAGGCCCATGATGTCCCAGCCCCAAAACCCCAGATGGGGATATCTATTATTAATAGTCTTATGTGAACATAGAAAAGATGGCACTCACCGTCCGTATAAAAAGCCTTTATTCCAAGTCTTTAAAGGGAACCTGTCACCCCCACCCCCCAGCGTTTTTAAGTAAGGCTGCTTTCACACTAGCGTCGGTACGGGCCCGTCGCAGTGCGTCAGGCCAAAATACCGACGCATGCTGTGAAAGAAATGCCCGACGTGGGCAGCGGAAGCAGTCTTGCGACGCTTCCGCTGCCCCATTGCAAGGTCCGGGGAGGAGGGGGCGGAGTTTTGGCCACGCATAAGCGGTCGAAAATGGCGGACTTGACGCACAAAAAAAGTTACATGTAACGTTTTTTGTGCCGGCGGTCCGCCAAAACACGACGCAACCGTCGCACGACGGTTGCGACGTGTGGCAATACGTCGCAATGCATCGGTAATGTAAGTCTATGGGGAAAAAACGCATCCTGCAGACAACTTTGCAGTATGCATTTTTTTCTCCTGAACGATGCATTGCAACGTATTGCAAACGACGCTAGTGTGAAAGTAGTTTAAAAGAGCCACCTTCTGCAGCACTAAGGCTGCATTTTGTGAAGGTGGCTCTTCTGTTTGTGCTCCCTACTAACGCTGCAATATTAAGTTTTATAATTTTCACGCCATACTTGTATTCTGTCTGGGGGGCACGTCTTTTCCCCTGGACTCAACTGCCTCCCAGCCATCAGTCAGCCTCTCAGTGCGCTGGGCGCCATCACCTCTGTTTGTATGCACGTACCCAGAGCCTGCACTGTGCTCGCTCATTCTTCTGTCATGCGCCGTGCGCACTGCCCTGCAAGTCCCATCAGCTGATCTAGTGATCCCGCCCGCAGTGTCTGATGTATTCACAATGCGGGGCTGGGAATCTGGTGCACGGCACAGTTAGTATCTCCAGCTGTCCCCATCTCCCTCCGCCTCATTCCTCCAGTGTGATACGACTCGTCTGCACTGCAGCGTTAGCTTGTGATCACTCTGACGCTGCAGTGCAGACGAGTCGTATCACGCTGGAGGAAAGAGGCGGAGGGAGATGGGGACAATCGCAGATACTATCTGAAATCAGAATTTCAACGGGTCCTGTGTTGAAGCACAGATAGCGCGAAACAGCTGTTGTCAACTGAATGCCCATGCCATTCTCTCACTGTCATGTCATGACTTGAAGGCTTCTTTCACTATAGCAATCATGGTTAAATAGGAAGTACTATAAATGAATAACGTAAAAATGTTAACAGTGCCCTCACAGAGACTGTGGCTTGCTACTTCCGGTCAAGTTGAAAATTTCACCCACAGAGCATGGGACAGAGTACCCCCTCAGAAACAGCAAAATAAATAGTCTAGGGAGGAGTTATCTAGCTGTTTTTTTTTGTATTTTTTCAAGTTTTTTTTTTTTAAATAAAGCTCACTTAAAACAACCTCCTGTGAGCTCGTGTTAGCTTCCCCATGTTAGATATGTACAGGGGGATTTGCCTGTCTGCGATGATACTCCTGCCATGCTAAACACACCTTCTGACAGTTCACTTGCTGCAGGGCAGACCAGCACCTCCAAGGCATAAATGGCAAGCTCAGGCCATGTGTCCAATTTGGAGACGTAGAAGTTAAATGGGGCAGACCCATCTGTTAGTACGGGAAGATGTGTGGACACATACTCTTCCACCATGTTGTTGTAACACTGCCTACTTCTAATACGGACCATATCAGATGGTGGTGCTGAATGTTGTGGCGTGCTCATAAAGCTTTGCCACATTTCGGCCATGCTAACCCTGCTTTTGGAGCTACTGGAGGTGCCAAAGCTGTGTTGGTGACTTCCTCCTCTGCCTTGCTGTGCCACTGAGCCATAGCTGTCAGGTGGGAAATCCATTAGTAGTTTTATCTACCACCTTGTGCTTGTGTTCACACATTTTGAGACCGCTCTACAGTAACAGAAGTAATGATGGTACATTGTCCTTGTAGCGGGGATCCATTAGAGTAGCCTTCGAGTAATCTACAATGGTAACAATACGGGCAACTCGGTGGTCATTTTGCAGGCACTGCAGCATGTATGGACTTGTGTGTCAGGCTGCCAGGGCCGGACTGGCCATCGGGCATTTCTGGCAAATGCCAGAAGGGCCGGTCCTTGTAGTGGGCCGCTCGATCTGTTCACCGCTTCAAGCTGTCAGCCGGCATTCTGTTTTCTGCAGTCAGCACACCAGGCAGCATTAGCTTGCCTTGTGCACAGGATCGCGCTGCCCTTCTAAAATCACTGCCGCCACGCTAGACAGGATGAAGGTGATGGCCGCGGTCTGATGACCTGATCACCAGCTGCGGTGAGGTAACACAGCCACAGGGCAAGAGGAGGGGGAGAGGCGCGCTGTGCTCTCCTGTGCTGCTGGGACCCTGCCACTTACTGCAACAACTTGTGATCAGCAGTCAGGACATCAGACGCCCTCTTCCTCCTGTCCAGCGAGGCGCCAGGGACAGAAAGTATTTACGAGCTGCTGACAAACTTTTACCCTGAGTGCACGGAACAGAAGCACAAAAGCCCGGAGTTGTACCTGGAACTAGCAAAGAAGCTACAGGCAAGGATTTATAGAATTAAAAAAAAAAAAAAAAATAGAGCTGTGTCCACTCTTCTTCCATGGCACTCGCTCAAAAGAAAATCACCACTCCTGTGGTGTACTATAACTCTCAGCATGCCATAGGAGCTGCTGTACATGCTGGGAGTTATAGTTCTCCTCAAAAGCAGGGATAATAGTCAACCATGTTGACTATTGTTACCATCCACCTCTCGTGTCTCCCCTTTTCCTCATAGTTTGTAAGCTTGCGAGCAGGGCCCTCATTCCTCCTGGTATCTATTTTGAACTGTGATTTCTGTTATGCTGTAATGTCTATTGTCTGTACAAGTCCCCTCTATAAGTTGTAAAGCGCTGCGGAATATGTTGGCGCTATATAAATAAAAATTATTATTATTATTATTATTATAACCATGGGACATAGATGGCACCTATGGGATCTTATAGGAAATCTGATGGTTGAGGGTATGTTTCCATGTGGCGTATTTGCTGTGGATTGGATGCAGCGTCCAGATGTTACAGTATAGTGGAGGGGATTTTATGAAATCCCATCTCCACTATACGTGCAGGGACACCTATGGCTTCCCTGCGGAGACGGACATGCGACGCGTCTTTCCAGAGCGCAGCATGTTTATTTATCTTATGGAGACGCTCAGTCTCCACAAGATAAATATCACCGTTCTATGTATAGGATGCAGTGATTCCGCACGGTTCAATGCACACATGTGGATTCACCGCGCGTATAAAAGCCGGCGGCGCTTTGGACGGGGCAGGTGTCCGCTGTGTCCAAAGCGCTCGGAATACGCCATGTGGAAACCATGTTGATAGCCTTATGCATGCTGCATCCACAGACCGCATGTGTCAGATATTGGCAGTATGATTCCAGAAAGGTATGGTTGACTCTGAAATGCTGCTGTGTTTCAGGGAAAAACATACTTTGACCCCTTTCTGCCATCAGACATACTATTCCGTCCATGTGACCAGGGACTTAATTCCCAGGGACGGAATACTACGTCTAAGGCGATCAGCCGCACTCACGGAGGGAGCACAGCCGGGTGTCACTGATTCTCACAGCTGACACCAGGCACTAAGTGCCAGGCGTGGTCATGGTCACGGACCGCTCCCCGCAATTTAACCCCCAGAACATTGCGATCAAACATGATCGCAGCGTTCTGGATCCGGCACGGGGGCTGTCAGCCCCTCTGCCTTTGGATCGGAGACCCCGCAGCTTGCCGCAAGGTCCTGATCACTGCCATGGAGACATGATGTCGTCATGACAACATCCGGGTCTCCAGAGCCGAGAGACTTCCTGTCATGCGCAGAATCTGCAGCACTGACAGCTTGTATGGCATGCAGATCTGCATGCTATAGAAGCGATCAGCCTGCACAAAATGAGTGTCCCATAGTGGGACAAAGTGTAAAAGTTAGAATGAATTAAAAAAAATTTGTAAAAAAATATTTAAAAAAAATAAATACAAAATCAATATTTATTCTATCAATAAATTAATATTTAGATGAAAAAAAAAAATCTAAACAATAAAAGTACACATCGCCGCATCCGTAACGACCTGACCTATAAAACTGTCCCACTAGTTAACCCCTTTACTGAACACCGTAGAAAAAAAAAACGCTTTATCATCATACCGCTGAACAAAAAGTGAAATAACACGCGATCAAAAAGATGGATATAAATAAACATGGTACCGCTGAAAACGTCATCTTCAAGCCCCAATACAGTGCTATCACCGGAAAAATAAAAAAGTTACAGGTCTCAGAATAAAGCGATGCAAAAATAATTATTTTTTATATAAAATAGTTTTTATTATATAAAAGCACTAAAACATAAAAAAATGATATAAATGAGAGATCTCTGTAATCGTACTGTCCTGAAGAATAAAACTGCTTTATCAATTTTACCAAACATGGAACGGTATAAACGCCTCCCCCAAAAAGAAATTCATGAATTGCTGGTTTTTGTTCATTCTGCCTCACAAAAATCGGAATGAAAAGCGATCAAAAAATATAATGTGCCCAAAAATTATACCAATAAAAACGTCAACTCGTCGTGCAAAAAACAAGACCTCACGTGACTCTGTGGACCAAAATATGGAAAAATTATAGGTCTCAAAATGTGGTGATGAAAAAACTATTTTTTGCAATAAAAAGCGTCTTTTAGTGTGTGACGGCTGCCAATCATAAAAATCCGCTATAAGAACCTGCCACACAAGTCTATGGGCGCGAGTGACAACGCACAGCACTCGGATATCATACCAGTACAGTTGAATATATGCCAAATGTACAGTATGAGCCCAGCCTTAGAGCAATATTTAATTCTGAGCTGTAATACTGGGCCATCTGTGACTGTATGTTATATAGTCGTGTTACACTCATCCCACGTCTTGTAGCCTACAAGTGTACAAGATATTATACAGTCACCATGTGACAAGTGGGCCTGTGTAACTTCAAATGCCAGGGCTGAATTTTAGTCCCAGTCCGGCCCTGCAGACTGCCCAGGCACAATGACAAGCTTTTCTCGTAAGTATATCTTCTGGGTACTCTGTGTCCCCCAACCATGCTCCATTGATGCCCGTGAGCTGATCTGAGTTCCGCCTTGCTGGAAACATAGCTGTTCCTCCTCCCCGCCTCCTCTCCTTCATCATCATCATTCTCCCAAACTGTCCCATGGCTGAACAGTTGGGTACCTGGCTGATATTGGGACAGTAACCCACCCTCCGAGCCATGTATGACAGGCCTGATAACAGTGGGAATTGGCTCTGCTTCTCCTCTTGCTCCTATTCCTTCTATGCCACCACCTCATCCATCGTGGCCCGAATAGTTTTTTCTAGCAGGCATATAAGTGGTATAGCAACTCTGATGATGGTGTCATCAGTGCTTGCGATATTGGTGGAATATTCAAAGCAGCACAATACATTACATACGTCCCACATGGAGGCCAAATAATTGGTGATGAAAGAGTGTTGTTCTGCATAACAACTCAGCTGTCCGTGCTGCAACTGAAACTCCACTATTTCATGCTGCTGCTCGCACTTTCTTTCCAGCATATGCAAGATGGAGTTCCACCTTGTTGGTAAGTCACATATCAGCGACTGAGAACAACCTACTCTGGGACAGCCACCAAAATCAGTATTTCAAAACTGTCTGTCTCCTCCAGCCGGAGTGGCAACATTTTAAAGGCCAGTAATCTGGAAATGATGTAATTTAGGACCATGGATTGTGGGTAGCTAGGGGGAATTTCTTATTTCTCTCGAGGATTTGGGAGATGGAAAGCTGAACAATTCCATGGGACAGTGTGGAGATGCTCGGTGACAATGGTGGTGGTGGTGATTCTGTCATATCCTGTCTTTGCTGGGAGGCAGGTGGTTAAGGCCCCGTCTCACATAGCGAGATCGCTAGCGAGATCGCTGCTGAGTCACAAGTTTTGTGACGCAACAGCGACCTCAGTAGCGATCTCGCTATGTTTGACACGTACCAGCGACCAGGCCCCTGCTGTGAGATCGCTGGTCGTGTCGGAATGGCCTGGACCTTTTTTTGGTCGTTGAGGTCCCGCTGACATCGCTGAATCGGTGTGTGTGACACGGATTCAGCGATGTCTTTGTAGCGCCCCCACCGCCGCAGGGCCGAGGGGTACCCGGTACCGGGCCTACGGGTCTCTGCTTCTGGGCTAGGCCCCGGTCCGTGACCCTGCTGTGGGGCGCACAGTGAATGATAGGTGTGGATGTTGGTAGTGGGGGTGCGGTGCAGTAAATAACGAGGACACCAGGTTGCAGTCTCTTTACCTCTTTACTGAAGATCTCTGGGTCCACAGTCCAGCATACGGTTCACCAGGCTGCGCAAGTCCGGCCGGTCCAATGGCACCTCCAGAGTTCTCTTCACAGGTGGAAATCGGTGCCTTCCTTCTAGCGCTATGTGTTGCGGTCCTTCCCTGCTGTGCTTACGGAAAGTCCCCACAACCGTTGTGTCTGTTTCTTAAGTTCCCTCACAACTCGATTAAATGATGTTCTTCTAATCCTCCGTCCCTCCCTGATGTTCTGGTTGGGACGGCACCCGTTTGACGGGTAGGCTCGGAGCTCTTCCGGGACCCTAGAGTCGCCCCTCTCCACAAGGTGCCCCCCAAGACTTCATAGGTGATTTGTGTGAGACAGCCCGCCTTAGACTGACTGTCCTGCCGCTGTTTAGAGTATTGCTTGAAGCTGAATGTTATAATACTCCCTCGGCGTTCCGGCCACTGGTAGTGCGCCTCAGTAGGGTGTTGCTCCGGTCTTACAGCACGACCCCTACTGGTATTCTCCTATTGCTTGATCTCGTTTCTCACTCAGCACAATCTATCTCACTTCTAGTCCTTTCTTGGGCCCCGCCGCTTCCCGGAGCTGGCGCGGGCCCGTTACGTTCTTTCCAATGCCAAGCCTCTGTCAGGATCCCACCCCTGACAGAGACCCTACTGTATCTTCCCCTACAACACCCTCTGCCACAAGGTGTTGCCTGGTTCCAACCCAGTCAGCTTTCTGAACTAACTTCCTGCCTGACCCCCAGTTTACCCACTATGGTGGGGAGTGGCCTAATGAATAGCACCCTTAGCTCCCCCCGGAGGCCCAGCTGTGAAATGTATTGGTGTCTGTGATACCTGATCAGATGAACTCCTTCAGTGCCATCGGACGCACCGTAGCTCCCCATAGTGGCGGAGCCACAGTACTGCAACGACCAGGACTCTGGGGCGCTGCACTCCCCCCTGGTTAAACACAGTACTCCGGGACTGGGAAGAAAACAACAATACAAGTTAGCAAAAAGACATACAATTTTGTTGAGTGCAATAACAATAAGCATATTTGAACAGAGCTTCCCTTTATGGGAGGTGAGGACACTTGAACGTTACAAACATGGTAAAATATCATAGCAACATGCTATAATTAACTTTTCTTACCCAACCGGGTATTCTACTAAGTGCAAAAATTGTTGAACAATAATTTAACTTTGCCTTTAAGGACATACACTCTTAATCCACTAAAGACCTTCCTATAATCACATTATAAGGTATTTTAACTTTTTAATTCTCCTTCTTTAAATCTGCAGGACCGCCTGTCCTATCGGCACCAGACCTACTGCCTCTCCTTTCTGTTACAGGACCGCCCCGTTCAGCCAGGGCCTACTGCCTTTTCAACTACTATACACAGTATAGAACATAACATTACTTTCAGTTTAAGAGCACTAAGTCATCTCTACATGACTCCTATGAGGACTCAGGGTTTACCTTCTATCCTAACTATCTATCAGCATTATCAAAAACATTTTCTATCGAACATTAAACCGTCTCATTATCTTTCTTCCTTTCATGCATGCTGGACACCACATCTATCCCTACGGGTCCAATGCATCCTTCTTCTATCTTTCACCTTTTACTTCTCAGAGCACATCATCAGTATTTCTTCACATTTAACTAATTAAATACATATAACTTTCTCATGTAAACATTATCATCACTTTCTTTGGTCAAGACATTATTGCTTCCAATCTTAAAGCAATGTCACGGTTGAAGCGCAACAAATGAACATCCCCTTTAAGAGGGGACCAAGTCTCTGTGAGGTAGCACGCCTTCTCAAACTACCAGTCCATACTCAGCAAAGGTTCCAGTGTGGTATCTTCACAAAGAGTCCTTCTTTAAGTAAAACCAGTAGGGAGCGCCTTTAACCCCTTAACGACCGCCGATACGCCTTTTAACGGCGGCCGCTAAGGGTACTTAATCCACAGCGCCGTTAATTAACGGCGCTGTGGAAAAAGTGAATAGCGCCCCCCAGAGTCGGATTTTCTCTGGGGTCTCGGTTGCCGAGGGTAGCCGAGACCCCAGAGAACATGATTCGGGGGGTTTTTACCGACCCCCGAGTTGCGATCGCCGGTAATTAACCGTTTACCGGCGGTCGCAACAAAAAAAAACAAAACGCGATTTGCCGTTTAATTTCTCTGTCCTCCGATGTGATCGCACATCGGAGGACAGAGAAATGTGGTCGCCGATGGCCCCCAATAGCCCCCCAATACTTACCTACCTCCCCCGGTGCTCCTCGTGTCTCCCCATGGGCGCCGCCATCTTTTTTCCGGGAAAAAATGGCGGGCGCACGCGCAGTGCGCCCGCCGCCCGGCACCCGGATGTTCTTTGGGGTCTTGGCTGCCGGGGGTAGCCGAGACCCCAAAGAACATGATCGGGGTCGGTTTGCACCGACCCCTGCTTTGCGATCGCCGGTAATTAACAGTTTACCGGCGACCGCAAAAAAAAAAAAAAAAAAAAAACCGATCAGTTATTTCTCTGTCCTCTGATGTGATCGCACATCAGAGGACAGAGAAATAGGGGGATTCGGGGACCCTATCATACTCACCCGGGGTCCCTGGGTCCTCTTCTGTCTTCTCCTGCCAGCCGGCTTTTTCATCATGGCGGGCGCATGCGCAGTGCGCCCGCCATCTGCTGCCATCTGCCGGCCGGCAGGAGAAGACAAGTTGGGGCTAAAATTAGGGTTAGGGTTAGGGTTAGAGTTAGGGTTAGGGTTAGGGTTAGAGTTAGGGTTAGGGTTAGAGTTAGGGTTAGGGTTAGGGTTAGAGTTAGGGTTAGGGTTAGGGTTAGGGTTAGAGTTAGGGTTAGGGTTAGAGTTAGGGTTAGGGTTGGGGCTAAATTTAGGGTTAGGGTTAGGGCTAGGGTTAGGGTTAGGCTACTTTCACGCTAGCGTTTTTTGGCTTCCATCGCAATGCGTCGTTGGAGAAAAAACGCATCCTGCAAAAGTGCTTGCAGGATGCGTTTTTTCTCCATTGGCTTGCATTAGCGACGCATTGCGACGGATTGCTACATGTCGCATCTGTCGTGCGACGGATGCGTCGTGCTTCGGCGGACCGTCAACACAAAAAAAACTACATGTAACTTTTTTGTGCGACGTGTCCGCCATTTCCGACCGCGCATGCGTGGCCGGAAGTCCGCCCCCGCCTCCCCGCACCTCACAATGGGGCAGTGGATGCGTTGAAAAAACAGCATCCGCTGCACCCGTTGTGCGGCGCTTACAACGCTAGCGTCGGTACGTCGGCCCGACACACTGCGATGGGCCGAGTACGACGCTAGTGTGAAAGTAGCCTTAGGCTTCTTTCACACTTGCGTCGGTACGGGGCGGTCGCAATGCGTCGGCCCGATGTACCGACGCACGTTGTGAAAATTGTGCACAACGTGGGCAGCGGATGCAGTTTTTCAACGCATCCGCTGCCCAGTCTATGTCCTGGGGAGGAGGGGGCAGAGTTACAGCCACGCATCCGCGGAAATGGCGGACGCGACGTACAAAAAAAAGGTTACATTGAACTTTTTTTGTGACGACGGGGGCTAAAGTTATGGTTAGGGTTGGGGCTAAAGTTAGGGTTGGGGCTAAAGTTAGGGTTAGAGTTGGGATTAGGGTTAGGGTTTGGATTAGTGTTACGTTTGGGATTAGGGTTGGGATTAGGGTTAGGGTTGGGATTAGGGTTAGGGGTGTGTTGGATTTAGGGTTTTGATTAGGGTTATGGTTAGGGTTGAGATTAGGGCTGTTTTGGGGTTAGGGTTGTGATTATCGTTAGGGTTGTGATTAGGATTATGGATCGGGTTGAGATTAGGGTTAGGGGTGTGTTGGGGTTAGGGTTGGAGTTAGAATTGGGGGGTTTCCACTGTTTAGGTACATCAGGGGGTCTCCAAACACGACAGCCAATTTTGCGCTAAAAAAGTCAAATGGTACTCCCTCCCTTCTGAGCTCTGCCGTGCGCCCAAACAGTGGTTTACCCCCACATATGGGGCATCAGCGTACTCGGGATAAATTGGACAACAACGTTTGGGGTCCAATTTCTCCTGTTACCCTTGTGAAAATAAAAACTTGGGGGCTAAAAATCTTTTTTGTTGGAAAAAAATATATTTTTTAATTTTCACTACTCTGCATTATAAATTTCTGTGAAGCACTTGAGCTTTCAAAGTTCTCACCACATATCTAGATAAGTTCCTTAGGGGGTCTAGTTTCCAAAATTTGGTCACTTGTGGGGGTTTCTACTGTTTAGGTACATTAGGGGTCTGCAAACGCAACATAACGCCCGCAGACAATTCTATCAAAGTCTGCATTCCAAAATGGCGCTCCTTCCCTTCCGAGCTCTGCCGTGCGCCCAAACAGTGGTTTACCCCCACATATGGGGTACCAGCATACTCAGGACAAATTGGACAACAACTTTTGGGGTCCAATTTCTCTTGTTACCCTTGTGAAAATAAAAACTTGGGGGCTAAAAAATCTTTATTGTTAAAAAATATATATTTTTTATTTTCACGACTCTGCATTATAAACTTCTGTGATGCACTTGGGCATTCAAAGTTCTCACTACACATCTAGATAAGTTCCATGGGGGGTCTAGTTTCCAAAATGGGGTCACTTTTGGGGGGTTTCTGCTGTTTAGGCACATCAGGGGCTCTCCAAACGCGACATGGCGTCCGATCTCAATTCCAGTCAATTTTGCATTGAAAAGTCAAATGGCGCTCCTTTGCTTCCGAGCTCAGCCATGCGCCCAAACAGTGGTTTACCCCCACATATGGGGTGTCGGCGTACTCAAGACAAATTGTACAACAGCTTCTGGGGTCCATTTTCTCCTGTTACCCTTGGTAAAATAAAAATTTGGAGGCAAAAAGATCATTTTTGTAGAAAAAATGCGATTTTTTTATTTTCACGGCTCTACGTTATAAACTTCTGTGAAGCACCTGGGGGTTTAAAGTGCTCACCACACATCTAGATAAGTTCCTTAAGGGGTCTAGTTTCCAAAATGGTGTCATATGTGGGGGGTCTCTACTGTTTAGGCACATCAGCGGCTCTCCAAACGTGACATGGCGTCCGATCTCAATTCCAGCCAATTCTACATTGAAAAAGTAAAACGACACTCCTTCTCTTCCAAGCTCTGCGGTGCGCCCAAACAGTGGTTTACCCCCATATATGGGGTATCGACGTACTCAGGAGAAATTGCACAACAACTTTTGTGGTCTAATTTCTCCTGTTACCCTTGTGAAAATAAAAATTTGGGTTCAAAAAGATCATTTTTGTAGAAAAAATGAGATTTTTTATTTTCACGGCTCTACGTTATAAACTTCTGTGAAGCACTTGGGGGTTCAAAGTGCTCACCACACATCTAGATAAGTTCCTTAAGGGGTCTAGTTTCCAAAATGGTATCACTTGTGGGGGGTTTCCACTGTTTAGGCACATCAGGGACTCTCCAAACGCGACATGGCATCCGATCTCAATTCCAGCCAATTCTGCATTGAAAAAGTCAAACGGTGCTCCTTCACTTCCAAGCTCTGCGGTGCGCCCAAACAGTGGTTTACCTCCACATATGGGGTATCGACGTACTCAGGAGAAATTGCCCAACAACTTTTGTGGTCTAATTTCTCCTGTTACCCTTGTGAAAATAAGAATTTGTGGGCGAAAAAATCATTTTTGTGAAAACAAATGCGATTTTTTATTTTCACGGCTCTACGTTATAAACTTCTGTGAAGCACTTGGGGGTTCAAAGTGCTCACCACACATCTAGATAAGTTCCTTGGGGGGTCTAGTTTCCAAAATGGTGTCACTTGTGGGGGGTTTCCACTGTTTAGGCACATTAGGGGCTCTCCAAACGCGACATGGCGTCCGATCTCAATTCCAGCCAATTCTGCATTGAAACAGTCAAACGGTGCTCCTTCACTTCCAAGCTCTGCGGTGCGCCCAAACAGTGGTTTACCTCCACATATGGGGTATCGGCGTACTCAGGAAAAATTGCACAACAAAATTTGTGGTTAAATTTCTGTTTTTACACTTGTGAAAATTAAAAAAAATGGTTCTGAAGTAAAATGTTTGCAAAAAAAAGTAAAATGTTCATTTTTTTCTTCCACATTGTTTTAGTTCCTGTGAAGTACGTAAAGGGTTAATAAACTTCTTGAATGTGGTTTTGAGCAGCTTGAGGGGTGCAGTTTTTAGAATGGTGTCACACTTGGTTATTTTCTATCATATAGACCCCTCAAAATCACTTCAAAGGTGATGTGGTCCCTAAAAAAAACATGGTGTTGTAAAAATGAGAAATTGCTGGTCAACTTTTAACCCTTATAACTCCCTAACAAAAAAAAAAATTGTTTCCAAAATTGTGCTGATGTAAAGTAGACATGTGAGAAATGTTATTTATTAACTATTTTTTGTGACATATCTCTCTGATTTAAGGGCATAAAAATACAAAGTTTGAAAATTGCAAAATTTTAAAAATTTTCGCCATATTTCCATTTTTTTCATAAATAATCGCAAGTAATATCGAAGAAATGTTACCACTAACTTGAAGCACAACATGTCACGAAAAAACAATCTCAGAATCAGCGGGATCCGATAAAGCGTTCCAGAGTTATAACCTCATAAAGTGACACTGGTCAGAATTGTAAAAATTGGCTCGGTCATTAAGTACCAAATTGGCTCTGTCACTAAGGGGTTAATAAGGTGCAAACTATTTACAAGGAGTTTGTATCATGCATTGTTCATGATCCAGCAGTTCTTTCAGGGATGAATAAACAGGAAACAAAACAAAAAGCAGAAGAAGGGATCCCGGGTATACAAAGGGATCCCTTTAAGAATAACCCAGGTCGGGTTTAAAGTAGCAAAAAGCAGGGAAACAAACAGTTAACTATGTACAGTTTCAGGTTTCCGAGGTTTAGTTGGACGGCTTCCAGGGCTGCACCTGGCACTTAACCCTTCCTGGCCTGGGAAGAGTGAGGTCCAGGGTTACACCCAGTGCTGGACAAACGCCGTTAATCCGTCTTGCATGTACTGTTAAATCGGGCGCAGCGATGGTGGTCTGCGCAGCTTGAGTAGGGGCATTTGCTGTAGCAGAGGTAGCGGCTGCTGCAAAATCAGTCACTGGAACGGAGTCAACAGCTGTGGCACTAGCAGTCACTGGGGTGGTGTCGGTCATCAGGGTAGGGTCGTCCTTCATACCTGCTTCAGATGCGGTCCCTCCGGTGCCGCTCTGCTCTGCCGCTGGGTTCTGGAATGCTGGCTGCAGGGCCTCGTGCTGCGACGTTGTCATCTCTGCTCGCAGCATCTCGCTTTCCGGCAGGGCCTTGCTTTCTGGCTTCGGAGCGCTGGAACTTCTTTCTTGCTCCGGACCAGACGAGGCTGCCGACAGATGTCTGGTGAGGCTCCTGATGATGGCCTTCTTCCACCCGGCCTCAGTGCTCAGCTGCGTCTGCCGGGGTCGGTCGCTGAGCTTGTCCACTCCGGCCTGCAGGAATTCAGCATCAGCGGTGGAGGCCTGATTGCGGTGCCCCTCTGGGTGGCTGGGGGAGTCCTCTGCTCCGACCCCACGCTCCGGCTCCGGGCGGCTCGCCATGGCATCCTCCATGTCGCTCACTTCTTCCTTGTACTTTTCCCGCTCTCTCCTTCGTGGGCGGTTTCGTTTTCTCTGTCTCTGCCCACCATTGAGGATCAGGAGGCGGATCTCGGCTGCTGACGGACACGTCCTCAAGGGGCCAGAATGTTTAGACTGGGCGGCCATTGTCTTTCGCGCTCTTCAACTTGTTCACGCCCACTTCCACGCCCTTCTTCTTCTCCTGCGCTCTCCTTAGCGCTGTAATGGCGGCAGTTTTGGCGGGAACTTTTGGCGGCAAGTGGCAATCCACAGTCTTTGCAATAAAGTACAGTCCAAGCACAACAAATCACAGCTCCAAGGCACACATTACCTGATTCTTCAGGCTTAAGTAGATCCTGTTCGTGACGCCAAGTTGTAGCGCCCCCACCGCCGCAGGGCCGAGGGGTACCCGGTACCGGGCCTACGGGTCTCTGCTTCTGGGGTTGTCACGGCGGCTAGGCCCCGGTCCGTGACCCTGCCGTGGGGCGCACAGTGAATGATAGGTGTGGATGTTGGTAGTGGGGGTGCGGTGCAGTAAATAACGAGGACACCAGGTTGCAGTCTCTTTACCTCTTTACTGAAGATCTCTGGGTCCACAGTCCAGCATACGGTTCACCAGGCTGCGCAAGTCCGGCCGGTCCAATGGCACCTCCAGAGTTCTCTTCACAGGTGGAAATCGGTGCCTTCCTTCTAGCGCTATGTGTTGCGGTCCTTCCCTGCTGTGCTTACGGAAAGTCCCCACAACCGTTGTGTCTGTTTCTTAAGTTCCCTCACAACTCGATTAAATGATGTTCTTCTAATCCTCCGTCCCTCCCTGATGTTCTGGTTGGGACGGCACCCGTTTGACGGGTAGGCTCGGAGCTCTTCCGGGACCCTAGAGTCGCCCCTCTCCACAAGGTGCCCCCCAAGACTTCATAGGTGATTTGTGTGAGACAGCCCGCCTTAGACTGACTGTCCTGCCGCTGTTTAGAGTATTGCTTGAAGCTGAATGTTATAATACTCCCTCGGCATTCCGGCCACCGGTAGTGCGCCTCAGTAGGGTGTTGCTCCGGTCTTACAGCACGACCCCTACTGGTATTCTCCTATTGCTTGATCTCGTTTCTCACTCAGCACAATCTATCTCGCTTCTAGTCCTTTCTTGGGCCCCGCCGCTTCCCGGAGCTGGCGCGGGCCCGTTACGTTCTTTCCAATGCCAAGCCTCTGTCAGGATCCCACCCCTGACAGAGACCCTACTGTATCTTCCCCTACAACACCCTCTGCCACAAGGTGTTGCCTGGTTCCAACCCAGTCAGCTTTCTGAACTAACTTCCTGCCTGACCCCCAGTTTACCCACTATGGTGGGGAGTGGCCTAATGAATAGCACCCTTAGCTCCCCCCGGAGGCCCAGCTGTGAAATGTATTGGTGTCTGTGATACCTGATCAGATGAACTCCTTCAGTGCCATCGGACGCACCGTAGCTCCCCATAGTGGCGGAGCCACAGTACTGCAACGACCAGGACTCTGGGGCGCTGCATCTTCACTGGTAACCAGGGTAAACATCGGGTTACTAAGCGCAGGGCCGCGCTTAGTAACCCGATGTTTACCCTGGTTACCAGCGTAAATGTAAAAAAAAACAAACACTACATACTCACATTCCGGTGTCCGTCAGGTCCCTTGCCGTCTGCTTCCCGCACTGACTGACTGCCGGCCGGAAAGTGAAAGTACAGCACAGCGGTGACGTCACTGCTCTGCTGTTAGGGCCGGCGCTCAGTCAGTGCAGGAAGCGGACGCTGGGGGACGCGAAGGTGAGTGTGTACTGTTTGTTATTTTACATTTTACACTGGTAACCAGGGTAAACATCGGGTTACTAAGCGCGGCCCTGCGCTTAGCAACCCGATGTTTACCCTGGTTACCCGGGGACCTCGGCATCGTTGGTCGCTGGAGAGCGGTCTGTGTGACAGCTCCCCAGCAACCACACAGCGACTAAACAGCGACGCTGCAGCGATCGGCATCGTTGTCTGTATCGCTGCAGCGTCGCTATGTGTGACCGGGCCTTTAGTGGTAGGAACAGCTCAAGATGGCATCAGCAGAGGGAGAAGGAGGAGGCTCAGATCTGTCTTGCTTTTTAAGGTGTGTACTCCATTGCACTTCGTGCTTGGAATTCAGATGACTCATCATACATGTGGCGATCAGGTTCAGAACATTTCTGCCTCGCTTTAGGATCTGATAGCACACAGAGTGAAAATCACCAATTGCTTGTTGGTAGCACATTCCTTGAAGAAATGCCACACCAGGGAGCTCTTTTAGGCTGTCTTTGGTGTGCTTATTTCAGCAGCGTGGGGGGCAGTAGCAGCTGACATACTGGCTGGAGGATTCCCACTGTTCCTTTGCCCTCTGCTCCCTCTTTTGCTGCGCTGCTGTAGAAGCGTGATCATCTTCTTACCCCCCGAACTGCACACGTTACTAGGATGCTATCCGCTCCATGTGTAGTCTAGGACCTCATCACCTCTCGCATGATCTTCCAGCCAGTCCGCAACCCTGATCTCCTTGCCAGTCTTTGCCACTATAACAATAATGCTTCTTAAGTGCCCATGTAGGGAGGAGAGCCAAAGTCTCTCTTGCATGTCTGGGCTGGAACTGTCTGGACTGTCATCAGTGTTTGAGGGGGAAGAGATTTCGGACCGGAGCAGTTCAGGAAAACTGACTGATGAGGGCGGGTCCAACATAAATAGTTGTCTGAGCGGGAAGATGGCACATTTGGTAGGGAACTCCCTCTCGACGGACCCACACCAGCAAACTGTCCCTGTATCCCTGACTAGCTATACTGCCGACACATACTACCCCTGGCCTAGCGAGACATCCGCATTGGGTAGTGACCAGGATAGAAGGAATACCATGGCTCTGCTCACCACTGCGGAGGAACTGCTTAGTCCTATCCTTGCGGTGCCTGCTAAGGACCGGCCTGTGCCTGTGGCTGTGTCCGTTGGACTGTGTGCTTCAGCTGCGGCCTTGTGTACTGAAATTTCCATTTCTCCCATTGAGAGGTTATCCATCATCTCTACCTCACTGTGTGCCTCCATCAGGAGATCATGTGCCGAAGAACCTGGAGGATTCGTCGTTGCCAGGAGGCAGTGCATCGCCCTTCTGTGGGACAGGATCGGAGACATCATGCACCGCCTGCGGCGCCACCGAGGGATCTTCCAGCCACCTTCCTACAGCGCACAGAGACTGATAAGTTAACCTATTGCTTTCATCTGCATTTGACTTTCTCCCATCCTCAAGTTCACATCCGTTACCCCCTGCTTGTACCATTACTGTTTATATACATAAAGAACCTGTTAACCCTTGCTCTGCCTTTCGGTGTATCAATGCATCCTACGCACCTGCTAACATACTACACTTGGCGCAGTCGGCAGGATGCAGTCCAATAGCATGTAGGTGGCAGACCAAGAAGTTGGGGGTGGCTCCAGGACTAGCCTTTCCCTGGGGGGCCATGCTGAGCAATTTGCCCAAATTCATGGGGAGAAACACTATGCTGTGGAGCTGGACTGAACACCTTAGAGGCTTGATGAGAATGCACCCCATGACCCCTGCGCTGAAGGCTGAGGTGGCCATTATGGTAATGGACAGAGAATCCAGGGATTCAGTAATGTTATGGAGCCCACGAGACGGGGATACCTTTAACAAGGTGTTGCAGATCTTAGAGGAGACTCACAGAGACCCCACAGACGTAGGGGAACTGGGAACACATCTTTTTAGCAGAATGCAGAGGGAGGGGGAGACCATAACTCAATATATAAATGCATTACAAGAGCTACACACTGCAATTTTTAGAAAAGATGGCAGGGGATTAGGACCCACAGACATAATGTTACGAGACCTCCTAGTGACAGGTTTGCAAGACATGCTGACATTTCACAGAGAAAGGTAATTTTGGGGTTAATAAGAATTAGCTCACAGAAGGGATCCCCCAAACATGTGTACGAGATTAAAAATTAACCTTTATTAGATAATTTATAAAAAAGACCAAAAAAGTGCACTTGCAAAAACCATCACCAAAACTCAATCAAACCACAGGAAAGGCCAGGACAGTGCCAAGCCCTACACTCACTGAATGCACCCTGCCTATTTGCGGAGGTTGGCACCCTATTGTCCTGCGCAATGGCGCCCCCACTCCTCGTCGGCTCACCCTGCTACCCCTGTAATAACCCTATTTAGGGCAGGGAAATGAAAAAGGTCATACATACGGGTGCACCAAATACATTGAATAAACTTGATTTATTTAATAAGAATATCTGGGTGAGCCTATATTACTATCTGGCTAGAACTAATGTTCTTTTACTAGCTCAATAATCTTGGAGTAAGGGAAAGTGCTACAGTGCTACGCTTTCTACTAACTCAGTAATCTTGGAGTAGGAGAAAGTGCTACAGTGCTAAGCAATAAATATTTCATAAAACCATCATAGAAAAATATGCATATATCATCTTGGTTAGTTTGGGGACATTTCTCAAAATTCTGTCCTAATATTTGTAAGGAGACAGCTACTGTGCCACACAATCATGCCTCATATAGCCACACATTACCATCATAAGCCGTTTTACAATACCAAGATTAACCAACCAGTTGGAAAATGCCGTTGAATATATATATACATCAGGTAAATTCCCTTTTTATGCTCAATCAGAAAAAATCCCTTATTTATGACTCAAAAGGAATCCCTTTTAACTCAACGCGTTTCCCCTCTTCCTTATTTATAAAGAGGTTCATCAGGAGTTTGATCAGATAACAAAGGGTTACTTAGCTTTCGTGTATTTTCATATTTTGAGCGATGTGGATAGCTGCACCACCGGGCCAGTCCCCTATCTGTGTAGCGCTGACAAAACAAGCCCTGCGAGAATGAGTATGGGTGAACCCAAAATTACTTTCCCTGAAGTAGGGAGTGAGGCACGCATGCGTGAACAGGAGCAGGGGGTGACAATCCCGGTGGGAAAGGTCCAGAGCATGGGGTTGTTTGTAAATGCCATTGCTGAACCCCAATGGGTAAAAGAACTGAGGAGAGAACTGCCGAGTGTGAAAATAGAACTGGCTGACATCAAGAGAAAAATGGAGGCTGCCAGTAATTCTCCAGAGAGCAGGGAAGGCCCGGAGTCCCGCCGTGACTCCAGAATGCTTCTCAGGCTGAGGCGATGGCTTGTTACAACTGCAGAGAGAGCGGACACATTGCACGGGAGTGCACTCACCGAGGAAGAGTGACATCTCACCGCCCGTTAAACTAGAGGGCTCCGAGCCGGGGGGACACCACCCGGAGCAAAAACAGGTGAGGAGGAGTGCTGGAAGTCCACAAGTTTAGTGTCAATATGACCCTTGATATGGGCAGAAATGGACGGACGTGCAGTGCGATGCCTGGTGGACACAGGCTCGCAGGTGACAACGATGCCAGAGGCTTACTACCGGCAACACTTTGCCAGAGCAAACCGGCCTGAATGGAGCACTGAGATAAAGCTGATGGTGGCCACCAACTACCCATCTCAGTCGCAGGGGTGGTATGGATGCAAGTGTCTGTCTGTGGGAAAGACCTTGGACGGACAGGCGTGGTGCTGACACAGGGAGAAGTGAATTATGGACCCACTGTCACCTCGGGAATGAATGTGCTGCAGGAGTTTGGAAGTCTTCTCCCCTCAGGGACCCCTCTAACGAGACCCTAAAACAGTGGGGCCCGCATACACCACAGTGAAGAATTTTTCAACAACTAGCACAAGTGGCACAGGTACAGAAGTCTAAATGTGAGGGAGGAGTGTTAGGAAAAGTAATTGTTCCGGCCTCCACTAAAATTGTTCTTCCACCAGGACAAACAGTACTGTCTCTGCCCATTCATGCTTGTGTCCCTTTGGAGGGGGTTGAGGTCCAAATCAAACCATCTTCTTCTGAACAACTACCCACAGGACTCATAGTGGCGCATACATTAGCCATTGTGCGGGAAGGGACTGTTCCGATGCAGTGCATTAACTTAGGGGATCAGGACATTACTGTTGTTCCCAGAAGTGTGTTGGCCCGAATAATGATCCCACCTGAGGAAATAATGCCCCCCGCTTCCTCAAGGGGATGAGTGTGGGGGGTGGGGTCTTCAGTATTTCTTGGCATTTTCATGCATGTTACTGTATAATGTTATTGAACTTCACTTTTTATTATGGACTATTTATTAAATAAACTTTGATATTTATTGTTCATCAATGTTCCATATTTTCTCCTTTTTCATATGATGTCTTTGGAATGGATTTAGTGAGTCTGAGGGTGGGTGCTACTATTCGCCACACTCCCTGTCTCACAATATGTATTTGGGGTTAATGCATATGCAATATGTAGGAACTTCATCCAATCTTATGGGTGTCCGAAGAGAATTCATTCCTATCAGTGAGCTTGTTTCTTGGGAAGAGTAATGGATGAATTGCACCGCCTGTACTGGATTGACAAGTCCCTCACTACACCGTACCATCCTCAGGGTAATGGTGCCTGTGAATGATTTAACCATACACTGATTCAGATACTAAGAACTCTAGAGGAAGATCGGAAGGCCCGGTGGCCAGAGTACGTTTCTGAACTGGTGTGGGTATATAATAATCGAGTACATCGAACCATGGGATATACACCTTTCTCTCTTCTGTTCGGCCAAGAAGGAAAAGGAATCACCGAGTTGGCATTGGACCCAGAAGAGGACTACCCATGGACAGGGGTGTCCTCCTGGGTTCGGGAACATCGACACCGCTTGCAGACCTTGCACCGGTTGGTCAAGACCAGATTACAGGAGCTAGACAATGCAGAGAAGACCCCATCTGGAGCAACAGAGTTTCGAGTTGGAGACCGTGTCTTAGTACGGGAGAAGCGTCCTTGAGACAAGTTGTGAAACTGTTGGGAGAAAGACCTGTATCTGGTAAAGAGAAGAGTTAGGACCTGTCTATGAAGTCCAGCCTGAAGGAAAATGCCCCCACTCAAACTCTTCACCGAAATATGCTCGGACCCTGCCTGTCTAAGAACTCTGTCTGAGTAGAAGAGGAGCCCGAGGCTCCTGCAATGGTTCATACGCCAGTGGAAGGAGAGGATGAAGAAGGTGATGAAGGATTAAGCTGCGAGAGGTTGGAATCCAAAGATACCGGCTCGCCCATGGCTCTTCCCCCACAGCCAGATTCAGCTCCACAAGGGAGCTCCACTACTTTTCCTGATCTGAGACGCTCTGAACAAGCAACAGCTGGAAAGCCCCCCCCCCAATTGTTGACCAAGAAAATTTCATCGGGCAATAATCCACACAGAAAAGAAGAAGACAGTCACACACTCCTCGAAGAGTCTTGCCCATGGAATGGGGAGGAAGAAGAGTGGGGGAGTGCAGGGAGGAGAGCCAAACTTGCAGTCTCTCTTGCGTGTCTGGTCCAGAACTGTCGGGACTGTCACCAGTGTTTCAGGGAGAAGAGATTTCGGACCGGAGCAGTTCAGGACAACTGACTGATGGGGGCAGGTCCAACATAAATAGCTGTCTGAGCGGGAAGATTACAAATTTGGTGGGGAACGAGCCTGTGAGTAGTGAGATGGTTGACTCCCTCTCGACAGACCCACGCCAGCTAGCTGTCCCTGTATCCCCGGCTAACTATACTGCCAACACATACTACCCCCAGCCCAGAGAGACATCCGCACCGGGTAGTGACCAGGATAGAGTGCATACAAAATTTCTCTAGTGCATCATCCCTACTCTGGAACTCTACCACAATATATCAGACTCTCTCCTACCATCGAAACCTTCAAAAAGTACCTGAAGACCTACCTCTTCTGACAAGCCTACAACCTGCAGTAACCACCGAACGACCAAACCGCTGCACAACGAGTTCTACCCTTACCTACTGTATCCACACCCATCCCTTGTAGATTGTGAGCCCACGCAGGCAGTGTCCTTTCTCCTCCTGTACCAGTCGTGACTTGTATTGTTTAAGATTATTGTACTTGTTTTTATTATGTATACCCCTCCTCACATGTAAAGCGCCATGGAATAAATGGCGCTATAAAAATAAATAATAATAATAATACCTTGGCTCCGCTCACCACTGCGGAGGCACTGCTTAGTCCCATCCTTGCAGTGCCTGCTAAGGACCAGCCTGTGCCTGTGGCTGTGTCCACTGGACTGTGAGCTTAAGCTATGTCCTTGTCTACTGAACTTTCCATTTCTCCCACTGTGCCGCCGACCGTCATCTCTCACCCACTGTGTGCCTGGATCAGGAGATCACATGCCAAAGAACCCAGAGGATTCATCGTCGCCAGGAGATGGTGCACCTCCCTTCTGCGGGACTGGTTCGGAGACATCTCATGCCGCCTGCGGTGCCGCTGAGGGATCTTCCAGCTACCTTCCTCCAGCGCACAGAGACTGCTAAGTTAACCTATTGCTTTCTTCTGCATTTGACTTTCTCCCATCCTCATGTTCACTTCCGTTACCCCCCTGCGTGTACCATTACTGTTTAGATATATATAAAGAATCTGTTAACCCTTGCTCTGCCTCCGGTGTGTCACTGTATCTTACGCACCTGCTAACATACTACACCCACTATGAATTTAATAAAGTCCACTGAGTCCCCCAATGTATAGCTCCTCTATTCACAGTATGGTGAGCACCCAGACTCTTTATACAGATTTAAAGCTTTAATTAAAATTAAAAAAATCATCATATACTAAACTAATCCAGAATCCTGACGACTCCAAGTCTCGAATGGACCTATGCTCTGTCATAATGCAGACACATGCACAGGGCGACCGAGTCCCGCTGAGGCATGATGATGTCACCTTGCAGGGACTTTGACATTCTGTGTGTCTGTTGGTGCCTCAGGCTTACAGCAAACTGCTGTAGTGCAAAGAGATAATGTCTTCCAGGTCTACCTCGGGACTCAACTGTATCATCGAACAGCGTATGCTGATACAATTAAGAGTAGCATAGTTCCAGGTGGGCCCTCTGAGCTTGGAGCCCAGGAAGACCACACCCTTTGCCCCCCAGTAGCTACACTACTGCATCCGGCTGTTGCCAGAGTTACTAACCTCCTAAAACCAACCATACCTATTAAGCTAACATCGGTTGAAGCAGGCAATATTGACTGGGTCGGCCAAAGGTCTAATGTGTACGAGGGTCCCAGTCAGGTATGTCAGGAGATTAAGTCTTCCACTTCTGATTTTGGATTGCCATTACATTTTATTCCTTGAGATAAGCTGCAGCCTGAGATGTCTGACTGCGACTCCCTCATTGAGAACATAGGAGTGCTCAGCAGAGATAGCTGCTGGCTGAACCATCGTTTGACTGAGAGCAACCTAACCTATTGAGAGCTTAAGGATAGATCATAAAAAACACATGTGTAGAGAACTCCTTTAATGCTTGTTTGCCTTCTATATAATATGCACCAGTCTGTGTTAAAGGTCCTGTAAATGAGTGCTGTTTGACTTCTATTATCATGCGTTGGAGCGCATTCAGGCAGGATTGCTGGCCTCGTAAATTCAGCTTTAGTTGAAGTACACTCTTCCATGTTAATTGAAGGTGCAGCTAGCTTTTGATTGAATTTATTGCTTTTGCTCTGCATCCAGTAATTGCACCATGCTATGCTTGTGTACTGCCTTTTATCAGACTTATAATATCATATTCAGCTAATATAATCTCTTTGATAATGGCTCCATTGTATTGTATGTAATGATGCCGAATGAATGCACAGCACATTCCAGCAATGCAAACGGAGCTCTGTATTCAGTAGCAGGACTAATATACATTTGTCAATTCAGCTATATGTGCACAATATTAATAGCAATAAGAAAAAATGGTGGCAAAACTATACTATGAGTCTTTGAATGTAGCAGAGCAGTTTGTTGGCGCAGCATGTTTTGCTGGTACGCTTGGATGTAGACATACTGCTCTCTCCTTTTTGTAGCTTCAGTGTTACTGGCTGCACTGTATAATTTTACTTAAAGGGAACCTGTCAGCAGGATTTTGCTCAGTAAACTACAGACATTGTCAGGTTGGCGCTATTACACTGATTAAAATGATACCTTGGTTGATATGCAAATTGCCTCTTCTGAGAAAAAGAGGACTTAACTCTATAGCGCCACCTGTTGGAAGTAGCGATCCTACAAGTCACAATCAACCCTTTAACGAGTCGTGCAATATGACTTAGGATAAAAGCCAAATCAGTATCTCAATTCGCAGACACGGTGTTTCGGGCTGTTGGCCCTCGTCAGTGCGAAGCATGAGAACTGATTTGGCTAGGTGAGAGGCTCTGGACTGGGGTCTAAGGGGTAACGTTTCTCCTTATGGAGAGTGACATACCAGCTCTGGTTTGTCAAGGTAAGGAGGCTTATTCGCCGTGCAATGTTCCTCTGGGAAATTAAATATGCAAATTGCCTCTTCTGAGAAAAAGATGAAATCCATCTTTTGGTTGTTGTTTAATCTTTATTTGTAGTTTTTAGTTAATGAGATTCTTGTGCTCTGAGGCGACGTGTGGGCGGGGCTTCATGTGGTGCTCTACTTAGACATTCATACTGAAGGGTTATAACAGATCACTGATCCTCAGTGACCTACCCCCTATTTTACATACTGTATATACTTTTGTGGGCGAATACAGGTTATTTTCTTCCGGCAGCAAGAAGAAAAGGTTAATAGCTTTTTTTCATGTGATAGGTCCCTTTTAAGAATATGGAGGAGCTTCTACTGCACATGCTCACATGCACCTGTGTTGACATCCTCAGACAGGTTTCTGTCAGTTAGTGACTACTTCTTTATATAACACAAATGTGTCGAGGGTGCATACTGCTGTGCGAGATATGAGCACGTTGTGCATTTGGAAGCCCAGATACTGGATCTAAATGTGCAGCTGGCAACACTGAGATCCATAGACAATATGGAAAGGAGTCTTCTGCTCACTGAGCAGACACTCAATGGGATAGATGAGGGGGGGATGGTAGTATGGAGTTGCAGGACAGTGAAGTAGCAAGCTGGGTGACATTTAGAAAGCAGGGTAGAGGGAAGAGTGCCAGGGAGGCTGGTCCTGATCTGGCACACCCCAATAAGTTTGCTAAGTTTGCAGATGCCAGTACAGGGGTAGCACTGCTACAGCCAGGCATGTCCTCTGAAAGCCGGAAGAGTGACTGCTACAGTAAGGAGGGAAATAGGAGAGCAGGGCAGGCCAGACAGGTGCTGGTAGTGGGGGACTCAATTATTAGGGGAACAGATAGGGAAATCTGTCACAAAGACAGGGATCGTCGAACGGTGTGCTGCCTACCTGGCGCTCGAGTCCGACACATTACTGATCGGGTTGACAGATTACTGGGAGATGATGGTGAGACCCCAGCGGTCATGGTGCACATTGACACAAATTACAAAGTTAGAGGTAGGTGGAAGGTCCTTAAAGATGACTTCAGGAAATTAGGCTGCAAGCTGAAAGCAAGGACCTCCAAGGTGGTATATTCCGAAATACTGCCTGTACCACGTGCCATGCCAGAGAGGCAAGCTGGGTTACATTTAGAAAGCAGGGTAGAGGGTGTTAGGGCTAGCGGAACACACTTAATGAATATATAGATTTTATTATGACAGATGCGTTCGCAGCCCGGGGTCCACCGTGCAGGAGAACCTGCTGCTAGCAAATAGCGGAACTAAATGGCGGTGTTAGCTAACTCTGTTACTTCACAGAGCAGCCGTGAACTCAAAGCACTGCGCCCTGTTAGACTCCACAGAGGCACAGGCTAACTGCCTAAACAAGAGCAGTCAGTGGTCATGCATGCACACGAAACTCCTCGCCGGAGGTGCCAGCATTCTAAGGGCTTATTTCGGCCAGATCCCTGAATACCCAAGCATACAAACTCCTCGCCGGAGGTGCCAGCATTCGAGGGGCTTATTTCAGCCGGGTCCCTGAACACACTCATACAAGACCACACTGGCGCAAAGTACATAAATAAAGAGCAATACTAGCGCATGGCCGTGCGGCTATGCAAGCCTTAAATAGTTGCAGCACGTAAAGGACCTTCCTGGAAGGACCAATGAGAGGCTGCCACAGTGCGTGAGCACCAATAGGACCTTAGCTGCAGTGTCTGATCATGTGACCATCGATCTCCACTGAGAGATCTTACTCTGGGCATGCTCAGAACGAGAAAAGCAGGACTTAGTCCCAGAAGCATCTGCTCGCCGCTGCCCAGCACTGACTTCAATGGCAGAAGCAGGAAAAGCAGCAACTCTCTGTACAGAGTCAGACTGAGCGAGACGCTGGGACCGACGTCTCCGCTGAGCAGACTCCACTGCGGCAGGAGAAGAATGGGAGACCGCAGCGGAGATGGCCCGAGATTTCCCCTGTGCAGAGACGGGAACTCGACCCCCAACAGAGGGAAGAGTGCCAGGGAAGCTAGTCCTGATCTGGCACACCCTAATAAGTTTACTAAGTTTGCAGATGAGGGGGGTGCCAGTACAGGGGTAGCACTGCTACAGCCAGGCATGTCCTCTGAAAGCCGGAGGAGTGACTGCTACAGTAAGGAGGGAAATAGGAGAGCAGGGCAAGCCAGACAGGTGCTGGTAGTGGGGGACTCAATTATTAGGGGAACAGAGGGCAATCTGTCACAAAGACAGGGATCGTTGAACAGTGTGCTGCCTACCTGGCGCTCGAGTCTGACACATTGCTGATCGGGTTGACAGATTGCTGGGAGGGGCTGTTGAAAGCAAGGACCTCCAAGGTGGTATTTTCCAAAATACTGCCTGTACCATGTGCCACACCAAGAAAGGCAACGGGAGATTAGGGAAGTTAATAAGTGGCTCAAGAATTGGTGTAGGAAGGAGGGGTTTGGGTTCCTGCAGAACTGGGCCGACTTCTCAGTTGGCTACAGGGTCTACGCTAGGGATGGGCTGCACCTCAATGGGGAAGGTGCAGCTGTGCTGGGGGGAGAAAATGGCTTGAAGGTTAAAGGAGTGGGGGGAGGGTATTCATTTTATAGGAGGGGAAGATAGTGCAGATAGAGACTTGGGCACAAATAAGGAAGTTGGGGGTGGGGTTAGAACAATAAATAATTTAAGAAAGAATAGAGGAACAGAGAGATACACAGAGTGCATGTATAATAATGCCAGAAGCCTCACCAATAAAATGGAAGAATTTGAATTAATGTGTACATTGGCACAAATGACAAAGTTAGAGGTAGGTGGAAGGTCCTTAAAGATGAATTCAGGGAATTAGGCTGCAAGCTGAAAGCAAGGACCTCCAATGTGGTATTTTCCGAAATACTGCCTGTACCACGTGCCACGCAAGAGAGGCAACTGGAGATTAGGGAGGTTAATAAGTGGCTCAAGAATTGGTTTAGGAAGGAGGGGTTTCGGTTCCTGGAGAACTTGGCCGACTTCTCAGTTGGCTACAGGTTCTACGCTAGGGATGGGCTGCACTTCAATGGGGAAGGTGTAGCTGTGCTGGGGGAGAGAATAGCTAGAAGGTTGGAAGAGTATTTAAACTAGGGATTGGGGGAGGGTATTCATTTTTTAGGAGGGGAAGATGGTGCAGATAGAGACCTGGGCAAAAATAAGGAAGTGGGGGTGGCGGTGGCATGGGGGGTGGGGTTAGAACAGTTAATAATTTAAGAAAGAATAGAAGTACAGAGAGATACATAAAATGTATGTATACTAATGTCAGAAGCCTTGCTAACAAAATGGACGAATTAGAATTAATTTTGTTGGAGCATAATTATGACATGGTGGGGATATTGTCATGATCTCCATGGCCAGAGAACTAGCATAAGCCTCAATAGGAACAAGCTCTTGGAAGATGTAACTGTACTGACCATGAACTAAACCTACCGCATCATCTAGAAGTAGCCAGGTAGCATGTCCTACTTTTTATCCCTATATGCCCAGCGCCGGCCGGAGAACTAAATAATGCTAGCAGAGGGAAATATAAGACCTGACTCACCTCTAGAGAAATGCCCAAAAAGGAGACAGAAGCCCCCCACATATATTGGCGGTGATATGAGATGAAACAACAAACGCAGCAGGAAAATAGTTTTAGCAAATTTGAGGTCCGCTTTCTAGATAGCAGAAGACAGAAAGCATACTTTCATGGTCAGTAGAAAACCCTAACAAAACACATCCAGAAATTACTTTAGGACTCTGGCATTAACTCATAATACCAGAGTGGCAATTCCTGATCAACAAGAGCTTTCCAGACACAGTAACGAAACTGCAGCTGTGAACTGGAACCAAAATACAAAAACAAAACATGGACGAATGTCCAACTTATCTAGTAGATGTCTGGGAGCAGGAACAAGCACAGAGAGGCTTCTGATAACATTGTTGACCGGCAAGCATCTAACAGAGAAGCCAGGTTATATAGCGACACCCAGATCTAATCAGAACAGGTGAACAGGGAAGATGATGTCACAAGTTCAATTCCACCAGTAGCCACCGGGGGAGCCCAGAATCCAAATTCACAACAGTACCCCCCCCTCAAGGAGGGGGCACCGAACCCTCACCAGAACCACCAGGGCGATCAGGATGGGCCCTATGAAAGGCACGAACCAGATCAGAGGCATGAACATCAGATGCAGTGACCCAAGAATTATCCTCCTGGCCGTATCCCTTCCACTTGACCAGATACTGGAGTCTCCGTCTGGAAACACGGGAGTCTAGGATTTTTTCTACAACGTACTCCAACTCACCCTCACCCAACACCGGAGCAGGAGGCTCAACGGAAGGCACAACCGGTGCCTCATACCTGCGCAATAACGACCGATGAAAAACGTTATGAATAGAAAAGGATGCAGGGAGGTCCAAACGGAAGGAAACAGGGTTAAGAATCTCCAATATTTTATACGGACCGATGAACCGAGGCTTAAACTTAGGAGATGAGACCCTCATAGGGACAAAACGAGAAGACAACCACACCAAATCTCCAACACAAAGCCGAGGACCAACACGACGGTGACGGTTGGCAAAAAGCTGAGTCTTCTCCTGGGACAACTTTAAATTGTCCATCACCTGCCCCCAGATATGATGCAATCTCTCCACCACCGCATCCACTCCAGGACAATCCGAGGATTCCATCTGACCGGAGGAAAATCGAGGGTGGAACCCCGAATTACAGAAAAACGGGGACACCAAAGTGGCAGAGCTGGCCCGATTATTGAGGGCGAACTCCGCCAATGGCAAAAAAGCAACCCAATCATCCTGGTCAGCAGACACAAAACACCTCAGATATGTCTCCAGGGTCTGATTAGTCCGCTCGGTCTGGCCATTAGTCTGAGGGTGAAAAGCAGACGAAAAAGACAAATCTATGCCCATCCTAGCACAGAATGCCCGCCAAAATCTAGACACAAATTGGGTTCCTCTGTCAGAAACGATATTCTCAGGAATACCATGCAAACGAACAACATTTTGAAAAAACAGGGGCACCAACTCGGAAGAAGAAGGCAATTTGGGCAGGGGAACCAAATGGACCATCTTAGAAAAACGGTCACACACCACCCAGATGACAGACATCTTCTGAGAAACAGGCAGATCTGAAATAAAATCCATCGAGATGTGTGTCCAAGGCCTCTTAGGAATAGGCAAGGGCAACAATAATCCACTAGCCCGAGAACAACAAGGCTTGGCCCGAGCACAAACGTCACAAGACTGCACAAAGCCTCGCACATCTCGTGACAGGGAAGGCCACCAGAAGGATCTTGCCACCAAATCCCTGGTACCAAAAATTCCAGGATGACCTGCCAATGCAGAAGAATGTACCTCAGAGATGACTCTACTGGTCCAATCATCAGGAACAAACAACCTATCAGGCGGACAACGATCCGGTCTATCCGCCTGAAACTCCTGCAAGGCCCGCCGCAGGTCTGGAGAAACGGCTGACAAGATAACTCCCTCCTTAAGAATACCTGTGGGGTCAGAGTTGCCGGGTGAATCAGGCTCAAAACTCCTAGAAAGGGCATCCGCCTTAACATTCTTAGAACCCGGTAGGTACGATACCACAAAATTAAACCGAGAGAAAAATAATGACCAGCGCGCCTGTCTAGGATTCAGGCGCCTGGCGGTCTCAAGATAGATCAAATTTTTGTGGTCAGTCAATACCACCACCTGATGTCTGGCCCCCTCGAGCCAATGGCGCCACTCCTCAAACGCCCACTTCATGGCCAAAAGCTCCCGATTCCCAACATCATAATTCCGCTCAGCGGGCGAAAATTTACGGGAAAAGAAGGCACAAGGCCTCATCACGGCGCAGTCAGAACTTTTCTGCGACAACACTGCCCCAGCTCCGATCTCAGAAGCGTCGACCTCAACCTGAAAAGGTAGAGTAACATCAGGCTGACGCAACACAGGGGCAGAAGAAAAACGGCGCTTAAGCTCCCGAAAGGCCTCCACAGCATCAGGGGACCAATCAGCAACATCAGCACCCTGTCTAGTCAAATCGGTCAATGGCTTAACGACATCCGAAAAACCAGAAATAAATCGACGATAAAAGTTGGCAAAGCCCAAAAATTTCTGAAGACTTTTAAGAGAAGAGGGCTGCGTCCAATCACAAATAGCTTGAACCTTGACAGGATCCATCTCAATGGAAGAGGGAGAAAAAATATATCCCAAAAAGGAAATTCTCTGAACCCCAAAAACGCACTTAGAACCCTTGACACACAGAGAATTAGAACGCAAAACCTGAAAAACCCTCTTAACTTGCCGGACATGAGAGTCCCAGTCATCCGAAAAAATCAGAATATCATCCAGATACACTATCATAAATTTATCCAAAAAATCGCGGAAAATATCATGCATAAAGGACTGGAAGACTGAAGGGGCATTAGAAAGACCAAAAGGCATCACCAAATACTCAAAGTGGCCCTCGGGCGTATTAAATGCGGTTTTCCACTCATCCCCCTGCCTGATCCGCACCAAATTATACGCCCCACGGAGATCAATCTTAGAGAACCACTTGGCCCCCTTTATGCGAGCAAACAAATCAGTCAGCAACGGCAATGGGTATTGATATTTAACCGTGATTTTATTCAAAAGCCGATAATCAATACATGGTCTCAAAGAGCCGTCTTTTTTTGACACAAAGAAAAAACCGGCTCCTAAGGGAGATGACGATGGACGAATATGTCCCTTTTCCAAGGACTCCTTTATATATTCTCGCATAGCAGTATGTTCAGGCACAGACAGATTAAATAAACGACCCTTTGGGTATTTACTACCCGGAATTAAATCTATAGCACAATCGCACTCCCGGTGCGGAGGTAATGAACCCAGCTTGGGTTCTTCAAAGACGTCACGATAATCAGACAGGAACTCAGGGATTTCAGAGGGAATAGATGATGAAATGGAAACCACAGGTACATCCCCATGAGCCCCCTTACATCCCCAGCTCAACACAGACATAGCTCTCCAGTCAAGGACTGGGTTGTGAGACTGCAGCCATGGCAATCCCAGCACCAAATCATCATGTAGATTATACAGCACCAGAAAACGAATAGTCTCCTGGTGATCCGGATTAATACACATAGTCACTTGTGTCCAGTATTGTGGTTTATTATTAGCCAATGGGGTGGAGTCAATCCCCTTCAGAGGAATAAGAGTCTCCAAAGGCTCTAAATCATACCCACAACGATTGGCAAAGGACCAATCCATAAGACTCAACGCGGCGCCAGAGTCGATATAGGCGTCCGTAGTAATAGATGACAAAGAGCAAATCAGGGTCACAGACAAAATAAATTTAGACTGTAAAGTGCCAATGGGAACGGATTTATCAAGCTTTTTAGTACGCTTAGAGCATGCTGATATAACATGAGTAGAATCCCCACAATAGAAACACAACCCATTTTTCCGTCTAAAATTCTGCCGCTCGCTTCTGGACAGAATTCTATCACACTGCATGTTTTCTGGCGTCTTCTCAGTGGACACCGCCAGATGGTGCACTGGTTTGCGCTCCCGCAGACGCCTATCGATCTGAATGGCCATTGTCATGGACTCATTCAGACTTGCAGGCACAGGGAACCCCACCATAACATCCTTAATGGCATCAGAAAGACCCTCTCTGAAAGTAGCCGCCAAGGCGCACTCATTCCACTGAGTAAGCACAGACCATTTACGGAATCTTTGGCAGTAAATTTCAGCTTCATCTTGCCCCTGCGATAGGGACATCAAAGTTTTTTCTGCCTGAAGTTCCAAATGAGGTTCCTCATAAAGCAAGCCCAAGGCCAGAAAAAACGCATCCACATTGCGCAACGCAGGATCCCCTGGTGCCAATGCAAAAGCCCAATCTTGAGGGTCGCCGCGGAGCAAGGAAATCACAATCCCAACCTGCTGTGCAGGGTCTCCAGCAGAACGAGATTTCAGGGACAAAAATAACTTACAATTATTTCTAAAATTCTGAAAGCTAGATCTATTCCCTGAGAAGAATTCCGGCAAAGGAATTCTCGGCTCTGATACCGGAGCATGAACAACAAAATCTTGCAAACTTTGTACTTTCGTGGCGAGATTATTCAAACCTGCAGTTACACTCTGTAGATCCATTATAGACAGGTGAACATAGAGCCATTCAAAGATTAGAAGGAGAGAGAAAAAAAAAGAAAGACTGCAGCATAGACAGACTGGCAAGTGATCCAATTAAGAGCACACTCACAACTAGAGAAAAAAAAAAAAAAAAAAATTCTCAGCAGACTTCTTATTTCTCTCCTTTCTCAGCCAAGGATTTTAACCCTTTAGGGGGCCGGTCAAACTGTCATGATCTCCATGGCCAGAGAACTAGCATAAGCCTCAATAGGAACAAGCTCTTGGAAGATGTAACTGTACTGACCATGAACTAAACCTACCGCATCATCTAGAAGTAGCCAGGTAGCATGTCCTACTTTTTATCCCTATATGCCCAGCGCCGGCCGGAGAACTAAATAATGCTAGCAGAGGGAAATATAAGACCTGACTCACCTCTAGAGAAATGCCCAAAAAGGAGACAGAAGCCCCCCACATATATTGGCGGTGATATGAGATGAAACAACAAACGCAGCAGGAAAATAGTTTTAGCAAATTTGAGGTCCGCTTTCTAGATAGCAGAAGACAGAAAGCATACTTTCATGGTCAGTAGAAAACCCTAACAAAACACATCCAGAAATTACTTTAGGACTCTGGCATTAACTCATAATACCAGAGTGGCAATTCCTGATCAACAAGAGCTTTCCAGACACAGTAACGAAACTGCAGCTGTGAACTGGAACCAAAATACAAAAACAAAACATGGACGAATGTCCAACTTATCTAGTAGATGTCTGGGAGCAGGAACAAGCACAGAGAGGCTTCTGATAACATTGTTGACCGGCAAGCATCTAACAGAGAAGCCAGGTTATATAGCGACACCCAGATCTAATCAGAACAGGTGAACAGGGAAGATGATGTCACAAGTTCAATTCCACCAGTAGCCACCGGGGGAGCCCAGAATCCAAATTCACAACAGGATATCTGAAGCATGGCTGGATGAGAGCCATGACTGGGCTGTTAACTTGCAGGGCTATAGTCTGTTCAGAAATTACCAAACGGATAAGCGAGGGGGAGGGGTGTGTCTATATGTAAAATCATCCTTAAAACCCATCCTGCGTGATAATATAGGTGAATCTAATGAAAATGTAGAGTCCCTGTGGGAGGTAAGTGGAGGGGGAAAAAAATAATAAATTACTGATAGGGGTTTGTTATAAGTCTCCAAAAAGAATGGAAGCAACAGAGAATATCCTCGTAAAGCAAATAGATGAAGCTGCGACTCAAGGAGAAGTCATTATTATGGGGGACTTCAACTACCCTGAAATAGATTGGGGAACAGAAACCTGCAGTTCCAGCAAAGGTAATCGGTTTTTGACAACTATGAGAGACAATTACCTTTCACAACTGGTTCAGAACCCAACAAGAAGGGGGGCACTGCTAGACCTAATATTAACCAACAGGCCAGACCGCATAGCAGATATAAGGGTTGGGGGTCACTTGGGTAATAGTAATCACAAAATAATAAGTTTTCATGTATCCTTTAATAAGATGTGTAGTAGAGGGGTTACTAGGACACTAAACTTCAGGGGGGCAAATTTCCAACGGATGAGAGATGATCTTGGTGCAATTAACTGGGACGATATCCTGAGACATAAAAATACACAAAGAAAATGGGAGACGTTTGTTACTATCCTGGATAGGACCTGTGCACAGTATATACCGTATGGGAATAAACATACTAGAAACAGAAGGAAACCAATATGGCTAAATAGAGCTGTAAGGGGCGCAATAAATGACAAAAAGAAAGCATTTAGAGAATTGAAGGAAGTACGTAGTGATGAGGCATTAAATAAATACAGAAAATTAAATAAATTCTGTAAAAAGCAAATCAAGGCAGCCAAGATTGAGACAGAGAGACTCATTGCCAGAGAGAGTAAAAATAATCCCAAAATATTCTTTAACTACATAAACAGTAAGAAACTAAAAATAAAAATAGTCTGGGTGAAATGGCGGATGAGGATGAGGAAAAAGCCAATATGCTAAATGACTTTTTTTTCATCAGTATTTACACAAGAAAATCCCATGGCAGACAATATGATCAGTGATAACCAAAATTCCCCATTAAATGTCACCTGCTTAACCCAGCAGGAAATACGGAGGCGTCTAAAAATCACTAACATTGACAAATCTCCGGGCCCGGATGGGATACATCCCCGAGTACTACACAAATTAAGTACAGTCATTGATAGACCATTATTTTTAATCTTTAAAGACTCCTTAATAACAGGGTCTGTACCACAGGACTGGCGTATAGCAAATGTGGTGCCAATATTCAAAAAGGGGACAAAAACTGAACTCGGTAATTATAGGCCAGTAAGCTTAAAGGGAACCTGTCACCTGAATTCGGCGGGACCGGTTTTGGGTCATATGGGCGGGGTTTTCGGGTGTTTGATTCACCCTTTCCTTACCCGCTGGCTGCATGCTGGCCGCAATATTGGATTGAAGTTCATTCCCTGTCCTCCGGAGTACACACCAGCGCAAGGCAATATTGCCTTGTGCAGGTGTGTACTATGGAGGACACAGCATGAACTTCAATCCAATATTGTGGCCAGCATGCAGCCAGCAGGTAAGGAAAGGGTGAATCAAACACCCGAAAACCCTGCCCATATGACCCAAAACTGGTCCTGCCAAATTCAGGTGACAGGTTCCCTTTAACCTCTACTGTGGGTAAAATCCTGGAGGGCATTATAAGGGATGCTATACTGGAGTATCTGAAGAGGAATAACCTCATGACCCAATATCAGCACGGGTTTACTAGGGACCGTTCCTGTCAGACTAATCTGATCAATTTCTATGAAGATGTAAGTTCCGGACTGGACCAAGGGAACCCAGTAGACATAGTGTATATGGACTTTTCAAAAGCTTTTGACATGGTGCCACACAAAAGGTTGATACATAAAATGAGAATAATGGGGATAGGGGAAAATATGTGTAAGTGGGTTAAGAGCTGGCTCAGGGATAGGAAACAAAGGGTGGTTATTAATGGAGCACACTCGGACTGGGTCGCGGTTAGCAGTGGGGTACCACAGGTGTCAGTATTGGGCTCTCTTCTTTTTAACATATTTATTAATGACCTTGTAGGGGGCATACAGAGCAGAATTTCAATTTTTGCAGATGGCACTAAACTCTGCAGGGTAATCAATACAGGGGAGGACAATTTTATATTACAGGATGATTTATGTAAACTAGAAGCTTGGGCTGATAAATGGCAAATGAGCGTTAATGGGGATAAATGTAAGGTCATGCACTTGGGCAGAAGTAATAAGATGTATAACTATGTGCTTAATTGTAAAACACTGGGCAAAACTGTCAGTGAAAAAGACCTGGGTGTATGGGTGGATGACAAACTCACATATAGTGGCCAGTGTCAGGCAGCTGCTACAAAGGCCAAGTAAATAATGGGATGTATTAAAAGAGGCATAGATGCTCATGAGGAGAACATAATTTTACCTCTATACAAGTCACTAGTTCGACCACACTTAGAATACTGTGTACATTTCTGGTCTCCGGTGTATAAGAAAGACATAGCTGAACTAGAGCGGGTGCAGAGAAGAGCGACCAAGGTTATTAGAGGACTGGGGGGTCTGCAATACTAAGATAGGTTATTACACTTGGGGCTGTTTAGTTTGGAAAAACGAAGACTAAGTGATCTTATTTTAATGTATAAATATATGAGGGGTGTTATGATCCTAGTGGAAAGGATCGCAGGTCGGACTAGCTAAGTAACTGAACAGACTACTAGCTCTGGGGAAGTGGTAACTAGATTGACCGCAACCTGATCCTATCCGCAAACAACTATAGGCAGCCGTGGAACGTTACCTAAAAATCCTAGACGTCTCGTCACGGCCTGAGAAACTGACTATTCCTGGAGGGAAAGTAAGTCCTCACTTGCCTCAGTGGAAGACCCCAAAGATATAGAATAGCCCCCCACAAATATTAACGGTGAGTTAAGGGGAAAGCACAAACGCAGAGATGAAATCAGATTTAGCAAATGAGGCCCGCTAATACTAGATAGCAGAAAATAGGAAGGAAACTGTGCGGTCAATAAAAAACCCTATTCAAAATATCCACGCAGAGATTGCTCGAGCCCCCGCACCAACTAGCGGTGCGGGGGAAGCAACTCCGTACCCCAGAGCTTACCAGCAAAAAGAAATCACATGTTAACAAGCTGGACTAGACTCATCATACACAGAAATCATATTGCAGGCAGATGAGCAAAAAATATTCAAACAGAACTTAGCTTATCCTGAAGAGGCAGAAAACGAGATAATCAGGAGGAGTAATCAGAATAGCACTGAATACATTGACAGCCGGCAACAAGTGGAAGTGAAGCAAAGCTAAATAGGAGCCTCCCTGGTGAATAACGATGCAGCTGATCCAGCAGACCCGCAGGATAATAAACCAAACCACCAGGGGGAGCCAAAAAACCAAAGTCACACAATACCATCTGTGACCACAAGAGGGAGCCTGAAAACGGAGTTCACAACAGAGGGGACAGTATAAAGACCTTTGTGATGATCTTTTTAATCATGTTACAGGTTATATATACTAGATTCCTTGATAGGGCGTTGATCCAGGGAACTAGTCTGATTGCCGTATGTGGAGTCGGGAAGGAATTTTTTTCCCCAGTGTGGAGCTTACTCTTTGCCACATGGGTTTTTTTTGCCTTCCTCTGGATCAACATGTTAGGGCATGTTAGGTTAGGCTATGGGTTGAACTAGATGGACTTAAAGTCTTCCTTCAACCTTAAAAACTATGTTACTATGTTACTACTGTATGTAATGCAGAAGAAATGTGTCCTGCATGTTATCAAGTGTTGAAATCCTGTTTTGAGGCATTCCAGTAAAGAATTTTTCATCTTTTTAAAATGGATCCTGGTCTCACTAATTCGTTACATAATTACAAGGTCCTTGTACCATCGAACCACTTGTGCCCTGAAATGGGGTGAGCAGAAAACCCCCTTATTGGACACACACTCGGGTACTATTTAGAGACCGCAAAGCAAATCTTTCCGCGACTGATTCCTTACAACCCGCCAAATTAACAATGGTGTGAAACCATTCTGCCATGAGTGCATTCTCTTACTATAGTCCTGCCCAAGACCCCCTAAAATAATATCAATCTCCTATTGGGTAATTTGTTAACAATTGTAATTTACATGCAATATATATTTTTTCTTTTTTTTTGCCAAAACGGTTCCCAGTACCTTATAAATTCTATAAGTAGTGGTTTTGGTAGATTCCAAGGAAACCAAGGGCACCATGACATCACCTTAGCTTTGATCACTGAGCTTTTCTGACAGTGCAGGATCCAAATGAAATTACAATAGAAATGTATTTTACTCTCAGAATTATTATTTTAAATGAATTTTCTGAGAAGATGATTAAATGTTTCCTAGCTTTTAATAACTAAACATGTAGAGATACCCATATGAGCTATTATGAATGCAACGTGTAATGTACAAGCTGCAAATCTATATAATACATCATAGTGCGGCCATTCCTTATGTGCTCTCCATTTCTGTGGCTTTCCAAGGACGCTCTGCCCTAAGAGTAATGTGTTTTGGAGTTCAGAATGAACGCACGGCACTGAGAAATCTCTCTCGTGATTACCAAGATTTGAATGTACGAAGTGCATCGCCCCAACATAGAAAAATAAAGTGTATGCATTAAGGCAAAGGGCCATTAGATTAGTGATTCATGTTCACCTGTCCTTTGTGACACCAAATAATAAATGAGTCGTTTCATCCATACATCCTTCATGATGGTTTTTCCTTGATTTTTTTTATCGTTTAATTGGATTTCCTGAGTGAAGCTGTCAGTTTAGAGCAAAAAGGCCCAGTGACCTATTAATTAAATCCTGAGCTTTATCATCAGAACACAGATAATGTACAGTATCATGGTTTATCATAAATATGTTTTGTTGGACAAGTTGTTTATGTCCACACTTTGAAATCAGCCTTGAATCTGCTGACAGAAAGCCTTTAGTTGCTTTAAAGGTAATCTGTCACCAGGTTTTTGCCAGCTAATCTGAGAGCAGCATGTTGTAGGGGCAGATATCCTGATTCCAGCGATGTGTCACTTACTAGGCTGCTTGCTGTGGTTTAAAATAACAGTTTTATTATTATGAAATCATCACTAGAGGACTAGTAAACCTGCTGCAATGTAACTCTTCAAATTCTTGAGCTCTAAATAACCCTGCCCCCACCACTGATTGGCCGCTTTCTGTGTACACTGTGCATAGGCATAAAGCTACTAATCAGTGATGTGGGCTGGGTAATACAGTGCTCAGCAGTTAGAGAACTGGTAGATCTACAGCAGAAATACGTGATTTTATCGCAATAGAAAGCAGCCTAGTAAGTGATACATCACTGGAATCAGGATCTCTGCCCATATATCATGTTGTTGTCGAATGAGGTAGCAAAATCTGGTGACAGATTCCCTTTAAGTGGTAAATCCACTATGCTGTTAAAATTAAGTATATTTGTGGAATTAAAATTGATGTCATGGAAAAAATATATGTGACATGTCACTTAACCCCTTCAAGACAATTTACGTACTGTAAGGCAGTGACAGGTGTTATATGCGAGGGTCGCTATGTGTCCTCCAGGATGCGCATCAAAGCATATTATGACCGCTGGAGGGCATTGTAGTCACAGATATAGCTGTGATTGCAGTGCAAAACAAAAGTAAGTTTGGTCTTGGGCAAGCTATTTGCCCAAGGCAGATTTAAGAAAAACCTGTTAATGACTTTTATTTTTCAAGTGAACTACAGGATGGTAGTGGAGCAGTCCGCTCCCTACAGGCCGGGTCTTACAAGTGGCCTATGGCCACAGATTCTAGTTAACAACCCTGCAGTAAAGGGTTTGGGTGTGTCAGTCATGGTTTGCAAACTGCAGAGAAGGTGGCTCTGCAAAGCTTCTGCCTGTGTGAAGTAACATGGACCCAAGCGGAGCCAAAAGGCCTGGCACCCCTCAGTGTACATGGTGGTGCAGTTGCCCACGACAACCAGTCTTGTATACGGACTGCCTTTTTTCCCCAACTGCGATCCAGAGGATACCATTTGTTTTACATTTGTGAGTACGCTGAACATTAAAGAGAATTTGCTTTGAACTTTCCTGTGGTCAATGCCTATCTGTCACACTACACCAACCCTACTGCACTACAGTACCTATACATCATGGTCAGATAGGGGTTCCCGACTAATTATGTATAGCTACATCATGTCGATAGCATGTGGAACAGGAACTGTGCCAGTGCGATCTCCTCCAGGAGCTCAGATTATGTGACAGCCAAGCCCTGGCTCTCACTGCCAAGAGTGATGCCCACCATGCCCCTTGGCTATTTAACCCCCAATATTGATAACAACATTTAGGAGGCTTGGAGAGGGAGGGATTCCCTCACCCTTCCGATCGGTGCCCCCTCAACATCATCACAAGTGCTCAATGGTCATCATGGCAACCCAAGGTTGTGATGACAACCTCCGCATCTGCCAGCGACGGTGGCCTGCTTTTGCCATGCCAGGAACATGGTCTAAGAGGCTTCTGTCAGTGCAGCAATGACAGGTATAATGCATTGTTCTGCAGCTGCATTGTACAGTGGCTTGCAATAGTATTCACTAGGGTTGATCAAATAGCTTTGGGTAAATCCTTATCCAATTAACTATAGCACTTACCGAATAGCTGCCTCGGTAACCTGGATACCTGGAGCGCTCCCAATAATCAGCTGTTTGGCATTGCTGCTGCATGTGTCACGGTTGTGTGACAGTAACAGCACATGCATGGAGAGTCTGTGTGTTGTGACTGCCACACAGCCGTAACACATGCAGATGAGGCACCGAACAGCTGATTATCAGGAGCGCTCCTGGTATCCAGGTTCCCATGCAGCTGTTCGGTAAGCTCTATAACTATTCAGATAAGCACTTATCCGAAGCTATTCGATCAACCCTAGTAGTCATCCCTCCCTTGCTTTTCTACCCATTTTGTTAAATTGCAACCACACTAAATAGTCTAAGCTGATGAAGTGAAAAAAATATAGGCATAAATTAAATTTATGGGATCAAATTACTAAAACGTGCCTATATATTCACCCTTAAAAATTTATAGTGCAAGCAGTTACCTTCATTAGTTACAGAAAGGAAGTCCACCCGTGTGCGATCTTAAGGTACCTTCACACTAAACGATATCGCTAGCGATCCGTGACGTTGCAGCATCCTGGCTAGCGATATCGTTGTGTTTGACACGCAGCAGCGATCAGGATCCTGCTGTGATGTCGCTGGTCGTTGGTTAAAGTTCAGAACTTTATTTGGTCGTCAGATCGCCGTGTATCGTTGTGTTTGACAGCAAAAGCAACGATACCAGCGATGTTTTACAATGGTAACCAGGGTAAATATCGGGTTACTAAGCGCAGGGCCGCGCTTAGTAACCCGATGTTTACCCTGGTTACCAGTGTAAAATGTAAAAAAACAAACAGTACATACTCACCTTCGCGTCCCCCGGCGTCCGCTTCCTGCACTGACTGAGCGCCAGCCGTAAAGTGAAAGCACAGCACAGCGGTGACATCACCGCCCTGCTGTTAGGGCCGGCACTCAGTCAGTGCGTATGTACTGTTTGTTTTTTTACATTTTATACTGGTAACCAGGGTAAACATCGGGTTACTAAGCGCGGCCCTGCGCTTAGCAACCCGATGTTTACCCTGGTTACCCGGGGACCTCGGCATCGTTGGTCGCTGGAAAGCTGTCTGTGTGACAGCTCTCCAGCGACCAAACAGCGACGCTGCAGCGATCGGCATCGTTGTCTGTATCGCTGCAGCGTCGCTTAGTGTGAAGGTACCTTAAGTGTTACATGGTTTGTCAGTATATGCACACCTTATCTCAAAGGCCACAAAGGATGCAAAATCATTAAGCAAGAGGCATCACTAACCAAACAACACAATGAAGAACAAGGAGATCTCCAAACAAGTCAGGGATAAAGTAAGGGATAACACCAAAAATATCTACCTACCGTATATACTCGAGTATAAGCCGACCCGAGTATAAGCCGACCCCCCTAATTTTGCCACAAAAAACTGGGAAAACTTATTGACTCGAGTATAAGCCTAGGGTGGAAAATGCAGCAGCTACCGGTGAATTTCACAAATAAAAATAGATGCTCCATACCGTTCATTATGGCCCCATAGCTGTGCCATATAGTGCTCTGCACCGTTCATTATTGCCCCATAGCTGTACCATAGAAAGCTGTGCCATATAGTGCTCTGCACCGTTCATTATTGTCCCATAGCTGTGCCATATAGTGCTCTGCACCGTTCATTATTGCCCCATAGCTGTGCCATATAGTGCTCTGCACCGTTCATTATTGCCCCATAGCTGTGCCATATAGTGCTCTGCACCGTTCATTATTGCCCCATAGCTGTGCCATATAGTGCTCTGCACCGTTCATTATTGCCCCATAGCTGTGCCATATAGTGCTCTGCATCATTCATTATTGCCCCATAGCTGTGCCATATAGTGCTCTGCACCGTTCATTATTGCCCCATAGATGTACCATAGAAAGCTGTGCCATATAGTGCTCTGCGCCGTTCATTATTGCCCCATAGCTGTGCCATATAGTGCTCTGCACCGTTCATTATTGCCCCATAGATGTACCATAGAAAGCTGTGCCATTGCTGCTGCTGCTGCAATAAAAAAAAAATGACGTACTCACCTCTCTTGCTTGCAGCTCCTGAGCGTCCCGTCCCGGCGTCTCTCTGCACTGACTGATCAGGCAGAGGGCGGCGCGCACACTATATGCGTCATCTGACCTGCACAGTCAGTGCGGAGAGACGCCGGGAAGATGGAGCGGCGCCCGGCATGTGGAACACGGACAGGTGAATATGTAATTGCAGCGCCCCAGAGTCCTGGTCGTTGCAGTACTGTGGCTCCGCCGCTAAGGGGGGCTATGGTACGTCTGATGGCACTGAAGGAGTTCATCTGACCAGGTATCACATACACCAATACATTTCACAGTCTGGCCTCCAGGGGGAGCTAAGGGTACTATTCATTAGGCCACTCCTCACAGTCTGGTAAAACTGGGGGTTAGGCAGGAAGTTAGAAAGAACGCTGACTGGGTTGGAACCAGGCAACACCTTGTGGCAGAGGGTGTTGTAGGGGAAGATTCGGTAGGGTCCCTGTCAGGGGTGGGATCCTGACAGAGGCCTGGCAATCAGAGAGAAAGCTACGGGACCGCGCCTGCACTTCATAGCGGCAGTGCCCTAAGAAAGGACAAGAAGCGAGATTTATTGTGCTGAGTGAGAAACGAGATCAACGCAACAGGGAGAAATACCAGTAGGAGTCGTGCTGTTAGACCGAGGCAACATCCTACTGAGGCGTAAATAACCGGTGGCCGGAACACCGAGGAAGTACAGAGCTCTAAGCATTACTTCAAACCAACGGCAGGGCAGAGAGCTATAGGCTGGCTGTCTCACCTACATCACCTACGCAGACATAGGGGGCAACCTTTGGAGAGGGGCGACTCTAGGGTCCCGGAAGAGCTCCGAGCCTTCCCGTCATACGGGTGCGTCCTACCATAAGATCTGGGGGGCGAGAAGAAGAAGAACATCAGAATCGAGTTGTTGTGAGGGAACACGAGGAACAGACACAACAGTTGTGGGGTACTATCCCGTAAGCACAGCAGGGGAGGACCACAACACACAAACGCTAGAAGGAAGGCACAGATTTCCACCTGCAACGGGAACTCTGGAGGTGCCATTGGACTGGCCGGACTTGCGCAGCCCGGTTAACCGTATTCCGGACTGAGGATCCAGAAGCCTTCAGTAAAGAGGTAAAGAGACTGCAACCTGGTGTCCTCATTAATTACTGCACCGCACCACTACCACCACTACCACCATCCACACCTATTATTTGGGCGCCCCTCAGCAGGGTCACGGACCGGGCCTAGCCACCGTGACAACCCCAGAGCAGAGACTCAGAGGCCCGGTACCGGGTACCCCTCGGCCCTGCGACAGTGGGGGCGCTACATAATACTTACCTGCTCCCGGCGTCCCGCTCCTTCCCCCGGACAGCTGGTCTTCGGTGCCGCAGCCTCTTCCTCTATCAGCGGTCACCGTTACCGCTCATTAGAGAAATGAATATGCGGCTCCACCCCTATGGGAGTGGAGTCCATATTCATTTCTCTAATGAGCGGTCCCACGTGACCACTGAACAGGGGAAGAGCTGCGGCACCCGGAGACCGTGGGACTGCAGGGACAGCGCCAGGAGCCCCGGAAGCAGGTAAGTATGCCTCAGCACCCTCTCCCCGTCACCCGCCGACCCTGCCGCCGACCGTGACTCCAGTATAAGCTGAGAGGGGCACTTTCAGCCCAAAAATTTGGGCTGAAAATCTCGGCTTATACTCGAGTATATACGGTATATTTACCAGTAACAAAAGTATAATGTGTCATGAAAAACAATCTCAGAATCACTGTGATATGCTGAAGCATTCTAGAGTTATTGCCACATAAAGTGACACTGGTCAGGATTGTAAAATTTGGCCTGGTCAGGAAGGTGAAAAAAGGCTCTGCGGTGAGGGGGGTTCAAAGAGTGAAAAGCGCATTGGGTAGCCAAACACAGATAAGTCTCATTGATTATGGCTAAACCCGGGCAAAGCTGCTTCAGGAAAATGCCTGCTGTCTTTTTCCTGAAGCAACTTTGCTGATGGAGTCTTTGACTCTATTCTTTCAAGTATAGATACCAGGTGTCCTCCCATTTGTAGTAGCCCGAAGAATAAGCATGTCACTTCTTTTAACTGCTTCAAGTTTTCCGAACTCAGAAGTGGTCAAATGAAAGTTACATAAGGTGGAACATGTGCACAGCAATGTCATTTTGACATTACTGTACCTTATGTTCACTTTATGGGGCATTATTGCAATTTTTATTTCAGGTGGATTATGAGTCGATTCGGCTTGAAAAAAAAAGCCATGCACACATAATGTTGGCGGCCTGGAATTTTTCCTGGGGATTCGTTCTTAAATATTTATAGGATTTTTCCAACATAATAAATGTATTTGTATAGTGTATGATATTTGTAATATTTAGAGATTACCAATATCATCTGTTTCTGTTTGTTCATAACTTTCAGTACAGAACTCCAAATTGTTAGGACTTAAATTTCATGAACACAGCAAAATGACACTTAGCTGTCTGAAATGTTGCTGAATTCTTTTAAAAGCCAGGAAGGCGTTAAAATGTAAAAAAAAAAAAATACGCTTCTAAGTCCTTACCTGACTACACTGCAGCTCCCCTGGTTCTTTCTTCAGTCCAGTTCTTCTGGCACTAAGGCCTGTGTGATCATGAGACATCATTGACATGGATCGTTCATTCCCCCACGTGATCACATGGGTATATGTGCCAAATAACCCAAAGATCCATGCACAGGACTCAGTAAGAATTCAACTGTATATGTGAGCGTATTGTTTTTATTTCTTAAGTCTTTCTCTCCCCATTGGTGAGTTTTTATGGCATTCAGTGCACTTACTATTCAGAGTTAATTTTATTTGGACCCAGTCATGTACATCTCATGCATCAAAAGATAATGAGAAATCCACAGTAATATGTTGTTTCAGATTATATTTCCTGTAAACTGCCATTTAATAAATATTCAAGGACAATCCATGTAACTCGGTGACAGCAAGTTGTTTTTCTTTGGGTTGCTTTTTAAGAGTCTGAGATTATGTTCTCCATCTGAGTCTGTAAAAAATGTGAGCAGCACCTCACAAAAAAGTACACAAGGACTCAAGGATGAAGTCTGTCACTGCTCATGAAAACGAGAAGGTGTCACAGCGGACCTTTTCCCCACCCTCTGTGTCAAAAGGTCCAGAGAGGGTCATGGATCATTGGCCTCCTCTTGCCAAAGTCTACCACCCCAGGGAAACAGATAGCTCAGTCTAGATCAGTCCCTCTTGCCAAGGGGTTTTATGCATAAGTGTAACTTGATAGTCACACACTTCCCTACCCCACAATCCCATCAGGAGGGAATATGTAAAAGATCTGCACCCTGAAAAGTCCATGTGACAAGAACACACAGTGAAAGGTGACACAAAGAGAACGCAATCAAAATAGATAGTAATGGTTTTACAGTGCAATAATGATTGGACCTTCAGCTGATTTTTAATATGACAACACCAGCAGTGAGTTGCTTGTGCTACTGTGAGCAGCCTGTGTGGTTAAGAATGCAACCATGGCCTGCAGCATCTCCAGACTTGTCTCCCGTCGCACACATTTTGGACATCATCACATCAGCAATTGCGAAGGAAGCTGCCAGCAGCGGATCTTGATGAATTACGTGTTCTAGTGCATTGAACATGACAGAACATTTGTCAGACAACCATTATTAATCTCCTTGCAAGGTCAGACATACAATGGTGCAACTTTGGCAGCTGCACAGGGGCCCAAGAGATATGGGGCCACTTCCAAACCTGGTAAAATAGTGCATTATGATAAGCTATTGGACTGCTAAAGGCCTGTGTATTGTTCTTGCAAAGGGGCCCTCTTCTATCTGTGCCCTTTCCTTCACTGAGAGAGAAGAACTGAGGGTCCTGTTCCAATTTTTGTTTTGCCCATTCTGCAAATTCAGCGCGCCGATCTGGGTCATCCTCATTGAGATGCTACAGCAGCTGATTTTGTAAGGGTGACATTTGTGAATACTTAATATCCGCTGAAGGGATGTTTGACTGATGCCAGATCGGAGCGTTGAATTTCAGAATGGACAAAGCAAAAATTGGAACAGGACCCTCAGTTTACACAGAACATTATGTTCAGTGATGAGGCAAACTTTTTTGGGTGAGCCATTTATATGGATACACCTAAATCAAATGAGAATGGTGACAGTTTTCTTGCGTAGGGTGTCTTGCATTGAAATCTGCTGCAATGACCTGGGTACTACGTTCACCAGACATCAACACAATTTCTATTCGCTCCTCATGTGTTAACCTCTGCGACATCTCAATGGCTGTAAACAAAGAGGAACTTGTAAATAACGCATGAAAGAATAAAGTTACATTAAAACCAAGCACACCATTGTTTTTCTTGTGAAATTCTCAATAAGTATGATGTGTATCATGACCTTCTTCCCATTGGAAAAAATAAAGTTGGATCCAAAACGTCCGACTTCAAAATGGCCACCATGGTCACCATCAATCTTGAAAACTTTTTCCCCTCCCATATAATAATGTACCACAAACAGGAAGTTGATATCACCAACGTTCCCATTTTATTTAGGTGTATCCATATACATGGCCCACCCTGTACATGTGTTTCTGTACATGGCACTCACATTCGATACTGAATAAAAATGTAAAATTTTGTTTCCATATTTTCATTGGTTTGCATATCATAAATTTGACTATTGATCCTGTGATTTCTATAATTCCACAACTATTCCTTCTTGGTGTTGAAATTTCAATGTTGAGGATTATTAATGAAAGAGAATTTTGTGCAAGTGTACCTTAACTCAAATGGGGTCCTACACAAAGCAAGTTCAGGTACTCCTGGATCACCACTCATGGGGCACTTCTGCACCTCGTAATCTCAAACTACTCAATCTCATGGCTTTGATCCAGAAGGTTATGGTTCTCAGATATCGACAATAGTGAGGCATTGAAGCAAAAGTATTTTCAAAAGTTACACACCCTATCAAATGCCATTGAAATGCGAAAACTGTCCAACTGTCTATTGTGTTAGGTCCCTGCTGGCACTGCTGTAATTAGAATAAGAATTTCAGAAAAATATCGCACACATGCAAACGATATCATTCCAGCACATGGGAATATTCCCTTCTTTGGGCTGCTGCAGGGCTACAGCAATACTTCATTATTTTCCTGTTGCATAGATATAGGCTAATCTTTAAGAAATGTAGCCCTTTGGAAAAATCCCATTTTGATGATGTGCAGGAATAGCGCACAATATCACCACATTAGGGTGAAGTAGACTTTTTGCCATCTGGTAAATACGTAACTGACAGATGCAAAAGAAGGAATACATTTTGTAAGTGCCCTAGAAGAATAATATAAATGATTTAACTATATAGAAAATCTTAGTGCTGTGCGGAGCATGTGTCCCTTATCCCTCTCCTCCCGATCTGAGCCACAAATCAAGGCTGAACTACCTGTCGCAGGCAGTTAATTTTAGGCACTTTTCTTCTGCGCGCAGGTGGGGCGGCGAGTATATTTTACCCATAGAACACAGGAAATTTTGGCAGTTGTGCACCTGTCCCAATGAAATGAAATTGCTAAAGATAAACCTTCCTTTACATTTATTGTAGTAAAATAGAAATATGACATGATTGGAATATGTAATTGAGCCAGTTGGAGTTAAATGGTATTCTTAATGTCGAAAAAGAAAATGCAGCTGTGGTTTGTGTCTTGTAACAAACTCTATCTAAGATTAAGAAGGCAATACTTTCTTGGATGAGCAGTAGAATATTTATCTAGATGTTTAGCAATGTAATACACAATAAAGAGTACTGATGTTTTGTTGTGCCTGTAAATGATTCACGCTTCTTTGTATAACTATTTTTTTTACAGGCGTGAATTTGCAATGCACTTTATCAGTAAGGAGAATATTAAATTGTCCGCATAGGTGATCTATTCCTGCTGTGTCTAAGGGCTCATGCAGGCATCCGTGCAACATAATCCGAGCACAGCCCGCAATGAATGCACCGGCCGCAGGACTCACGACTAGTGTTGAGCGATACTTTCCGATATCGGAAAGTATCGGTATCGGAAAGTATCGGCCGATACCGTCAAAATATCGGATCCAATCCGATACCGATACCCGATCCCAATGCAAGTCAATGGGACGAAAATATCGGAATTAAAATAAACCCTTTATAAACTTGTAGGTTCATTCTACATGAAGGAAAACAACTAAGAATAATGTAGGATGTATTGGGGGAGGTGGCGGAGACATTAAAGGCACAGAGGTTTAGCCCAATGTAATAGAATAGCAGGATTTTGGGGTTTTTTTATGACGTTCGGCGGTAGAAAGATTTTGACTATGTTAATTTTTTTTTTTATTTTGTCAGATATTGATGTTTCACTACTTCCACGCCCTTCACCTTCTTTTTTACTTCTCCCACACTTTCTTCTTCATTATCCTCATCATCAGCTTCTTTGACATCAACTTCTTCACCTTATTCATCTTCTTCTTCATCTTCTACCTATTATTTTTTTGGTTACATTGTTCATATTCTTTTTATTTTACTATTATCTTCATCATATTCTACTTCTTCATCATATTCTTATTTGTGACAGGCATTCCCGTAGTTGTTATCTATAAAAGTTTGAAGATTACACCTTCCGTTCTGCCTGTCACAAAACAGTTACATTTGTCCGCGTTCAGTTTGGCCTGCAGCATCAGGCTTTATCCAGGGGCACCACGAGGAGGAACGGACTCACCCCCATACACTGCTTAGTCTTCTTGTGCTTATAATTTAGATAATATTTTTTGCTCTGATATTTAGTGTTATGCTTAATGTTCTTCTGCTCTTTGTTCTGCAGCCTCTTGTTCTTCTGCTTCTCGGTCTTCCAGGTCGTCGTCGTCTCCAGGGTCGTCGTCTCCGGGGTCGTCGTCATCGGGGTGGTCTTCAGGGTCGTCGTCTCCGGGGTCGTCGTCATCGGGGTGGTCTTCGGGGTCATCGTCTCCAGGGTCGTCGTCATCACGGTGGTTGTCGTCTCTGGTGTCGTCGTCATCTTAGGGGTGGTCTTCCGGGTCATCGTGTTTAGTCTCTTGAACTTGGAAATGTAGCAGAAGGTACAAGAAGGCTGAGAAAATGCCGAGAACCAGCTGATGGAACTGGAACTCGGATGGCTACCCGAAGGTCCAAGAGCCAATGGAACTACCGAGGACCAGCTGACGTTACTGGAACCCGGTTACTAAGCAGGAGGTACCCGTGCCTGAAAGCACTACCAAGGACCACCTGACGTTGGTGGAACTCGGATACCCAGAGGGAGGCACCTAAGCCAAAGGCTCTGCCCGGAACCAGCTGACGGTACTGGAACCAGGATGGGGAGCAGAAGGTACAAGAGCAAAAGACACTGCCGAGAACCAGCTGATGGTGCTGGAACCCGGATGGGTAGCGAAGGTCCAAGAGCCAATGGAACTACCGAGGACCAGCTGACGTTACTGGAACCCGGTTACTAAGCAGGAGGTACCCGTGCCTGAAAGCACTACCAAGGACCACCTGACGTTGGTGGAACTCGGATACCCAGAGGGAGGCACCTAAGCCAAAGGCTCTGCCCGGAACCAGCTGACGGTACTGGAACCAGGATGGGGAGCAGAAGGTACAAGAGCAAGTGTCTGCGTGGCTTTTGCAGGACACGATGCCGGCTGCACAGCAGGGGAACAGCTGGCGGTGCTGAACCCCACTGACACATTGGCTGGTGTTTTTCTCTGTGCAGCTAGCAGTACCGGGCCCCAACTGGCGGTGTTGGAGCCCGGGGTCAGCAGGAGGAGGAGATGGAGCAGAGTGTAGGCCGAAGCCTGCACTGGCGGCAGCTTTTGGGTCTGTTGTGCCTGCGTGGCAGTTGCAGGACACGTTGCCGGCTGCACAGCAGGGGAACAGCTGGCGGTGCTGAACCCCACTGACACATTGGCTGGTGTTTTTCTCTGTGCAGCTAGCAGTACCGGGCCCCAACTGGCGGTGTTGGAGCCCAGGGCTCTGCAGGGGGAGCAGAGTGTAGGCCGAAGCCTAATTGAACCAATTTCAAAGGTAACCTTTAACCCCCCCTCAGGGGTTACAAAGTAGAAGAGCCGCAGCTTATGCAGCAGTAGTGCTGCACAAGTCAAAGGTTGCTCTTTTAATTTCGCTCCTTGCACACGCTGAATGAAACACGTATAACATTTAGCCCTTTAAACAGTCAAACTGTGTTGGAGGCGCGAGTTCCCTTTGTAATGAGATGCAGCACAGATGTCAAGAATCCCACCTTGGTGCTGGGTGCAGCCTCCTGAGCGTTGTTATTTGCTGTACAGGAGTCTGTGCTGTCGTGTGATCCCCTGGCCTAGCGCTGTTAGCGCTGCCCATGTTCTGGCATCATTTAATGTCGGCCGGTGCGGTTCGCGATGACCATGAATCCCAGCCCCGCAGTGTCTTAACATTGTTAAAACACTGCGGGGCTGGGATTCAGGGCCTGGCGCAGCACATATGTTCGCCTCTCACACTCGGGTCCTTACACCCGCTTCAGACTGTGCGGCGTCATCTGATCCCTTATCGCATGCCACGGCCATGAAGCCGCACAGTCCGCAGAAGGCGGAAGGAGATGAGGGACAGGCGAACTGATGCACTGATCATGCCCGTCAATCACACCCTCGCAGTCCCAATAAATAAGACAACGAGGGGCGTTGTGTGGGTCAGGGCGGCCGCAGAGGCGCAGCCAGCCAAACAATGATGCCAGAAGACGGGCAGCGCTACCAAGGGGGTTGCAGCGTGTCATTACAAAGGAAAGTCACACCACCGGGACGGTTAAATGGTCACACAGAGGACACATTTTAGACGTGTTTTCAGTTCCACATGTGCGAGGAGAATACGTTTATGAGCCACCTTGCACACATGCAGCATTACCGTTGTACAAGGTGGCCTTAAAAACGTACAAACGCCTGGGGGAGGGGGGACAGGTTCCCTTCAATTTCAGTTCTTGTGTCTGCGTGGCTTTTGCAGGACACGATGCCGGCTGCACAGCAGGGGAACAGCTGGCGGTGCTGAACCCCACTGACACATTGGCTGGTGTTTTTCTCTGTGCAGCTAGCAGTACCGGGCCCCAACTGGCGGTGTTGGAGCCCGGGGTCAGCAGGAGGAGGAGATGGAGCAGAGTGTAGGCCGAAGCCTGCACTGCCGGCAGCTTTTGGGTCTGTTGTGCCTGCGTGGCAGTTGCAGGACACGTTGCCGGCTGCACAGCAGGGGAACAGCTGGCGGTGCTGAACCCCACTGACACATTGGCTGGTGTTTTTCTCTGTGCAGCTAGCAGTACCGGGCCCCAACTGGCGGTGTTGGAGCCCAGGGCTCTGCAGGGGGAGCAGAGTGTAGGCCGAAGCCTAATTGAACCAATTTCAAAGGTAACCTTTAACCCCCCCTCAGAGGTTACAAAGTAGAAGAGCCACAGCTTATGCAGCAGTAGTGCTGCACAAGTCAAAGGTTGCTCTTTTAATTTCGCTCCTTGCACACGCTGAATGAAACACGTATAACATTTAGCCCTTTAAACAGTCAAACTGTGTTGGAGGCGCGAGTTCCCTTTGTAATGAGACGCAGCACAGATGTCAAGAATCCCACCTTGGTGCTGGGTGCAGCCTCCTGAGCGTTGTTATTTGCTGTACAGGAGTCTGCGCTGTCGTGTGATCCCCTGGCCTAGCGCTGTTAGCGCTGCCCATGTTCTGGCATCATTTAATGTCGGCCGGTGCGGTTCGCGATGACCATGAATCCCAGCCCCGCAGTGTCTTAACATTGTTAAAACACTGCGGGGCTGGGATTCAGGGCCTGGCGCAGCACATATGTTCGCCTCTCACACTCGGGTCCTTACACCCGCTTCAGACTGTGCGGCGTCATCTGATCCCTTATCGCATGCCACGGCCATGAAGCCGCACAGTCCGCAGAAGGCGGAAGGAGATGAGGGACAGGCTAACTGATGCACTGATCATGCCCGTCAATCACACCCTCGCAGTCCCAATAAATAAGACAACGAGGGGCGTTGTGTGGGTCAGGGCGGCCGCAGAGGCGCAGCCAGCCAAACAATGATGCCAGAAGACGGGCAGCGCTACCAAGGGGGTTGCAGCGTGTCATTACAAAGGAAAGTCACACCACCGGGACGGTTAAATGGTCACACAGAGGACACATTTTAGACGTGTTTTCAGTTCCACATGTGCGAGGAGAATACGTTTATGAGCCACCTTGCACACATGCAGCATTACCGCTGTACAAGGTGGCCTTTAAAACTTACAAACGCCTGGGGGAGGGGGGACAGGTTCCCTTCAATTTCAGTTCTTGTGTCTGCGTGGCTTTTGCAGGACACGATGCCGGCTGCACAGCAGGGGAACAGCTGGCGGTGCTGAACCCCACTGACACATTGGCTGGTGTTTTTCTCTGTGCAGCTAGCAGTACCGGGCCCCAACTGGCGGTGTTGGAGCCCGGGGTCAGCAGGAGGAGGAGATGGAGCAGAGTGTAGGCCGAAGCCTGCACTGGCGGCAGCTTTTGGGTCTGTTGTGCCTGCGTGGCAGTTGCAGGACACGTTGCCGGCTGCACAGCAGGGGAACAGCTGGCGGTGCTGAACCCCACTGACACATTGGCTGGTGTTTTTCTCTGTGCAGCTAGCACACCTGGGCCCCAACTGGCGGTGTTAGAGCCCAGGGTCAGCAGGAGGAGCAGGGGGAGCGGAGTGTAGGCCGAAGCCTGCACTGGAGCAAGTTGAAAGGAAACCTTTAAACCCCCCCCCAGGCGTTTGTAGCTGGAAGAGCCATCGTGTACACGACTAATGCTGGAAAAGGTAAACTTATCTCTTTTAATTATGGTCCTTGCAGATGCTGAACCTAACACTTATGAAATGTGTCCCCTCACAGCGTTCAACCGTCCGGTAGGTGGAACTTTCCTTTGTCATGTGACGCAGCACAGCCGTCATTTTTACCCCCTTGGCGCCGTGCGCCGCCTCCTCAGCGTTGTTTGAATCTGTCCCGGAGCCTGCGCTGTTAGGTTACCCCTTGGCCATGCACACATTTCGCGCTGCCCGTCTTCTGACATCATTTGCTGTCAGGCTGGCTGCGCCTGTGTGGGTGCGCTGTCCGAGATTCAGCCTCGCGGTGTCGTGTAATGTAATCCCACCGCGGGCCTGGGATCCGTGGCCATGCGCAGTGCATATCCTCACCTCTCACTCCCCTCCCTACGGCTTCTTCAGACTGTGCGGTGTCACGGCCGTGGCATGCTATTAGGGATCAGCTGACACCGAACAGTCTTTAGAAGCCGTAGGGAGGGGAGTGAGAGGCGAGGATATGCACTGCGCATGGCCACGGATCCCAGGCCCGCGGTGGGATTACATTACACGACACTGCGAGGCTGAATCTCGGACAGCGCACACACACAGGCGCAGCCAGCCTGACAGCAAATGATGTCAGAAGACAGGCAGCGCGAAATGTGTGCATGGCCAAGGGGTAACCTAACAGCGCAGGCTCCGGGACAGATTCAAACAACGCTGAGGAGGCGGCGCACGGCGCCAAGGGGGTAAAAATGACGGCTGTGCTGCGTCACATGACAAAGGAAAGTTCCACCTACCGGACGGTTGAACGCTGTGAGGGGACACATTTCATAAGTGTTAGGTTCAGCATCTGCAAGGAGCACCACGAAAAGAGGCACTTTTTCCCTTTGCATCATTACTGCTGCACAAGGTGGCTCCTTCAGTAACAAACGCCTGGGGGGGGGGGACAGGTTCCCTTAAATTTAACTTGTTGTGCCTGCGTGGCGGTCGCAGTACACGTTGCCGTATACACAGCAGGGGAACAGCTGGCGGTGCTGAACCCCACTAACACATTTGCGAGGTGTTTGGCTCTGTGCGTACAGCACTTCTGGACGGCAACTGGCGGTGTTGGAGCCCAGGGACAGGTGGAGGAGGAGGAGGAGGTTGGAGGAGGTAGGAGGGATTGCCACACACACAGCAGGGGAACAGCTGACGTTACTGAACCCCAATAACAGAGGAGGGACTGTTGACTGTGCGTACAGCACTTCTGGACGGCAATTGGCGGTGTTGGAGCCCAGGGACAGGTGGAGGAGGAGGAGGAGGTTGGAGGAGGTAGGAGGGATTGCCACACACACAGCAGGGGAACAGCTGACGTTACTGAACCCCAATAACAGAGGAGGGACTGTTGACTGTGCGTACAGCACTTCTGGACGGCAACTGGCGGTGTTGGAGCCCAGGGACAGGTGGAGGAGGAGGAGGAGGTTGGAGGAGGTAGGAGGGATTGCCACACACACAGCAGGGGAACAGCTGACGTTACTGGACCCCAATAACAGAGGAGGGACTGTTGACTGTGCGTACAGCACTTCTGGACGGCAACTGGCGGTGTTGGAGCCTAGGGACAGGTGGAGGAGGAGGAGGTAGGAGGAGGTAGGAGGGATTGCCACACACACAGCAGGGGAACAGCTGACGTTACTGAACCCCAATAACAGAGGAGGGACTGTTGACTGTGCGTACAGCACTTCTGGACGGCAACTGGCGGTGTTGGAGCCCAGGGACAGGTGGAGGAGGAGGAGGAGGTTGGAGGAGGTAGGAGGGATTGCCACACACACAGCAGGGGAACAGCTGACGTTACTGAACCCCAATAACAGAGGAGGGACTGTTGACTGTGCGTACAGCACTTCTGGACGGCAACTGGCGGTGTTGGAGCCCAGGGACAGGTGGAGGAGGAGGAGGAGGTTGGAGGAGGTAGGAGGGATTGCCACACACACAGCAGGGGAACAGCTGACGTTACTGAACCCCAATAACAGAGGAGGGACTATTGACTGTGCGTACAGCACTTCTGGACGGCAACTGGCGGTGTTGGAGCCCAGGGACAGGTGGAGGAGGAGGAGGAGTTTGGAGGAGGTAGGAGGGATTGCCACACACACAGCAGGGGAACAGCTGACGTTACTGAACCCCAATAACAGAGGAGGGACTGTTGACTGTGCGTACAGCACTTCTGGACGGCAACTGGCGGTGTTGGAGCCCAGGGACAGGTGGAGGAGGAGGAGGTAGGAGGAGGTAGGAGGGATTGCCACACACACAGCAGGGGAACAGCTGACGTTACTGAACCCCAATAACAGAGGAGGGACTGTTGACTGTGCGTACAGCACTTCTGGATGGCAACTGGCGGTGTTGGAGCCCAGGGACAGGTGGAGGAGGAGGAGGAGGTTGGAGGAGGTAGGAGGGATTGCCACACACACAGCAGGGGAACAGCTGACGTTACTGAACCCCAATAACAGAGGAGGGACTGTTGACTGTGCGTACAGCACTTCTGGACGGCAACTGGCGGTGTTGGAGCCCAGGGACAGGTGGAGGAGGAGGAGGAGGTTGGAGGAGGTAGGAGGGATTGCCACACACACAGCAGGGGAACAGCTGACGTTACTGAACCCCAATAACAGAGGAGGGACTGTTGACTGTGCGTACAGCACTTCTGGACGGCAACTGGCGGTGTTGGAGCCCAGGGACAGGTGGAGGAGGAGGAGGTAGGAGGAGGTAGGAGGGATTGCCACACACACAGCAGGGGAACAGCTGACGTTACTGAACCCCAATAACAGACGAGGGACTGTTGACTGTGCGTACAGCACTTCTGGACGGCAACTGGCGGTGTTGGAGCCCAGGGACAGGTGGAGGAGGAGGAGGAGGTTGGAGGAGGTAGGAGGGATTGCCACACACACAGCAGGGGAACAGCTGACGTTACTGAACCTGTTGTGAATTTGCTTTTTGCTCCCTCTAGTGGTTACTAGTTTTTTGACTCTGGTTTTTCTGTCATTCCTTTTATCCGCACCTGGGTCGTTAGTTAGGGGTGTTGCTATATAAGCTCCCTGGACCTTCAGTTCTATGCCTGGCAACGTAGTTATCAGAGCTAGTCTGCTGTGCTCTTGTCTACTGATCCTGGTTCCAGTTATATCAGCTAAGTCTGCCTTTTGCTTTTTGCTATTTGTTTTGGTTTTGTATTTTTGTCCAGCTTGTTCCAAATCTATATCCTGACCTTTGCTGGAAGCTCTAGGGGGGCTGGTGTTCTCCCCCCGGACCGTTAGACGGTTCGGGGGTTCTTGAATTTCCAGTGTGGATTTTGATAGGGTTTTTGTTGACCATATAAGTTACCTTTCTTTATTCTGCTATCAGTAAGCGGGCCTCTCTGTGCTAAACCTGATTCATTTCTGTGTTTGTCATTTCCTCTTACCTCACCGTCATTATTTGTGGGGGGCTTCTATCCAGCTTTGGGGTCCCCTTCTCTGGAGGCAAGAAAGGTCTTTGTTTTCCTCTACTAGGGGTAGCTAGATTCTCCGGCTGGCGCGTGTCATCTAGAATCAACGTAGGAATGATCCCCGGCTACTTCTAGTGTTGGCGTTAGGAGTAGATATATGGTCAACCCAGTTACCACTGCCCTATGAGCTGGATTTTTGTATTCTGCAGACTTCCACGTTCCTCTGAGACCCTCGCCATTGGGGTCATAACAGTTTGCCAGGCCAGTATTAAATGTTTAATGCATTGCAGAAGAGGGATTATAAGAAAGAAGATTCTGAGTTTTTTTTTTTTTTCTTCTTCCCCTTTACCTCAGAGTGGCTATGCTTGCTGCAGACATGAATGTCCAGACCTTGATTACAAGTGTGGACCAGCTGGCTACTCGTGTGCAGGGCATACAAGACTATGTTATCAGAAATCCTAGGTCAGAACCTAAAATACCGATTCCTGAACTGTTTTCCGGAGACAGGTTTAAGTTTAGGAATTTCGTGAATAATTGTAAATTGTTTTTGTCCCTGAGACCCTGTTCATCTGGAGATTCTGCTCAGCAAGTAAAAATTGTTATTTCGTTCTTACGGGGCGACCCTCAGGATTGGGCTTTTTCGCTGGCGCCAGGAGATCCGGCATTGGCTGATCTTGATGCGTTTTTTCTGGCGCTCGGTTTACTTTATGAGGAACCCAATCTTGAGATTCAGGCAGAAAAGGCCTTGCTGGCTATGTCTCAGGGGCAGGACGAGGCTGAAGTGTATTGCCAAAAATTTCGGAAATGGTCCGTGCTGACACATTGGAACGTGTGTGCACTGGCCGCTAACTTTAGAAATGGCCTTTCTGAAGCCATTAAGAATGTTATGGTGGGTTTTCCCATTCCCACAGGTCTGAATGATACTATGGCACTGGCTATTCAAATTGACCGGCGGTTGCGGGAGCGCAAAACCGCAAATTCCCTCATGGTGTTGTCTGAACAGACACCTAATTCGGTGCAATGTGATAGAAAAACCGCAAATTCCCTCATGGTGTTGTCTGAACAGACACCTGATTTAATGCAATGTGATAGAATCCTGACTAGAAATGAGCGGAAAATTCATAGACGCCGGAATGGCTTGTGCTACTACTGTGGTGATTCTACACATGTTATCTCAGCATGCTCTAAACGTATAGCTAAGGTTGTTAGTCCTGTCACCGTTGGTAATTTGCAACCTAAATTTATTCTGTCTGTAACTTTGATTTGCTCACTGTCATCTTATCCTGTCATGGCGTTTGTAGATTCAGGTGCTGCCCTGAGTCTCATGGATCTCTCATTTGCTAAGCGCTGTGGTTTTACTCTTGAACCATTAGAAAATCCTATTCCTCTTAGGGGTATTGATGCTACACCATTGGCAGCAAATAAACCGCAGTATTGGACACAGGTTACCATGTGCATGACTCCTGAACACCGCGAGGTGATACGTTTCCTGGTTTTACATAAAATGCATGATTTGGTTGTTTTAGGGCTGCCATGGTTACAGACCCATAATCCAGTCCTGGACTGGAAGGCTATGTCAGTCTCAAGTTGGGGCTGTCGTGGTATTCATGTGGATTCCCTGCCTGTGTCTATTGCTTCTTCTACGCCTTCGGAAGTTCCGGAGTATTTGTCTGATTATCAGGATGTCTTCAGTGAGTCTGAGTCCAGTGCACTGCCTCCTCATAGGGACTGTGACTGTGCTATAGATTTGATCCCAGGCAGTAAGTTTCCTAAGGGAAGACTGTTTAATCTGTCGGTACCTGAACATACCGCTATGCGTTCATATATCAAGGAGTCTCTGGAGAAAGGACATATTCGTCCGTCTTCTTCCCCTCTTGGTGCGGGATTCTTTTTTGTGGCAAAAAAGGACGGATCTTTGAGACCTTGTATTGATTATCGGCTTTTAAATAAGATCACTGTCAAATTTCAGTATCCTTTACCGCTGTTGTCTGACTTGTTTGCCCGGATTAAGGGTGCCAAGTGGTTCACCAAGATAGACCTTTGTGGTGCGTACAACCTTGTGCGCATTAAGCAAGGTGATGAATGGAAAACCGCATTCAATACGCCCGAAGGTCATTTTGAGTACTTGGTGATGCCTTTTGGGCTCTCCAATGCGCCTTCAGTTTTTCAGTCCTTTATGCATGACATTTTCCGGAAGTATCTGGATAAATTTTTGATTGTTTATCTGGATGATATTTTGGTTTTTTCTGATAATTGGGATTCGCATGTGGAGCAGGTCAGGTTGGTCTTTAAAATTTTGCGTGAAAATTCTTTGTTTGTCAAGGGCTCAAAGTGTCTCTTTGGTGTACAGAAGGTTCCCTTTTTGGGGTTCATTTTTTCTCCTTCTGCTGTGGAGATGGACCCAGTCAAGGTCCGAGCTATTCTTGATTGGACTCAGCCCTCGTCAGTTAAGAGTCTTCAGAAGTTCTTGGGCTTCGCTAACTTCTACCGTCGTTTTATCGCTAATTTTTCTAGCATTGTGAAACCTTTGACGGATATGACCAAGAAGGGCTCCGATGTAGCTAACTGGGCTCCTGCTGCCGTGGAGGCTTTCCAGGAGTTGAAACGCCGGTTTACTTCGGCGCCTGTTTTGTGCCAGCCTGACGTCTCACTTCCCTTTCAGGTTGAGGTGGATGCTTCGGAGATTGGGGCAGGGGCCGTTTTGTCGCAGAGAGGCCCTGGTTGCTCTGTTATGAAACCTTGTGCCTTTTTCTCTAGGAAGTTTTCGCCTGCCGAGCGAAATTATGATGTGGGCAATCGGGAGTTGTTGGCCATGAAATGGGCATTTGAGGAGTGGCGTCATTGGCTCGAGGGTGCTAAGCATCGTGTGGTGGTCTTGACTGATCACAAAAATCTGATGTATCTCGAGTCTGCTAAACGCCTTAATCCGAGACAGGCCCGCTGGTCATTGTTTTTCTCCCGCTTTGATTTTGTTGTCTCGTATTTACCAGGTTCAAAGAATGTGAAGGCCGATGCTCTTTCTAGGAGCTTTGTGCCTGATGCTCCTGGAGTCGCTGATCCTGTTGGTATTCTTAAAGATGGAGTTATCTTGTCAGCTATTTCTCCGGATCTGCGACGTGTGTTGCAGAGATTTCAGGCTGATAGGCCTGAGTCTTGTCCACCTGACAGACTGTTTGTCCCGGATAAGTGGACCAGCAGAGTCATTTCCGAGGTTCATTCCTCGGTGTTGGCAGGTCACCCGGGAATTTTTGGCACCAGAGATCTGGTGGCCAGGTCCTTTTGGTGGCCTTCCTTGTCAAGAGATGTGCGGTCATTTGTGCAGTCCTGTGGGACTTGTGCTCGAGCTAAGCCTTGCTGTTCTCGTGCCAGCGGTTTGCTCTTGCCCTTGCCTGTCCCGAAGAGACCTTGGACACATATCTCCATGGATTTCATTTCTGATCTTCCGCTATCTCAGGGCATGTCCGTTATCTGGGTGATATGTGATCGCTTCTCCAAGATGGTCCATTTGGTTCCTTTGCCTAAGCTGCCTTCCTCTTCCGATCTGGTTCCTGTGTTTTTCCAGAACGTGGTTCGTTTGCACGGCATCCCTGAGAATATTGTGTCAGACAGAGGATCCCAGTTCGTTTCCAGGTTCTGGCGATCCTTTTGTAGTAGGATGGGCATTGATTTGTCGTTTTCGTCTGCTTTCCATCCTCAGACTAATGGACAGACGGAGCGAACCAATCAGACTTTGGAGGCTTATTTGAGGTGTTTTGTCTCTGCTGATCAGGAAGATTGGGTGACATTCTTGCCGTTGGCTGAGTTTGCCCTTAATAATCGGGCTAGTTCCGCCACCTTGGTTTCGCCTTTTTTCTGCAACTCTGGTTTCCATCCTCGCTTTTCTTCGGGTCATGTGGAGCCTTCTGACTGTCCTGGGGTGGATTCTGTGGTGGATAGGTTGCAGCAGATCTGGAATCATGTGGTGGACAACTTGAAGTTGTCACAGGAGAAGGCTCAGCGCTTTGCCAACCGCCGCCGCGGTGTGGGTCCCCGACTACGCGTTGGGGATTTGGTATGGCTTTCTTCCCGCTTTGTTCCTATGAAGGTCTCCTCTCCCAAATTTAAACCTCGTTTTATTGGGCCTTACAAGATATTGGAAATCCTTAATCCTGTATCTTTTCGTCTGGATCTTCCTGTGTCGTTTGCTATTCACAATGTATTTCATAGGTCCTTGTTGCGGCGGTACATTGTGCCTGTAGTTCCTTCTGCTGAGCCTCCTGCTCCGGTGTTGGTTGAGGGCGAGTTGGAGTACGTGGTGGAGAAGATCTTGGATTCTCGCCTCTCCAGGCGGAGGCTTCAGTACCTGGTCAAGTGGAAGGGCTATGGTCAGGAGGATAATTCCTGGGTGGTCGCCTCTGATGTTCATGCGGCCGATTTAGTTCGTGCCTTTCATGCCGCTCATCCTGATCGCCCTGGTGGTCGTGGTGAGGGTTCGGTGACCCCTCACTAAGGGGGGGGTACTGTTGTGAATTTGCTTTTTGCTCCCTCTAGTGGTTACTAGTTTTTTGACTCTGGTTTTTCTGTCATTCCTTTTATCCGCACCTGGGTCGTTAGTTAGGGGTGTTGCTATATAAGCTCCCTGGACCTTCAGTTCTATGCCTGGCAACGTAGTTATCAGAGCTAGTCTGCTGTGCTCTTGTCTACTGATCCTGGTTCCAGTTATATCAGCTAAGTCTGCCTTTTGCTTTTTGCTATTTGTTTTGGTTTTGTATTTTTGTCCAGCTTGTTCCAAATCTATATCCTGACCTTTGCTGGAAGCTCTAGGGGGGCTGGTGTTCTCCCCCCGGACCGTTAGACGGTTCGGGGGTTCTTGAATTTCCAGTGTGGATTTTGATAGGGTTTTTGTTGACCATATAAGTTACCTTTCTTTATTCTGCTATCAGTAAGCGGGCCTCTCTGTGCTAAACCTGATTCATTTCTGTGTTTGTCATTTCCTCTTACCTCACCGTCATTATTTGTGGGGGGCTTCTATCCAGCTTTGGGGTCCCCTTCTCTGGAGGCAAGAAAGGTCTTTGTTTTCCTCTACTAGGGGTAGCTAGATTCTCCGGCTGGCGCGTGTCATCTAGAATCAACGTAGGAATGATCCCCGGCTACTTCTAGTGTTGGCGTTAGGAGTAGATATATGGTCAACCCAGTTACCACTGCCCTATGAGCTGGATTTTTGTATTCTGCAGACTTCCACGTTCCTCTGAGACCCTCGCCATTGGGGTCATAACATGAACCCCAATAACAGAGGAGGGACTGTTGACTGTGCGTACAGCACTTCTGGACGGCAACTGGCGGTGTTGGAGCCCAGGGACAGGTGGAGGAGGAGGAGGTGGAGGAGGTAGGAGGGATTGCCACACACACAGCAGGGGAACAGCTGACGTTACTGAACCCCAATAACAGAGGAGGGACTGTTGACTGTGCGTACAGCACTTCTGGACGGCAACTGGCGGTGTTGGAGCCCAGGGACAGGTGGAGGAGGAGGAGGAGGTTGGAGGAGGTAGGAGGGATTGCCACACACACAGCAGGGGAACAGCTGACGTTACTGAACCCCAATAACAGAGGAGGGACTGTTGACTGTGCGTACAGCACTTCTGGACGGCAACTGGCGGTGTTGGAGCCCAGGGACAGGTGGAGGAGGAGGAGGAGGTTGGAGGAGGTAGGAGGGATTGCCACACACACAGCAGGGGAACAGCTGACGTTACTGAACCCCAATAACAGAGGAGGGACTGTTGACTGTGCGTACAGCACTTCTGGACGGCAACTGGCGGTGTTGGAGCCCAGGTACAGGTGGAAAAGCAGAGGAACACAATGTAGGCCGAAGCCTGAGAAAGTCGAAAGGGAACCTTTAACCCCCCCCCTCCAAGGCGTTTGTAGCTGAAAGAGCCAGCTTGTGCAGCACAAAAGATGCAAAAGGAAAAGGTGGCTCTTTTCATCATGCTCCTTGCAAACACAGAACTAAACACTTATAAAATGTGTCCCCTGATACCGTAACACCGTCCCGGAGGTGGGACTTTCCTTCGTAATGTGACGCAGCACAGCCGTCATTCCTACCCCCCCGGCGCCGCGCACCCGCTCCTCAGCGTTGTTTGATTCCATCCCGGAGCCTGCGCTGTTATGTTATCCCGTGGCCAGGCACACTTAGCGCTGCCCGTCTTCTGGCATCATTTGGTGTCTGGATGGCTGCGCCTGTGCGGCCGCGCTGGCAGAGAGCCCGCCTCGCAGTGTCTTCTGATTTAATCCCACTGGGGGCCTGGGATCCATGGACATGCGCAGTGCATATCTGAACCTCCACCTCTCACTCATCTCCCTATGGCTTCTTCAGACTGTGCGGTGTCACGGCCGTGGCATGCTATTAGGGACCAGCTGACACCGAACAGTCTGAAGAAGCCATAGGGAGATGAGTGAGAGGTGGAGGTTCAGATATTCACTGCGCATGTCCATGGATCCCAGGCCCCCAGTGGGATTAAATCAGAAGACACTGCGAGGCGGGCTCTCTGCCAGCGCGGCCGCACAGGCGCAGCCATCCTGACACCAAATGATGCCAGAAGACGGGCAGCGCTAAGTGTGCCTGGCCACGGGATAACATAACAGTGCAGGCTCCGGGACGGAATCAAACAACGCTGAGGAGCGGGTGCGCGGCGCCGGGGGGGTAGGAATGACGGCTGTGCTGCGTCACATTACGAAGGAAAGTCCCACCTCCGGGACGGTGTTACGGTATCAGTGGACACATTTTATAAGTGTTAAGTTCTGCGTGTGCAAGGTGCTAAACAAAAATAGCTACCTTTTCCTTGTGCAGCATTACTGCTGCACAAGGTGGCTCTTTCAGTAACAAACGCCTTGGGGGGGGGGGACAGATTCCCTTACATTTCAGTTGTTGTGTCAGCGTGGCGGTCGCATGACACATTGCCGGCTACACAGCTGGGGATCAGCTGACGTTACTGAAACCCAATAACACTGGGTCGTATGTTTTGACTGTGCAGACGGCACTTCAGAGCCTCAACTGGCGGTGTTGGAGCCCAGGAATTTAAGTTCAGGTGGTAGAAAGATGAACACAACAGGAGACCTGGATAACGTATACAGTGACCTAATTATTTAATCAGGAGGAGGAGTGGCAAATTCCTGCGAGATCCAGGCCTTGTTCATTTTCAGGAAAGTAAGCCGGTCAACGTTATCGGAGGATAGTCGCATGCGACGGTCAGTTAGTACACCACCTGCAGCACTAAAGACACGTTCCGATAATACACTGGCCGCAGGGCAAGACAGCACCTCCAATGCATACTGGCTTAGCTCTGGCCATGTATCCAGCTTTGAGACCCAAAACTTGAAAGGGGAAGAGCCGTCTGGGAGTACAGCAAGAGGGCAAGACATGTAGTCTGTCACCATCTGAAGGAACCGTTGCCTCCTGCTGACTGGAGCCGTCTGTGATGGTGTAGACTTTTGTGGGGGGCACAGAAAACTGTGCCACAGTTGGGCCATACTGGTCTTGCCTTGGGCAGAGGCACTGCTTCTGCTCCCTCTTTGTGCAGAGCCTCCACCACTGCCTGGACGCACTGAGCTGCTTTGGAATGCACTAGCAGAACTTCTCTCAGTTGGAATGGAGAAGATGATGGAATTGACCAGTGTGTCTTGGTACTCCCGCATTTTTCGCTCCCGGTTCAACGGTGTGATGAGGCTTTCTACGTTGTCCCGGTAGCGAGGATCGAGGAGGGTGAACACCCAATAATCAGACATGTTGAGAATGTGGGCGATGCGGCGGTCGTTTCTCAGGCACTGCAGCATGTAATCCACCATGTGCTGCAGACTGCCAACTGCCCAAGAAACGCTGTCCCCTGCTGGAGGCGTGATCTCTGCCCGCTCGTCATCACCCCACCCTCGCTGTACACACTGAGTACTGGACAATTCGGTAACTCCCTCCTCTGGACGGACGTCTTCCTCCTCCATTGACTCCTCCTCATCCTCCTCACAAACTGTCCCCTGCCTACGCGTTTGTGAGGAACCACGTGGTGCTGACTGTCCAGAAGATGATGGAAATGGTGAATCCTCATCCTCCACCTCTTCCACAACATCATCCCTTAGCGCTTGCAGTGATTTTTCAAGCAGGCAGATAAGGGGGACAGTCATGCTGACTAGTGCATCATCTGCACTCGCCATCCGCGTGGAATAATCAAAGGGACGCAAAACCTGGCAGACGTCATTCATAGTGGCCCACTCTGTGGTTGTGAAGTCTGTACGGCGCTGACTGCGACTTTTTTGCGCCTGAAGCAGCTGGTACTCCATTACAGCTTGCTGCTGCTCACACAACCGCTCCAACATATGTAACAAGGAATTCCACCTGGTAGGTAGGTCACATATGATGCGATGTTCCGGCAGGCGGTGTCGGCGCTGCAGAGCCGCAATGCGCGCTTTTGCCGTGCTGGAACGCCGCAAGTGAGCGCACTCTAGGCGGACCTTGTGCAGCAGTGCATCAAGATCCGGATAGTCCCTCAAAAAGCTCTGCACGACCAAATTGAGCACATGTGCCAGACATGGGATGTGAGTGAGGTTGCCGAGGCCCAGAGCTGCCACCAGATTTCGGCCATTATCACACACTACCATGCCTGGCTGGAGATTCGCTGGCACAAACCACACATCGCTCTCCTGCTTGATGGCATTCCAGAGCTCCTGCGCTGTGTGGCTACGATTCCCCCCAAAAATTAATTTCAACACGGCCTGTTGACGTTTGGCCACGGCTGTGCTCATGTCGGTCGTAACAGGTACACGTTCATCACGGGTCCATGTGGAGGTGGACTGTGACGGCCACTGCAGCGATGATTCTGAGGAACTGGTGTAAGAGGAGGAGTCAATGCGTACAGAATGGATTCCTGCAATCCTTGGAGTGGGCAGGACACGTCCTGCGCCACTCGCACGGTCTGTACCCGGCTCAACGACATTAACCCAATGGGCAGTGAGGGAAAGGTATCGCCCCTGTCCATGTTGACTGGTCCACGCATCGGTGGTGAGGTGGACCTTGCTACTGACGGCGTTCAGTAGCGCGTGTTTTATGTGTCCCTCCACATGCTTGTGCAGGGCAGGGACGGCTTGCCTGCTGAAGTAAAAGCGGCTGGGCACATTGTACTGTGGGACTGCCAATGACATCAAGTCACGGAAGCTGTCAGTCTCCACCAGCCTGAATGACAGCATTTCCAGTGACAGAAGTTTGGCAATGCCTGCAGTCAGAGCCTGTGCTCGTGGGTGGTTTGACGAGAAAGGCCGCCTTTTCTCCCATGCCTGTACTACCGATGGCTGTAGACTGGGCTGGGAGTGTGTGGATGACTGGGAAAGTGGTGCTGCGGGTGGAATTACAGCGGGTCTCTGGACAACAGGGCCAGAGGTTCTTCCACGGCGATCCTGGGAGGAAGCCGAACCAGCTGCGTGTGAGCTAGAGGAAGAGGCAACACGAGCTGAAGAGGTGGTAGCTGCCGCTGTTGGTTGGCCTACCTCTTCAGTGTGTTTTTCTAACTCCGCCGGGTGCCTGTTGCGCACATGTTTCCACATGTTGGAGGTATTGAGGTTGCTGACATTTTTCCCTCTTTTGACTTTTTGATGACACACCTTGCATCTGACATAGCAAATGTCATCTGCAACTGTGTCAAAAAAGGACCAGGCACTGCAAGTCTTGGGAGCGCCCTTTTTGGCTTTTGGAAGAGACATGCTCCTAACGGGTGCCAAAGCGGAGGCTGCAGGATCCGCAGTCTTCCCCCTCCCTCTCCCTCTTTGGGCCGTACGGGGAATCTCTTCCTCAGAGCTGCTCCCACCACCTTCCTGTCCCTCACGCCAAGATGGGTCGAGGACCTCATCATCTACACTACCCTCTGCCCCCAACTGCTCCTCCTGGGTAGACTCAGCAGCAGAGCACGCACCAGTAAGTGGCACCTGAGTGTCATCATCAGCTGATGCGGCCTGCGATGTGGTGACCGGAGCCACTGGCCCACCCGCCTCTTCAGAGGAAGACAGAAAAAGCTGTTGGGCATCACTGCACCCTGCCTCTTCTTCCATTTCTCCAATGCTGCTTGGCTGGCCCCCTGTTTCCAAGCCAAGAGATTCAGAGAACAGAAGTAGAGACGGCTCCTGTCCTGGGCTCTCTGTCTGCCTGGGCAATTTGGCAGGTGGTGAAGAGACAGATGGCTGCTCTCCAGTGCTCTGTGTCTGAGAGGATGTGGCACTAATGGAAGTTGATGCATTAGCTGCCATCCATCCGACAACAGCTTCAATTTGTTCTTGACGCAGCAGCGGTGTACGGCGCTCTGACACAAAGCTGCGCATGAACGACTGTTGCCTGGTGAAAGTGGGTGCTGATGAGTCACCGGTGCCCGCAGCAGGCACAGAATCCCCACGTCCCCTCCCTGCTCCGCGCCCACGCCCACGCCCACGTGCCTTACTCACTGCCTTCTTCATCTTGGTTGACTGATAAAGATAAGCAGAAAAGTACTAACGGATTTGTGTGCTTATTCCTGAGCAACTCCTCCTAACAGGTATAAGAAACACTAATTTTCTAAAGTGTGGACTAGACTTTAATATGAGCTAATGTGGCCTACACAAATGTAAAGTGGTGTAACTGGTGTGTTTGGTGAACTTTATTATTTATTTATTTTTTGGGGGCTGAACTGACAACAGATAGAGCTGCAGTCACACGGAGACCGTGCAGACAGACGTAAACGGCGCTGCAAGGCCCAAAAACCCTCCTCTACGTTATCCTATGTAGTGTTTTTCCACAAGTTAGCTGGAGACGGGTGGAAAGACACTAATAGGATTTTTTTAAATAAATTAGCAGCAACCTACACTACTTGAAAAAAAAGAAAATTGATTTGGCGGTATGACGCAGTGAACAACCCTGAGCTGGAGACAACCAGGCTATGGCTGCTCACAGACTACAGGGCGAGCTGCAATCACACGGAGACCGTGCAGACAGCCGTAAACGGCGCTGCAAGGCCCAAAAACCCTCCTCTACTTTATCCTATGTAGTGTTTTTCCACAAATTAGCTGGAGACGGGTGGAAAGACACTAATAGGATTTTTTTAAATAAATTAGCAGCAGACTACACTACTTGAAAAAAAATTAAAATTGATTTGGCGGTATGACGCAGTGAACAACCCTGAGCTGGAGACAACCAGGCTATGGCTGCTCACAGACTACAGGGCGAGCTGCAGTCACACGGAGACCGTGCAGACAGCCGTAAACGGCGCTGCAAGGCCCAAAAACCCTCCTCTGCTTTATCCTATGTAGTGTTTTTCCACAAATTAGCTGGAGACGGGTGGAAAGACACTAATAGGATTTTTTTGAATAAATTAGCAGCAGACTACACTACTTGAAAAAAAAAAAAAAAAAAAAAGAACAGTATGAGGCAATGAACCACCCTCCCTGAACTGAATACAACCAGCTATGGATGGCCTATGTGGCTGCACTCAGACTAGAGAGTGGGCTGCACTCACACACACACACACACAGACCTTGCAGATCGCTGTGAAAACAGCGCTACAAGGCAAAAGCAAGGTGAATAGTAGGTGAACACAGCGGTTGCTAAATTAGCCTTTGGAAAGCACAAAGAAGCAAATCGCTATCTCTAAACTGTCCCTCAGTCAGCAAACAGCGTCCTGTCACTAACTGAATTCACAGCAGAGTGATCGCAAAATGGCGCCAGCGACTTTTAAACTGCAGCATGACATCATTTCAGCAGCCAATCACAGCCTTGCCAGTAGTTTCATGCCCTCCATGCTAAACAGGATGTGCCCACACTTGGAATCATTCTCATTGGCTGAATTTCTGCATTTTGAATCTGGGAACTTCCGATTCCGGTATCCGATACGCGGCAAGTATCGGAATCCCGGTATCGGAATTCCGATACCGCAAGTATCGGCCGATACCCGATACTTGCGGTATCGGAATGCTCAACACTACTCACGACCTGAACGTGACTGCTTCGTAGAATTTTATGGTTGGGAGACCAACGGTCAAACCATCAATTGCGATCTGTGTTTTGACCAATGTTGCAAACTGTATGAGATTAGAAAAACAAATCATTTTTTTCTTACAGAAGTGGCACCACTCTAATCCATGGACAGCATGTGCTACTGCAGATCAGTTTTGTTCATATGGAAGGTCCAGTACTACACACTGCCCATGAAAAATACTGGCATTGTTTCTAACCTTATACAATCTCTTTGTGTCACTTTTGCTGATGTCGCTCTCACTACCCTATAGGCTCATCATTGAATCATACAGTAGCAATACAATATCATACCTACAAGTTCAGGTTAGAGATTCTGCTCAGTATTAATATTAAGATATTATAATAATTTTATGTTAATATTGAATCGCTTAATATTGAGCAGAATTAAGTATGCTGACATCCCCCTGTGGCTGTGCAGCCCTTGGGCCACTGTTTCAGCCCTTCGGCTGTCTCAGTCCTTGGGCTGGATTGGAACAGCCAGGAGGACAGATGTGGCCCACGTGTCATATTTTACCCACGGTCCATTTACCTTAATGATGATTTCAGTGATGAGTTTTATGCAACTTATGAAATGCATTGAGGTGCAAGTAGAGGTGTAATAGTAAAGTAACAAATTACAGGTCTTAGCATGGTACTGCACTGCTAAGGGTGAAAGCAAAATTTGGGGGGGCTTTGGATTAAATGTCAGTGTGTAAAGAAGTCGATAGGAACAGTTTATTTTTTCTTCCCATCATTAGAGGTCTAAGTGGTAAAGTTTCTCCTTAGATGGCTTTTCCAGGAGTAGGAAACAAAGAACTAAAAAAGTGTCATTTAATTAGCAAAACACATAGTAACATAGTAACATAGTTATTAAGGTTGAAGGAAGACTTTAAGTCCATCTAGTTCAACCCATAGCTTAACCTAACATGCTCTAACATGTTGATCCAGAGGAAGGCAAAAAAAACCCATGTGGTAAGAGTAAGCTCCACATTGGGGAAAAAAATTCCTTCCCGACTGCACATACGGCAATCAGATTAGTTCCCTGGATCAACGCCCTATCAAGGAATCTAATATATATACCCTGTAACATTATACTTTTCCAGAAAGGCATCCAGTCCCCTCTTAAATTTTAGTAATGAATCACTCATTACAACATCATGCGGCAGAGAGTTCCATAGTCTCACTGCTCTTACAGAAAAGAATCCGCGTCTGTGATTATGCTTAAACCTTTTTTCCTCCAGACGTAGAGGATGCCCCCTTGTCCCTGTCACAGGTCTATGATTAAAAAGATAATCAGAAAGGTCTTTGTACTGTCCCCTCATATATTTATACATTAACATAAGATCACCTCTTAGCCTTTGTTTTTCCAAACTAAATAGCCCCAAGTGTAATAATCTATCTTGGTATTGCAGACCCCCCAGTCCTCTAAAACCTTGGTCGCTCTTCTCTGCACCCGCTCTAGTTCAGCTATGTCTTTCTTATACACCGGAGACCAGAAATGTACACAGTATTCTAAGTGTTGTCGCACAAGTGACTTGTATAGAGGTAAAATTATGTTCTCCTCATGAGCATCTATGCCTCTTTTAATGCATCCCATTATTTTATTTGCCTTTGTAGCAGCTGCCTGACACTGGCCACTAAATTTGAGTTTATCATCCACCCATACACCCAGGTCTTTTTCATTGACGGTTTTGCCCAGTGTTTTACAAGTAAGCACATAGTTATTCATCTTATTACTTCTACCCAAGTGCATGACCTTTCATTTATCCCCATTAAAGCTCATTTGCCATTTCTCAGCCCAAGTTTCTAGTTTACATAAATCATCATGTAATATAAAATTGTCCTCCTCTGTATCGATTGCCCTGTCATCTGCAAATATAGAAATTCTGCTCTGTGTGCCCCCTACAAGATCATTAATAAAAATGTTAAAAAGAAGAGGGCCCACTACTGACCCCTGTGGTACCCCACTGCTAACCGTGACCCAGTCCAAGTGTGCTCCATTAATAACCACCCTTTGTTTCCTATCCCTGAGCCAGCTCTTAACCCACTTACACATATTTTCCCCTATTCCTATTATTCTCATTTTATATATCAACCTTTTGTGTGGCACCGTATCAAAAGTCCATATACACTATGTCCACTGGGTTCCCTTGGTCAAGTCCAGAACTTACCTCTTCATAGAAATTGATCAGATTAGTCTGACAGGAACGGTCCCTAGTACACCCATGCTCATATTGGGTCATGAGTAGGGTTGAGCGACCTTTACATTTATAGGATCGGGTCGGGTTTCACGAAACGCGACTTTTTCAAAAGTCGGGTCAAGTGAAATCGGCCGATCCTATAAAAAAGTCGGGGTCGGGGTCGTCCGAAACTCGAAACCCAATGCAGTGCATTGGGTTTCCAATGGTTCCCAGGGTCTGAAGGAGCGGAAACTCTCCTTCAGGCCCTGGGATCCATATTTAAGTGTAAAATAAAGAATTAAAATAAAAAATATTGCCATACTTACCATCTGATGCGCCCTGGTACTAAGCGGGAACCTTCCTTCCTTAGAATCAGCCTTCCAGGACCTTGCGGTGACATCGCGGTGACGTCGCGCTTGTGATTGGTCGCGCAGCCGCCCATGTGACCGCTCACGCGACCAATCACAAGCCGCGACGTCACCGAAGGTCCTGGAAGGGCTGATTCTTAGGAAGGAAGGCTGCCGGAAAGAAGCCGAGGGTGAGTATATTCCTATTAGGTATATACTCACCCTCGGACGCGCCCTGCTTCTTTCCGGCAGCCTTCCTTCCTAAGAATCAGCCCTTCCAGGACCTTTCGGTGACGTCACGGTGACGTCGCGGCTTGTGATTGGACGCGCGAGCGGTCACATGGGTGGCCGCGCGACCAATCACAAGCCGCGACGTCACCGCAAGGTCCTGGAAGGCTGATTCTAAGGAAGGAAGGTTCCCGCTTAGTACCAGGGCGCATCAGAGGGTAAGTATAGCGATATTTTTTATTTTAATTCTTTATTTTACACTTAAATCTGAATTCCGATACCAATTCCCGATATCTTAACCCCTTAATCCCGTATGACGTACTATCCCGTCAAGGTGACCTGGGACTTAATTCCCGGTGACGGGATAGTACGTCATACGCGATCAGCCGCGCTCACGGGGGGAGCGCGGCCGATCGCGGCCGGGTGTCAGCTGCCTATCGCAGCTGACATCCGGCACTATGTGCCAGGAGCGGTCACGGACCGCCCCCGGCACATTAACCCCCGGCACACCGCGATCAAACATGATCGCAGTGTACCGGCGGTATAGGGAAGCATCGCGCAGGGAGGGGGCTCCCTGCGGGCTTCCCTGAGACCCCCGGAGCAACGCGATGTGATCGCATTGCTGCGAGGGTCTCCTACCTTCTTCCTCCCTGCAGGTCCCGGATCCAAGATGGCCGCGGCATCCGGGTCCTGCAGGGAGAAAGGTGGCTTACCGAGCGCCTGCTCAGAGCAGACGCTGGTAAGCCTGCACCGATGTAAGTGAGATCGGTGATCTGATAAAGTGCAGTGCACACTATCAGATCATCGATCTGTAATGTCCCCCCCTGGGACAAAGTAAAAAAGTTTAAAAAAAATTTTTCCACATGTGTAAAAAAAAAAAAAAAAAAAAATCCTAAATAAATAATAAAAAAAATATATATATTATTCCCATGAATACATTTCTTTATCTAAATAAAAAAAAACAAAACAATAAAAGTACACATGTTTAGTATCGCCGCGTCCGTAACGACCCAACCTATAAAACTGCCCCACTAGTTAACCCCTTCAGTAAACACCGTAAGAGAAAAAAAAAAAAAACGAGGCAAAAAACAACGCTTTATTACCATACTGCAGAACAAAAAGAGGAATAACACGCGATCAAAAAGACTGATATAAATAATCATGGTACCGCTGAAAACGTCATCTTGTCCCGCAAAAAACAAGCCACCATATAGCATCATCAGCAAAAAAATAAAAAAGTTATAGTCCTGAGAATAAAGCGATACCAAAATAATTATTTTTTCTATAAAATAGTTTTTATCGTATAAAAGCGCCAAAACATAAAAAAATGATATAAATGAGGTATCGCTGTAATCGTACTGACCCGTCGAATAAAACTGCTTTATAAATTTTACCAAACGTGGAACGGTATAAACGCCTCTCCCAAAAGAAATTCATGAATAGCAGGTTTTTGGTCATTCTGCCTCACAAAAATCGGAATAAAAAGTGATCAAAAATGGTCACGTGTCCGAAAATGTTACCAATAAAAACGTCAACTCGTCCCGCAAAAAACAAGACCTCACATGACTCTGTGGAGCAAAATGTGGAAAAATTATAGGTCTCAAAATGTGGAGACGCAAAAACTTTTTTGCTATAAAAAGCGTCGCTGGTTTCACACTTGCGTTTTTGTCTGCAGCGTTTTTTGCACAAAAAAACGCATGCGTTTTTTCCCTATATTTAACATTGAAAACGCATGCGTTTTTTTGTACGCGTTTGGTCGCGTTTTCAAACGCATGCGTTTTTTTTCTGCATGTGTTCATTTTCAGAAATACAGCCTGCAGTATTTTCTTGCGTTTTTAAGCACATGCGTTTGCGTTAAAAACGCATGCATTTTTATCGAAAAAAAACAGAAAACACACTGAAAAGCCACCCACCACCATCAAGGTGATAAAGGGATCCAAACCCTAACCCTAACTCTACCACTAACCTCACCCCTAACCGTTTAATGAACATTTTCTGACAGTCATAGTGCCACGTATTTCAGTGCCACGTATTTCAGTGCCACGTATTTCAGTGCCACGTATTTCAGTGCCACGTATTTCAGTGCCACGTATCACGTATTTCAGTGCCACGTGTTTCAGTGCCACGTGTTTCAGTGCCACGTGTTTCAGTGCCACGTGTTTCAGTGCCAAGTATCACGTATTTCAGTGCCACGTGTTTCAGTGCCACGTATCACGTATTTCAGTGCCACGTGTTTCAGTGCCACGTATTTCAGTGCCACGTATTTCAGTGCCACGTATCACGTATTTCAGTGCCACGTATTTCAGTGGCACGTATTTCAGTGCCACGTATCACGTATTTCAGTGCCACGTATTTCAGTGCCACGTATTTCAGTGCCACATATTTCAGTGCCACATATTTCAGTGCCACGTATTTCAGTGCCACGTATTTCAGTGCCACGTATCACGTATTTCAGTGCCACGTATTTCAGTGCCACGTATTTCAGTGCCACGTATTTCAGTCACGTTTAGGGTTAGGGGTAGGGTTAGGGTTAGGGCTAGGGTTGGAGGTAAAGTTAGGGTTAGGGTTTGGATTACATTTACGGTTTGGATTAGGGTTGGGATTAGAATTATGGGTGTGTCAGGGTTAGGGGTGTGGTTAGGGTTACCGTTGGGATTAGGGCTAGGGGTCTGTTTGGATTAGGGTTTCAGGTAGAATTGGGAAGTTTCCACTGTCCAGGCACATCAGGGGCTCTCCAAACGGGACATGGCGTCCAATCTCAATTCCAGCCAATTCTGCGTTGAAAAAGTAAAACAGTGCTCCTTCCCTTCCGAGCTCTCCCGTGCGCCCAAAAAGGGGTTTACCCCAACTTATGGGTTATCAGCGTACTCGGGACAAATTGAACAACAACTTCTGGGGTCCAAGTTCTCTTGTTATCCTTGGGAAAATAAAAATTTGGGGGGCTAAAAATCATTTTTGTGGGAAAAAAAAGATGTTTTATTTTCATGGCTCTGCGTTATAAACTGTAGTGAAACACTTGGGGGTTCAAAGTTCTCACAACACATCTAGATAAGTTCCTTGGGAGGTCTAGTTTCCAATATGGGGTCACTTGGGGTGGGTTTGTACTGTTTGGGTACATCGGGGCTCTGCAAATGCAACGTGACGCCTGCAGACCAATTCATTTAAGGCTGCATTCCAAATGGCGCTCCTTCCCTTCCGAGCTCTGTCATGCGCCCAAACAGTGGTTCCCCCCCACATATGGGGTATCAGCGTACTCTGGACAAATTGGACAACAACTTTTGGGGTCTAATTTATCCTGATACCCTTGTGAAAATACAAAACTGGGGGCTAAAAAATCATTTTTGTGAAAAAAAAAAAAGAATTTTTATTTTCACGGCTTTGCGCTATACACTTTAGTGAAACACTTAGGGGTTCAAAGTTCTCAAAACACATCTAGATAAGTTCCTTGGGAAGTCTAGTTTCCAATATGGGGTCACTTGTGGGGGGTTTGTACTGTTTGGGTACATCAGGGGCTCTGCAAATGCAACGTGACGGCTGCTGACCAATCCATTTAAGTCTGCATTCCAAATGGCGCTCCTTCCCTTTCGAGCTCTGTCATGCGCCCAAACAGTGGTTCCCCCCCACATATGGGGTATCAGCGTACTCAGGACAAATTGGAAAACAAATTTTGGGGTCCAATTTATTCTGTTACCCTTGTAAAAATACAAAGCTGGGGGCTAAAAATCATTTTTGAGAAAAAAAAAAAAATTATTTTTACGGCTCTGCATTATAAACTTCTGTGAAGCACTTGGTGGGTCAAAGTGCTCACCACACATCTAGATAAGTTCCTTAGGGGGTCTACTTTCCAAAATGGTGTCACTTGTAGGGAGTTTCAATGTTTAGGCACATCAGGGGCTCTCCAAACGCAACATGGCGTCCCATCTCAATTCCAGTCAATTTTGCATTGAAAAGTCAAATGGCGCTCCTTCCCTTCCAAGCTCTGCCATGCGCCCAAACAATGGTTTACACCCACATATTGGGTATCAGCGTACTCAGGACAAATTGCACAACATTTTTTGCAGTCCAATTTCTTCTCTTACCCTTGGGAAAATAAAAAATTGGGGGCGAAAAGATCATTTTTGTGAAAAAATATGATTTTTTATTTTTACGACTCTGCATTATAAACTTCTGTGAAGCACTTGGTGGGTCAAAGTGCTCACCACACATCTAGATAAGTTCCTTAGGGGGTCTACTTTCCAAAATGGTGTCACTTGTAGGGGGTTTCAATGTTTAGGCACATCAGGGGCTCTCCAAACGCAACATGGCGTCCCATCTCAATTCCAGTCAATGTTGCATTGAAAAGTCAAATGGCGCTCCTTTCCTTCCGAGCTCTGCCATGCGCCCAAACAGTGGTTTACCCCCACATATGGGGTATCAGCGTACTCAGGACAAATTGTACAACAACTTTAGGGGTCCATTTTCTCCTGTTACCCTTGGTAAAATAAAACAAATTGGAGCTGAAATAAATTTTGTGTGAAAAAAAGTTAAATGTTCATTTTTATTTAAACATTCCAAAAATTCCTGTGAAACACCTGAAGGGTTAATAAACTTCTTGAATGTGTTTTTGAGCACCTTGAGGGGTGCAGTTTTTAGAATGGTGTCACACTTGGGTATTTTCTATCATATAGACCCCTCAAAATGACTTCAAATGAGATGTGGTCCCTAAAAAAAAAATGGTGTTGTAAAAATGAGAAATTGCTGGTCAAATTTTAACCCTTATAACTCCGTCACAAAAAAAAATTTTGGTTCCAAAATTGTACTGATGTAAAGTAGACATGTGGGAAATGTTACTTATTAAGTATTTTGTGTGACATATGTCTGCGATTTAAGGGCATAAAAATTCAAATTTGGAAAATTGTGAAATTTTCACAATTTTCGCCAAATTTCCAATTTTTTCACAAATAAACGCAAGTTATATCGAATAAATTTTACCACTATCATGAAGTACAATATGTCACGAGAAAACAATGTCAGAATCGCCAAGATCCGTCAAAGCGTTCCAGAGTTATAGCCTCATAAAGGGACAGTGGTCAGAATTGTAAAAATTGGCCCGGTCATTAACGTGCAAACCACCCTCGGGGCTTAAGGGGTTAAACATATCGGGAATCGGTATCGGAATTCCGATTCCAGATTCAGAAGATTGCCGACTTCGTGGCCGACCCCACACAGGGGTCGGGTCTGGTTTCATGAAACCCGACTTTGCCAAAAGTCGGCGACTTCTGAAAATTGCCGACCCGTTTCACTCAACCCTAGTCATGAGGTTTTTCCTCTTCAGATACTCAAGTATAGCATCTCTTAGAATAACCTCCAGGATTTTACCCACAGTAGAGGTTAAGCTTACTGGCCTATAATTACCGAGTTCAGTTTTTGTCCCCTTTTTGAATATTGGCACGACATTTGCTATACGCCAGTCCTGTGGTACAGACCCTGTTATTATGGAGTCTTTAAAGATTAAAAATAATGGTCTATCAATGACTGTACTTAGTTCCTGCAGGATTCGGGGGTGTATCCCATCCGGGCCCGGAGATTTGTCAATTTTAGTGATTTTTAGACGCCGCCGTACTGGTGACACTTAATGGGGAATTTTTGATATCACTGATCATATTGGCTGCCATGGGATTTTCTTGTGTAAATATTGATGAAAAAAAAAGTCATTTAGCATATTGGCTTTTTCCTCATTCTCATCCACCATTTCACCCAGACTATTTTTAAGGGGGCCAACACTATACTTTTTTAGTTTCTTACTGTTTATGTAGTTAAAGAATATTTTGGGATTATTTTTACTCTCTCTGGCAATGAGTCTCTCTGTCTCAATTTTTGCTGCCTTGATTTGCTTTTTACAGAATTTATTTAATTTTCTGTATTTATTTAATGCCTCATCACTACCTACTTCCTTTAATTCTCTAAATGCTTTCTTTTTGTCACATATTGCGCCCCTTACAGCTCTATTCAGCCATATTGGTTTCCTCCTATTTCTAGTATGTTTATTCCCATACGGTATATACTGTGCACAGGTCCTATCCAGGATGCTAATAAACGTCTCCCATTTTCTTTGTGTATTTTTATGTCTCAGGATATTGTCCCAGTTAATTGCACCAAGATCATCTCTCATCTGTTGGAAATTTGCCCTCCTGAAGTTTAGTGTCCTTGTAACCCCTCTACTACACATCTTATTAAAGGATACATGAAAACGTATTATTTTGTGATCACTATTACCCAAGTGACCCCCAACCCTTATATTTGATAGGCGGTCTGGCCTGTTGGTTAATATTAGGTCCAGCAGTGCCCCCCTTCTTGTTGGGTCCTGAACCAGTTGTGAAAGGTAATTGTCTCTTATAGTTGTCAAAAACCGATTACCCTTGCTGGAACTGCAGGTTTCTGTTCCCCAATCTATTTCAGGGTAGTTGAAGTCCCCCATAATAATGACTTCTCCTTGAGTCGCAGCTTCATCTATTTGCTTTATGAGGATATTCTCCATTGTTTCCATTATTTTTGGAGACGTATAACTAACCCCTATCAGTAATTTATTAATTTTTCCTCCTCCCATTATCTCCACCCACAGGGACTCTACATTTTCATTAGATTTACCTATATTATCACGCAGGATGGGTTTTAAGGACGATTTTACATATAGACACACACCTCCCCCTCTTTTATCTGTACGGTCATTTCTGAACAGACTATAGCCCTGCAAGTTAACAGCCCAGTCATGGCTCTCATAAAGCCATGTCTCAGATATTCCCACCATGTCATAATTATGCTCCAACAAAATTAATTCTAATTCCTCCATTTTGCTGGCGAGACTTCTGGCATTAGTATACATGCACTTTATGTATCTCTCTTTTCCTCTATTCTTTCTTAAATTATTAACTGTTCTAACCCCACCCCCCATGCCACCCCCAACTTCCTTATTTGTGCCTAGGTCTCTATCTGCACTATCTTCCCCTCCTAAAAAATGAATGCCCTTCCCCCAATCCCTAGTTTAAACACTCCTCCAACCTTCTAGCCATTCTCTCCCCCAGCACAGCTGCACCTTCCCCATTGAGGTGCAGCCCGTCTCTAGCGTAGAACCTGTAGCCAACTGAGAAGTCGGCCCAGTTCTCCAAGAACCCAAACCTCTCATTCCTACACCAATTCTTGAGCCACTTATTAACCTCCCTAATCTCCAGTTGCCTCTCTTGTGAGGCACGTGTTACAGGCAGTATTTCGGAAAATACTACCTTGAAGGTCCTTGCTTTCAGCTTGAAGCGTAATTCCCTGAAATCATCTTTAAGGACCTTCCACCTACCTCTAACTTTGTAATTTGTGCCAATGTGCACCATACCGCTGGGTCCTCACCATCCCCTCCCAGGAATCTGTCAACCCGATCAGTGATGTGTCGGACTCTAGTACCAGGTAGGCAGCACATTGTTCGATGATCCCTGCCTTTGTGACAGATTGCCCTATCTGTTCCCCTAATAATTGAATCCCCCGCTACCAGCACCTGTCTGGCCTGTCCTTCTCTTCTATTTCCCTCCTTACTGTAGCAGGCATTCCTCCGGCTTTCAGAGGACATGCATGGCTGCAGCAGTGCTACCCCTGTACTGACACCCCCCTCATCTGCCAACTTAGCAAACTTATTGGGGTGTGCCAGATCAGGACTAGCCTCCCTGGCACTCTTCCCTCTACTCCGCCTTCTGTCACACAGCTAACTGTCCGTTTTTGGGTATAGCCTTATTAAAGAGTAACAGCGGCACATCTGCGTCTTGCTGGAGACGGATCCCCCTTTTTGGCCGTATTTACTGTTTAATTTCCAGCAAGACGCAGATGCGCCGCTGTTACTCTTTAATAAGGCTATACCCAAAAATGGATCACCCATTTGGCCATATTTTTTGTTAAATTACCAGCAAGACGCTGTTGCGCCGCTGTTATTCCTAAACAAGGTTGCACCCCGAGACAGATCACCCATTAGGCTACATTCATCATTAAGGAACAATATCTGCCCCTGGACATCACAGGGACAACGTCCTCCTTATTATTTACTAAAAAACCTGGATTAAGTGCGACCCTAGATTAAGACCCGGGAGGGTCGAAATGTCACCATTCTGAGTCGCATACACACTTTGTAATAATTGCCTTGTGTTTGATCCAATGTAATTGATTGATTTTCTCTTCACTCGAATAAATTAGCATTTTTCAAAAAAATGTATACTTCTGCTTAAGATATTCCACTTAGGGAGTGCGGTGGATTCAATATAATTTTAACAATAGTGGAGCACATTTCCTAATGCGGATTGCACCAGACAGAAAAGTTAAATAAAAATAAATACAAAGTATTAATAAAATACAGACAGCAATTCAGTAATTCCTCCCTTGGAAACTCCCTGAATCCAAAGTCACTGAATCACAAGTCACACACTTACCGCCGTTCACACTTACGCTCAGGTCACACTCAGCTCGTTCACACTCGCTAAGCTGAAGATTTAAAGAGATTTTTTTTCCCCTCAGCAGCAATCCACCTTGCTGTTTAATGCACTTCCAAAAGCATTAGGCAGAGGCTTATACTTATTTCTAGTTTCATACGGCATATCAATAGTTGCAATTCTAGAGTGACTGAGTACATCTAAACTTTCCAGCTTTGACCTTCAGATTGCTTATCCTCCATTTTAATGAGTACCCCAGTTTTTTCCTAGTCGGAATAGTACTTCTCCAAACCTTTCGGGACCAGTATATACATTGCCTTTCTGTAGCCCACTCCTTTCAGCTTAGGGGAATTACACCTCCATCAGGTCTGTTAATTATTATGGCTGGGACTCCATGAAAGTGGAAAGGAACCTTATTGTTACTTCTACTATCTTTGCACTCCAGACGTGTAAGAATTCAGTTACTGTAGAACTTGTTCTTGAATTTGTTACCCCTTTAATTCTTCTGTCTCTAATCACACTCTCCAACTTGTGACCTCCTAAATAACAATACTTTTTTCCATCAAAGAATATCCAACAACTGCCCAACAAATAGGAAGTAGCTTTCTGTGTGCCCATGTAACTCCCCCTACCTGGGCTGGCTTCTAAAGCCCCCGTCACACTAAGCGAGGTCTCTAGCGAGATCGCTGCTGAGTCACAAGTTTTGTGACGCAACAGCGACCTCAGTAGCGATCTTGCTATGTTTGACACGTAGCAGCGACCAGGCCCCTGCTGTGAGATCGCTGGTCATGTTGGAATGGCCTGGACCTTTTTTTGATCATTGAGGTCCCGCTGACAAGTGAAAGCACAGCACAGCGGTGACGTCACCGCTCTGCTGTTAGGGCCGGCGCTCAGTCAGTGCAGGAAGCGGACGCCGGGGGACGCGAAGTTGAGTATGTACTGTTTGTTTTTTTACATTTTACACTGGTAACCAGGGTAAACATCGGGTTACTAAGCGCGGCCCTGCGCTTAGCAACCCGATGTTTACCCTGGTTACCCGGGGACCTCGGCATCGTTGGACCACACAGCGACTAAACAGCGACGCTGCAGCGATCGGCATCGTTGTCTGTATCGCTGCAGCGTCGCTTTGTGTGACGGGGCCTTTAGTGTTAACCATTTCCACAGGCTAACTTAACTTCTGCTGCGTGCAGTATATAAAATCATGTAAAAACAGGTTTCATAAGTTTATGATGTTGCACATTTTCTGTAGCGTTTTCCTATTACACAAATTAAGTTACTTGTGTTATTTTACATGGGTTTTTATGTTTTTTCATCACTGCAGTTCTTGCCTCTTTTGTATATGTCATATTTTAAATAAAGCTGGTTTATTTTTGATACTTCTTAGTATTAGACTTTGACAAAACTTTATTGATTCAGTTATGTGAATAGACATCACCAATACACAGCCAGTGGGTGGGGTCACGCAGAGCCCATCACTGTTGCCACACGTCATAGATGACACCGGAGAGATCACACTGATCCCGTTTGTCATGGGAATGCAAGTCCGCTGCCTCTAATTGTCAGGAAAATTACGCAATTGGTTAGTGAGTGATGGACGAGACCGCGGCTGCTTCTGCTACTAGGCCTCTTATTGGGGAACTAACAGTGAGCGTACGGTATATACACAGACAAGCAAAAGGTTAACCATGATTTGAACTTTGGATTCCAGGCTCCATATCTCACCATCCACTACTGCTTCAAATGCAAGACTACCATAATTTTGTAGACTACCATCTTTTTATAAACAATGTTGGCTATCTCATGCATAAATTTAACTTGCAACTATTTAGCATAAAAATCTAAATTTTATATTTTGTTAGTGTTTTGTAAATCCACCTGTGACAAGACAGTATTAATTCTTAATTAGGCCAGACATAATTTTCTTTGGTAGGTCAAGAGACATATGCCATTGTCATATGAGCCTAAACGTTGACTCTTAAATTGATGTGTTTTTCTTCAGTGGGTCAAATGACATAGGCCATTGTTCATATGAGCTGTTGTGAATTCCGTTCTTGGGCTCCATCCTGTGGTTGCGAATGGTATTTTTGGGAGTTCTGTTCTTGGGCTCCCTCTGGTGGTTTCAAGTGGAACTTAGCAGCTGCTTTCACTAATCGGTTCCCTGGCCTTGTTATTTAACTGGGCTTTTGGCTGTAGCTGATGCCAGCTGTCAATGTTTCTTCCTGTGGATTCAGTCCTTTCCTGGAAGTTCTCTGTTGGCCAGTCCATTTCAGCTTAAGATAAGTTCTGCTAGTTTTTGGGTTTTCCCTGTTTATGACCTTCTGTTCAGTTTAAGTTATGTCTCTTTTGTCCAGCTTGTCATTATGAAATATTCCGGCTAATTGGAAGCTCTGGGGTTGCAGATTTGCCCCTCCACACCGTGAGTCGGTGTGGAGGTTATATTTTGTAAACTCTGCGTGGATATTTAGTTTTTTATACTGACCGCACAGTAGCCTTTTCTATCTCTGTCTATTTAGATAGTATTGGCCTCCTTTGCTAAATCTAGTTTCATTTCTGAGTTTGTCATTTCCCTCTTCACTCACCGTTAATATTTGTGGGGGGCTATCTTCCTTTGGGGGTTTCTCTGAGGCGAGATAGTTTTCCGTTTCCATCTTCAGGGGTAGCTAGTTCTTAGGCTGTGAAGAGGCGTCTAGGCAGAGATAGGAACGCTCCACGGCTATTTCTAGTGTTGGTGTTAGGAGTAGGGATTGCGGTCAGTAAAGCTACCACCTCCTCAGAGCTAGTTCATTATTTGTTTTACCCACCAGGTCATTTCAGTGCTGCTTCGTTATCACTAGGTCATAACAGTGATTACTGTCGGTGGAGCTGCCACCTCCTCTGAGCTTGTTCATGATTGGTTTTACCCACCAGGTCATCTCAGTACTGCTCCATAACCACCAGGTCATAACAGTACAGCTGGCCCACAATGTGTTAAATGCATCTCAAAAGAGGGAAGAGAAAAAGTTCTGAGTCATTGTTTTTTTTTTTTTTCTCTTGTTGCTTGTTTCGTCTTTTTTTCCCCTTGATTTTTTGGATGGTGCAGGAGCTTGGTGCTGATATGGAGGTTCAGGGTCTGTCTGCGCATGTTGATCATCTCGCTGCAAGGGTACAGACTATGTTGTTCAAACTCCTGTTTCTGAACCTAGAATTCCTATCCCTGATTTGTTTTCTGGGGATAGATCTAGGTTTTTGAACTTTAAAAATAATTGCAGATTGTTTTTTGCTCTGAGACCCCGTTCCTCTGGTGACCCCATTCAGCAGGTGAAGATTGTTATTTCTCTGCTGCGTGGCGACCCGCAGGATTGGGCATTCTCTCTTGAGCCAGGGAATCCTGCATTGCTCAATGTAGATTCATTTTTTCAAGCACTTGGATTGCTTTATGACGAACCCAATTCTGTGGATCAGGCAGAAAAAATTTTGCTGGCTCTGTGTCAGGGTCAGGAAGTGGCAGAGATATATTGTCAGAAATTTAGAAAGTGGTCTGTGCTTACAAAATGGAATGAGGATGCCCTGGCGGCTATTTTCAGAAAGGGTCTTTCTGAAGCTCTTAAAGATGTTATGGTGGGGTTTCCCACGCCTGCTGGTTTGAACGAATCAATGTCTCTGGCCATTCAGATTGATCGGCGCCTACGTGAACGTAAGGGGGTGCACCATATGGCGGTGTCCTCTGGGCAGAGTTCTGAGCCTATGCAAAGTGATAGAGTTTTGACAAGAGCAGAACAGCAGGAGTTCAGACGTCAGAATGGGCTGTGTTTTTACTGTGGTGACGCTACTCATGCTATCTCTGACTGCCCGAAGCGAACTAAGAGGGTTGCTAGGTCGGTTACCATCAGTACTGTACAGCCTAAATTTCTCTTGTCTATTACCCTGATTTGCTCATTGTCATCCTTTTCTGTAATGACATTTGTGGATTCTGGCGCTGCCCTGAACTTAATGGACCTAGAATTTGCCAAGCGCTGTGGTTTTTCCTTGGAGCCTTTGCAGAGTCCTATTCCCTTGAGGGGGATTGATGCTACGCCATTGGCAAAGAATAAACCTCAGTACTGGACACAGTTAGCCATGAACATGGCTGCAGCACATCAGGAAAATATTCGCTTTTTGGTGTTGCATAATTTGCATGATGTGGTTGTGCTGGGGTTTCCATGGTTACAGGTACATAATCCAGTGCTGGATTGGAAATCTATGTCTGTGACTAGTTGGGGTTGTCAGGGGATACATAGTGACATTCCTCTGATGTCAATTTCCTCGTCCCCTTCTTCTGAAGTTCCTGAGTTTTTGTCGGATTTCCAGGATATATTTGAGGAGCCTAAATCCAGTCCTCTGCCTCCTCATAGGGATTGTGATTGCACTATTAATTTGATTCATGGCTGTAAGTTCCCTAAGGGTCGACTTTTCAATCTGTCTGTGCCAGAGCATGCCGCTATGCGGACTTATGTAAAGGAGTCCTTGGAGAAGTTGCATATTCACCCGTCTTCGTCACCATTGGGAGCGGGGTTCTTTTTTGTTGCCAAGAAGGATGGCTCCTTGAGGCCCTGTATAGATTATCGCCTTCTCAATAAGATCACGGTCAAATTCCAGTACCCTTTGCCTTTGCTCTCTGATCTGTTCGCTCGGATTAAAGGGGCTAGCTGGTTTACCAAGATTGACCTTCGAGGGGCGTATAATCTGGTCCACATCAAACAGGGTGATGAATGGAAAACAGCATTTAATACGCCCGAAGGCCATTTTGAATATCTTGTGATGCCTTTCGGGCTCTCTAATGCTCCATCTGTGTTTCAGTCCTTTATGCATGATATTTTCTGGGAGTATCTGGATAAATTTATGATTGTATATTTGGATGATATTTTGGTTTTTTCCAATGATTGGGAGTCTCATGTGAAGCAGGTCAGGATGGTATTTCAGATTCTTCGTGCTAATACAATGTTTGTGAAGGGGTCTAAGTGCCTTTTTGGAGTTCAGAAGGTTTCTTTTCTGGGGTTCATTTTTTCTCCCTCGGCTATTGAAATGGACCCTGTTAAGGTTCAGTCTATTTATGATTGGACTCAACCCACATCTGTGAAGAGCCTTCAGAAATTTTTGGGCTTTGCTAATTTTTATCGTCGCTTCATTGCTAATTTTTCTACTGTGGTTAAACCTCTGACCGATTTGACCAAGAAAGGTGCAGATGTGGTGAATTGGTCCTCTGCGGCTGTGGAGGCCTTTCAGGAGCTTAAGCGTCATTTTACTTCTGCCCCTGTGTTGCGTCAGCCAGATGTTTCTCTCCCTTTTCAGGTTGAGGTTGACGCTTCTGAGATTGGGGCAGGAGCTGTTCTGTCTCAGATAAGTTCTGATGGCTCTGTGTTGAAGCCATGTGCTTTCTTCTCCAGAAAGTTTTCGCCTGCTGAGCGTAATTATGATGTCGGCAATCGGGAGTTGTTGGCTATGAAGTGGGCATTCGAGGAGTGGCGACATTGGCTTGAGGGAGCAAAGCATCGTGTTGTGGTCTTGACCGATCATAAGAATCTGATTTACCTTGAGTTGGCCAAGCGGTTGAATCCTAGACAGGCTCGGTGGTCTTTGTTTTTCTCCCATTTTGATTTTGTGGTCTCGTATCTTCCGGGATCTAAGAATGTGAAGGCTGATGCCCTGTCTAGGAGTTTTTTGCCTGATTCTCCTGGAGTCCGTGAGCCAGCTGGTATTCTCAAGGAGGGGGTGATTCTTTCTGCTATCTCCCCTGATTTGCGGCGGGTGCTTCAGGAGTTTCAGGCTCATAGACCCGACCGCTGTCCTGTGGGGAAATTGTTTGTTCCTGATAGATGGACTAGTAAGGTGATTTCGGAGATTCATTGTTCGGTGTTGGCTGGTCATCCTGGGATCTTTGGTACCAGAGATTTGGTTGCGAGGTCCTTTTGGTGGCCTTCTTTGTCACGGGATGTGCGTTCTTTCGTGCAGTCCTGTGGGATCTGTGCCCGGGCTAAGCCCTGCTGTTCTCGTGCTAGTGGGTTGCTTTTGCCTTTGCCTATCCCTGAGAGGCCCTGGACGCAAATTTCCATGGATTTTATTTCTGATCTTCCTGTTTCTCAGAAGATGTCTGTCATCTGGGTGGTTTGTGACCGGTTTTCTAAAATGGTCCATTTGGTACCCTTGCCTAAGTTGCCTTCCTCCTCTGATTTGGTTCCTTTGTTTTTCCAGCATGTGGTTCGTTTGCATGGTATTCCGGAGAATATTGTGTCTGACAAAGGTACCCAGTTTGTTTCTAGGTTTTGGCAGTCCTTTTGTGGTAGAATGGGCATTAATTTGTCTTTTTCTTCAGCGTTTCACCCTCAGACAAATGGACAGATGGAGCGAACCAATCAGACCTTGGAAACCTATTTGAGATGCTTTGTGTCTGCTGATCAGGATGATTGGGTTACCTTCTTGCCGTTGGCCGAGTTTGCCCTTAATAATCGGGCTAGTTTGGCTACTTTGGTTTCACCTTTTTTTTGTAATTTCGGTTTTCATCCTCACTTTTCTTCAGGGCAGGTTGAGCCTTCGGACTGTCCTGGGGTAGATTCTGTGGTGCACAGGTTGCAGCGGATTTGGACTCATGTGGTGGACAATTTAACATTGTCTCAGGAAAAGGCTCAACGTTTTGCTAACCGCCGTCGGTGCGTTGGTCCCCGGCTTCGGGTTGGGGATTTGGTCTGGTTGTCTTCTCGTCATGTTCCTATGAAGGTCTCTTCCCCTAAGTTCAAACCTCGTTTTATTGGTCCTTATAGGATTTCGGAAGTTATCAATCCGGTGTCTTTTCGTTTGGCCCTTCCAGCTTCTTTTTTCATTCATAATATGTTCCATAGATCTTTGTTGCGGAGATATGTGGTGCCCATGGTTCCCTCCGTTGAACCTCCTGCTCCGGTGTTGGTTGAGGGGGAGGTGGAATATGTGGTGGAGAAAATTTTGGATTCTCTTCTTTCAAGGCGGAAACTTCAGTATCTGGTCAAGTGGAAGGGTTATGGCCAGGAGGATAACTCGTGGGTTTTTGCCTCCGATGTCCATGCTGCCGATTTGGTACGTGCTTTTCATTTGGCTCATCCCGATCGGCCTGGGGGCTCTGGTGAGGGTTCGGTGACCCCTCCTCAAGGGGGGGGGGGTACTGTTGTGAATTCCGTTCTTGGCTCCATCCTGTGGTTGCGAATGGTATTTTTGGGAGTTCTGTTCTTGGGCTCCCTCTGGTGGTTTCAAGTGGAACTTAGCAGCTGCTTTCACTAATCGGTTCCCTGGCCTTGTTATTTAACTGGGCTTTTGGCTGTAGCTGATGCCAGCTGTCAATGTTTCTTCCTGTGGATTCAGTCCTTTCCTGGAAGTTCTCTGTTGGCCAGTCAATTTCAGCTTAAGATAAGTTCTGCTAGTTTTTGGGTTTTCCCTGTTTATGACCTTCTGTTCAGTTTAAGTTTTGTCTCTTTTGTCCAGCTTGTCATTATGAAATATTCCGGCTAGTTGGAAGCTCTGGGGTCGCAGATTTGCCCCTCCACACCGTGAGTCAGTGTGGAGGTTATTTTTTGTAAACTCTGCGTGGATATTTAGTTTTTTATACTGACCGCACAGTAGCCTTTTCTATCTCTGTCTATTTAGATAGTATTGGCCTCCTTTGCTAAATCTAGTTTCATTTCTGAGTTTGTCATTTCCCTCTTCAGTCACCGTTAATATTTGTGGGGGGCTATCTTCCTTTGGGGGTTTCTCTGAGGCGAGATAGTTTTCCGTTTCCATCTTCAGGGGTAGCTAGTTCTTAGGGTGTGAAGAGGCATCTAGGCAGAGATAGGAACGCTCCACGGCTATTTTTAGTGTTGGTGTTAGGAGTAGGGATTGCGGTCAGTAAAGCTACCACCTCCTCAGAGCTAGTTCATTATTTGTTTTACCCACCAGGTCATTTCAGTGCTGCTTCGTTATCACTAGGTCATAACAGTGATTACTGTCGGTGGAGCTGCCACCTCCTCTGAGCTTGTTCATGATTGGTTTTACCCACCAGGTCATCTCAGTACTGCTCCATAACCACCAGGTCATAACAATGAGCCTAAACATTAACTCTTGACTATTAACTATTATTAACTATTGTGTTGCTATTTTTGGAGGACAGGCACGCAAGGTCATGGAACAATTGATGTTTGCTGATATGTTGATTACCCATTGTAAAACTCAATGTAGCTTGTTGACCTGCAGTCAGTAAAGAACAGACTATACAAATTGATTAAATACTCAAATAATAAGAGTTGACCTCATCCCACCTTCCCTCTGACCTATGGATGATGGCCTGAAGGACAGAGGTGGGTATGAAAAGCAACCTTTATCCTTCTACAAGAGGACTCTACACTAATTAGTTATGGTCACTGCCAGGTCTGCAAAAACAAAAAAGGACCACTACCTACCACCACCAATAGTTTATACAGGCCGATTGTACACTCATAACAGGTAGCGTATGGTTTCAGGGGTGTGTTTTACAGAGCAAGAGGAGCAGAGCTTCTAAATGTATTTAATCTAGAAAGAAAGGCAGTGTTATTAAGAAATATATAAAGATGATGCAAAATGGGAACCAAACAATATGGCATATAGAATGACATAGAATCAAAAGGCATACCAAAAGAAACTTACTAAACCTGGTCACGGAAATGGCTCACAGCTCAGCGGAGCGAAGCACTCCTGATGTTTTTTACTTTACTTCCTGTGACATTTTGTTTGAGTAGAGACTCAAATAGTATATCACAGGATGCTGGGGCTGCACTCACTTCTCTGCTACTTCTATTACGCCTCCTGAAACAGGACATCATTCGAGAGCAGCACTGATGTCACTTACCGCAGATTTTGTCACCTCTGGTTCTGTCAGTCACTGCTTCTAACACCATAGTTTCTTTCCCTGAAACAAATCATCATCGATGATTTGTTTGAGTGTGGTGATAGAAGCAGGGTGAGTGACAGCAGCGCTGCCCCACAACTTCTATCATAGCCCTCAAACTAATAATAGTCAAAGATCGCCGTAACAGCACTTTTGGTCCACCAATAAAGCTCAGCTGTGGGCTGAGCTTCAAAGAAGTGGTTAAACGGTTGTATGCTCAAGTCCCATAAATAGTAAACATAAAGAAAATATAATTTTTTTTTAGCTACTTTCCGACATCGGCCATAAAAGTACGTCGATGTAAGACTCCCCTTTTTGGTGAGGGCTCCGGGCACATGTCAGCTGATATATACAGCTGACATGTGCCCGCAAAAGCCGTGGTTGGAATTGCAATCCAGCCGCGGCTATTAACTAATTAAATGCCGCTGTCAATTTCAGACAGCGGCATTTAACTTGCGCTTACTGGAAGCGTATTGGAAATCCCGCCCATCGGTGACCTCATCACATGATCGCGGGTTACTGAAAGGTTGGCATGACAACCAGAGGTCTCCATTAAATATACCTCTATGGTTGTCATTGCTGGATTGTTATGAGTGCCGCCCGGTGGTAAGCGCTCATAGCAAGTGAGCATTTCTGCTACACACAGGCGATCTGATCATTGCCTGTGTGGAGCAGAACAGATCAAAGTACTGCAGAATCTAGTCTCCCATGGGGACTATTGAAGCATACAAAAAAGTTTTTAAAAATACTAAAAAAAATAAAAAAATATAAAAGTTCAAATCATCCCCTTTCGCCCCATTCAAAATAAAATGATTAAAGAAAATATACATATATTTGGTATCGCCGCATTCAGAATCGCCCCATCTATCAATATAAAAATAGAAATAAGCCGTTCGCTAAATGGTGTAATGAGAAAAAACTCAAAATGCCAGAATTGGTTATTTGGTTGCCGCAACATTGAATTAAAATGCAATAACGGGCAATCTAAAGACCGTATCTGCACCAAAATGGTATCATTAAAAATGTCAGCTTGGCAAGCAAACAATAAGCCCTCGCCCAACCCCAGATCACAAAAAATGGAGACGCTACAGGTATCAGAAAATTGCACAAATTTTTTTTAACATATTTTGGAATTTTTTTCCATCACTTACTTAAAAAACCTTGACTTGTTTGGTGTATGTGAACTTGTAATGACCTGGAGAATCATAATGTCAGGTCAGTTTTAGCATTTAGTGAACACGGTAAACCCCCCCCAAAAAAAAACTGGAATTGCACTTTTTTGCAATTTCACCGCACTTTTTTCCTGTTTTCCAGTTCACAATATGTTAAAACCAATAGTGTCATTCAAAAGTACAACTCATCCTGCAAAAAGCTAGCCCTCACATGGCCATTTTGAACTGAAAAATAAAAAAGTTATGGCTCTGGGAAAAAGGGGAGCACAAAATGAAAACGCAAAAAACTTTGTTCGTTAAGGGATTAAATATAGAAAATATAAAAAATATAAAAGCTTACCCACTTTCTACCCAATAAAAATAGACAAATTAAAAACAAAAATACATATTGGGTATCGCCAAGTCCCCAAAAATCCAGTATATCAAGATATAAAATAATTGAATCCATACATTGAATTCTGAAAAGACATTTTTTATGTCTCCAATACAATAAAAAGATCAGTGTCATATACCCCCAAAAAGTATCAACAAAAACTACACATCATTGCACACAAAAGAAAAAAAAAAACAAAGTCTTCGAACAGTTCAATGGATGGAAAAATAAAAGTGATATACAGTAGGGCAAAAAAGTATTTAGTCATTCAGCAATAGTGCAAGTTCCACCACTTAAAAAGATGAGAGGCGTCTGTAATTTACATCATAGGTAGACCTCAACTATGGGAGACAAACTGAGAAAAAAAAATCCAGAAAATCACATTGTCTGTTTTTTTATCATTTTATTTGCATATTATGGTGGAAAATAAGTATTTGGTCAGAAACAATCAAGATTTCTGGCTCTCACAGACCTGTAACATAACTGTAGTAATGGCACCTGTTTAAACTTGTTATCAGTATAAAAAGACACCTGTGCACACCCTCAAACAGTCTGACTCCAAACTCCACTATGGTGAAGACCAAAGAGCTGTCAAAGGACACCAGAAACAAAATTGTAGCCCTGCACCAGGCTGGGAAGACTGAATCTGCAATAGCCAACCAGCTTGGAGTGAAGAAATCAACAGTGGGAGCAATAATTAGAAAATGGAAGACATTCAAGACCACTGATAATCTCCCTCGATCTGGGGCTCCAGGCAAAATCCCACCCCGTGGGGTCAGAATGATCACAAGACCGGTGAGCAAAAATCCCAGAACCACGCGGGGGGGACCTAGTGAATGAACTGCAGAGAGCTGGGACCAATGTAACAAGGCCTACCATAAGTAACACACTACGCCTGTTATGACCCCAATGGCGAGGGTCTCAGAGGAACGTGGAAGTCTGCAGAATACAAAAATCCAGCTCATAGGGCAGTGGTAACTGGGTTGACCATATATCTACTCCTAACGCCAACACTAGAAGTAGCCGGGGATCATTCCTACGTTGATTCTAGATGACACGCGCCAGCCGGAGAATCTAGCTACCCCTAGTAGAGGAAAACAAAGACCTTTCTTGCCTCCAGAGAAGGGGACCCCAAAGCTGGATAGAAGCCCCCCACAAATAATGACGGTGAGGTAAGAGGAAATGACAAACACAGAAATGAACCAGGTTTAGCACAGAGAGGCCCGCTTACTGATAGCAGAATAAAGAAAGGTAACTTATATGGTCAACAAAAACCCTATCAAAATCCACACTGGAAATTCAAGAACCCCCGAACCGTCTAACGGTCCGGGGGGAGAACACCAGCCCCCTAGAGCTTCCAGCAAAGGTCAGGATGTAGATTTGGAACAAGCTGGACAAAAATACAAAACCAAAACAAATAGCAAAAAGCAAAAGGCAGACTTAGCTGATATAACTGGAACCAGGATCAGTAGACAAGAGCACAGCAGACTAGCTCTGATAACTACGTTGCCAGGCATTGAACTGAAGGTCCAGGGAGCTTATATAGCAACACCCCTAACTAACGACCCAGGTGCGGATAAAAGGAATGACAGAAAAACCAGAGTCAAAAAACTAGTAACCACTAGAGGGAGCAAAAAGCAAATTCACAACAGTACCCCCCCCTTAGTGAGGGGTCACCGAACCCTCACCACGACCACCAGGGCGATCAGGATGAGCGGCATGAAAGGCACGAACTAAATCGGCCGCATGAACATCAGAGGCGACCACCCAGGAATTATCCTCCTGACCATAGCCCTTCCACTTGACCAGGTACTGAAGCCTCCGCCTGGAGAGGCGAGAATCCAAGATCTTCTCCACCACGTACTCCAACTCGCCCTCAACCAACACCGGAGCAGGAGGCTCAGCAGAAGGAACTACAGGCACAATGTACCGCCGCAACAAGGACCTATGAAATACATTGTGAATAGCAAACGACACAGGAAGATCCAGACGAAAAGATACAGGATTAAGGATTTCCAATATCTTGTAAGGCCCAATAAAACGAGGTTTAAATTTGGGAGAGGAGACCTTCATAGGAACAAAGCGGGAAGAAAGCCACACCAAATCCCCAACGCGTAGTCGGGGACCCACACCGTGGCGGCGGTTGGCAAAGCGCTGAGCCTTCTCCTGTGACAACTTCAAGTTGTCCACCACATGATTCCAGATCTGCTGCAACCTATCCACCACAGAATCCACCTCAGGACAGTCAGAAGGCTCCACATGACCCGAAGAAAAGCGAGGATGGAAACCAGAGTTGCAGAAAAAAGGCGAAACCAAGGTGGCGGAACTAGCCCGATTATTAAGGGCAAACTCAGCCAACGGCAAGAATGTCACCCAATCGTCCTGATCAGCAGAGACAAAACACCTCAAATAAGCCTCCAAAGTCTGATTGGTTCGCTCCGTCTGTCCATTAGTCTGAGGATGGAAAGCAGACGAAAACGACAAATCAATGCCCATCCTACTACAAAAGGATCGCCAGAACCTGGAAACGAACTGGGATCCTCTGTCTGACACAATATTCTCAGGGATGCCGTGCAAACGAACCACGTTCTGGAAAAACACAGGAACCAGATCGGAAGAGGAAGGCAGCTTAGGCAAAGGAACCAAATGGACCATCTTGGAGAAGCGATCACATATCACCCAGATAACGGACATGCCCTGAGATAGCGGAAGATCAGAAATGAAATCCATGGAGATATGTGTCCAAGGTCTCTTCGGGACAGGCAAGGGCAAGAGCAAACCGCTGGCACGAGAACAGCAAGGCTTAGCTCGAGCACAAGTCCCACAGGACTGCACAAATGACCGCACATCCCTTGACAAGGAAGGCCACCAAAAGGACCTGGCCACCAGATCTCTGGTGCCAAAAATTCCCGGGTGACCTGCCAACACCGAGGAATGAACCTCGGAAATGACTCTGCTGGTCCACTTATCCGGGACAAACAGTCTGTCAGGTGGACAAGACTCAGGCCTATCAGCCTGAAATCTCTGCAACACACGTCGCAGATCCGGAGAAATAGCTGACAAGATAACTCCATCTTTAAGAATACCAACAGGATCAGCGACTCCAGGAGCATCAGGCACAAAGCTCCTAGAAAGAGCATCGGCCTTCACATTCTTTGAACCTGGTAAATACGAGACAACAAAATCAAAGCGGGAGAAAAACAATGACCAGCGGGCCTGTCTCGGATTAAGGCGTTTAGCAGACTCGAGATACATCAGATTTTTGTGATCAGTCAAGACCACCACACGATGCTTAGCACCCTCGAGCCAATGACGCCACTCCTCAAATGCCCATTTCATGGCCAACAACTCCCGATTGCCCACATCATAATTTCGCTTGGCAGGCGAAAACTTCCTAGAGAAAAAGGCACAAGGTTTCATAACAGAGCAACCAGGGCCTCTCTGCGACAAAACGGCCCCTGCCCCAATCTCCGAAGCATCCACCTCAACCTGAAAGGGAAGTGAGACGTCAGGCTGGCACAAAACAGGCGCCGAAGTAAACCGGCGTTTCAACTCCTGGAAAGCCTCCACGGCAGCAGGAGCCCAGTTAGCTACATCGGAGCCCTTCTTGGTCATATCCGTCAAAGGTTTCACAATGCTAGAAAAATTAGCGATAAAACGACGGTAGAAGTTAGCGAAGCCCAAGAACTTCTGAAGACTCTTAACTGACGAGGGCTGAGTCCAATCAAGAATAGCTCGGACCTTGACTGGGTCCATCTCCACAGCAGAAGGGGAAAAAATGAACCCCAAAAAGGGAACCTTCTGTACACCAAAGAGACACTTTGAGCCCTTGACAAACAAAGAATTTTCACGCAAAATTTTAAAGACCAACCTGACCTGCTCCACATGCGAATCCCAATTATCAGAAAAAACCAAAATATCATCCAGATAAACAATCAAAAATTTATCCAGATATTTCCGGAAAATGTCATGCATAAAGGACTGAAAAACTGAAGGCGCATTGGAGAGCCCAAAAGGCATCACCAAGTACTCAAAATGACCTTCGGGCGTATTGAATGCGGTTTTCCATTCATCACCTTGCTTAATGCGCACAAGGTTGTACGCACCACGAAGGTCTATCTTGGTGAACCACTTGGCACCCTTAATCCGGGCAAACAAGTCAGACAACAGCGGTAAAGGATACTGAAATTTGACAGTGATCTTATTTAAAAGCCGATAATCAATACAAGGTCTCAAAGATCCGTCCTTTTTTGCCACAAAAAAGAATCCCGCACCAAGAGGGGAAGAAGACGGACGAATATGTCCTTTCTCCAGAGACTCCTTGATATATGAACGCATAGCGGTATGTTCAGGTACCGACAGATTAAACAGTCTTCCCTTAGGAAATTTACTGCCTGGGATCAAATCTATAGCACAGTCACAGTCCCTATGAGGAGGCAGTACACTGGACTCAGACTCACTGAAGACATCCTGATAATCAGACAAATACTCCGGAACTTCCGAAGGTGTAGAAGAAGCAATAGACACAGGCAGGGAATCCCCATGAATACCACGACAGCCCCAACTTGAGACTGACATAGCCTTCCAGTCCAGGACTGGATTATGGGTCTGTAACCATGGCAGCCCTAAAACAACCAAATCATGCATTTTATGTAAAACCAGGAAACGTATCACCTCGCGGTGTTCAGGAGTCATGCACATGGTAACCTGTGTCCAATACTGCGGTTTATTTGCTGCCAATGGTGTAGCATCAATACCCCTAAGAGGAATAGGATTTTCTAATGGTTCAAGAGTAAAACCACAGCGCTTAGCAAATGAGAGATCCATGAGACTCAGGGCAGCACCTGAATCTACAAACGCCATGACAGGATAAGATGACAGTGAGCAAATCAAAGTTACAGACAGAATAAATTTAGGTTGCAAATTACCAACGGTGACAGGACTAACAACCTTAGCTATACGTTTAGAGCATGCTGAGATAACATGTGTAGAATCACCACAGTAGTAGCACAAGCCATTCCGGCGTCTATGAATTTTCCGCTCATTTCTAGTCAGGATTCTATCACATTGCATTAAATCAGGTGTCTGTTCAGACAACACCATGAGGGAATTTGCGGTTTTGCGCTCCCGCAACCGCCGGTCAATTTGAATAGCCAGTGCCATAGCATCATTCAGACCTGTGGGAATGGGAAAACCCACCATAACATTCTTAATGGCTTCAGAAAGGCCATTTCTAAAATTAGCGGCCAGTGCACACTCGTTCCAATGTGTCAGCACGGACCATTTCCGAAATTTTTGGCAATACACTTCAGCCTCGTCCTGCCCCTGAGACATAGCCAGCAAGGCCTTTTCTGCCTGAATCTCAAGATTGGGTTCCTCATAAAGTAAACCGAGCGCCAGAAAAAACGCATCAAGATCAGCCAATGCCGGATCTCCTGGTGCCAGCGAAAAAGCCCAATCCTGAGGGTCGCCCCGTAAGAACGAAATAACAATTTTTACTTGCTGAGCAGAATCTCCAGATGAACAGGGTCTCAGGGACAAAAACAATTTACAATTATTCACGAAATTCCTAAACTTAAACCTGTCTCCGGAAAACAGTTCAGGAATCGGTATTTTAGGTTCTGACATAGGATTTCTGATAACATAGTCTTGTATGCCCTGCACACGAGTAGCCAGCTGGTCCACACTTGTAATCAAGGTCTGGACATTCATGTCTGCAGCAAGCATAGCCACTCTGAGGTAAAGGGGAAGAAGAAAAAAAAAAAAAAAAAAAAAAAACTCAGAATCTTCTTTCTTATAATCCCTCTTCTGCAATGCATTAAACATTTAATACGGGCCTGGCAAACTGTTATGACCCCAATGGCGAGGGTCTCAGAGGAACGTGGAAGTCTGCAGAATACAAAAATCCAGCTCATAGGGCAGTGGTAACTGGGTTGACCATATATCTACTCCTAACGCCAACACTAGAAGTAGCCGGGGATCATTCCTACGTTGATTCTAGATGACACGCGCCAGCCGGAGAATCTAGCTACCCCTAGTAGAGGAAAACAAAGACCTTTCTTGCCTCCAGAGAAGGGGACCCCAAAGCTGGATAGAAGCCCCCCACAAATAATGACGGTGAGGTAAGAGGAAATGACAGACACAGAAATGAACCAGGTTTAGCACAGAGAGGCCCGCTTACTGATAGCAGAATAAAGAAAGGTAACTTATATGGTCAACAAAAACCCTATCAAAATCCACACTGGAAATTCAAGAACCCCCGAACCGTCTAACGGTCCGGGGGGAGAACACCAGCCCCCTAGAGCTTCCAGCAAAGGTCAGGATGTAGATTTGGAACAAGCTGGACAAAAATACAAAACCAAAACAAATAGCAAAAAGCAAAAGGCAGACTTAGCTGATATAACTGGAACCAGGATCAGTAGACAAGAGCACAGCAGACTAGCTCTGATAACTACGTTGCCAGGCATTGAACTGAAGGTCCAGGGAGCTTATATAGCAACACCCCTAACTAACGACCCAGGTGCGGATAAAAGGAATGACAGAAAAACCAGAGTCAAAAAACTAGTAACCACTAGAGGGAGCAAAAAGCAAATTCACAACATACGCCACCATGGACTCAGATCCTGCAGTGCCAGACGTGTCCCACTGCTTAAGCCAGTACATGTCCGGGCCCGTCTGAAGTTTGCTAGAGAGCATTTGGATGATCCAGAGGAGTTTTGGGAGAATGTCCTATGGTCTGATGAAACCAAACTGGAACTGTTTGGTAGAAACACAACTTGTCGTGTTTGGAGGAAAAAGAATACTGAGTTGCATCCATCAAACACCATACCTACTGTAAAGCATGGTGGTGGAAACATCATGCTTTGGGGCTGTTTCTCTGCAAAGGGGCCAGGACGACTGATCCGGGTACATGAAAGAATGAATGGGGCCATGTATCGTGAGATTTTCAGTGCAAACCTCCTTCCATCAGCAAGGGCATTGAAGATGAAACGTGGCTGGGTCTTTCAACATGACAATGATCCAAAGCACACCGCCAGGGCAACGAAGGAGTGGCTTCGTAAGAAGCATTTCAAGGTCCTGGAGTGGCCTAGCCAGTCTCCAGATCTCAACCCTATAGAAAACCTTTGGAGGGAGTTGAAAGTCCGTGTTGCCAAGCGAAAAGCCAAAAACATCACTGCTCTAGAGGAGATCTGCATGGAGGAATGGGCCAACATACCAACAACAGTGTGTGGCAACATTGTGAAGACTTACAGAAAACGTTTGACCTCTGTCATTGCCAACAAAGGATATATTACAAAGTATTGAGATGACATTTTGTTTCTGACCAAATACTTATTTTCCACCATAATATGCAAATAAAATGATAAAAAAACAGACAAAGTGATTTTCTGGATTTTTTTTTCTCAGTTTGTCTCCCATAGTTGAGGTCTACCTATGATGTAAATTACAGATGCCTCTCATCTTTTTAAGTGGTGGAACTTGCACTATTGCTGAATGACTAAATACTTTTTTGCCCCACTGTAAATGACAACTTTTTTAAAAAAAATTCAGAATTTATTTTGCCACTAAAATAACACAAAATCTGGACAATTTTGGTATTGCTGTAATTGTAATCCTGCCTCAATTACCTGCAACACCCTCCTCTGTGGCCTCCCCGCTAACTCTCTTGCACCGCTCCAGTCTGTCCTCAACTCTGCTGCCCGGCCAATCCACCTCTCTCCTCGCTACTCTCCTGTTTCTTCCCTTTGCAAATCGCTCCACTGGCTTCCAATTCCCCAACGAATCCAGTTCAAACTACTGAGGCCGGCATCACACTGGTGTGTTTTACGGACGTATGAGAGGCGCAGAAAATACAGATTGCATACGGTACAATGATTCTCTATGGCCCAGCTCCTATCTGCCGCATTTTACATATCCGTATTATACGGTCTTGTACGGCCGTAGAAAATCGCAGCATGCTGCGTTTGTCAGCATATTGCGCAAAAAATATGCCAATGAAAGTCTATGGGGGCGAGAAAATTACGGACTACACACGGACCATGCGTGTGACTTGCGAGAAAAACGCAGCAGTGTTCTCTAGAAAAGCCGGCAATTCAGTGCGGTGTACAGTAAAATTGCACTGACAGAATAGAATAGAATGGGTAGAATAAATGTGTACACATAGAATAGGTATATATATATTATATATATATATATGTCAGTGAGACACATATATACATATATTTATATTTCATATAGCGCTAGATAGTAGAAAAGCCGGTAATTCAATTGCCGGCTTTTGCTATCTCCTTCACAAACCCGACAGGATATGAGACATGGTTTACATACTGTAAACCATCTCATATCCCTTCTTTTATTACATATTCCTCTTTACTAATGTAACAAGTGTCTCTGTGTAAAATTTGGGGTCTCTAGCTATTAAATTAAAGGGTTAAATCCCGGAAAAAATTGGCGTGGGCTCCCGCGCAATTTTTTTCCGCCAGAGTGGGAAAGCCAGTGACTGAGGGCAGATATTAATAGCCTAGAGGAGGACCATGGTTATTGCCCCCCCCTGGCTAAAAACTTCTGCCCCCAGCCACCCCAGAAAAGGCACATCTGGAAGATGCGCCTATTCTGGCACTTAGCCTCTCTCTTCCCACTCCCGTGTAGTGGTGGGATATGGTGTAATGAAGGGTTAATGTCACCTTGCTACTGTAAGGTGACATTAAGCCAGGTTAATAATGGAGAGGTGTCAATTATGACACCTATCCATTATTAATCCAATAGAATGAAATGGTTAAAAAAACACACACATTATTAAAAAGTTTTTTAATGAAATAAAGACACATGGTGTTTTAATATTTTATTATACTCTTAATCCACCTGAAGACTAGTGTTGAGCGATACCTTCCGATATTTGAAAGTTTCGGTATCGGATTGGATCGGCCGATATCCAAAAAATATCGGATATCGCCGATACCGATCCCCGATACCAATACAAGTCAATGGGACACAAATATCGGAAGTGATCCTGGATGGTTCCCAGGGTCTGAAGGAGAGGAGACTCTCCTTCAGGCCCTGGGATCCATATTCATGTAAAAAATAAAAATAAAAAATATGGATATACTCACCCTCGGACGGCCCCTGGCTGTCACCGCTGCAAGCGTCTGCCTCCGTTCCTAAGAATGCAGAGTGAAGGACCTTCGATGACGTCGCGGCTTGTGATTGGTCACGTGACCGCTCATGTGACCGCTCACGCGACCAATCACAAGCCGCCACGTCATCGCAGGTCCTACACTCACTGCATTCTTAGGAACGGAGGCAGACGCTTGCAGCAGTGACAGCCAGGGCCCATCCGAGGGTGAATATATCCATATTTTTTATTTTTAATCTTTATTTTTTACATGAATATGGATCCCAGGGCCTGAAGGAGAGTCTCCTCTCCTCCAGACCCTGGGAACCATACGCACCGCACACGCCTGGGAACTTATAGGAACTTCCGATTCCGATTTCCGATATCACAAAAATATCGGAACTCAGTATCGGAATTCCGATACAGCGAATATCGGCCGATACCCGATATTTGCAGTATCGGAATGCTCAACACTACTGAAGACCCTTGTCACCTGAAATAAAGTTAAACAAAACAAACAACAATATTCCATACCTTCTATCATTAGTCTTGTCCCACGCTGTAAATCCATCTGAAGGGGTTAAATCATTTTACACCCAGGAGCTCTGCTAATGCAGCTGTGCTCCTGTCTGTAAAACTTGGTGAATGAATGGAATGCAGGGGAATGTACTGTAGTTACCTCGAGTCACGGTGATGCACCCTCTGCTGGATGAACTCATATGAACTCGAGCCTGGGAACTTTTCAGAATATTTTCCCAGGCTCGAGTTCATATAAGTTCATCCAGCAGAGGGCGCATCACCACGACTCAAGGTAACTACAGGACATTCCCCTGCATTCCATTCATTCACATTTTTTAACCATTTCATTCTATTGGATTAATAATGGATAGGTGTCATAATTGACGCCTCTCCATTATTAACCTGGCTTAAGGTCACCTTACAATAGCAAGGTGACATTAACCCTTCATAACCCCATATCCCACCGCTACATGGGAGTGTGAAGAGAGAGGCTAAGTGCCAGAATAGGTGCATCTTCCAGATCTGCCTTTTCTGGGGTGGCTGGGGGCAGATGTTTTTAGCCGGGGGGGCAATAACCATGGTCCCTCTTTAGGATATTAATATCTGCCCTCAGTCACTGGATTTCCCACTCTGGCGGAGAAAATTGCGCGGGAGCCCACATCAATTTTTTCTGGGATTTAACCCTTTAATTTAATAGCTAGAGACCCCAAATTTTAAACAGAGACACTTGTTACATTAGTAAAGAGGAATATTTAATAAAAGAAGGGATATGAGATGGTTTATAGTTAGTGTCTCACTAACATATATATATATATATATATATATATGTGTATATATATATATATATATATATATATATATATATATATATATATATATATATATATATATATAGACTGTATATATGTTTTTAAGAATATTTGAGCCGATGGATTCATGATATGTCCATTTTGCAAGCCTGCGCAAAAAAAAAAAAAATCGCCATACGGAAGCCATACGGATGACGCACGGATAAATTTGTGCGTAAAAATCGCATCCTCACATTGAATACGGAACAGTGTTTTGGGACAATTACTGCGTATTATGGCCGTAAAAAACGGACCATATTTTCATACGCTGAGTGTGATGCCGGCCTAACACTGATCTACAAAGCCATCCACAACCTGTCCCCTCCCTATATCTCTAAACTAATCTCCAAATATCTTCCCTCATGTAATCTATCCTCCCAAGACCTTCTACTCTCCTCCACACTTATTGGTTCCTTACACAACCGCCTCCAAGATTTCTCCCGAATATCCCCCATCCTCTGGAATTCCACACCTCAACACGTCCGATTATCTACCACCCTCGGACCCTTCAAACGGAATTTTGAAGTATCCGAGTTGCCGCATCACCAACTACCCGAGCTGCCGTGTCACCACCGCCAGAGCTGCCGTGTCACCAACCACCCGAGCTGCCGCGTCACTACCACCAGAGCTGCCGCATCACCACTGCCAGAGCTGCTGCGTCACTACCGCCAGAGCTGCCGCCTCACCACCACCAGAGCTGCCGCACCCCCGACCTTCTGTCTCTTCCCCATTATCCCGTAGAATGTAAGTCTGCAAGAACAGGGTCCTCTCCCCTCTGTACCAGTCTGTCATTGTAAATTTGTTAACTGTAAACGATATCTATAACCCTGTACATAACCTCTTTTCTCATGTACAGCACCATGGAATTAATGGTGCTAAATAAATAAATAAATAATAATAATAATTGTACTGACTCGGAAAATCATGTTGCCAAGTCATGCTATGAACTTCAAAAAGACAAAACCCTCAAAAACAATTGCAGAATTAAGTTTTTTTTACCATTTCATTTCATTTTGGATTTTTTCCTGTTTTTCAGCAAATTATATGGCAAAATTATATGGTAGAATGATGACATTCAAAACTGCAATTCAGCAGACAAAAACGAACAAACAAAAAAAACCCGTATGACTGTTATAAAAGGTAGGAAAAAAATAAGGCACAGAAAAAATTCCTGTGTTATTAAGGTGTTAATGCAAAGACATTTCAATAATTTGAAAGGAATGGTTGAGAGACTTGATCAGCAATACGTATTAATACACGCATTGTGACTAGGGTTGAGCGACTTTTGCTTTTTTAGGATCGAGTCGGGTCTCGTGAAACCCGACTGTCTCGAAAGTCGGATCGTGTGAAATCGGCCGATTATTGTGAAAAGTCGGGGGCCAACCGAAACACGAAACCCAATGCAGGTCAATGGTGATTTTTTTTTTCTCTCTCTCTCTCTCTCTCCTCCGTCCCTGCAAAGTTTGTGTTTCACTGTGCAAATCGCTATATCCCAAACGTTAAGATGGCGGTTTTACCCCCTGTGACGCCGCACAAAGCAAGCCGGAACCTATGTCATCACGCTGCCCACACTCCTTCATTGGCTGAAAAAATGGCAGGGAAAGCGTCATATGAAACGCGACTTTGGCGCGAAGATCGCCGACCGCATGGCCGATACCACAGTGGGATCGGGTCGGGTTTCATGAAACCCGACTTTGCTGAAAGTCGGCGACTTTTGAAAATGTCCGATCCTTTTCGCTCAACCCTAATTGTGACATATTTGTGCCTTAGGTTTCATGTGCAGATTGCATCAATTCATCATTTCTGTTCCTCCACTTTTCTGGAGTAATTTGCTCCTTTTTAGTGGCTTTAGTATTTGCACCTTATCCTCTCTATGTGTGTCACTTTTTAAGTACTGTCTTTTTAATTTTTTCCTTTACAACTTTTGCTCTTCCTGATATTTTAGACAGATTCACAAAATGCAACTTTTACCAAAGTTCTCTTTTTTTTTTTTTTTTGAACGCATCTCAATCAATTCCCTGCCTGGAGTAAGGTTTCTGGAGGAGTCTTTAAGGGCTGTCCCACACGTCCAGATAATTCCGGTACCGGAATAAATCGGTACCGGAGTTATCCGTGTCCGTGTGCCTGGGAACTCACGGAGGCCATACGTGCGGCACACGTGTGCCGCCCGTATGGCGAGTGGGTACCACACGGAGCATGTGGTACCCACTCTGCATGGTGCTGAAGCTGCGATTCATATCTTCCCTGCAGCAACGTTTGCTGTAGAGAAAATATGAAGAATAGTGTTTAAAATAAAGATCTATGTGTCCGCCGCCCCCCCACCCCCTGTGCGCCCCCCCGCTGGTCAGAAAATACTTACCCGGGTCCCCCGTCGGCTGTCGCTCCTTCCTGGTCTGGCTGCGGCTTCTCCTGCATGCGGTCACGTGGGCCCGATCATTTACAGTCATGAATATGTGGCTCCACCTCCCATAGGGGCGGAGCCGACTATTCATGATTGTAAATGATCGGCCCCACGTGACCGCATACAGTAGGAGGCGCGGCCAGACCAGGAAGGAGCGAGGGAGCGGGTAAGTATTTTCTGACCAGCGGGGGGGCGCACAGGGGGTGGGGGGGCGGCGGACACATGGATCTTTATTTTTAACACTATTCTTCATATTTTCTCTATAGCAAACGCTGCTACAGGGAAGATATGAATACCGGCTTCAGCACCATGTGGGGGGGACAGCGCTTACTGTAGCGCTGTCTCCTGCATGCACACGGACCCCAGACGGAGAATGTCCGTGTGAGGTCCGTGTTTTACGCGGACCCATTGACTCTATTGGGTCCGTGTAAAACGTGCGCTCCCACGAACACTGACATGTCTCCGTGTTTGGCACACGGAGACACGGTCCGCAAAAAATCAATGACATCTGCACAGATGCATTGATTTTTATGGGTCTACGTGTGTCAGTGTCTCCGGTACGTGAGGAAACTGTCACCTCACGTACCGGAATCACTGACGTGTGAAACCGGCCTAATGTGGTGAATTTTTAAGACAAACATGCAACTCTTTAAAAGATTTGTGACTTTAGCTGCTGAAAAGTCACAAAAAACTGTTAAATACAAAAATAAAGAGCATTTTTGATATTGCACCAAATTCTTCAATGTGAGCCACTTTAAGGCTATGTGCACACGTCAGGATTTTCTCAGGATTTTTCCTCAGGATTTGTAGCCAAAACCAGGAGTGGAACAATTAGAGGAAAAGTATAATAGAAACATATGCACCACTTCTGCATTTAGAAACCCACTCCTGGTTTTGGCTACAAAACCTGATGAAAAAGCCTGACAAAATCCTGACGTGTGCACATAGCCTTAAGAATTTGACGTACAAACCATCAGCCAATGAAAGACAAAAAAAAGAAAAGTAACTTCAATAATCTGCAAATGATGAATTGTGCTCACAGTGTTGTCTAAACTGACGTGCAAGCGTGAATTAGTGATATCGTTAAGGGTATTTCCACATGCTGTGTTTTTGATGCCTTTTTTTCTTTGTGTTTTGTTGCATTTTCAATCTATTTCAGCATTTTTTTTTAAAATGTTTTCCACCCAAATAAAGGGGTAGGGTACACACCAGATTTTTATACTGTAAGTCCTCAACATGTGCACATACCCTGACGTTGTTTTCCATGTTATTATCAGTGTAATAATAAGTACTAAGCACATTTTATAGCCATTCACATGAAAAATCCAAAATCGGAGAGCAATCAGTCTTTAGCACATGGTTAGGGCAATACAATTAAATCCCATGACTTTTACACGAGTAGCAACATAAAATGTCTTCTTTTAGAGATAATAACTTACTGATTTGAAGAGTCGCCAAAGGAATAACTCCACAACTAAGATGTGCTTAGGACAAGGTGTTTGTGTCAAGTATCTTTTAAATCTGAAATGTAATTACTCTTCTGTACTTATGAACAACCTCAATTGATTTATTTGTATCCTAAGACACTGAATCTCCTGAGACCTTGGCTGTAAAAGGAATCACAGCTTGAAGCTTCAGCAGCTGAACTCTGTGATAAAGATTCTATTTTCCTTTCTAGCGAAGGGCTACAAGAGCTGAAGATTCAACAGAGGCACCTAGTGGTGATAGGCAAGTATTACTGCTAAAACTTTGCAAATGCGGGCTGCAGTACAGGCTGCCATTATAAAATGTTTGGTCTAAAAATATCATTAAACTACCAAGAAGTAAAACTATATAATTCCAGTAGATATTGGACACATTTTGGTTTTAATGCGGCAATAACTAAGCAAAAGTTAAGCCGGCACCAGTAAGACACCAATGTAAACTAAAAAAGTTTGGCAGCATCTTCAAAAATTGATGTTACGTAGCACAACAATTATCTGCCTACATAGGGGCCTGTAAAGATGCTGGTGAATGTCTGGGTATTACAATAATTTTAAGGCAGTAGTGCACACTGAGAAGGGTGATCAGAGTGTCATTTGCATAATTGGCCCAAATCTCTCAGATGCTAGGATCTATGAGCAAACATGCTAGGATAAGGTCTTATGTGGTTCTATGTGTAACATCGGTGTGCACCATCAGTGTGATACGTACCCACATCTGGGAAAAGCAGTACAGTTAGTACTGTTCCAAGGCACCAGGTGCTGACTCTAACTCTTATCATCGTCACCTGGTCTCTTTGCAATCAGCACTATAAGGCGACGCTGATGAGTTGTAGTCAGCTCCCTTAATTTTACTAACCAGCTGAGGGAAAGCAGACAGCTGGTGTAAATATTCTGTGAAGGAGCCAATAGCCATAATGGTTCCCAACCTATTAATAACAGTTCACATTTGTTTGCATAGCATTTAGTGGTTATCTAAAAGGGGATCCAAAAAAAACATGACATAGGGTCCCCCTATCTTTAAGAAACAGGAAAGGCTAAACAGTCAGCTGAGGGCTGATATTAAAAGGTTGGGAAGGGACAATCGATATTGTCCACCTCTCAGACTAAGAACACCAGCCATCAGCCACTCCAGAAATGACACACTCATTAGATGCACCAATTCTTGCACTTATCCTCGGCTCTTTCCACTTGCCCTCTTGCATTGGCAAGTGGGGTAATAGTTTTAAGGTTGGTGTCAGCTGTTTTATGTCTGCTGAAATCAAGTCTAGGGGTTACTAAGTACGGTAACACCCACCCCCATTACTTATCCCAGTCAAAAGTAATAAAGGCACACTCATACCTCCCAACTTTTGAAGATGGGAAAGAGGGACAAAGTTTGCGGCGCGCTTTGCGCGCCGCGGCAAATTTTAGGCCACGCCTCTGACCACACCCATTCATAATTAGTCACACCCATATCCACATCCCAACCACACCCATTTAGCACTGCCGATCACACTGTTTCATATACAATAATTATAAACAAAAAAATATGGCCACACAGTGCCCCATACTGTATAATGGCCACACATGATGCTCCATACTGTATAATGACCGCACATGATGCTCCATACTGTATAATGACCCCACATGATGCTCCATACTGTATAATGAACACACATGATGCTCCATACTGTATAATGACCGCACATGATGCTCCATACTGTATAATGACCCCACATGATGCTCCATACTGTATAATGGCCGCACATGATGCTCCATACTGTATAATGACCGCACATGATGCTCCATACTGTATGACCGCAAATGATGCTCCATACTGTATAATGACCGCACATGATGCTCCAGACTGTATAATGACCGCACATGATGCTCCATACTGTATAATGACCCCACATGATGCTCCATACTGTATAATGACCGCACATGATGCTCCATACTGTATAATGACCGCACATGATGCTCCATACTGTATGACCGCAAATGATGCTCCATACTGTATAATGACCGCACATGATGTTCCAGACTGTATAATGACCGCACATGATGCTCCAGACTGTATAATGACCGCACATGATGCTCCAGACTGTATAATGACCGCACATGATGCTCCAGACTGTATAATGACCGCACATGATGCTCCAGACTGTATAATGACCGCACATGATGCTCCATACTGTATAATGGCCGCACATGATGCTCCATACTGTATAATGACCGCACATGATGCTCCATACTGTATAATGGCCGCACATGATGCTCCATACTGTCTAATGACCGCACATGATGCTCCATACTGTATAATGACCGCACATGATGCTCCATATTGTATAATGACCACACATGATGCTCCATACTGTATAATGACATACAGGCACGCAGCTCACACACAGGCACGCAGCTCACACGCACGCAGCTCACAAACACATGCAGCTTTGACACAAATGCATCACACACGCAGCCATCACACACACACGCAGCCATCACACACACACACGCAGCCATCACACACACGCAGCCATCACACACACACACGCAGCCATCACACACACACACACACACATGCAGCCATCACACACACACACGCAGCCATCACACACTCGCAGACATCACACACACACACACGCAGCCATCACACACACACACACACACGCAGCCATCACACACACGCAGCCATCACACACACGCAGCCATCACACACACGCAGCCATCACACACACGCAGCCATCACACACACGCAGCCATCACACACACACACACAGCCATCACACACACACACACAGCCATCACACACACGCAGCCATCACACACACGCAGCCATCACACACACACACACACACGCAGCCATCACACACACACACACGCAGCCATCACACACACACACAGCCATCACACACACACACGCAGCCATCACACACACACACACACACACGCGCAGCCATCACACATGCAGCCATCACACACGCAGCCATCACACACACACGCAGCCATCACACACACACACACGCAGCCATCACACACACACACGCAGCCATCACACACACACACACGCAGCCATCACACACACACACACAGCCATCACACACATCACACACACACATCACACACACACAATCTCCTCTGTGATGCAGGGGCGGCTGATGTCCATGTGCAGCTCTCTGCTGAAGTCTTCAGTCTCCTGCTTACAGCTCTGCACTATCCCGGCACCTCCCCCGTCTCTCCTTCTCTGCCGGGATAGCAGCTAAGAGCAGAAGCCGGAGCTCCGTGCACACACAGCCAGAGGTAGTGAATCGCTGACCTTTCTTCTTGATTGCTGCAGGCTCTCTCCTTCAGCGTGGCAGCGTCGCACAGGGGGCGGGAGGGGGGGGGGTGTTGCGCGGGCGGTCAGGAGGCAGCTTTTATAAAAAAAAAAAAAAAAACAGGCTCTCTCTACGTCCCGGAAGTGGGCGGGGCTTCACCGGCGGCCGCAAATTCGGGATTTTAAATGCCCGAAGCGGGACAGCGGGACCCCGGTGCCAAAGCGGGACTGTCCCGCTGAAATCGGGACGGTTGGGAGGTATGCACACTAGCCATTTATTCCCATAGAAATCAATCCCCAACTCTGTTACATCCAGATGGTGTGGTAAGCGGTGACATCAGTAATGTGACTTCTCAGCAGGCCAGACAGAACACAGTGAGAGCACCATGAGAAATTTCCAGCTGCAGTGACGGAATTAAGGTTACCGCAGGTCACAGGCAGCTGTTACCATGGTAAGCTCTATGTGAGTTGCGTAAACATTACTGTCACCGCTTGCAGTGTGAGAAATTTTTCATTCATAATTATGTAATCACTCATCACTGCAGCTGGAAATTTCTCACAGTACTCTAAGGCTACTTTCACACTAGCGTTAACTACAAACCGTCTCAAAACGTCTTTTTTCAGAAAAAACGCATCCAGCAAAAGTTTTTGCTGGATGCGTTTTTTCCCCATAGACTTGTATTGGTGACGGATTGCGATGGATTGGCATACGTCGTGTCCGTTTTACGACGTATGCGTCGAAATTTGGCGACACGTCGTCGGCAAAAAACGTTGATTGTAACGTTTTTTGTCTACGCCTAAAAAACGTGTCGCGACTAGTGTTGAGCATTCCGATGCTGCAAGTATCGGGTATCGGCCGATACTTGCTGTATCGGAATTTCCGATACCGAGATCCGATATTTTTGTAATATCGGATATCGGTATCGAAACAACATTAATGTAAAAAGGTGTAAAAGAAAGAATTAAAATAAAAAATATCGCTATACTCACCTGTCCGACGCAGCCGGGACCTCGGCGATTGTAAGCGGCAGCGTTGTTTCTTTAAAATTCGCGCTTTTACATGCTTACGTGAATTCCCGGCTTCTGATTGGTCAGGGCGGCCATGTTGCCGGGACGCGGACCAATCACAGCAAGCCGTGACGAAATTACGTCACGGCTTGCTGTGATTGGTCCGCGTCCCGGCAACATGGCCGCCATTAACCAATCACAAGCCGTGACGTCACGGGAGGCTGGACACGCGCTTATTTTGAAAAGCGCGCGTGTCCAGCCTCCCGTGACGTCACGGCTTGTGATTGGTCACGGCGCCATATTGCCGGGATGCGGACCAATCACAGCAAGCCGTGACGAAATTACGTCACGGCTTGCTGTGATTGGTCCGCGTCCCAGGAACATGGCCGCCATTAACCAATCACAAGCCGTGACGTCACGGGAGGCTGGACACGCGCTTATTTTGAAAAGCGCGCGTGTCCAGCCTCCCGTGACGTCACGGCTTGTGATTGGTCACGGCGCCATATTGCCGGGACGCGGACCAATCACAGCAAGCCGTGACGTAATTTCGTCACGGCTTGCTGTGATTGGTCCGAGTCCCGGCAACATGGCCGCCCTGACCAATCAGAAGCCGGGAATTCACGTAAGCAAGTAAAAGCGCGAATTTTAAAGAAACAACGCTGCCGCTTACAATCGCCGAGGTCCCGGCTGCGTCGGACAGGTGAGTATAGCGATATTTTTTATTTTAATTCTTTATTTTACACATTTATATGGTTCCCAGGGCCTGAAGGAGAGTTTCCTCTCCTTCAGACCCTGGGAACCATCAGGAATACCGTCCGATACCTGAGTCCCATTGACTTGTATTGGTATCGGGTATCGGTATCGGATTGGATCCGATATTTTGCCGGTATCGGCCGATACTTTCCGATACCGATACTTTCAAGTATCGGACGGTATCGCTCAACACTAGTCGCGACGTATCCTGCGGCATACGTCGTTGGCTGCAATGGAAGCCTATGAGCGACAGATGCGTCGGGACACGTCGTACGACGCAATACAGCGCTGCAATACGTTTTTTTTACACTGAGCATGCTCAGAAGCAGAATTTTGTTGCCAATTGGCCAGACACCCCCAAATCTATATAAACCTGGCCTGGGCCTTCAACCCCACATATGCCTGCAAGACACAGAGAGGAGAAGACTGCCAGCAAGACCCCAGCCAGCCACAAGACCCCAGCCAGCAACAGGACCCCAGCCTGACACAGGAGCCAGCCACAGGAAGGAGCCAGCCACAGGACTCCAGCCATAAGACCCCAGCCACAAGACCCCAGCCTGCCACAGGAGCCAGCCACAGGACTCCAGCCATAAGACCCCAGCCACAAGACCCCAGCCAGCCACAGGAAGGAGCCAGCCACAGGACTCCAGCCATAAGACCCCAGCCACAAGACCCCAGCCTGCCACAGGAGCCAGCCACAGGACCCCAGCCATAAGACCCCAGCCACAAGACCCCAGCCTGCCACAGGAGCCAGCCACAGGACTCCAGCCACAAGACTCCAGCCACCATAGAGCCAGTGTGAGTATTGCAATTTTTGTGTGCATCTGTGTGCCTGTGCATTTCTGTGTGTATGAGGTACTACTGACTACAGCAAGAGCTTAAAACCTGAAGAGAACCTGAGGCCTGCCATCGTCCTGCACCAGCCAGTGCCATGCTAGAGTCCAGATCCACCATGATGTCAGCCACTGTGAAGACCTGCAGCTCCAGCCAAAGGATTGTCAGCCTTTTGTATGTGTGTGTGTGTATGCGTCTTCTGATTGGGTTCACCTTTCTGCCTTTGTTGTACATATGTGTATTTGCATAAAGCTTATGTGCGTGCGTGTGTGTATTTTTGTACGGCTGTGTGCTTTTGTAAGTATGTCTTCATGTGCCTGCACCTTATTATGCCTTTGCCAATCTTATGCCTGTTCATGTGGGAGGGTATGTGTCCATGTTCAGGATTGCATCAGGATTTGGTCAGGATTTTCCATCAGTATTTGTAAGCCAAAACCAGGAGTGGGTGATAAAAGCAAAAGTGTACCTGTTTTCATATTATACTTTCCCTCTAATTGTTACACTCCTGGTTTTGGAATACTGATGGAAAATCCTGACCAAATCCTGATGCGATCCGGAATGTGGACACATACCATGCATGTTTGTGTGGGTCTTGTTGATTGCATGTGCATTTGTCCATGCTTTAATTGGTTAATTGCCTTTTTCTGATGTATTGACTGTATAGTGGTCTGTGCAGCATGTGGTTTAAATGTGTTTGTTTTTTTTGTTTTTTTTTTAAATCTGATGTATTTTTTAAAAGTCTAGCGGTCTGCAGCTTGTGGTTTGAATGTGTGAGTGTGTTTTTTTTTTTTCTATTTAAAAGTGTTGATTTTATTTTACTGTTAAAACCATTTGCAGTTGATGTACTTGTATTTAAAATAAAGAGCATTTCAGCTCTTAATTGTGATTTAAAAAAAAAAAAAGAGAGAGAAAAAAAGAAAATAAGAAAATGTTTGTTAAAAAAATGTCCGTAGTATCATTTCATAAAGGTAAATTTAAAACTGGTGTATGTACCAATGGTTACACATGCAACACAGAGTTGGTTGAGAGCTTATTTTTTAATAAAGGTTATACTGTAAAGGTTTTTTTTGGGGGGAGGTGATTTTTTAAAATAAAATGTGGCAAATATATTTTTGCATGGTGGGTTCACATTTCAAAATTTTTTTTTTTTAGGGACATGGAAATGAATGGTATAATGTGCCTCTTTTTTTGGGGTTTTGGTGTTCACCTTTAATGAACATTTCTCACATCATTTTAGCAGGGTGTTTATCTTTAAACATTGCCTACTTCGGGGGGTGGTCTAACTATAAATCCATTATACTTATCACAGATACACCAGGGACCACATCCACTGAGCAGCCCACCAGGACCACAGCCACAAATCTTTACAAGTAAAGGTACCGTCACACTAAGCGACGCTGCAGCGATATAGACAACGATCCGATCGCTGCAGCGTCGCTGTTTAGGTCGCTGTAGAGATGTCAAACACAGCAGCTCCAGAACGATGCAGGAGCGATCCTGTGACGTAACGGTGACTCACTTATCGTTCTCACAGGTCGTTAGCTCCATGTTTAACATTGCTGGCATCGTTGCTTTTACTGTCAAACACGACGATACACGCCGACCTGACGACCAAATAAAGTTCTGGACTTCTAGCTCCGACCAGCGATATCACAGCAGGATCCTGATCGCTGCTGCGTGTCAAACTAAACGATATCGCTAGCGAGGACGCTGCAACGTCACGGATCGCTAGCGATATCGTTATAAAGTCGTTTAGTGTGACGGTACCTTAAGTTTTGAAGACCCCAAATCTGCTGCTTCAATGTGTAGAGCAGATTGCAAGTGTCTTTTAACTTTTACAGAGACACCAGGACCACAGCCGCCGGCCTTGCTACCGCAACAATGTCCTCTTCTGACAGCCCTCCTCCACAGCAACAGCGTGTATTGGTAAGTTAACACAAAATTTTTTTTTTTTTTTTTTTTTTGGTTTTTTAATTTACATTTTTTTTTAGATCACTACATGCATAAATTATGTTTCAACAGGAAGCTGAATCAGATGAGGAGCTGTCAGAAGGGGGCGAGACGGGTGGAGAGATGCAAGTGGAGGAGGAACCAAGTGTAAGTAGTGGTGAAACAGTTGCTTCGCACATCACACTGCACCATACACAAAACAGATTTTCATACATAACTAAACACAGAAAATATATGCCTACATTACTGAGAATTTGTTTCCTTTATTTCAGGCTGCTGCTGCTGCTGCTGCTCCTGCTGCTGCCGCTGAAGGTTCTCCCAGACACTCCCAGAGTCGGCGGACTCCTCGCCGCGGTCGGCCATCAGTGAGTTTTTTTTTGGGAGGGGGATTCTATTGGTACTTTAGTGCTTCAGTGTACTAATTTGTTTGTTTTTCTTCTCTTTTTTTGGCACAGGCTTCACAGCGTGCTCCCGCAGGAGATGATGATGACGATGATGACGACATCGACATAGATGGTCTCATCGAGGAGGTTCGCGAGCGGGAGCCGCTGTGGAACATGGCTGACCGCAAACATTCCGATACCGGTGTCACCCGTCGGCTCTGGGACGAAGTGTGTCACAACCTCTTTCCAAGGTGGGAGAGCCTTCATCCTCAGCAGCTGAGCAAACTAGGTAAGTATTCACTTTCCAGTGATGTTTTGAGCTGACTGTAATGTATTGCATTTACCAATTTTTGGTTTTATTATTCTTGTCTTCACAGGTGGAAAGGTTAGGAAGCGGTGGCAGTCACTGAGGGATCGCTTTAAGAGGGAATTTAACGCGGAGATGCAGGCCCCGAGTGGCTCTGCAGGAAGGAAGAGGAGCAAATACAAATATGGCCCGGCCCTCTCCTTCCTGAGGCGAACCATGCTGAGCAGAGTGTAAGTATTGTACAGCCCACTACTAACCATGTTAACCTGTCTACTTAGTTTGCTTTCAGTCAGGGCTTTTTCATATCAATGTATTAATTTCTTTTGTTTTTTCTTTCACAGCACCTTCTCCAGCCACCGGGCGCCTGCATCTTCCTCTGCGCCCTCTGGAGCGATCCCTCCTGAGTCCGCCACTGAGGGCCACGTCGGTAGGCCCCACACCACTGACCCCTCCTCTGACCCCTCCTCTGACCCCTCTGTCCCCTCCACTTCATCCGCCCCAAGCAGTGGAGCATTATTGCAGCCTTCATTGCTCGCATCTGATGCTGAACAGTTAGCGTTCCCTTTACCCCACCCCTCTGATCCTGCCACCTCTAGACCACCATTAGGTTCTTGGCGGCAGCGACAGAGGGGTCGGGAAAGGAGCTATGCTCCTGAGTTCTTACACCTGAATGCATCCTTCCAAGGCTCTTTCAAAATTTTGGGAGAGCAAGTGACTGCTGGTTTCAACATGGTGCAGTCACGCATCAGTGAAACAAGCCAGGAAACCAGCAGTTGCTTGGATAGGCTGCATTCAGCTGTAAGTCCAGATCCGGCCAATATTTTTTTCCAATCCATGCTCAGGAGCATGGAGAAGCTTTCTTTTGAGCAACAGATGCAGGTAATGAATACCTGCCATAATGCTCTACTGCAGGCCATTAACGAGCCCCAATCGACCCACACACCTCCCCACACATCCACTACAATTCCACCCCAAGCCCCATTTCCACACCATGCCCCACCCCAGGCCCCATTTCCACACCATGCCCAACCCCAGGCCCCATTTCCACACCATACCCCCCCATTACCAAACCCAGCCACAAACCCCACGCCAGCCCCATTACCCAACCCAGTCCCACTACCCAACCCAGTCCCCATACCCATCCCGGCCCCCAAACCAAATTCCTTCCCCAGTGTTTTCTTCCTTGCCCAGCTTCCCTTCCCCAATAAGTATTCCCCCTACCCCAACACCACCCCCCTCTGGTCAGCCTCCTGGTTTTACCCCCCCCTTCCACTGCACCCCAAACAAGTAGGGTTTCCCCACCTATCGATGTGGTCCAACCTTCCAGCCCCTCCTCCCTCGTATCTCCACCCCACACTTTGAAGACCTGTAAAAATTTATGTTAAATGTTAATATTTGTTTAAAAACTTTAGCAAATTTTTTTAAAAAAAATTGGAAAATAAAAAATATCTTTTTTTGGCAAAAAAAAAAATATTTAAAAAAAAAAGTTAAAATAAAATTTTCTCTGATTTAAATTCTAGTCTGCGTGTGTGTGGATTTATTAAGGTAATATAAATAAAAAAGGTAAAATAAAAACAAACACCAGACGTGTGAAAGGTATAACATATTGGTTTTACTAGCAAGAAAACCACGCTTTTGGGCCTTTTTTTTTTTTTTTTTTTTGTTTTGGTATAAACACATTTTTTACATAAACAAAACACATGGGAAACAGGTTACACAATCATGTCTTGCCATGGGATCCGCCCGACAGGTGACACAAAATAATCGGCAAACTGGTCCCTCATCCTTGTAACAGAACCTGTAGAGCGAACCGAGCTGCTGCGGTAGTCCCACAAGGTGGTCTCCAACTCTTCGTCATCCAAGGAAATGGGCTCCTTTGAAAGGACAAAGTTGTGGAGCACCACACAGGCTTTAACTACCTCATCTATAGTTGTGTTTTTCAGTTTGATAGCCGTCAGCAGAACTCGCCACTTCGCCGTCAATATGCCAAAAGAACACTCCACTACTCTTCGTGCTCTAGTAAGCCGATAATTAAAGAGCCGCTTGGTATGGGTTAAGTTCCGGCTACTATACGGTTTCAGTAGGTGCGGCGACAGTTGAAAGGCTTCATCACCTACACAGACATATTCCATGGCTGGTTCACTTGTTCCTGGCAGTGGTCTGGCTGACGGGAAATCGTAGCTCTCTCCATAAAGGCAACGACCCATTGGTGAGTTTTTAAAAACTTGCGAATTGTTGGACCGTCCATACGCTCCAATGTCCATGGCAAGGAACCTGCAGTTGGCATCTGCAATAGCCATAAGGACGATGGAGAAATACTTCTTATAATTATAGTACTCCGATCCTGTTCCTGCCAGTTTCGCAATCCGTATGTGTTTCCCGTCAACTGCACCCACACAATTAGGGAAATTGCAAATTTGCTGAAACTCTTCTGCACTTCGCAACCAGATTTCCATGGATGGTTGGGGGATATACTCTGGTTGCAAAGTGGTCCAAATAGCCCGACATGTGTCCTTCACTATTCCGGAAATAGTGGAAATGCCCAGCCTGAATTGGTAATGGAGCGAAGTCATAGATTCACCCGTAGCTAGGAAACTTAAAAAAAAAAAAAAAATGTTAGAAAAAATTGCACAGACCAACAAGTTTCAATATGGCACTGTTAATTTTTTTTTAAGGACGGGACACACAATCAAACCAGCATGAAACCGGTGTAAAAAAAAAGTGGAATGTCCGCCAAGAAAACCAAAATTACATGCTGCAGAAAATAGTGCGCAGTATGCCAGCGCAGTATTGTCTGCAGCATGTAATATAACATTAAAAATGACCAATGACAGGAAAAAAAGCAGTTGCATGTCAACAAACCCCCCCCCCAAAAAAAAAAACTGCAGAAAATGCAACGCAATATTTCAGCGCAGTATTTTCTGCAGTCTGTTATAGAACATTCAATATCCACAATGACATTTAAAAAAAGCAGTGGAATGTCCGCCAAGAAAACCAAAATTACATGCTGCAGAAAATAGTGCGCAGTATGCCAGCGCAGTATTGCCTGCAGCATGTAATATAACATTAAAAATGACCAATGACAGAAAAAAATAGAGGCTTACCGCAGGGTCACCATCAGCCGCTCCGCCGGTGTGATGGCAAGCCTCATCCTTGTGTCCTGTCTTCGGATGACATCCTCCATTTTTGCAAGCAAAAAGTCAAAATTTTCCAGCCTCATCCGCACGTAGTTATAGAATTTGTGTGGATTGTGCCGCAACTCCAGGTACAGAGTGGACTGGACACCCCGGGTCATCCATAGTTCATTAATCGGATGAATCCACAGTCGTCTCCGTTGCTGCAGAAGCATCCTACGCCTTTCCGCTGCCGCCTCCTTCTCCCGCACTATGATATCCAGGCGATTCGTCTCAAAGATAACGTCGGTAACCAAACTAGCAATCCTCCCAAGAACACCTTCCATCGCTGCCACAAAACTAAAACCCACAAAGATGGGCTGTAAAAACAGTAACTATATAGTTTTCCATATTTTCCAGTAGCCAATCAAATTTGGGAGCCTCCCATTTTAAAAATGGATCCGTCGTAAAAACGGATGCAACGTATGCAACGCATCCAGTATTTTCGACGGAAACGTTTAACGGATTTGCGACGGATCTGTCGAAATGCTGTATGCGTGGCATACGTTTGTCTCCGTTTTTCACTTTTTTGACGCATCAGTTTTTTCGGCAAAAAAGACGTTTTGAGACGGTTTGCAGTTAACGCTAGTGTGAAAGTAGCCTTACTGTGTTCCAGTTGGTGCGATGTAAAAAAGTTGGCACAAGTTGGCACATGTCACATTTTGTCCTCTTAGTTCATACGTCAAATCTGAAATGACTCACATTCCCCGATTCTTTTCAGGTTTTTCTATAAGGCTTTTTTCCTGTATACACCTGAATGTTTAGAGCGCATGAACTGCTGATGTCACAAAGCATCCATATCTAGAGATGGGCGAACCTGAACAGTAAAATTCGGCTTCCATACTGAACACCTACTGTTCGGGCATGGACCTCGAACACGGACTTCACCAGAAAGTCCTTGTTACTTTTTGGGTTCGGCACCCCAAACACCGGGTGTTTATTACGCTGTCATCTACACAACAGCGCAAGAAACACTGGTGGCTCTGATCGGGGTAAGATTATCGCCACTGGTCAGAGCGCTGCAATTCCCACGCTGTCAGATGAGAGCATGAGCATGCAGCTGTGACCGGAGGTAAAAAGCCTACCCCTAATAACAGTGATTTGAATGGAAAAATGCATGAAAAACTGGATTCGGAGGCCGGATTCATCATTTCACATCTCAGTTTCACACGTTTTTCGCCAAATCTGTCGCTGGGCGTTTTTTCGCCGGACAGAAAAAAACCTTCCTCTACGTTTTCTCCGTCCGCCGGAAACAGCTTTTTTGACAGATTCGGCAAAAAACTGATGAAACGTGTGGCCATCAGGCGCAATCTGGCGCTAATACAACTCTATGAGAAAAAAACGGATCCAGCGGAAAAAAAAAGGATCCGTTTTTTTCACAACTCGCCGGATTGTGCCTGACAGCAAAAACCTGATGTGTGAAAGTAGCCAGATATATAGATGGATAGATATATCTATGTATCTACAGATATATCTATCTATCTATAAATATGTCCAGATGGAGCGCCCCCACGTGTAGGGCAATGGAGTACTCGGCACTGGGTCCTTCGCTGTTCTGGGGATGTCACGGTGGCCCGACCCGGTCTGTGGCCCTACTGAGGGGCATATAACACTGGTCAACAGCATTTTTGGTGCCAAAGATATTTCATCGAATTTAGGGTATTTTTGGGGTGCTGATTCTGAATATGTCATCAGTTTTGCCAGATTGGCTCAAGTTTTTGAGATTTTTGGTATCTTATTTATAGCACTTGTTGGTAAATGCGACGCATCATCTCATTAATTTCTTTGGATTAGTACTTGAACTGAGCAGTTCTCAATATAGTTTTGTGTTAATTAGTGTTCTAAAAGTTTGTTCATAGCTTGATTTTTGCACTAACTTTATGTTGTTGTCTGTTTTCCAGTGAAAAGCATGAACTCATCAAGAAGAAGTTGTCTTAACGATCCAGACTCATTCTGTTACATTTGTGGTGAATACACACTGCCAAAACATAGAAGAAACATAACAGACTTCGTAAAAAAAGTGTATTTTGCCTATTTTGGGGTTATGCTTGGGGACCAAGACAAGTTTTGGGCACCACACATAGTGTGCAAAGCATGTATCGAATTATTATGAAAATGGAGCGAAGGACAAAGAAAAAGCTTCAAATTTGGTGTTCCAATGGTGTGGAGAGAGCCAAAAAATCATCATGATGACTGTTATTTATGGTAAACACAGGTACAGGCACATCTTCACAATGAGGGACAGGCCTTCTTGCAGATTCCATGTTACTCCCATTTTCGTTTCTTATGCTTATTGAATCCTTGCACTTGCACTGCACAGAAATAACAGTCATCATGATGATTTTTTGGCTCTCTCCACACCATTGGAACACCAAATTTGAAGCTTTTTCTTTGTCCTTTGCTCCATTTTCGTAATAATTCGATACATGCTTTGCACACTATGTGTGGTGCCCAAAACTTGTCTTGGTCCCCAAGCATAACCCCAAAATAGGCAAAATACACTTTTTTTACGAAGTCTGTTATGTTTCTTCTATGTTTTGGCAGTGTGTATTCACCACAAATGTAACAGAATGAGTCTGGATCGTTAAGACAACTTCTTCTTGATGAGTTCATGCTTTTCACTGGAAAACAGACAACAACATAAAGTTAGTGCAAAAATCAAGCTATGAACAAACTTTTAGAACACTAATTAACACAAAACTATATTGAGAACTGCTCAGTTCAAGTACTAATCCAAAGAAATTAATGAGATGATGTGTCGCATTTACCAACAAGTGCTATAAATAAGATACCAAAAATGTCAAAAACTTGAGCCAATCTGGCAAAACTGATAGCATATTCAGAATCAGCACCCCAAAAATACCCCAAATTCATTAAAATATTTTGGACACCAGAAAAAAATTTTTTTTTTGTTGACCTGTGTAATTAAAGGTGAAGTTTGTACAGTGTTCGTGACGCCACCTGTGGTATTCGGTCAGGATGACCGACGCTGCTGAGGGGTCCGCTGGGGTGATGTTATGGCAGCAAGATGGTGTACATTCCCACAGGTGAAGTATTTCCCCAGGGCTTCCCAGTAGAGTAGATGGTAATGGTGTAGGGCGCAGTAAATAATGAGGACACAAGGTTTACATTTTACTGAAGACTTCAGCGTCCCCAGTACAGAGCACTATTCACAGGGCTGGCTGAATCCGGCCAGTCCGAAGGCACATCCAGAGTTCCCTTTGCAGGTGGAAATCAGTAGCCTTCCTACTAGCGCCTGTGTGTTGAAGTACCTCCCTGCTGAGCACCATGGGATAGTCCTCTCAACTTTCGTGTATGTTTCTGATGTTCTCTCTCTCTCCATCCCCCAGATGGTATGGATAGGACGACCCGTATGACGGTGTAGGCCAGGAGCTATTTTATAGGGACCCTAGTGACACCCCTCTCCCACAATTTGCCTCCGTTGTCTTCATTAGGTTTAAAGGTTGGGCAGCCAACTTGGAATTAACTGTCCTGCCGTGTTTCAAAGTAATGCATAGAGCCAATTACTCCCTCGGTGTTCCGGCCACCGGCTACGCGCCTCAGGAGGCCGCCAATCTTGGGGCAGACCCTCCTCCCGGTATTATCTCCTTGTGCTGTGATCTCGTTTCTCACTCTCCACAATATACTTTGCTTCGTGTCCTTTCTTTGGATGCTGCTGCAATGAAGTGCAGGCGCAGCTCCTTAACGTTCTAACTCTTGCTCTGTCTCTGTCAGGATCCCACCCCTGACAGGGACCTCTGTCTGCAGCTCAGATGTTCCTAATTCTCCCCCTGTCTGCCTCACAGGTCTTCTCTGGGTCAAACCCAGGAGCGTTCTTCCTCTCTTCCTATCCAACCCACCAGTTTTAGCCGTGTGTGAGGAGTGGCCTAGTAAATAGCACCTTTGCTCCCCCTGGTGGACTGGAGTATGAAGTGTACTGTGTGACTGTGATACCTGGTCAGGTGAACTCCTTTAGTACCATCAGACGTAACATCACTCCCCCTGGTGGGAGAGCGACATTACTGCAACGACCAGGAATCTGGGGCACTGCACAGAGATATATAATAGCAAGGCTGATGTTGATTAATAAACATGTTTAATTAAAAAAAACAAGAAAAAAATGGCGTGGGCTCCCGCACACTTTTCTGCACCAGAGGGGGAAAGCCGACGGCCGTTGGCCAATATTTGTAGCCTGGGAAGGGGGTAAAACCCATGGCCCCTTCCCAGGCTATGAATGTCAGCCTGCAGCTGTCTGCATAGCCTTTACTGGCTATTAAAATAGGGGGACCCCTCCAAAAAATGACGTGGAGTCCCCTTATATTTTATAGTCAGACAGGCTATGCAGACAGCTGCGGGCTGATATTCATAGCCTAGAGAGGGGCCATGGATATTTGCCCCTCGGCTACAAATACCAGCCCCCAGCTGCCCCAGAAGATGCGCCAATTGTGGCACTTAGCCACTCTCTTCCCACTCCCCTGTCCTGGTGGGATATGGGGTAATAAGGGGTTAATGTCACCTTGCTATTGTAAGGTGCCATTAAGCCCGGTTAATAATGGAGAGGCGTCAATAAGACACCTATCAATTACTAATCCTATAGTAGTGAAAGGGTTAAAAAAATGACACAGCCAGGAAAAAGTATTTTAATATTCTTAATTTCACCATACTTACCATACTCGATCGCCTGCAAAAAATTAAAAATAATAAACCAACCATATACTCTCTTTCCGCCATAGTCCAATTAATAACGAGTGTCCCATTACGATCTCCCCTATAGAACAGTGACATCGGGTGATGTCACTGCACTATAGACCTTCAGTGACACACTGACAGGAGACAATGGCTCCTGCAGTGCATCACTGAAGAGGTTACCTGAGTACAGGGTCTCACTTTATTGCAAAGCGGCGTGGGAATTTTCCCACATAGCAGTGCCACAAGTGAGAATAGGGACTATTTTTCAGAGCGACGGAGGAATACATTGCAGAAGGATACCTTCCATCATTGTATTCCTGGAGCCCCTGTAGAGCGGTTGCATCAGCTGATGTGGCTGCTCTCCACGGGAGATCGTCGTGGGACACTCGTATTAATTGGATATCTGCGGATCAGGGAGTATATTATATGTTTATTATTTTAACATTTTTTACAGGTGACAATGGCTTCGGGGATCAAGGTGATGGTGAGTATGTACTCTATGTTGTATGTACTGTATGTCTATATGTATGTACTGTATGTCTATATGTATGTGTTTTATGTACTGTATGTATGTACTGAATGATGTCATATGTTGTATGTACTGTTGTATGTGGTGTATGTTATATGTTGTATGTACTGTTCTATGTTGTATGTACTGTATGTCATGTTATATGTACTGTTGTATGTTGTATGTTATATGTTGTATGTACTGTATGTATGTTGTATGTACTGTTGTATGCTCTGTATGTCATATGTTGTGTGTTATATGTACTGTATGTTGTATGTACTTGTCATATGTTGTATGTACTGTATGTGTGTATGTGTTTTTTTTTTTACATTCAACACATTAGCCGGATGATGGGACTACTACTGAACCATCATTGGCTAATGTGTCAATCACTGTCACTGTAGCAGGCATAGCCCAGTGGCACCAAAATTCTGAACTTCAGTGACTTGTTACCTCAGTTGGACTGCAACAGACTCCATTTTTTGTGCAAGATTATTCTGTTAAAGGGAACCTGTCAGCAGATTTTGCCGCTATAAGATTCAGACACTGCCTTTCAGGGCTTATCTACCTTTAAAGGGACTCTGTCACCTGAATTTGGAGGGAACAATTTTCAGCCACAGGGGCGGAGTTTTCGGGTGTTTGATTCACCCTTTCCTTACCCGCTGGCTGCATGCTGGCTGCAATATTGGATTGAAGTTCATTCTCTGTCCTCCATAGTACACGCCTGCGTAAGGCAAGAGTGCCTTGTTCAGGCATGTACTACGGAGGACAGAGAATGAACTTCAATCCAATATTGCAGCCAGCATGCAGCCAGCGGGTAAGGAAAGGGTGAATCAAACACCCGAAAACCCCGCCCCTATGGCTGAAAATTGTTCCCTCCAAATTCAGGTGACAGAGTCCCTTTAAGGATTGACCTGAGTTTAAGTAGTGATATTACAACCACTAGGGGCAGCACCAGCAGGTAGCATGATCAGGATATAGCCAGAGATTGGCACATGGAGCAGCAGTATATTTGGAAGGATAAACAGGAATCATAGTCAGGATATAGCCAGAAGTTAGTACACAGAGCAGCAGCAGGATCTTGAGGATAAGCAGCAGGTGGGAAGAAGCTAGACTAAAGGCTGGGAGCTCAGTTATCTCACAATGAAGAGCAGTGACAGGTTTCAGTAAGGTGCTCAATCAGAATATCAGAAGGTGATCCAACCAGGAACTTGGGGTGGAGACTTCAGGAACTCAGGTTGGAGACATCAGGATTCAGGAACAATACAGGTACTAGTATTTGATTTAGCATGGCACTGTCCAGCTCGCTGAATAGCTCAAAGGAAAGAGCTGCTGCCTGGTGCACAAGAGGTGTTAGGTTCAAATCCTGACATACCATTTTTACCGCCGGTCACAGCTACTGGCTCACCTAACAACATGGAAACTGCAGCTCTTTGACCGGTGGTAATGATTTTACCACCGATCAGAGCCCATGTTTGCCACACTGTCATGGATGTCATGCAGCAATGGCTGTTCGGGCCCCCATTCATCTGAATCGGTTCGGAACTTTTTTTTAAAGATATTTGGCCGAAACCATCGGACCTGAACATACATGGGTTTGCCCATCACTAGTTCTCATTATCGGGTACTTTCTCCAGTTGGATGTCTTCTTCACAATATGAGGTGATGGCAAGCTTTTCCAATTAAGCTTCACTCAATGGACGCCTTTGCCACATTTGTACACAGCTTTCTAAATAATGGGTACTCACGGCTTTCAAAGGGGTAAAATCAACGCTGTTGAATAAAGTAGCACTATAAGAATAAGTAATAATAATAATAATTATAATAATAAAACTGCAGCAAACACTAACCAATTTAGCAACATTAAGGCTATGTGCACACCTTGCGGATTTTGATGCCGATCCGCAGCATTTTTGGATGCACGGAATTGCATCAAATCTGCAGTGTAGTGCACTACCAATGTTATTCTATGTGAAATGAAGAATTGTTGTGCACATGCTGTGGAAAAATCTGCGCAGATTTGCAGCACTTTATTGTCCGCAGCATGTCAATTTTTGTTGCGGATCTGCAGCGTTTCTGCACCCATTGACTTCCATTGAGTCAGGAACATCCGCAGCAAAACAGCAGGTGTAAAAAAGATCTGCGGATTTGCTGTGGATGTGGGTGCGTGAAACGCTGTAGATCAGGAGGAGGGAAGTGTGTGGGCAGAGTGTGGGTGGAGACTATATGTGTGTCTGTGAGCGGGGGTCTGCGTGTATGTGTAGGTCTGTGTGTGCGCGTGTCCCTGCGTGTGTGTTGGTCTGTTAAAGCAGCCATTGTCTGATGGGACTACTGCTCACATCCATCTATGAATGCTCACAGTGACAGCATTGCTGATGATGGAAAAGTAGTCCCATCAGACAATGCGTGTGTTCAGTAGCAAGAAAAAAACAGAAAAAACATACAGAACATACTGAAGACATACAAGACATACATTACAGACAGTACATACAACATATAACATACAGTACATACTCACCAATCACCTAGTCCCGTAAGCACTCGATCACCTGTAATAAAAATAACATAATAAACCAACCTATACTTACCTTTCCGCCACGACGATCTCCCTTGTAGAACAGTGACATCAGGCGATGTCAGTGCTCTACAGGGCCTCCGCAATGAACTAACAGGAAGAGGTAATCCTCCATGATGTATCCCTCCGCCGGGAGAGAGGTCATCTGAGTTCATTCTCTCACCGGCAGTGCTGTGTGAGAAGATTCCAAACGCAGCATTGCCTTAAGGTGAGGCTGAGCTCAGGTAACCTTTTCAGTGATGCACTGCAGGAGCCATTATCTCCTGTCAATGCATTGTCAGAGGTCCTGTAGAGCAGTGACATCACCCGATGTCACTGTTCTATAGGGGAAATCGTTGTGGGACACTCGTTATTAATTGGACTGCGTCGGAACAGGGAGTATACTGTTGGTTTATTATTTTTTATTTTTTGCAGGTGATCTTTTTGGCTTTGGGGAATTAGGCGTGGTTGCAAGTATGGTGAAATTAAGTATAATAAAATACTTTTTTCTGGCTGTGTCTTTATATAAGTCTTTCACTACTATAGAATTAGTAATGGATAGGTGTCTTATTGACGCCTCTCTATTACTAACCGGGCTTAATGTCACCTTACAATCAAAGGTGACATTAACCCCTTATTACCCCATATGTCACCACTACAAGGCAGTGGGAAGAGAGAGGCTAAGTGCTGGAATTGGCGCATCTTACAGATGTGCCATTTCTGGGGAGGCTGGGGGCTGGTATTTGTAGCCAGGGGGTGACCAATATCCGTGGCCCCTCTCTAGGCTATGAATATCAGCCCGCAGCTGTTTGCATAGCCTATTTGGCTATTAATTATAGGGGGACCTGTTGTGAATTCCGTTCTGGAGCTCCCTCCTGTGGTTGCTAATGGTATTTTTGTGAGTTCTGCCCTTGGGCTCCCTCTGGTGGTTTCGAGTGGAACTGCTGCTCCTTTATGTAGCTGTAGCAGCTGCCATCACTGATCGCGTTGCCTGGGTTTGTTATTTAAACCTGCTCTGGGCTTTAGTTCATGCCAGCTGTCAATGTCTTAGGTTGGATTTGGTTCCTCCTTGGATTTCTCATATGGCCTGTCCTTGTCAGCAAAAGATAAGTTTCTGCTAGTTCTTGTTTGTCCATTTGCTTTGGTCTCTATTGCTTTGCAAATATTTCTCTTTTTGTCCAGCTTGTCACTATGTCATATTCAGGCTAGCTGGAAGCTCTGGGAAGCAGATTTGCCCCTCCACACCGTGAGTCGGTGTGGAGTTCATTTTTGTAAACTCTGCGTGGATTTTTGTAGTTTTTAATACTGACCGCACAGTATCCTTTTCTCTCTGTCTATCAAGTTTAGTATTGGCCTCCTTTGCTGAAAACTGATTTCATTTCTGTGTATGTCATTTCCCTCTCCACTCACTGTCAATATTTGTGGGGGGCTATCTTTCCTTTTGGGGTTTTCTCTGAGGCAAGATAGCTTTCTATTTTCCTTCTTTAGGGGTAGTTAATTCTTAGGCTGTGAAGAGGTGTCTAGGGAGAGTCAGGAACATCCCACGGCTATTACTAGTGTTGTTGTTAGGATTAGGGACTGCGGTCAGTAGAGATACCACCTCCTCAGAGCTCGTCCCATGTTGCGTTTTAGCCACCAGGTCATACCAGTATGGCCTCTTAACCACCAGGTCATAACAGTACAACTGGCCCACAATGTGTTAAATGCATCTCAAAAGAGGGAAAAGAAAGTTCTGAGTCATTTTTTTTTTCCTTTGTAGCTTGTTTTGTCTTTTTTTCCCCTTAATCTCCGGGTGGTTCAGGATTTTGGTGCTGATATGGAGGTTCAGGGTCTGTCCTTGCGCGTGGATCAACTCGCTGCAAGGGTGCAGAGTATCCAAGATTATGTTGTCCAGACTCCGGTATTAGAGCCTAAAATTCCTATTCCTGATTTATTTTCTGGGGATAGATCTAAATTTTTGAACTTTAAAAATAATTGCAGATTGTTTTTTGCTCTGAGACCCCGTTCCTCTGGTGATCCCATTCAGCAGGTGAAGATTGTTATTTCTTTGCTGCGTGGCGACCCGCAGGACTGGGCATTCTCCCTTGAGCCAGGAAATCCTGCATTGCTCAATATTGACGCATTTTTTCAAGTGCTCGGATTGCTGTATGATGAGCCTAATTCTGTGGATCAGGCAGAAAAAACTTTGCTGGCTCTGTGTCAGGGTCAGGAAGCAGCAGAAGTATACTGCCAGAAATTTAGAAAGTGGTCTGTGCTCACAAAATGGAATGAGTATGCCCTGGCAGCGATTTTCAGAAAGGGTCTTTCTGAAGCCCTTAAAGATGTTATGGTGGGGTTTCCCACGCCTGCTGGTCTGAATGAGTCAATGTCTTTGGCCATTCAGATTGATCGGTGCCTGCGCGAGCGCAAGGTTGTGCACCATATGGCAGTGTCCTCTGAGCAGAGTCCTGAGCCTATGCAATGTGATAGGATTTTGACTAGAGCAGAAAGGCAGAAATTCAGACGTCAGAATGGCCTGTGTTTTTACTGTGGTGATTCTGCTCATGCTATTTCTGATTGCCCTAAGCGTACTAAGAGGGTCCCTAGGTCTGTTACCATTAGTACTGTACAGCCTAAATTTCTTTTGTCTGTTACCCTGATTTGCTCATTGTCGTCCTTTTCTGTTATGGCATTTGTGGATTCTGGCGCTGCCCTGAACTTAATGGACTTAGAATTTGCCAAGCGCTGTGGTTTTTCCTTGGAGCCTTTGCGGAGCCCTATTCCCTTAAGGGGGATTGATGCTACGCCATTGGCCAAGAATAAACCCCAGTACTGGACACAGTTGACCATGTACATGGCTCCAGCACATCAGGAAAATATGGAAAATATTCGCTTTTTGGTGTTGCATAATTTGCATGATGTTGTTGTGCTGGGTTTTCCATGGTTACAGGTACATAATCCAGTGCTGGATTGGAAATCTATGTCTGTAACTGGTTGGGGTTGTCAGGGGATACATAGTGATATTCCTTTGATGTCCATTTCCTCGTCCCCTTCTTCTGAAGTTCCTGAGTTTTTGTCGGATTTCCAGGATATATTTGATGAGCCCAAGTCCAGTTCCCTGCCTCCTCATAGGGACTGCGATTGTGCCATTAATTTGATTCCTGGCTGTAAGTTCCCTAAGGGCCGACTTTTCAATCTGTCTGTGCAAGAGCATGCCGCTATGCGGAGTTATGTAAAGGAGTCCTTGGAGAAGGGGCATATTCGCCCGTCTTCGTCACCGTTGGGAGCGGGATTTTTTTTTGTTGCCAAGAAGGATGGTTCCTTGAGACCCTGTATAGATTATCGCCTTCTCAATAAGATCACGGTCAAATTCCAGTACCCTTTACATTTGCTTTCTGATTTGTTTGCTCGGATTAAGGGTGCCAGTTGGTTTACTAAAATCGACCTTCGAGGGGCGTATAATCTCGTGCGTATTAAACAAGGTGATGAATGGAAAACAGCATTTAATACGCCCGAAGGCTATTTTGAATATCTTGTGATGCCATTCGGGCTCTCTAATGCTCCATCAGTATTTCAGTCCTTTATGCATGATATCTTCCGGAATTATCTGGATAAATTCATGATTGTGTATTTGGATGATATTTTGGTTTTTTCCGATGATTGGGAGTCTCATGTGAAGCAGGTTAGGATGGTATTTCAGGTCCTTCGTGCTAATGCGTTGTTTGTGAAAGGGTCTAAGTGCCTCTTTGGAGTTCAGAAAGTTTCTTTTTTGGGTTTCATTTTTTCTCCCTCGGCTATTGAAATGGACCCTGTTAAAGTCCAGGCCATTCATGATTGGACTCAACCCACATCTGTAAAGAGCCTTTAAAATTTTT